>NC_064045.1:10010021-10610021 GCF_932526225.1 Nematostella vectensis | reverse complement strand
TCATACACTACGGCATAAATATCTAACTTGAACTTAGCTTACTTTAAGCTTACTTCTTCTACAAGAAACGTCTAGATCAAGTGAATAACTGATTTAAAACTTTTACAGAGCAAAGTGAATCAGCGAATTCAAACTTGCGGTGTATTCCTTGGTGTTACGGGAGCTTTGTTTTGGGTGCTCAAGGCCTTTGTACTCTATTTCATTGTCTCGTTCTAAGGTCTTTGTTTTTGGCTTTTGTTCCATTGTGATTTTGGTCCTGTGCTCCGAACACCAAGAAACTACCAACTTGCGAAGTAAATTAGGACAGTCCGGAATCAAAAGCATTCGCCTCTCAAATGGCGAATTTGCGAAGCTGAAATGACAGTATACGACACTGATTGCTAAGAAAGGTAGACTAGGTACTGTAAGAGAAAATGAGTAGCTTGTATCTACACAGTGAACTACGATGAGATCGTTTCGGACGAAGATTTCATCTTGGTGTTCTTGTTCGCTGATAGAATCCATGTTCACACTTAGGTCTCCCAACGGCAAATGAACTGATTTGCATAAAATATGATATCTAGACCAGGGGGTCGTTTCTCAAAACTCCCGATAATATCCGGGCCCGTTAGGGTACCGGGGGAGTTTTCGGGATACTTTTCCGGGCGAGGAAGAGCGTTTCTCAAAGCTAGCGGTCCCGGTTGTTTACGGGTTCCTGATAAGCAAATTATAATTTTCAGAGTTAATGAAAAGATTGGCTAAATGATTATTGAATATCAATAAAAATCGTAGATTTGTCGATGTCTGTAGACAACTAGTACCCCAAACACTGCTGTTGCATCGGCACTTTTCGAAGAAAAGACAATGAACAAGTAGATAAAGTCTCATTTTGTAGCAAACTTCCAATACCTTCGCAAAGTTGTTTACATTTTTTTAGGCGCACGGTGACAGCTAAATGTCAAAATCATTTGATAGAAAAGAAACCTGATTGGCTGGTAGGGAATCCCTTAAAATGATGTTAGCTGTGATTGGCCCACTTCTTTCTGGGCAGTGATATGGTTTTCTCAATTGATGAAAATTTACTACAACTCGACACAACTTGAAAATGGCGAGATTTAATCGGAAAAAAGCACCAAATTGGATAGTTCAACTTGGCCAATTCTAGATGAATAGTTGATCTATAAATTCAGCTGAAAATATTAAGGAAAAACATCGTTTTGGGTATCAATTATCGCATTAAAAGTAATTCCCGGTAAGTCAACGGGAGCTCTTTAGCTCCCGTAAGTTACCGGGCGAGTTACCGGGATTTTTTCCGGGCCCGAAAATAACGGGCGTTCTGAGAAAAACCCGTAAAGTTTATGGGGGGCTTACCGGGTGACTTTCCGGGTTTATCGGGATTTTTGAGAAACGACCCCCAGGAACCTTTGCGCGCCGGTGACCAACCTCCTCTGGGTGGTATTGTTGATTATAATGGTCATGTTGATGATAAATGTGTGATAATTTTTGTGTTGTCATTGATAGACAAAGGTCATTGTTAATTAACCAACAACAACAGACAATCACTTCTTTCATATCTCCACTTCTTTGTGACTTTTCAGTGATGACCATCACCGCTGCACAAATTTTGCGGGTGGTCGGCTTGTAGTGTCAGGATCGTATGACAGAAAGGTGCGACTGATTGACTCAGCAACAGGGAAATGTGAAAGGGCCATTCAAGGACACGCTGGATCCATCAGATGTGTTCACGTGGCAGAGAGTAGAGGAGTTGTCTTAAGTGGCGGTTATGACACTTCTATAAGGTGAATAGGGAATCACTATTTGGTAAATACTATAAGTAGAAATCTCATTGTTTCCATAATTTATTATGATGTTGCTACTTTTGAAAAAAAATGTTCTTCCACAAGAGGTATGGAGGGTATGCATATAGCTGCTTTTATACTTTACAAACATGATGAAATGGTTCTCTTCTCTTTGCTTTGTACTGTTCAAATAAACAATAATAAATATCCTATTTTCAGATGCTGGGATATCAAGAAAGGGAACTGCAAGTGTATCTTTAGAGGGTGAGTCCAATTTACATGATTATTTACTTGATTTATAGCTTTATATATGGATTTATGATTTAGCGCCATTCCCTGAAGATCAATGGCCCTTCACATTTAAAATGCTATTGAACTGAGGGACACAAGCTTCTAGTAAGCTCACACGTTCAACAATTCAAATTCAGGGCCGTGAATCAGAAAGATACTATCCATGTCTCAACCGGGAATCAAACCTGTTTCGGCAGAGGTGAGAGGCCCCATACGCTTGTGCTAACACACTGGGCCATCCAAGTGTCTTATATTAAGCAAAAACAAAATATATCTAAAGTCCATTAAGCGTTCTTTGGTGAGAACCCAAGAGCATGCAAGCACTAGCAAAATACTGAGGGCGAATGTTTTTGCCTCAAAACTCCATTGAGCACATAGACAAGAAGTTGAGCATGCAAACACTGCAAAGCATTTTAAACACGTTCAAATGTTGGGAGACCATATTCAGAGACCCTATAAAGTCACATTACCAAGCCAGGCAGAAATTATGTCCTGTCCTTCCCAATCTGGCAATAAGTCAAATTATTATTTTTTTCGGAGTCCGGTATCCATCAAATCGCGCGCTCTGCTTGGCTCTCGTGAGGTCCGGTATCTTACGATCCGGACCCCGCGATACCGGACCGCTCACCTCCAAAGTTAGAAATAGTGAGTTGATTTGTAAATTTCCTTCCATAATGATTTTGCAACGTGCGCGACAATTTCAAGTTTGCTGAAAGTTTATTTGGGAGTAAAAAAAGGCAGCAAATCGTCTTTTCATAGGAAAAAAAAACGACAAATTACTCTATGGATTTACCTGCATAATCAGCTTAACGTATCCACATTCAAGATTGTTCTTTAGTGAAAATATCTTATCGTCTGTAGAGGATTTAAAGTGAAAGAAGACATTTCTACGATCAATTCGAGTGAGAACGACGTATCAATTTGGACTAAATTATTTTACAAAATTGTCTGTCAAAACTCAGAGAATGTCTTCTTTGGAGATTCTGTATTTCTGGAGGATTAAAAAGTTGTGTGGAGATACAAAATGGAGTTTATTGAATGATAATGAGTGAACAAAATCTTCACGAACATCGACGAAAGTCAGAAGCGAAACCTCGCCTCCTGCAACCATTAGCCCGTAAACAAAGTAAACAAAGTTGGAAAATCAATTGAGGTAAAAAATTAATATGTTTTTTTTTCACAGCTAAGGGTCAGTCCGTATCGTGAAATACCATGGCCTCGGCCTTGAAAATGCTGACCTCCGCCTTCGGCCTCGGTCTGCATTTTCAAAACCTCGATCACGGTATTTCACGATACAGACCTCCCAGCTGGTAAATAACATATATATATGTTGAGAAAGCCTATAATAATTACCAAGCCAGGCACAAGTTATCTGCCCCCAACCATATGGCAAGTCCAAATGCTGAGGAAGCCTATAATAATTACCAAGCCAGGCACAAGTTATCTGCCCCCAACCATATGGCAAGTCCAAATGCTGAGGAAGCCTAGAAAGTAATCATTATTAACCAGAGACATACTGGATCTTCCCCTGCCTTCCTTCCTACATAATTGGGGCAGTTTGTTACTGGCTCAGGATGCTCAAGATAACCCAAAATCCTAGTCACTCCTGAAAGACATGACCATCATAGAGTATAGATATCAATGCCTGTGTGAAACATTTCACAGGCTTTTTGTTGTTGTTGTTGTTGTTTGGGTGCATTCGATCATATTCACATGTCAATTTTTCCATAAAAATATAAAATTATTATTATTATTATTGGATTATTAAGTTTTCTTGCTTTTACAGCCATCGTGCCACGGTACTATGCATAAGTCTCCATGGCGACAACTTGGCATCAGGGTCACGTGACAAGAGTGTCAAGGTCTGGAATTTTGAAACTGGAAAATGCAGAAGAACATTTCGCCATCGGCATGTTGTGCAGACTGTTAGTGTAAGTGGGCTTCCTGTGTTTTCCGTCCTTGGGGATACCGGGCGTAGAGCTTCTGTACATGTAGACAAAAGCATGGCTGAAATGAGACATGTCGCAACCCTCCTTTTTAATTATCCTAGCATTTTTTTCCATGGCAGTCCTTGCTATTGTATACTCCAATGCTTCGTCCAGGGAGTGTGGTTCACAGTAACAGTATTTTTAAGTCTTGTAGAGAAGCCTGTAATCCGTCCGCCATGGGTACCTTGAGATTTCGGAAGTCTCGCAAAAAATTTGCAAAGTATAGGAATCTCGGCGTTTTTTACGCAAGTCTCGAAATCTCGATTTTTCAAAATGTTATGGGTCTCGGACCCTCCTTTTGTTCTACCACGGTCTCGGAGTCTCGGACTTTTAAACGCGATTTTGGAGTTGTTGTTGATTGTTCGGGCCTGGATTTGCGTGTGACCGGGACTAGCCTGACAAAGAACAAAACATGTGAGGTTTCGTTTGTATTGTGATTATCTTGAGTGGCCGTGCCGATCTCTATCTTTATTTCCAGAAAAACGATTCTCTAACAAGAACAATTTCACCATCAAGTCTCGCACTTGCAGTTTTATCGAAATTAAAGCTCGGGATCGTTTTTTAAAAGACCTGAAAAGCTCGGGCTCGGATTCTAAAATTTGACAAAAGTCTCGGGCTCGGATTTTGAAACGCGGGTCTCGGCGCCTCGGCAAGTCTCGAATTTACCACTCTCGCTACCCCTCTGTGTTTTTTGGCCTTCTCCTTGCTGCATTCCCCTCACACTAGGTTCAAAGGTACAACGAATGGAGGTAAGGGAAGGGATGGAAGTTTGTGTTAGCTTGGTCTGACTTGCATGTCACTGTTTCCTGCAGGTTTCTGATGCACTTGTCATCAGCGGATGTGAAGGAGGCAAGGTCAAGGTCTGGGACATTGAATCTGCCACCCTACAGAAAGTAAGCAGCAATAATGATGATTATAGAATTAGTATTTAATGTGAATGATGATGGTAATAGAAATGATACAAAAATGATTAAAATAATAATAGTTATGATAATAATATTGTAATGGTGATGATGATGGTGATGATGGTGGTAATGACAGTGGTAGTTGTGATGATGATAATAAAGTTGGGGATGACGATGGTGTTGATGATGGTTGTGGTGATGATGGTGATGACGATGATGATGATGGTGGTGGTGATGATGATATTATAATAATTTGTCTATTCAATGTAGAGCAGGTTTTTAAATGTTTACATCACTCGATCGGAGATCACGTGACTGACGCGTTATATCTCCTCTCCCCAGTCCCTCGATGGTCACCACGGTGCTATCACGTGCGTCAAGTTTGATGCATACCACGTGATCACAGGAAGTACGGATTGTTATGCTATGGCCTGGAGTGTGATTGGAAGTCACAAGAAATGCCTCCAAGCCTTCAGACATCCCAAGTAAGGCTCTTTACTGGATACCTGTGGATATTCTATAGCCCTCTCATTTGATTTCAAAATAAATAAATGTTGTTGTTTACTTGTAACTTACATAAATAAAATGCATTTTAATAAAATTATATTGTTAATACAATAGGACTTACTTTGGGTGTTAAAATAAATTTACCCCTAAGTGATAGCACATTGATGGCAGTGAATCAAAGAAATGTTTAAGAAATAACAATTTTAAAACACATTTTCAGCGTTCCTCAATCTTATTTCGGTGCTAACTCTGATGTGGGGATAGTATTTGAAGATAGGACAATCAGCCCTGTCTACTTTCATGGAGCACACCTCAAGTCCACCCCACACTGAAGAGATGATGCTCTTACCTTTCTTGCCCCAATCAGTGTTGTGATATGGCATTTACAATAAAAAAACAAAATTATATACATTTTTTTATTATATCCAAAGAAGGCATGTCACACATGTCATACATGTCACACAAACAAGTTGTAGATTTCAGGTATCCCAGTCAATCTTGCGCGCAGGGTCTAGTTGTTTTTAGAAGGCCAATCACGCCGCCATTTTACGCTCCCGCTCAATGGCGAGTCACACAAACATCCATTTCCATCGGCTAATTCAAACGAGTGGGCAAGATATTCTTAATAAAATATCGTCAATAACATATCAGACTTCATTCGTAGATTGTTATTTCCTTGCGAATAAACCGTTGTATTTTCAATGATAAACAATAACAAAGAAGTGGATGGTTGACATTCTTTAACATGTCATATGTTTGACATTGTGGTTTTAATACTGAAAACTCATCTTTCTCAAAGAGTTTTTGTCCTGAACTATTTGGTCCTTTATAAATAAAGTTAAGCAGCTGTTGTTATAGGATGGATTGAATTTCAAAATGATTCAAGTGGATTTTACTCGCTAGGAGATTTACACAAATTTCACAGCAAAAAATACGACTACCGGACGTGCACAACTGCCCCCGGGCGAAGGAGGGGGGAGGGCGAGGTGATATGTGTAGAAATTCTTAGTGGAAACGCTTGCGCCCTCTTTTTTCTTGTGCTCGCTCGGTCAAACTTTCCGCTGAATCCCTTGGAAATGCTACCTAGCCTTCCTTGCTACAATTGATTCTCGCGATGTCAATATTTCACGATTTTTGCATTTTCGTAAAAAAAATAAAGCAGGTGAGTTGCGATTTTGTGACAATAAAACCAAGCTTTAAGCTGGGATTGAAAAATACTATATTATCATCAAAACTATGGCAAAGGGTAATACTCTGCTCTTCGCGAAATAGAAGTGACGCGAAAACAAGTGTAATAAATTAAGTGAAATCAGTTAAAATGACGAGTAGTGCTTGATGTCTCTATGTGATTTGCGCAATGCTATACACTTGTCTCATTTTACTTGTCTGTGCAGGGAGGTTCTATGCCTGGAGTTCCTGTACTGTCGGGTGATTACAGGGTCAGCTGATGGGAAGGTAAGTTTACTTACTTTTTCTGCAGCCAGGCTTCAAAGTAGTCAGGCACCGTGGAGAGGGAGGGGCGTCCCCCCACCCCCCCCCCCCCCCCCCCACCCCTCACACACACACACACTTTTTGCAACAGAAACATGTCAAATTACTATGATTTTTTTCCTTTTTTCGTTTTTCAATTGTCAGCCCCCCCCCCCCCCCCCCCACACACACACACACTTGATCATCAGGATCCGTGGTTCCTTGGTGCTGTGACGCCGCCTAATCGCATATGTGAAGCGGCTCTTGTCTTTATTCTTCTATAGGAAGACCCGCTTTCTTGAGCCATATGAACGCGGTTTTCTTACCGTCCACCAAACACTCATGATGTACTTGTCTGTTTCATGTTGCAGCTGCGTGTGTGGAACATGTTGAATGGTGACTGTTTGAGACTGATTCGCGGTAATAGCAGGAGCGACCCCATCACAACCATTTGTGCCGTAGAGAACAGGTACGTACATTACTCGGCGCAGGCTCGACATGTGCGGAACCGACTCGGTATCATCCGGTTCTCCAATCACAACTAGTTATGCCGTGGAGAACAGGTACGTACATTACTCGGCGCAGGCTCGACAATGTGCGGAACAGACTCGGTATCATCCGGTTCTCCAATCACAACTAGTTATGCCGTGGAGAACAGGTACGTACATTACTCGGCGCAGGCTCGACAATGTGCGGAACCGACTCGGTATCATCCGGTTCTCCAATCACAACTAGTTATGCCGTGGAGAACAGGTGCGAAAATTACTCAGGCAGGCTCGACAATGTGCGGAACCGACTCGGTATCATCCGGTTCTCCAATCACAACTATCTATGCCGTGGAGAACAGGTGCGAAAATTACTCGGGCAGGCTCGACAATGTGCGGAACCGACTCGGTATCATCCGGTTCTCCAATCACAACTATCTATGCCGTGGAGAACAGGTGCGAAAATTACTCGGCGCAGGCTCGACAATGTTCGGGACCGACTCGGTATCATTCGGTTCTCCAATCACAACTATCTATGCCGTGGAGAACAGGTACGTACATTACTCGGGCAGGCTGGGCAATGTTCGGGATCGACTCGGTATCATTCGGGTCTCCAGTCACAACTAATTATGCCGTGGAGAACAGGTACAAAAAATTACTCGGAGCTGGGCTTATCCGATTCTATTTTCCTTGGCAGGATGGTAGTGAACACGGTGAGCAACCTTCTTATCTTCAACTTCGAGCCTGTGAGATGGGACTACAGCCTTCCTGCTGAGCGGCCCGAGGGGCTTGGCAGTTTAAACGTCTACGGAAAACACCCTCCTCGCAAACTCCCGCGCTCTTACGTGCGCTCACAGCGACTCAAACGGGCAGACACGCGGGACAGTCTACCCTCCAGACCACCTTCTCGGGGTGGGGCCATCGATCTCACCTCACGACCCCCCTCGCGGTCTGGCGTGCTGGAGCAAACCTCTCGGCCCCCTTCCAGGGTAGGCGTGTGCGGTCGACCTGTGTCACCGCCAAGAACGCGTGAGGCAAAATGGTGCGATGATGGAAAGAGGGTGCTTAGTGCCCCACCAAGGGTGCGTCACCTCGATAGCACCCTCAGCAGCATCGATAATCACGTGACCAGGATCAACAGCGCTAGGAAAGGAAAACCTCTCAGGCCTCAGTCCTCACCGGCCAAGGTCTCCTTCAAGAAGGCTGGAAACGAAGTCGAGGAAACCCCGTTTAACCCCGACTCGGATATTCGAGAGCGAATCCACGTGACCGAGGTGAGGCAAACGTACCCAAGGCCGCCGCCCTTACCGGATAACAGGACGCCCCATGTAATATCGCGCGGTCGCTCAGCGCCTGTATTTCACACCCAGACTCTCCCGGCCGATAAAAGGGGATGGACCACGTCAGCAAAGACTCCCATCATGCCTTGCGAAAATAAGATAATGCTGACAGCAGCGCAGGCTCGGGAATTGGTCAGCGGTCAAAGAAAACGGCCCCAGAGTGCATCTGTGGCGTCGAAAAAGGTTTCAATCAGCGTAAACCCATTGAAGAGTCTGTCATGTCTCAATCTCAAAACTTACTCGTGTCAGCTGAGCTTTGAAGATCAACTCAAGGACAAGGAGTCCAAGTCGGGACGCAAGACTAGGGGGAGAACGCTCTCGGGGCCAGTGCAGAGGCCACACTCCTGCATCCAGCTGACGTGTTGAACAGCGTCACGTGACCGCACTTGCACTTATCACGTGACCGGGGTGACAGTTACGTGACCCTGTTGAAGCGCGTTACGTGACCGCGCTGACCTGCGTGACGTGCCCGTTTTCACTACACGGGTTATATTACCGTGATGACACTTATCACGTGACCATGCTCAGATGATGCGTCACATGACCGTAACCTTCCGAATACGCGTTACGTGACGCATTTTACATGCATTGCGAAATTAGTTGCGTGACCGTTACGTGACTATTCTGACAGATGTTACGTAAACGTCCTGAAATGCCTGACGTTACTGTAGCATGGATTAACATTAGTATTCCAATGTATTAACATTATGGATCCTTAAGAGTCTTTGTATGAATCCATGATTAGCATAATGCGTAATATGACTGAAAACTTTAGTTGCGTGCTAACAGTCACCGTTACCCGTGTAGTAACTTGCGAGAACTTCAGTTGTCCTGCTGAGGTGACGCGACATCTCTAACCCATGTAAAGTTTTTATAATGTGATCAATTATCACCAAAAGACCCCACATAAAATTATTTTATATTTTTAAAATCGTTTATAACTTTTATAATATTAATATTAATGCTTAGTGTTTCAATTATATTTCAATTCGCGATGCATCATGAAGATGTTTTATATTTGTTTATAGTATATTGTGTACATATATTTTGTAATGATATAGTTTTGTATAAATACATAATTATATAGCTGCTGGTGAGTCGTTCTGTTAACCCTGTCCTCCTTCCCTATGCACTTGTCCCATCTTATCTTTTAGCTGGAAAGCAGATTAGCGCTAACCCAGGGTTAAATTTGCCCTAACCCAAGATTGAATTTTTACCCCCGGGGGCCGGTTTCTGAAAAGCAGATTAGCGCTTACCCAAATTTGTCATAACCCACGATTAAATTGTTACCCCCGGATTAGTTATGTTTCCGAAACGCTGGTTAGCGCTAACACTTGGTTAATTTGGAGATAAAATCTAACCCTGCTCGCGAGGTGGGTTAACTCGGTAACCTACGGTTTAGTTGGCGTAACACAATCCTCCCAAACTTTGTAGTAGAACTAAAGTTTCATAAATGAAGTTGCCGACAAAAAAGACGTTACACAAAAACATTGTACTAGGGATTAAATGTCCTAGCTAACGTTTCGCTTTGTTATGCGACCTTCGTTGCGATGCTGACACGAAAATTGTGCTGGGACAGACAGAAAGCAACATGAAATTTATACTTGAAATGAATCTGTCTCGCTAGTGTCACGGACCAACTCGAATCCTGCAAATGACATTCTTGGCAACGAAATGGAGGTAATTACAGGCGATGTAGAGGTGTTTGGGGGTGCTTCTCCGCTAACGCGTCTAAGTCTGAAGTTGCTAATATATGCAGCTAGGCCTTTAAGTGGTTTTTGCCAATGCTTGCATGCGGGCTTGTCGCGTAGTCGCGAAGCCGGTTCACGACAACCTTTTGACGAAGGACTGTATATAGGCGCGTACACAGGTGCCCACCCCCCCCCCCCCCCCCTCCCTAACCACTTGGGGCACAATACAAAAACATTAAGAAAATATTGGGGCGCACACACACGCCCCTACTGGTTATTATTATTTTTAATATTGGGGGGGAGGGGCACATGCCCCCAGTGTCCCACCCCCTGCTACGGCCCTGACCATATTCTTATGATGATACCTATTACTTCGCATCCCGCTTATCCTGAATACGCGCTTGTAACTATTGTTGTCTGAACATGTGGATACAAAACACTACAATGCTGTTAAAACCCTCACGAAGGCTTGTCGCGTATTTGTAAAATAAGACGGGATTCAGAAGGAAATTCCAGTGAGCAAGCATTTGCATTGCCCTCCTTACCAGGTCAAACTGGTAAATCCCGATTGAGGAAAACTCACTCAATTCTCCCACAACAAAAACTACGTGAAATGGAGTCCATGTGACAATCAGAGTGATCACTATGGAAGCTAGAAGGAAGCGCTCTGATTGGTCAATAGGATAGATTGTGACGTTTCCTACGATAGGGCCTGGGACTACGCTATTGTTGGTGAGTTTGAAATGCAAGATGTTCGAAATAAAGATTCCAAGAAGTGGAAAAGCGTGCAGGAAAATAATAAGAAACGCTAGATAAGCAACGCTTAATTTCCCAGAGCAAAGTCCAATTGGAGCGAGTATTGCTACCGAACTAATCCAAATGGCTGCAAATATTGTGAGTTTGATATTTAGTCTTTCGTCGATGTTTTTGTAAGAAGGAAAGTCCAAAGTCTGCTTACTTAGGTACCTTTCTATACATAGACCACTTACAGAATACGCTAATACTGAGTACAGAATCATCTGCAGGCTGGTCAGCGGCTGCACCACACATGAACTTTGTAACCTCGTGACGTCATAGCGCAGCATAATCATTTCTCCCACAACATTCACGCCTGCGTAAAAGATGCCAGCCGCTGAAATATTAAGCAGGAAAAGGCTCGCCATGTTGTGGTTTCTGGGATCTGCTGATCCGATGAGTATGACCAAAATATTTGCAAACATTGCAAAAAGCAGGGACACAAACGCCAGTGATGCAAACAACGGTCGGAGCGTGTCGTACAGTGAGACCAAGTCTTGAATATCGGGCGGTAAACTGATTGTTCCATTGTGAAACGACATTAGCTCAGTCCCTTTCATTTGTAGCCTCGTTTCATTCATGAATGCCATTGCTTGCTTCAAATATTTTCTTGTATTTCATGTTCATGTACAAGTATTTATCAATATGCAAGGCAGTGATCGTCGTCTTCTGTGAACTCCTTTCGCTCCCTTGTCGCCCCTTACACCTTTAAGCTGTGTTGTCTTGTGCAAGGAGTGGTTAAAACCTGAATACTTGCGAGTTATGAGAGGCGTAAAAATTCACATTTCCGGCCAGATCCATCAGGCGAAAAAAACACAGGATAAGTGATGTTAAGCATGTACTTTCCGTTTTATGATGACTATAAGCCTCAGGTCGTTCACATACTAAGTTGCTTTTTTAAAGCACTGAATACATTTGTAATACCAAAGTACCTATTGGTTTTTGACACCTGTGAACTTACCGATTTATCGCCAGCTGTTGAAGTTTCGGCGAATATTTTCGCTTCGGGAACTGATAACATACGAAATCACTTACAAGATCTAAATTGAATTTCTCTCTTTTTTGGGGCGCAGGTTTTCTTGTTAAAGGAAATCCCGCTTTTCTGGAGAAATTTAAAAGTGAAAGATCAAATTGCTTCAATAATTTACGCTTCGTTAATCAGAGGATCATCTAAGTGATTTGTCTGCCAAATGTGGGATTAACCTATTTTATTCTAAAGCAGCTCGCGAATAAAAAAAATGCTTGAAAAAGTATGTTGTCTAGACAAATGATGGTATTAAAAGTTCAACGGAAATTAAAATATATCGGTTCAACGTTTTTTTTTTGGAAAAGCAACAACTATTCAGAAAAAGTCGCTATTGCGCATGTGCAACAACGATAAAATCGTTCTATAAGAAATCTATCGAGTTGTGTTCATTGTAATTTGACTTGCATCGTTTGAGGATTAAAGGGAAAAATCTCAAGGTTTTCAAGAATAAAGCAGTTTGGCTTAAGTGTGATTCTTGAAGGGAAAACCGAAAGCTAAAAAACAATCCTGTCGGATAACAGCAGCCCCCCCTCGAGAAAAAACTGACCACCCAAATTCTTTTAACTCACATGCACGGACATTTTATTGGCCCTCCCTCACATGCACTGCATTCTATGCTCACAAGAATCTTCTTATAGAAGGAGGTGGGCCCACCCGGAAAAAGAAGAAGCTGTTAGTCAGCGATCAATTTCGCAGAATATTGGAAACCGTGGTAACGTTATCGTGTCATCGTCATCGTTGACGTCATGGTTACTATGGTAACTCTACCGTGCAACCAAAGCGCAGAATCCGTGTATCGTAACCAACAGTGCTTCATGGGTATCAAGTAAATAAGCAAATAAGCGTAAAAAAATACAAATCCGGGTTTCAAAAGCTGTAGAATTCTTGTTTACATTCTTATGAGCATTCACATGGCTTCCATATACAAGGATTCTGTTTCCGTTTGTGCGCTACCCATGAACCACCGCGGGCTACGACACATGGGTTCTCTAGTGCAACCTTATTTGAAACAGGTGTACATTTAAAGTGACGAGACAAACTTTCGTGGTAATTACAATAATCTTAAATCTTATTCATCAAGCCAAATCTCAGATAGCCATATGGTATAAAATACAGCAATTCCATTAAACTACATATACCTGGAGTTATTTTTTTTGAAGTACTAATGTAAAAAAAAACGAGTTCCAGCGTTGGTTTGAGAAAAAGACCAGGCCGCCAAAAAGCATACCAATAAATAGATTACCAACGAGGATTGTTCAATTTTAACAGACTATGTAATGTTTCGGACGCAATTTATTATTTTAAGGCGACATCTTTGTTATCTGTGGGATACACCGACTGACACCAAGTCGGTCCATTGAGCTCTGTCACGCAATGGAATTTTCTTACGTGATAGAGCAGATGCCAGACACTTGCGTTACTCTATGATCAAGCCCCGTCACGCAAACGCAACAACCTGACAGGGTCAAAAGTGAATTGCAGAGACTTGCGTTTCTCCATGATCGAGTGCTGTCACGCTATGGAATTATCTAACGTGATAAATTAGATGTTAGACACTTTAGTTACTCTATGATCAAGGTCCGTCACGCAACTGCAACAAGTTTCTCCAGAATGACAGGGTCAACAGTGAACCACAGAGACTGGCGTTTCTCCATGATCGATCTCCGTCTCTTGACAATAGTTGTAGAACAGACTGGTATTATTACACCATGATGATGGTCTGTCACAGAGCTCTTTTACGTGATAGCCTTCTGTTATCCCATGCTAATAATACGTCACGCAATGAGCCCTCCAGTGTGACAAAAATGTCGCGCAATCTACAGAGCCCTTTTATGATAGCCATCTGTTATCCCAAGATATGTCACGCAGTAAGCGTGACAGCGTTTTCAATGGCAGGAGGAATGTCTAGTGCTCAAGCTTGGGGGAGTCCGCACATCTCGCACGAGCCCATCGCGTGATTGATAAAAGTACAGTGCTTGCACGTCCACGATGAGACGCGCGAGGCCTGGGTCATGTCTTCCATGTCTACGTCACCGGTGGGGCCGTGCGTGAATGGTCCAGGTGAGGGAGCTGGGGAAAGGGAGTAAACACTTTTTAGAGGGTTGTCCAATCCACCGACAAATGTATGCATGGCATTGTCTGAAACAATTGAGGCCAATGAAGCGTAAGAGAGAACGAGGTAAAACAATGGAAAGGAACAAAGCAATGCATTTGTCGGTTTATTGGACTAGTAAGATCTATCGGCTTATCGGCCGCCATTTAGGACTTGATCGCGCGCAATCTGACAAGTGTAGATGCTAGCTCGTAAGGCCGAACAGGATTGGCTAGATTACCTCATTGTTCTATTGTATTCTCGTTCTTTGTCTGTGGTGCATCAATCCGATGTGGTGAAATTTTCTAATAGCTTCATTACCCTGCTGTCTAGCGGATAAAAAAAGCCCTTCCCCTTTTCTATCTATTTTAGACAAGTATAAACTGGAATGTAGTCGCAAAAGTGTACTTGAAAATTGACGACGTTTGCGCATTAATGCACGGTCCGTACCGTCCTTACCGTGTGCCGCTATGATCTGCTCAACTGTCCCCCACTGCTCCCCTTTACGCCAGCCGTCACACGCCTCCGTGTCCTTGTTCTTGATCGCCGCGCAGAGCTCCTCCATGTGGGTCTGCACATGAGATACATGTCAATCAATGAGATATATGTCAATTAACATGTCAATCAATGAGATACATGTCAATCAACATGTCAATCAATGGGATACATGTCAATCAACATGTCAATCAATGAGATACATGTCAATCAACATGTCAATCAATCAGATACAGGTCAATCAATGAGTAAAATGTCAATCAATGAGATACAAGTCAATCAACATGTCAATCAATGAGATACAGGTCAATCAATGAGTAAAATGTCAATCAATGAGATACAAGTCAATCAACATGTCAATCAATGAGATACAGGTCAATCAATGAGTAAAATGTCAATCAATGAGATACATGTCAATCAACATGTCAATCAATGAGATACAAGTCAATCAACATGTCAATCAATAAGATACATGTCAATCAATGAGATACATGTCAATCAATGAGATACATGTCGATCGATGAGATACATGTCAATCAATGAGATACATGTCAATCAATGAAATACATGTCAATCAATGAGATACATGTACATCAATGAGATACATGTCGATCGACGAGATACATGTCAATCAATGAGATACATTTCAATCAATGAGATACATGTCAATCAACATGTCAATCAATGAGATACATGTCAATTAATGTGATACATGTCTATCAATGAGATACATGTCAATCAATGTAATACATGTCAATCAATGAGATACATGTCAATCAATGTGATACATGTCAATCAATGTGATACATGTCAATCAATGAGATACATGTCAATCAATGAGATACATGTCAATCAATGTGATACATGTCAATCAATGTAATACATGTCAATCAATGAGATACATGTCAATCAATGTGATACATGTCAATCAATGTGATACATGTCAATCAATGAGATACATGTCAATCAATGAGATACATGTCAATCAATGTGATACATGTCAATCAATGTGATACATGTCAATCAATGAGATACATGTCAATCAATGTGATACATGTCAATCAATGAGATACATGTCAATCAATGTAATACATGTCAATCAATGAGATACATGTCAATCAATGTGATACATGTCAATCAATGTGATACATGTCAATCAATGTGATACATGTCAATCAATGAGATACATGTCAATCAATGTGATACATGTCAATCAATGAGATACATGTCAATCAATGTGATACATGTCAATCAATGAGATACATCAATAGCTGTGGGTTTTCGTAATGGTCTTCAAGAGCCTGGGTGCGGGAAATCTGTCGTCTTTTACGGCAATCGTTTTGAATTTGTGGCATTGTCCCCAGTTTACTTCCCGAGGGCCGACGGGAATTCAACCGACAAGAGACGAAATAATATATTAGAATCCGCGTTATTTAACAGGCCATCTGCACTAAATTATCAGGGACATCATCAAAGAAACTTCCAATAGACACACTGCTTTAACTATTTAGAAATGTTTTTCACATTTTTTGTTGAAACTCATCAGAGAATGCCGCTTCAACAAGAACGAAAGGCCCAGGTCAAACGTTCCAAGTCCATGCAATTGATACAGTCGATTAGTGTTTTGTGTGAATTTTTAGCATTTGCATTTGGACTCACCTTTAGCGGTAACATGTCGTTTGTCGCGAGAAAGACAAGCAAGTGGAAATTTGACATGGCAGACAAAAAATTCCCAGGGGGGTATTGAGACAGGTGGCGCCTTACGGCGTCAAAGTCCTGAAAGCAGAACGGATAACTAAACATCCACCTGAGAACTACAAAGTTTATCCATCACACCTGTAGTTCCCCTATGTTCTCTCTGTTATTATGAGGACTAAGACTGTACCATTACAGGGCGGGTTATCAAAGTTTATCTATCACACCTGTAGTTCCCCTATGTTCTCTCTGTTATTATGAGGACTAAGACTGCACCATCACAGGGCGGGTTATCAAAGTTTATCTATCACACCTGTAGTTCCCCTATGTTCTCTCTGTTATTATGAGGACTAAGACTGTACCATTACAGGACGGCTTATCAAAGTTTATCTATCACACCTGTAGTTCCCCTATGTTCTCTCTGTTCTCTATGGGGAATACTGCACCATTGCTGGGAGGAGGTGAAAAGGTGTAGACTGGCTGGACGGGGAAGGCTGCTGACACCTGGACCAGTAGGTACTCGATGGGCATGGGTCTGGCCAGTAGGGTCACCTCGTTACCATATGAATCTGTGTCCTTGGAGTGAACCAACAAGCAAAAGGGTTAGTGTCTTACTAAGGTACTCGATGGGCATGGGTCTGGCCAGTAGGGTCACCTCGTTACCATATGAATCTCTGTCCTTGGGGTGAACCAACAAGCAGAAGGGTTAGTGTTTTGCTTACGGGAAAAAAACAGTAGAATTGAAAGTCTTCTTTACTAGACAAACAAGAAGGCTTGTTTGTTCAGTAGAAGACGCATTGTCAAGTCGTTTAAAGGAAACCATTCTTGGAAGACTTTCCGAGAAGTTTTATAGGCTCGCCATACGATTGAAAGCTATAGTAGCCCACTGGCAACGTTCTACCTCAGGGAGCCCAAGTTCGCAGTTTGTGGATTTTGAGATTTGTAAGACATCTAACAGCAACAAAACTTCACAGAGGGGATCAAAATGATCACTATGATCACTTGAAACAGATAGTCTATTCAAGCTTCAAAGAAACGAGTGAAATATCTGAGAAATAAATCCCTTTTAGTATCAGTCTAATTCACCAAGGGGAGGCATACCGACATGGTGGAGCCATTCCAAAGCCAACCCTTGCTGGGATTAGAGAACTTAAACAAAGGCGGGCTCGAGCAAGGCATTAGCAACCAGGATTTTTTATGTGGGGTGCAAAATCCGAAAAGGTGGACCTTATTTTTCCGGGATGGGGAATTGGGAGGGGGTGAGTTTTCTTATAAAAATCTCACCACTCCCAATAGGAAAAAAGGGATTTTCATGTCATTTTTATGTCACGTTAATTATCGGACTTGGCTACCAAAAAGTTTGACTCTCCGCCATTGTGCGAACGCACAACGCACTGGATCGAGAATTCAATAGCAGCACGTGAAAATGCGTTCACGGTCTACATGTCAGCTGTTTTCCACCAAAGTTTCATGGTCAATTGAGGACGCCAAAATTTGCTCTGTAAACTACGTCTACTAATATAGGATAACGGCATTAGCTTATTGGCATGTTTCCTGGCCTTATTTTTTTGCTTTTGTTTGGAAATGAACGCCAAGCGTGCACACATTCTTTTCGATCTCACAATCGTAGCTGTCGTCGCAAAAAAAAAACACTGAACTTCCGGATGTCGACCGTCATTTCTCTATAGTCTTGCTAACACGACCGCATACCTTGTAGAAGACATCCGGGACATACTGTTCGCTTGAGGACTCCCGTATGTATCCAAGGCCAGGGTCATCTAGAGTTGGTACAAGGCAGTCGTCCCGCACAAGAGCCATGCACTGATTGGACACCTGCATCGAAGGGGGAAAATACAACAATAAACGGGCTTGCTTGGAGACAATTGCTAGGTTTACACTAGATAGGTAATATTTTTCTAGGGCTTTCTCATTTTTTTTTACCCGCCAGGTTTCATAGTGCGACGCGCGCTACCGTGGCCACCAATACAAAGTGTTATAGTGCATCGCACGCTACCGTGGCCACCAATACGAAGTGTCATAGTGCATCGCACGCTACCGTGGCCAAGAATACGAAGTGTTATAGTGCATCGCACGCTACCGTGGCCACCAATACAAAGTGTTATAGTGCGACGCCTACCGTGGCCACCAATACAAAGTGTTATAGTGCGACACGCGCTACCATGGCCACCAATACAAAGTGTTATAGTGCGACACGCGCTACCGTGGCCACCAATACAACGTGTTATAGTGCGACGCACGCTACCGTGGCCACCAATACAAAGTGTTATAGTGCGACGCACGCTACCGTGGCCACCAATACGAAGTGTTATAGTGCATCGCACGCTACCATGGCCACCAATACAAAGTGTTATAGTGCATCGCACGCTACCGTGGCCACCAATACAAAGTGTTATAGTGCGACGCACGCTACCGTGGCCACCAATACGAAGTGTTATAGTGCATCGCACGCTACCATGGCCACCAATACAAAGTGTTATAGTGCGGCGCGCGCTACCGTGGCCACCAATACAAAGTGTTATAGTGAGACACGTGCTACCGTGGCCACCAATACAACGTGTTATAGTGCGACACGCGCTACCGTGGCCACCAATACAAAGTGTTATAGTGCGACGCACGCTACCGTGGCCACCAATACAAAGTGTTATAGTGCGACGCACGCTACCGTGGCCACCAATACAAAGTGTTATAGTGAGACACGTGCTACCGTGGCCACCAATACGAAGTGTTATAGTGCGACGCACGCTACCGTGGCCACCAATACAAAGTGTTATAGTGCGACGCACGCTACCGTGGCCACCAATACAAAGTGTTATAGTGCGACACACGCTACCGTGGCCACCAATACAAAGTGTTATAGTGAGACACGTGCTACCGTGGCCACCAATACAAAGTGTTATAGTGCGACACGTGCTACCGTGGCCACCAATACAAAGTGTTATAGTGCGACACACGCTACCGTGGCCACCAATACAAAGTGTTATAGTGAGACACGTGCTACCGTGGCCACCAATACAAAGTGTTATAGTGCGACACGCGCTACTGTGGCCACAAATACAAAGTGTTATAGTGCGACGCGCGCTACAGTGGCCTCCAATACAAAGTGTTATAGTGCGATGCGCGCTACCGTGGCCACCAATACAAAAGGTTATAGTGCGACGCGCGCTAATTTGGCCACCAATACAAAGTGTTATAGTGCGACGAGCGCTACCGTGGCCACCAATACGAAGTGTTATAGTGCGACGCGCGCTACCGTGGCCACCAATACAAAGTGTTATAGTGCGACGTGCGCTACCGTGGCCACCAATACAAAGTGTTATAGCGCATCGCACGCTACCATGGCCACCAATACAAAGTGTTATAATGCATCGCACGCTACCGTGGCCACCAATACAAAGTGTTATAGTGCGACGCGCGCTACTGTGGCCACCAATACAAAGTGTTATAGTGCGATGCGCGCTACCCTGGCCACCAAAGTTTTAAGAAAGCTAGCCAATGAGCGTGCAAGAACAACAGTTTAAATTGAAACGATTTTTTTACCTTTTTATGTTCACAGCACATTTTTGTATAGGTAAATCTACGGCTGAAGACAGTGTGCCATGGCAAAGAATGCTACGCAAGGGTTGGGTATTTACCTGAAAGCCATCGAAGCCTATCTGATTCTCGTCATTACCTTGAAAAGAAGAACAAGCATGGTGATTGGCTAAACCCCATGAGTGTCACGCAAGCTTACTAGTGCAGAGCCTTCTATTTACAAAGAACAAGTATGGTGATTGGCTATACCCAATGAGTGTCACGCAAGCTTACTAGTGCAGAGCCTTCTATTTACAGGAACAAGTATGGTGATTGGCTATACCCAATGAGTGTCACGCAAGCTTACTAGTGCAGAGCCTTCTATTTACAGGAACAAGTATGGTGATTGGCTATACCCCATGAGTGTCAAGCAAGCTTACTAGTATAGAGCCTTCTATTTACAAAGAACAAGTATGGTGATTGGCTAAAGCTCATGAGTGTCACGCAAGCTTACTAATGCAGAGCCTTCTATAACAAGAACAAGTATGGTGATTGGCTAAACCCAATGAGTGTCACGCAAGCTTACTAGTGCAGAACCTTCTATTTACAAAGAGCCAGCATGGTGATTCAGCTGAGCCCCCCACACATTGCTGCGCTTCTGACTCCGCACTCCTAATAGCGAAGTGTCCATAAGTCAAAGGTTGCCTATAATTAGGTGTCCACATCAGCGAGGTGTCCATGAGGCTAGAGTGGACTATAACAAGGTTTTCGTAATAGAGGGGTCCCTAAAAGGTGAGAGTTGAATGTAACAAGGTGTCGGTTATTGCTGGGTGTTGGTAAGGCAATAGTTGAAGGTTAAACAGTGCACACACACAAGTTATCTTGCTTATCTGTTAACCCTAAATCGCCTTTTAGTTCACACATACCTGACACCACAACAGTGACGAACTTGGAGCCAAACTTCCCAGAGGAGGCATAACGACACGGCGAAACGTATTGATTCTGAAAATCCCCTGCCATGATGCACTCCTCGGCCGTGAGGAAGTGCGTGTTGATGTCACGCAAGTGCTTGACAGTCCCTTTCTTGACGTCATCAGGCACCAGGTCTGAGAAGATCCAGCCCACGATACGCAAACCAAGGTCAGCGGCGAGCTTGTTGACGGTGTCGAGGTTAGGGTTTGGGAGGAGTTCTAAGCTGTCTGGGGTACCCTCCTAAAAACAAGCAGGTTTGAATTAGAAAATGTCGAGGTTAGGGTTTGGGAGGAGTTCTAAGCTGTCTGGGGTACCCTCCTAAAAACAAGCAGGTTTGAATTAGAAAAACATATTTCAATTAAGGCTGCACCAGCAAATCGATGTATCGTAACCTGCAGTGGTTCATGGGTAATGTATAAATAGCTGAATCCTGGTCTTTGAAAGCCTTGCAATAGTACAAAAACAACAATACTAAAGAATTCAAAATCTGTGTTTTTTTTAGTTACGTTTATTTTATGATTAATTTGACGCCCATGATGCACTGCCGAGTGCAACCTTATTTTTAATAGGTGGTATTGTTTATGTCAATAATTTAAGAATCACCCTATTTAAAATGACCAGGCAAGGAGCTCAAGTTAGCTTTAGGCTGTCTTAGGTTTCCTTCTGGAATCGACTGGCTAAGATTGAGATGTGTTTTATTTGTGTTAATTATTTAAAATCGCCCACTTTAAAGTGAAAAGGCAAAGAGCACTAGGATGTCATTAGTTTAGGATAATTAGATATGTATTGTTTGGGAGGCACATAAGGAGGGGGGACTCCAATAAAAACAGATGAGGGTGATAGCCCATAAAATCAATTATAACCCTAAGGGGTAGCACTTTGGATGTGGTCGACAGAAATACTTACCCCTAAGAGATATCAAATTGGGTGTGGTAGAAGGAATTTTTAATTTTAAAGAGATAGCAGAATCAGAAAAACTGTTAAACACCCCCTAAGGGATAAGCAGTTCATCAAATTTTATACCCTAAGAGATAGCAGAATCAGAAAAACAGTTGAACAGCCCCTAAGGGATAGCAGTTGGTTGAATTTCACACCCTAAGAGATATCAGAATCGGAAAAATCCTTCAAAAGCCCCTAAGGGATAGCATTTCCACAAGATTTTATACCTACCCTAAAAGATAGGATGATCACCAGTGTCTTCTTTTCTAGAGAGCCCCCCCCCCCCCCCCCTCACAGGCCCCCCTCTTAGCTTAACTGTAAGACCAACCTGTGGTGGCTCATATATTGCCGCAACTACTGCTCGTATTCCAAGTGGTACATCCTTGTGCTCCTCGTACCGGCCATACAGGAACCCCAACCTCTGCAGGAATCAGAACAATCTTTAAAGATGTACAGATAAGGTGTGCAAAGAGCTAGTTTTTGGTGTATTACAAATAATAATCAAATATCCTAAAATTAAGTACATCTGATAACAAGCAGAAGTACTTCCAACACGCCAAGGACAGTTTGGAGTTTCAGAATTCCTGGCAAAAGATAAAGATGATGGTAATGCACACAACACTCACCTGATTTCCAGTCCGTCTCCAGTAGTCCAGGAAAGGTTGAACTATTGATGGGTTCTCAAACAAGATGTTATCCACATGCCTGTAATCCTGGAGACAGGAAAATTAAGGACAAAATATTATCAATGTGTCTGTATTCCTGGAAAGAGGACATTGAGAGACAAAATATTATCAATGTGTCTTTATTCCTTGAAAAAGAAAAATGAGAGACAAAGTTTTATCAAAGTGTCTGTATTCCTGGAAAGCAAAAAATGAAAGACAAAATATTATTTAATTTTAAAACCATTATCATATACATCATATATATTTTGCAGTCGAGCACTAATTATATATGAGCTTAAAGAATGTTGATTAACCACTTATTTACAAGAAGAATAAGAATTTTACTAATAATCACATACAATTGAAGTTTAATACCTTATTAACGATATTTTGTTGAAAGCATTTCAGACACTTGCTTGAAATAGCTGATGGAATTGGATCCTTTGAACGATTCAGTATTGGTATGAAGCATAAAATGGTGGTATGATTTACAAGTGTGATAGCTGTGAGTTGACACTTGGTACATACACCGCCAGGCCAGACACATTGATGATATTTAAATGATATTAATATCTTAACTCACCTGTCTCTTAAGTGTGATAGCTGTGAGTTGACACTTGGTACATACACCGCCAGGCCAGACACATTGATGATATTTAAATGATATTAATATCTTAACTCACCTGTCTCTTAAGTGTGATAGCTGAGGGTTGACACTTGGTACATATACCACCAGGCCAGACACATTGATGATATTTAAATGATATTAATATCTTAACTCACCTGTCTCTTAAGTGTGATAGCTGAGGGTTGACACTTGGTACATACACCGCCAGGCCAGACACATTGATGATATTTAAATGATATTAATATCTTAACTCACCTGTCTCTTAAGTGTGATAGCTGAGGGTTGACACTTGGTACATATACCACCCGGCCAGACACATTGATGATATTTAAATGATATTAATATCTTAACTCACCTGTCTCTTAAGTGTGATAGCTGAGGGTTGACACTTGGTACATACACCGCCAGGCCAGACACATTGATGATATTTAAATGATATTAATATCTTAACTCACCTGTCTCTTAAGTGTGATAGCTGAGGGTTGACACTTGGTACATATACCACCCGGCCAGACACATTGATGATATTTAAATGATATTAATATCTTAACTCACCTGTCTCTTAAGTGTGATAGCTGAGGGTTGACACTTGGTACATATACCACCCGGCCAGACACATTGATGATATTTAAATGATATTAATATCTTAACTCACCTGTCTCTTAAGTGTGATAGCTGAGGGTTGACACTTGGTACATATACCACCAGGCCAGACACATTGATGATATTTAAATGATATTAATATCTTAAATCACCTGTCTCTTAAGTGTGATAGCTGTTGGTTGACACTTGGTACATATACCACCAGGCCAAGGGGGGTGCTCTGCACAGCCCTCTTTGATTTTACAGCTGATGTCCTTCAACATTGTGAATTTGCCCCTGAACAGAACTCTCTTATTAGCACCAGAGAAGGGTTCAAGAGGCTTTTATTTGAATGTTGCTGTTTGTTTGAAGATAAAAGAGCAAAAGAGATTGCTTTTTTATGCTTTTGTGAAAACGCAGGAAAAGGAAAGAAAAAGATGATCATTATTATAAGTATGTACAACCCGACGCAAATACAAGGGGTAGCAATGGGTACCCCAAAATTTCAAAAATCTGGCAAAAATTTTGCAAAGTCTCAAAATCTTGGCTTTTTACGCTTTGGACTGGACTAGCCCGATATTTTAGCAAATCAGA
Source organism: Nematostella vectensis (assembly GCF_932526225.1). Classification (NCBI taxonomy): domain Eukaryota; kingdom Metazoa; phylum Cnidaria; class Anthozoa; order Actiniaria; family Edwardsiidae; genus Nematostella; species Nematostella vectensis. The sequence continues at coordinate 10,585,551 of NC_064045.1, read as the reverse complement.
TTCACGACATAGAACAAAACATGTGACTTTTATTTGTATTGTGATTCGCTAGGGTGGTTTGTTGATCTTTATCTTTATTTCCAGAGAAACCATTCTCTAGAAAGAACAATTTCATCATTGAGTCTTGCACTCACAGTTTTATCGAGAGACCTGAAAAGCTTGGGTTGGATTCTGAAACGAGGGTCTCTGGGCCTTGTCAAGTCTCGGATTTACCCATCGCTACCCCTAATACAAATAGGCTTCTAAGGGTAAGGAGTTGATCTAACTCCATGGTATCAAAAATATTATTCTAAAATTTGTATAGGAATTCATAATGTATTTTTGGACTTACTTATCAATGCCATGTGACCATTTCTTGAAGTATGCATGTAATGACATGTGCTTAATTGGTGGGTCATGTTCCTTGAGATATGTTTCATCATATGGCTGGAAAAGAAACTAATTCAATGTAACAGTAATAGCAGCTTAATATTAAATGAACTGATTCAATGTCACAGCAATAGCTGCTTAATAAGAAAAAAACTGGTTCAATACCACAAATAGCAGCTTAATATTTAATGAACTGATTCAATGTCACAGCAATAGCTGCTTAATATTAAATGAACTCATTCAACGTCACAGCAATAGCTGCTTAATATTAAATGAACTCATTCAACGTCACAGCAATAGCTGCTTAATATTAAATGAACTGATTCAATGTCACAGCAATAATTATCTAATTATAGATCATTGTTACGTATTAGCAATAAAATGAGCCACTCACTTTGTAGATAATATCATTATTTCCCAGTGATTAAAGGGGGTTTACTGTAATTAACTTTCTAAAATGTACCTAAATCTTACTAACAGACTTTTTCAGCACTAAATCTAAATTTAATCTTTGTCTTAGTTTACCTCTAGAGGGACACAGTGCACACATTTGCTGTTGTCGCCATGGTGACACCTGAAAACAACAACATTGAATATGTTTCCGTAACCATACTTGAAAGTATGAAGGTCAATTACTGCTATTTTACAGCCCTTTTCAACACTAAAGTGCGGCAGGTTAAAATAGCAGCACAATTGGCACTCTTTATTAAAAGCAATTCAATAAATTAAATGGCTCCCTTTACTACCAAAATACATATCTTATTGTACGTATGCCACTATAAGGGTGTTGGGATATTTCTCTGATGGCCGTTGCTAGGCAAACTTCAAGACTTTATAAATCCACTAAATATTTGTGAAATTGAATGAATTTAGGCATGGCATTATTGTTTATGAATCTCCAAATTTTGATGACATCATCAGGCGATGACCTCATCACATGACGTCACAACAACAAAAAGTCTATAATCTTAGCTGTTGAAGTATCTGCAATGATAAATGTAGCTTTATTTGGGAGGGTGCCTATGAAGTTACGTATGCATTTTCAATTTTTCCAAATAATAAAATGTTCACACAATTTTAATTTTTATTTTTCCACTCTCATTTGAATAATTTCTTTAATTTTTAGAATTTAGAATTTTCTTTGCATGCAGAATTGAATATTGTGATAGCGCCTGGTTACTAATGTGAAATACATATTGAAACTACCCTTTTCTTGCTCAAATCAGCACTTCAAGTCGCTAAGAAGGTGCTATTTTTTTATTTTACATTATTTGCTGTTTATTACATTACTCTTGCCAGTTAAGGGCGTTTTCAAAGCTAAAAATGTTGCGTACATGTAAATTGTTGTCCCGCTAATTGATTTTCCCTAACAACCAAATCGCCAAGTAACGAAAAATGTCCCCACAGCCTTAAACCCCAAGAAGATATGCTAGGAACTGTGGAATAGCTTGTCTATTGACCTACCTTCAATTAGTTAGTTATAATGAAGTAAATTTTTCAATATCCCAGAGAGCTTTGAAATGTAGTTACGGTATCATATCAAAATATGGTAACAGTACTGTTGGCAAGTAACACTAAACCAGTCACAGAAATAAAACCTTAGAACATTGCCTCAAACCCAGGTTTCCTTACATGTGAGGATCTCTCTTCCTGTGAATGAGACCATCTTGTTTAGACAGCAACACGTCTATCTCATCCTCTTCAACCTGGTTCTCAGGCTTGGTATCTTGCAATGACACCTCTGATGTGACATTTGAGACTCCTGCTCCAGTTTTGAATAAATAGACCATATCTCCATGTCTGAAAAGAAGTTAAAAAGTGGTACACTTTATTTGTCTAAATGGAAATATATTACAGCTTATTTTTAGTCAGTCTGAAAAAAATTAAATTAAAAAATCTAAATGATTAATTCATGATTCATTATGATAATATATATTTTTTGTGTACTTCAGTGGAGCCAGTTTTGTTATGGATTTCTTTTAAGACAAATTAAAAACATTATGTGAAAAAGTTCTAAATAATAAATTCATTGGTCATTGTGATTATAATCTTGTTTTTACTCACTTCAGTGGAGCAAACTTGTATAAATAAATAATATTTCCATTACTAAGAAGGCGTTGAGATTTTAAAGTGATGCACTGTCTAAATGACATTGATGCACTGTCTAAATGGAATTTTCTTTAAGAAAGTTTGACAAAATCTGTCAAAAATTCTAAATAATAAATTAATGATTTATTGCAGTTCAATTTTGTGTCATTGCTTACTTCAGAGGAACTGATGCCACAGTCTTTCTAGAGGAGCTTTCAATTCTTGTGGATTTGCTTCTGTCTGTGTAAACTGACCACCCTCTTTTTGGTATAGATAACTGTTCAGCGACCTATGAATATAATATAATGTTGAAAATTGTGGTAACAGTTATTTTCTACTAATAAAAAAATTGCAAACTCCTATTTGCAAACACCTATTTGGGTTATGAATTCAAGTGTCTAAATTATATCTGTTATATTAAGTATCTCTGTTGTATATCTATCATTACCTTATTTAAATTGATTAAATGTCCATTATTGCCTTTGTTTCCCCAAAAAAATTATCACTTTCATATTTTTTTCAAGGTTTTTTGGGGTAGAAAACCTCAGGGTTTATTTTGATTCATGGTTTTATGGTTTTTTATTCATTTATTGTTGTCAGTGCAACTTTTTCGATGAATCAAGAATTTTCAAGCTTTTTTTAATGTCTCAGGGTATTAAGTCTTCTACTTTTGTAGAAGGGACATATATTATTTGTTCTTAGACCCCTCTATCAGGGGTGTATCCTTATCCAAAATATTATAGCATAGCCAAATGAAATCTAAGTCCAAGGAAGGACAATGGTTGGATGGTACACCAAAAAGTCTGATATAATTTTTTTATTTGTGTGTAATGAGGGAGGTAGGTGGAAGTCTAGTTTTCCTTTCTGATACTTGCAACTATGAGGTACCAGGGGCAGAAGTGGGGGGTGGAGGTAGATATACACTCCTCTTTTTATCATCAAAAGTCTAAGTCAGTTTCTCTGTTTAGTCTACCAACCCAACCTTCAAATTTTAAATTCTGGATTTAACACTGGATAAAAAACTAGCTACCATAGATTTAATAATAGTCAAAGGCTTTCATGGGAAACCTTAACTACACAGCTCATCTAAACTGATTCTCTTTATATTTGTTTTGTACATGAATCCCTTGGCTGTGAATGTTTCTTTGTTATTTGATGTACAAAGCAGAAATTCAATTTTGATGTAAAAATGCAGTGTCATCGTTTAAACCTAAATTCATAAAAAAATCCGAAAAAAACTAATCTATAAAACTCCAATTCGTAACTAAAAGATAAAAATAATTCAACCAACACATAATTAGATGGAATTAGTTTTCATATAAGTTATTTTCTATTTTTTTTTTTGCTAGCAAAAGCCAAAGGGAAAGAAAAAATAAGCGAAATTAGCTAACAACAAAATAAATAAGAATCATTACACCCAGAATGTAAGCAATGGAAAGCATTGTTACTCTAGACATAAAGTAGTAAAATAATTTACCTTGGACAGAAATGTGGACAAAGTTTCACCAGAAGAGGTTTTGACGCGAATTGTACCTTCACAAGACTGAACGCGAATTATCTGAAAGGAATTCCCAATGTCAGAATAAAACACTGCAATTGAAGTACTACACTCTGATCTTCCCAGATGTATAACGCACTTACTAAATTGGCCATTGCGTATTTTTAAGGGCTTCCTATCGAAGGAGTCGAGAAATTCTTGAATAACTTTTTCAGTCGATGTGGTCGGCCATTTTGTTTCTGGGACTGAGTGACCGGGCGATATTTGAAATGAGAGAGAGCGGGGCTAGTGGTTTGGTTGTTTTGTGCGTGATTTCTGATATTTTTTCATGGGTCCTAAAGCAAAAAAAAACTAAATTCGTTATTGGTCAATTCTCTTCCTAATAAGTCATTGGGTATTATATTTTTGCATACTCTAAAATTTAAAAACATCGTTAAGAACATTTTCAGGCCTCCAAAAATAAGAACAGCCCAGCCTCAAGTGAAAATTAGACGTTTTTATAAAAAAAAACGCATAGCTTTCAACCTAGTCTGCTTAGCAGCCGCTTTTAGTGGCTGCTTAGCAGACTACTGTCAACCCGACTTGGACAGAAATCTTGTGAAATCGGGTGAAATAAAGTAAATATGCGAAAAAACCAAGAGCCAATCATTGGCTATTGATGCGGTTGAATACAGAGAATCAGGGGCTCATAAGTATGAGCAAGAGACCATGATATAAGAGAACGAATCCCCGCGGCCCATGATAACGTCCAAGAAAGCTTTTTTCAAATTTCGCGAGCTTGTCAATCATAGCATCCCTACACCACGAGCTAGTACAATTTCACACCAAATTTTTTCCCTCTGCACTTCTTTACTTCGTTCGCTACCTGTTTTTACCCTTTTAGCTGCTCTTCAAGGCTCATGATCACCCTTGTCACTGGAATAAGATCTACTTCATTATAAAGACTTGAAATCTTTTATTTGTAATATCGGTGTGAATATAATGGTATTAAGTTCTGGATGTATCTTTTTCATTAAAAGGGAATTGGAAGAGAATTGTGTTTTGTAAACACAGATTTATGATTGATTGTTGTGTTATAAGTAAGAAATTTGCGAATCAGCAGTGAAAACTTTTACTGGGGAAGTTGATCCCAGAGCCTAAAATCACGCACTTTATGCATTTCAATGTCCCAGAAACGGTTGATTGGCAACAGCGTACTCTATGGAAGATCATTTTTACAGCATTCGCAAAAAAGGAAGGTATTTTCGGTCAAAAAGATTTCCGAAACATCCTTTGCCGGTTCACATCGCTCAAGATGTGATCGCGCGTAAGACTCTTGTTGCTAGGAAACGTGAGCGCTAATCAATCAGAGACGTATCTAAAAATAACTGCTTGTTTTAGAAATAGTTTTTACGGACGTCATCATTGGAACATACCCTAATACGGGGGATTCGTTCTCTTACATCATGGTCTCTTGGTATGAGCCCCTGAGAGAATGTATGAACATTCTCACAAAAATTAGGCTTGTTATGAGGTCCAAATTCTTGTGACACCCGCCTAATGTGGGTGAGTTGACAGCTATGGAGCGAGGTCTAGTCGGCAAAACAAAAATATACAAGAAATTCACTACTAAAAACCAGGGCTGTAGCAGGCCTCGAAATATTTGCGGTGGGGGGGGGCACAATACAGAAACATTAAGAAAATGGCACAGCCACGCCCCTACTGGTCATTTCATTATAATTTTTCAAATTGGGGGGCACGTGCCCCCAGTGCCCCACCCCCTGCTACGGCCCTGAAAACACAATACTCTTGGGAACGAGTGTGTTGGATAATATTAATTTGAATTTATTTTTTTAAATAAAACAAAGGAAGTAATTCAACATCCTTTTTATTTTTTTAGAAGAATTAAATGGGAACAACAGAGATATCTTGTGCTCTCTTGGCCTTGTCTCTATTTCCCACAACTCTTTGGGGTGCGCGCTTGAAGCCGTGGATATAAACAAACTTCGCCATCTTACGCTCGGTTTCACGCGCGTGAGCAAAAGTTGTTTTGGAAGTAGTGGGGGAAGGTGAAATGATGTGAAAGACTTCTTGTAGAAAACCGAAATGTTTTACATACGACGTATCTTGAACAGCTTGAACATGTAGGGACTTCCCCTACAATGACATGAGACGAAGCTATCTTTGTAGCCAATCAGATTGCGTTTATTTTTTGCCCTTGACTCGTACTTATGTATACAATAACTGTGACTTGAAGCAAATATTATGAAGAAGAGCACAGTTCCTTGAAAACACGAAAGAATTAAAGCAAGAAAAAAGGTGAGAGGTTAGAAAATATCCACTTGTGTCTACTTCATTCGTATAATTTATTTGTGTTATTATAGCAAGTACATAAGATCACAGGTAGCCCAGGCAACGGTTGCTTGTTCGTAGCTCGGAATTCGGCTGTTCTGCTGAGAGGGGACGAGTAAAGCGTTTTTTGTAGAATGTTGTGCTTCAAGCAACTGTTTAAAAACCATAGAAACTTTATATGTAAGCAGTGAATTTGTGTATCAGTTTGAAAAGTTTTTATTCGATTCTTGTTATTCACGCATTGATACGTTCCTTGTACCTCAAATTTCTCTTTTTTTTTTCTGGCTTTACAACTCGGGCACATTTTGCTATATCTATCATAATGTCCTGCAAAGATATTAAGAGAAACACATATGAAGGTAGTAGTGTTGAAAAGAAAAGAATCACAAAACACATCTAGTTCGAAAAGTCCGCTCACGATGATTCTATGCTAAAGTTGTTCGCAGAAATCACATTTATTATTGATCCTATTACATTATAAAGCCCATTGCATATTAACCTTTCACTGCAATCCATGTTCTGCTCATCAAGTCCTTAAAATAGGTGAATTTCGCGTAGAAAAGACGGGAGGAAACGGCTATCCGTTTGGAGGTTATGATAATGGTTGCGCCTTGGGCCCAAGCCCCTCTCGGCCACTAAAGCAAAGGACGCCCGGTACATTTTCATTTCACGGTCTTCTATCCGCAAAGCGGGACTTCTTTTCTTATAATCTCAAGTAGCATTTCTATTAGAAACAATATATATTATGTCTAAATCAGATCTAAGATTTTAAAACAAATTATCACCCTTCGTATCTTTCTTTTCAATGTAGTACTAATTCTGAAAAAAAAGTACACCTCATAAAACTCGTGTTCGAGTTCAATGCCTGTCCAATACCTAGGAATTCCTAAAAACCAAGGAATCAATCTCGCACGGAGGGAGGAGATTATAATAATCCTTGCTTTACAGTTTATCATGTTTTTTAATGAAACAGCATTTGAGGTAGGCTTTTCTAATAAGGTAAAACATCAAAATTCCATGGAATCGTGGTCAAAAAGAGCGGCGCGTAGGAGGCTATCCATAAGCCGTATTCAATACAAATGCTTGCAAATAAATTAAGTCGATTGTTTCATCTTCATTTGAATGCATTTCTTTAGATACAGCTCATGGATACGAAATGTAAACTTAGCCTAAGAGAAATTTAGAGATTGAATGTTTTGGTTTTGCCAAAAAATTGTAGCCCGCCACATTGAAGCGACTCGTTAATGTTTGGTCATAGTATAACCGTTCTAGACGGACGAGACTCGTAACGCTAGGCGGCGCTAGAGCCTGGAGACAAGGCTTTGCTAATCTGCTTGCACTAGTCACTTGAAACCCCCACCCCCATGGTCCCGGTGAAGTGTGGGTTAACGTAGGGTTTCAGAGCACTTTTGTACGAGAACCTGTCCAGAAGGGGTGAGTGAGTTGACAGTGTTTTAATCTTAGACTTGTCCACACACAGAGGGTGGGGAGGTTTTTTTTTTTTTAATAACTGTTATCTTCATAGTAATTGGTACAAATGTCCTCTCTCTGAAGTGTACTGGCTTTGATAGATGCTTATTTCAGATGACTTGTTGTCAGGTAGTTTATAGTTTGCATCCTGTGTGCAAGGGCATTTGACTGCAGTTTTGTCCCGTGGGGGTGGGGGATTTTCTTAGTTTTATACAGGATCGAAGTCCCCCCACCCTTCCCCGGGACCATACGAGTAGGGGTTTCAATTGACAAGTACATAAAGACCATTTTACACAAGCTATTTTTCCTTTTTGCAATTTTTGCAACTGCTAGAAAAATTGCACTGTGTATCATATTTCTGCCATCCTGCAATTTCTTTTGTTCGTAATAGTCAAGAAAAATGGCCTTGTTGCAACATTATCACAAAAAAAAAACGATCGTGTCGAGCAAGCGAACCTCACGGGAGTGACTGCCCCTCACTGTCTCTGTAATTTGAGAATTTACACGTTGATTTTATTTTCAGCGAAACCATGGGAACAAGAGTAATTTGAGAATTTACACGTTGATTTTATTTTCAGCGAAACCATGGGAACAAGAGGCGATACTTACAGTGTTGTCAATAACGGAGGTACGGTTGCTATGGGAAATGGCGCGTGCATAAATGTGACACTATCACGTGGTAAGTCATGTCAACAATCTTAAACTAGTCGAACATATCAGACTCCTCCCAAGGTTATGATATCTATAACTGCGCAACAGTGAACTCCTTACATGGGGCGAAACTAGAAGCAAAACTAGAAGGAGTCTGCACATATCAGACTCTTCCCAAGGTTATAATATCTATAACTGCGCAACTGTGAATTCCTAAGTGGTATTTACACTCGGCTGTGGATCTCCGAGGGTTATAATACTATATTAAACTATATATATATATATATATAATATATTATTATATCATATGTTATATAATATACATTAAGTTATATTATACCATACCATACATTATGTTAAATTATACCATACCATACTATACCATACCATACTATACTTATGATAATGTCTCGTTGCCATTTTACCTTTTTTCTCTTTTATAGGTGTTTCCAGTACATCGCGACCAAGAGAATATTTTCCATCCTCGAACGAAAGAAAAATTACACCAAGTAAGCAAGATAACAAAACCACCTTTCATGGTTTTGCACTTATTGATATCTGCAGACCAGAAGTACCTACCCTCATCGCTACCCAACGCTTGTAAAACATGTTTTATATTAAAAACAAAAGTGATAATTTTTGGCACTTTTCTTATTCCAAGGGTAATAAGCATATTCTAATATCTGCGCTTTGTTGATATCTGTAGACCAATACTTCAAAGACCTACCATCAACAATAGCCCAACGCTTGCAAAATATGCTCCGTGTGAACTTCAGTTGGAAGGGGCTTCTCTCAGCGGTATTTCCGGGTATTACGTATGAGCAAATGACTCAGATAGATTGCTTTGGAGTCGAGGCTGTGGAAGAGGCCTTCCAGCTGATGTGCGAGAGAGGAGTTACGCTGAGGAAAGTCGTGATGGCGCTGAGGTCGATAGAGAGGCTAGACGCAGTGGAGATGCTGGCAGAGGCGGGGTATACGGAGAATGAGCGCACTTCGAAGCCATTACAAGGTAAAGTTCAGGTGCATAGCAAGGGGGAGCGAGTGTACAACCCTTTCTTGCTTTGCGCCTGAACTTGTGCGCACACCCCCACACCACAACCCTCCCCCTACAACCAACGCCACACCCACCCCCTTTGCAAACAAAACTCTATGAATGAAATAGTGAATGAACTTTTTGGTGTCCGGGCATCCCAGAAGCAAAGGCAGACAGAGTGTGAATAATGTATTGTTTACATATTTTCAGGGCCAACTTTTATTTTCATCTTGAGAACTACTACTTATTACTTTATTTTACTTCTCATGGCTTTTTTGGCTAACAGAGTATTTTAAAAATAAATCAGCACTGATCAGCGCAGCAAAAAGCCATTTCAGAGTGGGAGGGGAGGGGCACCTACTTGTTTTGCTTCTCTTTTTGCACCCAGAAGTTTATAAACGCTTCCTAAGAATTCAGATTGAAATACGATATCTTTGCTGTTTATTAGAGAGCAGCGTATACTCTGCTTTTAACATGACTTCGAATAAGGGAGTGCAAGAGATGGCGAAAACACCTGTACAGGAAGTCACGCAACTGGGTGCGGAGAGCATGACATCGATTGGAGTACAAGATGTCTCTGAACAAACTCAAGAAACCGTGACATCAATAGTGGCGCAAGAAGTCACACAACAAACTCAAGTTGTCGAGATGTCATTGAGAGGTGCGGACATCACGCAACACGTCACGCAACACGTCACGCAACACTACAGAGGCGGGAGCTTCGATAGAAACCAAGAAAACCGCCTCATTGAAATTCAACAAAATAGCCCTGAGAACAATTCACCGGATGGTTATATCATTCATCAACAAGGCAACGTTATTAACGAGGAACCAAAACAAATCTGGTCAGATCGTTGTGACCTCATTCAGCCTAAACCATCACAAGGTAACACTGCATTGTGTGTTCAAAATAACTCAGTTAAAGACCTTTACATCCTAGCTTCGCTTTTCGTCCATCAAGCGTTCCACAAACAGCGTTATGAGAGTTTTTCTTCACAGGTGTTTCGTTATACCATGCCTGGAATAACAATAAACTTTATTTAACGAGGGTTAAATAGGAATAGGAAGGGGGTTGCGATTTTTTACTCTTGCTCCCAGGAGTAAGGATAAGCACGAATTTTTGTCTTTTTGTGTTTGTATTTTAGTCTTGTCTTTTGCGTAATTATTGTTTGTATGTGTAACCAATAAGCCTGTGCTCGATATTTCACTTTATTCCTTTGGAATTCTTCATTGCTTTAGGAATTTTGGTAGTTTCTTGTTGTTAAGGAGCACCAGCACCAAAAACACAATGGAACAAAAGCCAAAAACAAAGACCTTAGAACGAGACAATGTTCTTGAGCACCAAAAACAAAACTCTCCGTAACACCAAGGAATACCCGAAATTTTTTTTTATCATATTCTCAATCTTGAATGTGGTAGTAAACGTTATATCTGTATTAAAAGATATCCGTAAAGGGAGCAAGGAATAAGGCTTTGGCCGAAAACTAAGAACGGGGGTGAGCAAGGGTGAGCGTGAAATATGGACGTGACAGAAAACTGAGAACGGGGATTTAATCACTGCATTTTCTTAAAACTAAGAACACAAAACATCTTTGATTGCGTGCATTTCAATGTAGCTTGATTTTGTTGTTCTGGGCACAAAAAATGTCGTATGCACGTGCGTGACTGGACAAAGAAGAACAAAGGCTAAAGGCAGCAATGTAGACCAAGGTAGTGTTTTACACATGACGACGACATCACCGACTACATTACTGTAGCAACACTACTTGGTACTTGTTTTTTTTTTCACTGTTAACCAGTTACAATTTCATATTCCTTGCTCACCCTTGCTCCCATTTGCTTAACCCTGTTCTCAGTTTTTCGTTCAAGTCCATGTTCCTTGCTCAGCCCCGCTCTGAGTTTTCGGTCAATTTCATATTCCTTGCTCACCCTTGCTCCCATTTGCTCAACCCTGTTCTCAGCCTTGTTCTCAACTTTTCGGTCGAGTCCATAAAGATAAAGGAACTCCCGAGAGCAATGAAGAATTCTAAAGGAATAAAGTGAAGTACCGAGCACAGGCTCACCGTTTTAACGCGGGTGAAACAAAAAAACAAATAATGCCTAGTAGCAAGAGTGAAAAAACGCAACACCGTTGCTATTCCAGGTAGCATATGTGTTTTGGCGGGCCGCGGGGGAAATGTACGACAATCGACCAATAAGGGCGCGCGTAGTACGCTAATCAACCAATGAGAGCGCATGTAGCATGCTAATCAATCAATAAGAGCGCGAGTAGCACCTTACCTGTATTTATAAAGTGATCGATTGACCAATATTTTGGGAATAACATCTTTGTGATATAATGTATTTGTAAAATATATATTTTTTTTTTCAGGGCACGCAACCTCCAGCGTATTGACAAAAGTAACTCAAAGCCTCATGGAACTGCTAGGACTAAGTTAGGGTGAATTTCATAGCGCGATGCTACTGTGGCCACAAGACACAATTAAGACAGACTTTGAGAGTGATACAGCAGAGCCGTAGAGGGCCACGTAAGAATTGGGGGGGCACAATACAGAAACATTAAGAAAATATTGGGGGGAGCACAACCACGCCCCTACTCGTCATTTCCAGGGCCGTAACATGCCTCGAAATATGGGGGAGGGGACAATACAGAAACATTAAGAAAATATTAGGGGCACGTGCCACCAGTGCCCCAACCCCTGCTACGGCCCTGTATAGTAGGCAGATGACCAAGAGAACCAGCGTGGTGTCCTTCCAGGGCCGTAGCAATATGGGGAGGGGGGGCCCCAATACAGAAATATTAATAAATTATTGGGGGCACAACCACGCCCCTACTCGTCATTTACTAGTAACTTTTTAAAATATTGGGGGGGGGACACGTGCCCCCAGTGCCCCCTACTATGGCCCTGCCTTCAGCTTCTTTCTCCTCTATTAATTGTGGGTTGTTCGAGTAAACAGTGGGGCACGAAAAACTCACGAAGGACCTTGTAAATATGTATGAGAGGTTAGTGTGTGCCTCAACTTTTATTATGCAGCATCTAATGCACCATTTTGTATCAAAGATTTTATTAAATTTTATTTATTCAATGATGTTTCATACTCTTCTTTATAGAAATATAAATTAGCATAAATAACAATAGAATACTCTATCTTACATATTTTACAGTTATTAATTTGTGCCTTTCGTCTATGGAGACGAAATAACCATAGATAACATAACCCACGATGGATTGTGGGACGGTGACCGGAAATTTACAGCGCGGCAAGAGGTTGACCTTATTAAATTGGGCACAGTTTCAATAAAATTCTAAACATTCTATATATACATAAAAATGTCAACTATAACCTCTCTAAATCGAACCCTGCTATGTCATTGCTCCGCAATTTACGAGAATTGAGAAGTGTCCGAGCTGTGCATTTGCGACCTAGAATCTCTGTTCACGGATGCTACTGTCATGAAACTGTCAGAGCGACGGATGGCCGGGAGGGCTGGTAACGAGCCTTGGTTGAGCCCACTGGCACCCCAGAATGGCTCAGCGTGTGCTTTCTGGGATTTCTGGAGCATGCGTCGTGTGACAGGCAGATCTGCGGGTAGTGTAAACTCCTGTGTATTCTATCAATGGAAAGAAATCAGCATCTCCTTCAGTTTTTACGGATAAAATTACAGAATATACAATCCCAAAAATAAGTTTCATCTTTCGATTTAGAATTATCAATTTGCTCTCATAAACCACGCCCACGCCGACGGGCCAATCAGCTGCGCCGATAATGGGTGGCCCAGGCCACGCCGGTAAAAATAAAACACGCCTGATGGTAATGAGTCAGTAACGAAATAGAAAACAAGTAAGTCTTGGCCGAAAGGCATTACAAAATGCGAAATTAAATACACCTAATTCAAATAACGTCAGTGCAAACGTCAAAATGACGGCTATCAAATGGCAGTATTTTGATAAAAAAATACCATGGAACTCGTCAACTTTAAACTTAATGAGGGAAAATGTGAATAATTATTGCGATTATATTAATTATCATCTTTATCTACAAGTAATTATACTCATAAGCAGTTATTGGTCTAAGAACTGCCATTTGCCAATTGCACTGACAACGTTTATTGAAATAGGTGTATATAAAATGCTCATCGCCTCACCCCACCGCACAAATGCACACAGCTACGTGCTCGTAATGTATATTCCACGGGAAAGTAGGAAAAGGCTAGCGCCCCCTCCAACGTCTACGGGCCTGCGATTTGAAGCAGAAGTTAGTCTACTCACGGGTATGTGAAGGGCTTGAAAAGGCGAGCACTTGTTTCCAAGCCCCGCCCCGTTTGTCAGCGCCCGGTCAACGTGTCCATGGTGATCTCTCCGTGATTGACGGGTCTGCATCCGCTGGCGAAAGTCATCGTTGTATTTATGCCCCAGAATAGACTAGGGACAAATGAGATATCATCATCATTATACTCATCACCATCATCCATCACCATCAATATGAATAACAACAGAAGTCGACAGATTGGTCGACATTCTTTAAATTGTCACCATGAACGTAGCAGATGATGTCCTTACCCAAGCATCCGGGTTCTTAGATGATCTGTTCAACACTAAGCTGGTCGTTGATCTATAGTAGTCCCCAGTCCTCCAAGAGTCTTTTCTACTCGTCTCCGGGCTCCCTGAATTGAGTTTCGGTAATAAACTTTCGCGCGGTTCGCCTTCTTCGTTAGGACTGGGACTCTGTCTGTGAAAAAACAAATTTAGCTGACGAAAGGAACAACGTACAATCTTCGCGTATTTGATAAAAAAATTCTGGCTACATGCGTCTGCATTGAAAAATATAGAGTAGCAAGTGTTATTTACATAGTTATCCTAGCACACTGATTTACTAGCACACTGATGTACTAGCTGTTGTACATCAATATTCTAGCGCACTTTTCACCTGTCTTCTTGCATAGGGCTTGGCGTCCTTATATGGTGTTCTGTTGTGACGTCATCGTGCTTGCCTCGTTCTGGTGAGGCGCTAGCAGACCTCTCTGATAAGGAATCACCAAGTCAAACTAACCGGCAGAAGAGACAGAGCCAAAAAATGGCAAGTTTTCCCTATATAAGGTTTGGTAAACTTCGGTAAGCTTGAATTTTTGCATAGAAGTTCCTTATGTTATGTAAACCAACATATCAAAAGTGTTTTTTTTTTCTAGTGGATTCGTCTTCGAGATATGAGGCTTGAAGTGCAATTTTCAAATGTTCAAAGTATAAATTCTCCTTGTTTTTAGGGAGAAGTCGGGCTCTGATCAAAAATTAAGCCAACTTTTCTCGCTAATATCTAAATTTCTTATCTTCTAAATTTACTTAAAATTTGGAATTGCGCTTTTGGTCAGAGAAACTTCTTGTATGCGGAATCTTGAGCCTATATATTGAGATTTGGAAAATTTCATGCCATTTTTTTTGCTCTGTCGGCAGAAGATTTATATTTTTCCATATTTATTATTATATATTTTTTATCAAATATTTTGTATATTTATTATTGTATTTATAAAATTCATATTTCATTATATGTCACAAAACATATTCTTACCGAGATCAGCCATTTCGCTTTCATCCCATGGTTCACTGGAATAGAAAACCACCAATGACAATTCTTACATACTATCGTACCGTACAATTAGATAGTGTTTGGTTGTAACACCAAGCAGTCGCAAGAACCAGCAATCTAATCCTTCGTCTGGGGCAAATCAGGTCTCTTCCAAAACGGAATCTAACGTATTTGTGTGAAAGGAATAGCGTGAAGCGAAAAAGCCTCTAGATTTGAAAAGCCTCTAGTCAATCAAGACGCAACAAAAGTAAAAACAAATTCAGGCGCGTACCCAGAAATGGCTGACGGGGGTGCGTAGTCATAGGTATCATATGGAAAAAGCATAGTATTTAAAGATTCCTTAATAAGAAATGACCCACATTTTGGCGGCCAAGAGGGGTGGGGTGGGCGCGGACCCTGCGACCCCCACCCCCCCCCCCCCCCTGTGTACGCGCCTGAAATTATAAACCAATTTATGCAAACCCTTTGGGGGAAGGGGGGGGCATTTTGTTATAAATAAGTTAATACTATATTTTCCTTTACCATTCGGCGTATCTGTAAGTCGAAGTGTCGTCAATATCCCACACAGTTTGCTGAAGAAGAAAAAAGAGCAGAGATGAGCAACCACTTACTAAAGAGCTCATTCAAGGTATATTATTTTCTGTGGAGGAAGCGGAAGAAATAAAATGGAGACGTGAACATAATTGTGGATGGCGATTTTAAAGTTCTCATGCAAAGAGACCCTTGTATTTTCATAACAAAATAAAAACAAAGTAGTGACTGGCCGACACTCCTTAAAATAGCGCAAGTGAGTACCCTTGTTCAATCAATTCTTTATCAAACAAATATAACTTCAATCCGATATGTCGTCATACTAAACCCGAAATTATGCAAATGTGGTCAACCGGAAATAGCATTTACGTCATCGACCGGAAATGACGTCGACGTGACGTACCTGGCCGAACATGCCGACGTACTTGCCATCAAGGGTCCACAACCGTGCCGTGCAGTCGACCGAGGAGGAGACTAGGAACAATTTCTCATCACGTGACACGACCTCCAGGCTCACCACAGCACCCCCATGGGCGTGCCATTTTATTACGCAAGGGGGAGATCCCTCGGGGGAATCGTCCGTACTTGACATGCGCTGTGTAGTCGACCAAACCTACCGAGAGAAAGAAAGTGAATTATCAACGCTATTAGCAGTTTCCGCCATTCAAAGAGGAACAGTGTAGAGTCCCATTTGACATAACGATAGGGGCAGGGATAAAAACAACGAATCTTTAAAGAGAATATCGTTTTAACGATTTAAAAATCGTTATTATTTTCCATTTATTTTACTGTTACCGGGACCATCGCATCGTTGTTGCAATGCAACTGACTCTTTAGGTATTTAGATTCGACGAATAAAATAAGTATGAATGGAGTATTAGTTCCCATATAATCACTAGTGCTTTGTTCTAATAGATTATTGTGATATCCTTTTTGGTTTACCTCTCTTCTAAGAGCCCTAGGGCTGTGTTGTTTTTTTAACTGGGAAATGTTCTTTCCCAAAAAATAATTTAACAGGTTTGTTGACAGATAATGAACAAATTCTCTTACATTAATTGTCATCACATGATCCATGAGGCCAATCGGAGCGCGCGTACTATCTCAATCATTTTATAAATCTTTTTAATGTTTTATAAATGTTCTTAATTTCATTTTATAAATATTATTAATATTATTCTAATAACAATCTGTTATAAATCATACTTTTTAACGCGGGGTTATCACGTGACACGAGTATCGAGTTTATTCACCTGAGCGATGATAGACTCCGCCCGCGATATGCAGTAAGATGTGATGTCCCACACAGAGATCCGGCCAGCGGAGTCGCCACTCACAAGAATGTCGTTGCTAGGATCGGTTGCTAGGGCAAGCACGGACGCGCTGTCCTCGCTCGCCGCGTAAAACATGCCTGGGAATCAAAAAGGAGGCATCAACAATATACTGCCACATACTCTCACAGTAAACATCACAGTCTACATCACTATGATTTCAAAAGATAACGGCCGTGATATGCGAACTTCGTGCTTTCGCGTTTTTTGTGCCGGAAAAACTATCAAAGCCTACAGTACAGGTAACAAAATCGTCGCAAAAAAAAAATCATTGAATCGGACATGGGGCGGGGGGGGAGGGGGTTGCTTGGTGGCTCAATTCATCTCCCCCTACATGGCAGACTCTTCCATAAACTATTTGTAATCCCCACCCACCCACCCCCTCCATTCGTGGTGATACATTTTATATGCTGAGCGGTCTATTCTATCGAACCGCAGTGAGACATGGGTCCATCGAAAAAAATAAAACTCTACAATATAAATGTGTTCCTTGATGTCTTTTTTTCTCACCCATTGGTCTTGCAGCACCATATAAACACCAGAACTCCAGGGAGCCGCTCTCGGAAGATACGAGAATGGCCGAGTCTTGCGTCTTCCACTGCGCTCTGGAGCTGAGGAATAATAGGGTGTCGACCGGCAAGCATCCGCCTTTAGTTTCTTTTCGCCTGCAAAAGAGCAACTTGATTAACTTGAGTATTCTCCTTACTATGTCACTTAACATCAAGGTAATTGGGAGAGTTTACATAAAGATATTTGTCGAAATCAGCATTGCCAGCTTTAGTTTCTCTTCGCCTGCAAAAGGGGCATATGATTATTTCAAAAATTCTCCTTACTAAGTCACTGGGAAATGGTATTAAATGGTACAAATGGTATTTGGTTCTTATGGACCCTATAAAACACTCGTTCGCGCGAATAACTCAAAATCTGTAATATTGTGGTATTTCGGGAAAAAGGCCGTGAACTGAAAGGCCCGGGGTCCAGTCATTTGTGACGCAGATCGAGATGTCAACCAAATTACATGAGAAAACATATGCGCGCGCTAAACCGGTTCCCGTCTTCATGTCTTCTTAGTTATTGCTGGAGAACGTTGTGTGGTTACAACTTTTACCGTCATCTTTATATCTCAACATGGTAGTCAAATAATTATTAAACTTCAGGGAACAAATCTGCAAAATTTAGTAGATATTTTTTAGTCTTTGAATTGTTTTTTGCATTGTGCGCGCACGCTGCATGCGCAATCAAGAATGGCGACATTCTCACGAGCGCGCGCTGTTTTTGAAACCTACAACAAAAGAAATATTTTCTTTTTTCACATACAATTCTCGACTTTAAATTATTCTTCGCTTCATTGTGGGTAGTATTGCAATAGAAAACAATTCGCCAATATTTTGTGGTATTGCCGTCTCTGAATTTAACGCATTTAAGGAAAATACGTTGTTTCAGATTTTCCCGCCAAAACTCGATTCAATCTCCTTTCGCGCGGCCAGAAAAATTTTCAAAGATCTGTAGAAAATTCAAATTTCAATCAAATTCAATTCCCTTTTCAGAATTTGAAAGTTTATCTATGCTTTGTTTTGGCTAGATTGATATAAGTGAAAGGTTTTAAGAACTTTAACTAAGTCTGTGCAAAACAAAGTCATCAGCCAACAAGAATCTACCAAACCACAGTTTCGTAGCCGTTTTACTAAAAGTCATTTGGATCGTTTAGAAGGGATACTACAAATCAATGTTCCTATTTTCTGGCCCACCCAGAAACGCTCCAGTGCTCCAGTGCTAGGCTCACCTCAGCTTCTGTTTTTCTTTTATAGATGCCAACATGCCAAGCTTCTCTATTCTAGACTTACTGGAAAAAAACGCAAATAGAAGAATCACAATGAGTATACGAAAAGCAGACAATTAAACGATCATGATGTCACATCCTAAGGTATACTTACAATAAGCTTCGAGATCCCTTTTTCAGTATTCGAATCATTTTCTCTCGATCCAGGTTCCACAGTATGATGTCCCCGTCAAAGCTGCCCGTGGCCAGAAGATTAGGCGAACAGTAGGCTGAGGCGAGGATGTCGTCCTGATGAACCTGGCCTCCTTTCCAACCCACATCGGGCCGAATAACAAACGTCTGCAAGTATGGGAGATGGTGGTCGTCACTGAAGTTCTCATAGTATATCACTATCATGCTAACCCTATCTCCTTATTTACGGGCATTGTATATGATTTTCCATATAACATTCTTACGGTGTCTATCGATATCCATATACGGGCGCGTACATATTAGTAAATCACTACTATCATGCGATGTCTATCTAGTGATATTGCATGCGTTCCTCCTTGTCGTCATAGTATATCACTACTATCATGCGGTGTCTATCTAGTGATATTTCATGCATTCCTCCTTGTCGTCATAGTATATCACTACTATCATGCGATGTCTATCTAGTGATATTTCATGCATTCCTCCTTGTCGTCATAGTATATCACTACTATCATGCGATGTCCATCTAGTGATATTTCATGCATTCCTCCTTGTCGTCATAGTATATCACTACTATCATGCGGTGTCTATCTAGTGATATTGCATGCATTCATCCTTGTCGTCATGTCATAGTATATCACTACTATCATGCGGTGTCTATCGAGTAATATTGCTTGCCTACCTCCTTGTCGTCATGTCATAGTATATCACTACTATCATGCGATGTCTATCTAGTGATATTGCATGCATTCCTCCTTGTCGTCATAGTATATCACTACTATCATGCGATGTCTATCTAGTGATATTTCATGCATTCCTCCTTGTCGTCATAGTATATCACTACTATCATGCGATGTCTATCTAGTGATATTGCATGCATTCCTCCTTGTCGTCATAGTATATCACTACTATCATGCGGTGTCTATCGAGTAATATTGCATGCATTCCTCCTTGTCGTCATGTCATAGTATATCACTACTATCATGCGATGTCTATCTAGTGATATTGCATGCATTTCTCCTTGTCGTCATAGTATATCACTACTATCATGCGGTGTCTATCTAGTAATATTGCATGCATTCCTCCTTGTCGTCATAGTATATCACTACTATCATGCGGTGTCTATCTAGTGATATTGAATGCATTCCTCCTTGTCGTCATAGTATATCACTACTATCATGCGGTGTCTATCTAGTGATATTGCATGCATTCCTCCTTGTCGTCATGTCATAGTATATCACTACTATCATGCGGTGTCCATCTAGTAATATTTCATGCATTCCTCCTTGTCGTCATAGTATATCACTACTATCATGCGGTGTCTATCTAGTGATATTGCATGCATTCCTCCTTGTAGTCATAGTATATCACTACTATCATGCGGTGTCTATCTAGTGATATTGCATGCATTCCTCCTTGTCGTCATAGTATATCACTACTATCATGCGATGTCTATCTAGTGATATTTCATGCATTCCTCCTTGTCGTCATAGTATATCACTACTATCATGCGGTGTCTATCTAGTGATATTTCATGCATTCCTCCTTGTAGTCATAGTATATCACTACTATCATGCGACGTCTATCTAGTGATATTGCATGCATTCCTCCTTGTCGTCATGTCATAGTATATCACTACTATCATGCGGTGTCTATCTAGTGATATTGCATGCATTCCTCCTTGTCGTCATAGTATATCACTACTATCATGTGGTGTCTATCTAGTGATATTGCATGCATTCCTCCTTGTCGTCATGTCATAGTATATCACTACTATCATGCGGTGTCTATCTAGTGATATTGCATGCATTCCTCCTTGTCGTCATAGTATATCACTACTATCATGTGGTGTCTATCTAGTGATATTGCATGCATTCCTCCTTGTCGTCATAGTATATCACTACTATCATGCGATGTCTATCTAGTAATATTGCATGCGTTCCTCCTTGCCGTCATAGTATATCACTACTATCATGCAGTGTCTATCTAGTGATATTGCTTGCCTACCTCCTTGTCGTCATAGTATATCACTATCTTGCGGTTCCAGCCAACAGTGAGAATCTTGTGCTTGGCCGGAAGAGCTGTGATCCCTGTCACTTCCTGTTCCTCTACTGCCTCGAGTTCATTTAATAAGTGACCGTTGTTTGCGTTCCAGACCTGAAAATAATGGTTATGAGCAAGGAAGGGTTAGACGCATTGTACAGGAAATGCGAAGAGGAGTAAGAACAATCCATACCAGGCAAGATGCCAGCTACAGCAACAATAAATACAAACTACAAGACAACGTAAAACCACGAAAATGGAAAAAAAAATGCCTCCCAAACTAAGAAGTAAATATGATTCTAAAAACAATGATATCCTGTTTACCAAGCGCAAAGGGTAAAACATGACTTGACATGAGCCGGCTTGCTTTTCAAAAGCTCTTTGCTAAAAGCAGGCTGTAGAGAAGATGATACTAAATACCGGTGGTCATGACTAGGGTGATGGTGATGGATATGGTAATTGTGTAATTAATGATAATGATAATGATGATAAAAAATGGTGTTTGTGGTTATGACGGTGATGGTGTTAAAGCTGGCGAAGACAATAGTGTTGTTGATGATGGTATTGATGATGTTGATAATGATGATGATGATGATGATGGTGGTGGTGTTAAAGCTGGCGATGACACTAGTGTTGTTGATGATGGTATTGATGATGTTGATAATGATGATGATGATGATGATGATGATGATGATGATGATGATGATGATGATGTTGATGTTGATGTTGATAATGATGATGATGATGATGGTGATGGGTGATGGTGATAATGATGATGATGATGGTGATGTTGATATGATAATGATGATGGTGTTAATGATGATGATGGCGATGACGTAGTGATGATGATGATGATGATGGTGGTGATGGTGAAAGCCAAAACCCTCTCACCCTTATGGCGCCATTTCTGTCGCCCGTCATGAGGCGACTTCCCTTCTGGTCAAGATGCATGCACGATATCTCCTCCGTCCCGTGAGCCTCTGGGACCTGAAGGAATTTATTTCCGGTTTCGATGTCCCAAAAGGAGATGACGGAGCCTTCACATCCGGTTATGACCTGCGCAAGGCGAACGAAACCAAAAAAATGATCTTTTGCTTAGCGATCAATTCTAAATATGTTTCGATAAAAATTAGCTCGTGGTATAGTTCCAACTTAACAGAGATAAGTTTAAAACATTGTTCTATCTTAAAGTTACGTTTGCAACAGGAACGTTACTGTCTTTGCTAGACTTTCAGACTGTTTTAGAATCTCGAACTTAGAATGTCCCCGAAATATCAGCTTGTTATGCCCGGCATTCTCGAAAAAATAATTTTGAAACCCAGTTGATTGACTTTAAAGCGATTGCGCAACTTTTAGGCAATTGCTTGACTTCTAGGCGATTACGTGACTTCAAGGCGGTTGCGTGACTTCTAGGCGATTGCGTGACTTCTAGGCGATTGCGTGACTTCTAGGCGATTGTGTGATTTCTAGACGATTGCGTGACTTCTAGGCGATTGCGTGCTTTCTAGACGATTGCGTGACTTTTAGGCGATTGTGTGATTTTTAGGCGATTGCGTGACCTCTAGGCGATTGCGTGACTTTTAGGCGGTTGCGTGATTTCTAGGCGATTGCATGACTTTTATGCGATTGCGTGACTTCTAGGCGATTGCGTGACTTACGGGTAATTACGTGACCTACCTGCTTGACCTCAGGATTGTATATGGCAGCGCAGAGCGGCTTGGCGTGTGTGGTCTTGAGCGATTTTGTGGTACCCAGGCCCACTAGTTTGATCTCGATCAAGCTGTCATTACTTGTGATTAATAAAGAGCTGACTGGACTGCGGATTAAGCGGAATGGGAACGGGCCATGCTCAGGAACGCGGTGACCAAATGGATCACGGATTGCAAGGGTTTGAATGCAGACTTGTTCCTTGACGTTCCAACATTTCAAAACCTTAGTATAAGAAAATATCTTTAAAAAATGCGACAAAGATACAATGAAAATCCATTTGGTAATACATGGTGAATACGCCGTTAAACAATAAGAGGCAACGATGTAGCGAATTTGGCGACTTGTTACCGTAAAACGCGGGAGAAGTGATAACATTACCCTAACCCCTCCTTATCATAGCTGAAGACTTGCTCTAGTTCAGGATGAACTAGACAAGATCGTCGACAATGGTTTGACAGTGCCCCCCCCTGATATTACTTACCCCCTCCTTATCATAGCTGAAGACTTGCTCTAATCCGGGGTGAATAACAAGATCCACAATGGACGAGGAGTGGCCCTTCATAATTGCTACTGGTTTACTTGTCACGTATGGGTTCCACACTCGGACAGCGTGGTCAACCCCTCCCGTTATAATCACATTGAGGGAATGGTTGTAATCAAAACAGTCGACGCCCTAGAATCAGAAAAAAGGCATCATGGTAACCCTGTGTGACACAGCGTGGTCGACCCCTCCCCTTTACTATCACATTAAGGGAGTGGCTGTAATCAACCAGGTAAATGAGTCGGTCAGTGTGTCGGTGGTTGACATGGGCGTTAAGATGGACATTTGGGACCTTAAGCAACGACGACGGCAACGTAGAAGAGGACGGCAGAAAACAATGGAATTGGAATCAGAATTCAATAGCAGCACGTGAAAATGTGTTCTGTCTGATAGCTTTTAGCCGTTTCCCACCTAACCACGACGTGAATACTCCAAGTTTCACGGTCAATTGAGGACTCAGGCGTTTGCACTTTTAACTCCTCTATTTTATCTGTCTCTGATTATAATGTTTTGTTTATTTCATTGGAATTAAATTATAATTGATCGCCAAGCGCGAACACATCTTTTTCGATCTCGTTGTACTCCTAACCGTCGCCTTCGTTCTTGCTTAAGGTCCCTATTGACAATTTTAATTTTGCCATTTTTTGCTCCTGTCGACGTGGACAAAAAGGGGGCAGACGCACAGTTACCTTTGCAACTTTGAAAACATATGTTTTTCTCTTCTTATCATCGACGTCTCTGACGACAAGCGAATCATGACTACTGCAACTGCACGAGATCACGAACTCCTTGACGGGGATATACTGAACACGACGAACCCAGTCACTGTGTATCACCCCCAAGGGCAAGTGTGTCACGAACAGAGAGTGTAGACTAATATCCTGTGAAGAGGAGGGAAAGATAAGACTGTGTATAACCCCCAAGGGCAAGTGTGTCAAGAACTGAGAGTGTAGACTAATATCCTGTGGAGAGGAGGGAAAGATAAGACTGTGTATAACCCCCAAGGGCAAGTGTGCCAAGAACTGAGAGTGTAGACTAATATCCTGTGGAGAGGAGGGAAAGATAAGACCGTGTATAACCCTCAAGGGCAAGTGTGTCAAGAACTGAGAGTGTAGACTAATATCCTGTGAAGAGGAGGGAAAGATAAGACTGTGTATAACCCCCAAGGGCAAGTGTGTCACGAACTGAGAGTGTAGACTAATATCCTGTGGAGGGGAGGGAAAGATAAGACTGTGTATAACCCCCAAAGGCAAGTGTGTCAAGATCTGAGAGTGTAGACTAATATCCTGTGGAGGAGGGAAAGATAAGACTGTGTATAACCCCCAAGGGCAAGTGTGTCAAGAACTGAGAGTGTAGACTAATATCCTGTGGAGGGGAGGGAAAGATAAGACCGTGTATAACCCCCAATGGCAAATGTGTCAAGAACTGAGAGTGTAGACTAATATCCTGTGGAGAGGAGGGAAAGATAAGACTGTGTATAACCCCCAAGGGCAAGTGTGTCAAGAACTGAGAGTGTAGACTAATATCCTGTGGAGAGGAGGGAAAGATAAGACTGTGTATCACCCCCAAGGGCAAGTGTGTCAAGAACTGAGAGTGTAGACTAATATCCTGTGGAGGGGAAGGAAAGATAAGACTGTGTATAACCCCCAAGGGCAAGTGTGTCACGAACTGAGAGTGTAGACTAATATCCTTTGGAGGGGAGGGAAAGATAAGACCGTGTATAACCCCCAAGGGCAAGTGTGTCAAGAACTTAGAGTGTAGACTAATATCCTGTGAAGAGGAGGGAAAGATAAGACTGTTTATAACCCCCAAGGGCAAGTGTGTCAAGAACTGAGAGTGTAGACTAATATCCTGTGGAGGGGAGGGAAAGATAAGACCGTGTATAACCCCCAAGGGCAAGTGTGTCAAGAACTGAGAGTGTCGACTAATATCTTGTTGAGAGGAGGGAAAGATAAGACTGTGTATAACCCCCAAGGGCAAGTGTGTCAAGAACTGAGAGTGTAGACTAATATCCTGTGGAGGGGAGGGGAAAATAAGACTGTGTATAGCCCCCAAGGGCAAGTGTGTCAAGAACTTAGAGTGTAGACTAATATCCTGTGGAGGGTAGGGAAAGATAAGACTGTGTATAACCCCCAAGGGCAAGTGTGTCACGAACTGAGAGTGTAGACTAATATCCTGTGGAGGGGAGGGAAAGATAAGACCGTGTATAACCCCCAAGGGCAAGTGTGTCAAGAACTGAGAGTGTAGACTAATATCCTGTGGAGGGGAGGGAAAGATAAGACTGTGTATAACCCCCAAGGGCAAGTGTGTCACGAACTGAGAGTGTAGACTAATATCCTGTGGAGGGGAGGGAAAGATAAGACCGTGTATAACCCCCAAGGGCAAGTGTGTCAAGAACTGAGAGTGTAGACTAATATCCTGTGGAGGGGAGGGAAAGATAAGACCGTGTATAACCCCCAATGGCAAATGTGTCAAGAACTGAGAGTGTAGACTAATATCCTGTGGAGGGGAGGGAAAGATAAGACCGTGTATAACCCCCAAGGGCAAGTGTGTCAAGAACTGAGAGTGTAGACTAATATCCTGTGGAGAGGAGGGAAAGATAAGACTGTGTATAACCCCCAAGGGCAAGTGTGTCAAGAACTGAGAGTGTAGACTAATATCCTGTGGAGGGGAGAGAAAGATAAGACTGTGTATAACCCCCAAGGGCAAGTGTGTCAAGAACTGAGAGTGTAGACTAGTATCCTGTGGAGGGGAGGGAAAGATAAGACTGTGAATAATCCCCAAGGGCAAGTTT
Organism: Nematostella vectensis; assembly: GCF_932526225.1. Lineage (NCBI taxonomy): Eukaryota > Metazoa > Cnidaria > Anthozoa > Actiniaria > Edwardsiidae > Nematostella > Nematostella vectensis. Next base: position 10,559,609 of record NC_064045.1, on the reverse strand, counting down.
GGTACGAACTAAGAAGGAAGACAGGCGCGTACGCGACACGTGTGCCAAGAAGGATTAAAGCCGCATTGTCACCAGTTTACTTCCGGAGGTCCTTCGGAAACCTCAACCGTTAAGAGACAAAAGAATCTATCTACTCGAATCCAAAATATTTAACAGGCCATCCGCTCGAAATTAGCAGTCACATCCTTAAAGAAACTTCCAATAGACACACTGCTTTCTATATTTTGAAATTTTTTTCGTGTTTTCCGTTAAAAATCATCGGAGATTCTTACGTAATCGACCGGAAGTAAACTGGTGACAATGCGGCTTTAATTGTCCTAAATCGCAATTTTCTCGGTGCTTGTCAAATATGTCCCCCTCGCACCAAAAAAATGCTCACATGCTCACTAAAAATATTTGCCCGTGCCTAAGATTCGACGAGAGGTGGGGGGGGGGAATAGTTGTTGCGCAAACATATAAGAGTAGGTATGATATGGAGAAAGGATAATGTTTAACGATTTTGCGCACATCCCTAGTTACGCTAAGAAAAGGAAGTTACCTATTTCCAGCATCAAATAGTTTCTCCATGATCATACCTGGAAATATATCTTGTGGCTGCCAGACGTCTTCTTGAAAGGAGTTTCAAATAATCCTTTGACAGGAGTTGAGAAGACGAGGACATGGAGAGAGCCATTGTCCGTGCCATAAAACAGCATCGAACGTTTATTCGGAGACTGCCAAGTAAAGAAATAAGTTTTTTTTAATGAAATCGGACATATTACAATTTCAGCGCGCGGTACGTTTTACAAGCCAAAGGCTTACTCGCCTTTTCGCGCGCCATTATCGCGTGCTTGTTATGCAGTACAGGCGGATACACAGGGGGGCGATTCTGGGTGCAGTACAAAATCAGCGTAAAATGCGTTCAAAACTAAATGGAGTGCAACAGATAGTTTAGAGTTTGTTTGTTAGTTTGGTGCAAAGTCCTAGAAAAGGTCGCAACTTCTAGTCTGTAACGGAGCCTTCAGTAACGGAGCTTTGCTAAAGTTGCTACCAACCTTTGGGTCACAGTAGTAATTCAGGCAAAGCGGAACATTCCCAAGAGCTGCAAAACATGAAAACGAGAAGATCTATCAGTATATAATCTATATTTTCATGGCTTTTGTAATAAAAGTATCGGAATTCAAATGTTGGGGAAGTCGCGGTGCAAGGTCAATGTGCTGTTCGTACAAATAGAGGCGCGAGAGAAATATGAACGCTTCGAGACATCTTACTCTCAGATTTATTATTCAGGGTAGGGCATAACAGCGTGATTTAGATAATCAACGCCAGATAAGTGTTCCTTCCGACGTCGCGACAAGTTTCAGCCGGCATTTCGCGTACTTTTTCACATCCTTGTTAGGACGCGACGCCCGCGAGTCACCGTGGGCACACAGAAGTGTGCAAGATCCAATAGACCCTCTCCTCCACCCGGAAATATAGAACTGCGGTTCGCATGTCAGAGTGGGCATAAAGTAGCACAAGATACAACAGCACCCCTCCTGAAATTTAGTACTGCTCCCCCCCCACACACACACACACACCCCGAAAAACCCTAACACTCACCACACAGATGGTACTGCGAAGCATATGTCGGGGTGGACAAAGAGTCTAACATACCCACCCCCTGACTCACACTCACCACACAGATGGTACTGCGAATCATATGTCGGGGTGGTAGAAGAGTCTAACATACCCTACCTCCCCCACATCCCTTCGAATAACACTCACCACACAGATGGTACTGTGGTGTATATGTCGGGGTGGACATATCGTAGAAGTACAGGTCCATATTAGTGGTCCCTATTACCATCTTATGCACGTTGTCCATGGTAACGGCATCTGTAATCCACATGCGGATGTGCCGTTTATTGCTTGCTTTGTCTTGGTGGGAACGCCCTTCCATCTCGATTGTTCGCTGTAGCTGGAGCTCGGTACTCCACACACCTATGATGCCTTCCTGTCACATGTCAAAGGAAACTTAGTAACAAGAGAACGCTTCCAAAAGATGCTTTAATGCTTATAGCACTGGATTGTAATCTAGTTACGATAAAATTATTTTGTTTTATAATCCCGAACAGGGACTTAGCAGGGGGTGAGGCACTAATGAACAAGTCCCCCCCCGATTTCTGTATAGTCCCCCCTTCCCCCCACCCAATATATATTGAGGCCCGCCACATAAAATCAGTTTGTCTGTACACAGCTCAATTACTCATGGTTTTGTATTAGCCCTCCATTTCTATGCTCATTTTTTATCTGAGTTATAATCTGCCAGTGCTCGCATAATTTCCAGGTATAGTTAGTCACAGTTATATCTGTGCTACATTTATTGCGTTTTAACATTCATGTGTGGTACAATACCCAAATAGGGGACTTGCGCTAAGAGATCACGTGACTTTTTGGGTAGTTTGCAAACTAGCGCGCGCTCACGCTTTTAGCAGCAAAATAACGGCAACAGAAAGCAACTTATTCATCGCTTACGAAAAAAGCCAGAATTATTTTCTTACCGAAAGGGTTTAGTTTCATTTTAAGATTTTTTTTTTTGTCGTTCTCTGGTGTGACGGGCGCGGTTGTACTTGATTTTGTTTGTTTGCTTATTTTGTTTTGAACTTGCTATCCAGCTTGCTAACCGTCATGTATCTCATAGGAAAGTCATTATTGCATTTAAGGGCATTCTCTTGCATTCATACCACACATATTCACCTCGCTAAGTATGACGTATCTCATGAGTTAAAGTCAGTATAACATTTAATGACGTTCTCTAGCATTCATTCCACGCAGCATATTCACCTTGCTAACTGTGACGTATCTCATGGGATTAAAGTCCGTCAGGGTTGTCGTGGTTGTTTCCTTGTTGTGTGCGATCCTAGCGATGTTCGGCTTCGGGTTAAAGGGGCCCTTGCTGTGATGCGCTGATTCATCATGTTCCTGCAACTGAATCATCATGTACGTGCAAAACTCGTCCCAGTCCACCATGCCATCAGACGCAATGTCAACCTGCGAGAGGGGTTGGGGACAAATGTTGTTAGTTGTTCAGTGAATATCGGGTACGGTACTATTATGACGTCATGTGCTACAGGGACTCGTGTCCAGTCCGCGTGTTGTTTTGTCGACCACGTACTTTAAAGGTGGCTTCTAGTGTAAAGTTTGTTGTTATTATTGAGATGGAATTACTCTTCTAATCAATGCCTATTCCTAACAGAAAAAAAAACAAACCAAAAAACGAAATAAACTTTTAGGTTCCTTTAAAAGTAACTCATTAAGAAGTAAGCCATTTATTACTATAATTAATTAATTTCTTTCAATTAAAAGGACATGCGCCAAGTAAGGAACTGCAAAACGTCTGGACGCAATAATTAATTTATAAAACAATTTTAGTCAATAATTTATCTTACAGTGCGACGCGCGCTACCGTGGGCACCTTGACAGTTTTGTGAAGTAAGCCAATAAGAATGTGAGAATTGTACTATCTGACACGACGCGTGCTGCCGTGGCCACCTTGATAGTTTTGTAAAGTGAGCCAGTAAGGATACGAGAAACGTATTATCTGATACTACGCGCGCTACCGTGGTAACCTTAAAAGTTTTGTGAAGTAAGCCAATCAGGACGCGAAGAGTTGAGTGTGCATCAACAAACGACGAAATCTTCATACTTGAAGTTCGTGTCAATCAAAAGTGTGATTCTTGCATGCTGATTGGCTAATTTTCTTAAAACTAAGTTACAACGGTAGGACGTCATACTCTGAGCCCACAATCCCTGAGCCCAGCTCGTAGCAGCGGTTAAGTTTCCCCTACCTTTTTGAACAGTGTTTCCATTTCTTTTTCAAAGATGGCAGCCCGGTTCGAGTCCCACGCGTCCACCACTAGAATATCCGCTAAAGTGTCTCTGAACTCCTGCATCGTCATCAGGCCTGTCACGTGACTTGCGTTAGTGGTGGCCATCCCCCGTGATCCTCTGCGCGCCTTCCAGGCCTTGACTGCTTTAGGGTCCGAGAGATGGCTCTTAAAACGGTACATGAGTTCTTGCAAGTTGTGGATTTCGAGTTGATCTTCCAAGCGGATCGGCTCCAGAAGTTTGCCATTTCTGTGGTGGAAAATAACCATATTAAAAAAATTGAGCCCAAAATTGTTGCTTTTGGCAAACGTGGTCACTCCGATATACGGAAACTAATATATTCCTTATTTGGAAAATCTGCATGATTCTTGTATTTTTTTAGAGTGAGCGTACCCCAGGGGCTTCGTAAACTTTATGACTCGTAACCAGAAGAGAAAAACAGTTACTGTGACCATCTTTAGTTAGTTGAGAAGGTCCCTGAAAAGAAACTAAGTTTCCTCGGTACCAGACCCCCAAAACGACAACGTTTGCTTCATATGTAATCAGTCAATCAATCAAGATGAACACAGAAATACAAAGATGATTTATTCCATTTTTGCAGCCAGGGGCTCATAAGTAGGGGCAATCAACTTCCCCTCATTCTGGTACTATACAGGTGTCACGACGTTGCCCAGGATCAGGCTATTTTTAGACGCGTGGATTAGCCAATCAGATGCGACCTTTGTGTTGACGTTTTGGCCGAGCTTATGAGTCCTTGTTACATTGGAGCCAGCATATTTAAAAGAAAGAATTCTTGGAAACGCATTAGTCTATAGAGTGTCTTGGCGCACTTGGCCAGACCTAAGAGTACTCATTGCCAAACGTGTGAGGTACCTAGGGGCTCCATGTGCCTATCCTTATCTAGTGGGAGGTAACAGATAACACAAGGGGGGGGGGGGGCTCGAATTTCCACCTTTAAGGGGTCCGAGGGATAATATACAGGGGGGTGCACAACAGCGGGAAGTCCACTTTGGGTTTGCAATAGACGAGCCATTTGTAGACAAAACTATAAAGCATAAGAGAATTAGATAAAAAAAAGGCTTTCTAGATCACTCTGGTGTATCATAAATCTATAACTCAAAAATTTTTGTATCCAAATCCGATAATAAGCGTCCCGTGGAGATCCTGCAATGGCGTAAAAAATCCCTTTTTGTTCTTTCGGGGGTGATCAGATTTTTATCAGAAAATTCCTTCACCGGCCGTCCTCCTAAGAAAATCATTGGTGCGGGCCTGATATTTTGGCTAGAAAACTTATCCTGCGGGTTTATCTTTTGGATAGAAACCTTGTGGGTGTTTTATTGGGTTGAACATATTTTAATTTCATGTTACTACCATTTCTAAAGGGGAGCTTTATTTTTCTATTTTACCAACATGAGTTAAAAAAGAACAGAATAATAAAAAAAAGAAAGAAATATTGACGTGCAAGGGGAAAGTAAAAGACAAATATTTGCATCCCTTTGACAATGTTATAGCTTTCGGTGCTTTAATATTTTTTTGTTGATTTTCCACGGAATGGTAAGTCGTTTATTTATTTGGCTGTTTTATTAACTACGGTATTTCAAGAGTATCAATTAAATTAACACTGACTTTTTTCGCATTGGGCTTATGGCGAAACTTATTATATGCTCGTATATTTGTAAAAAAAATTGTCTTGAAAAAAAAATGTGTTAGAGGTTAATATGAAAATTTACTCTTTTATGTTGGCAGGAAGACATCTTCCTTTTAATATAATTTAATGGAAACTCGATTTACTAAAGACATTTCGCTTACATAGTTCATACATCTTGAGGACTGTGTTTATTAGTATGTATTATATACTAGGAAGAATACACTCACTCAATCTTAAATTTTGTAATCACCTTTGCCAATGAATTTCCAATGAGTAAACATAAACAAATAAATGCTTCCGGCGTCCAGAAACAAATGGGCAACCAATATCCGCCTGGAGCTATTTAAAGAAATAAAAAGCCATAAAAAATATATCTTTACAACATAGTTAGAGTTATACTAAGACAAGTTTCTCGGTGTATTCTATATTATAAGCAAATTGCGTTGATAGGGACTTTTTCTAATTATTTGTGGCAATTTTCGCCCTTAGCTCAAAGATAAACACTAGAGAAAAAGCCACATTTAATTAACCATCTCTACAGTTAAAATTCTTTAGGAAAAGATATCTTTAAAACAGATTGTGAAAGTATTGCTATAGTACTTACCGAATTCCCATTTTATAGTTGTGTCAACCCCAAGGTTTAAAGTTATTGACTCAAGATTATGAATTTGGAATTGACGCTGACTTCAAAATCCGAGGTCGAGCGGTTTCGAGGTTTTCGCCTCTTCGTCATTCTCTTGTCAATGCACTAGTTACATTTGAGTTATAACCAGACTATTTCCTGTGAAACCGTGATACTATTCATTCAGCTTCAACGCCCTTTCACAAGTTCTCCCTTTGTAGTCATGGAAATCCGAGCGTGGATCTATTTCATCTATTCAATATGGATATTTGCAAGTATAATTCGGGATAACACCATCTATTGTATACCTTTGTTTACCAACAAACGCTTTTGTCTCAGAAAAAGTATTAGATTGATATTTAGCTTCAGTTATAAATTAAAACGACATAACTGCTTATCATAGGAATTCGACATTTGGTGAAAGAATTAAGTTTTAAATGTAGAGGCATTCAAGAGCAAAATCGAGATATAGATAAACATCCTTTTTAGATTCTATTTGATATATAAAAAACAATTCTAGTCTTTCATGTTTTGGGAATAAGCGTTGCTACGAACACTAAATATTTTCTTTTTGTCAACATGATGGAGAATGTATAATGTACAATTATAATTAATAAATGAAAGTGTGTCTGCTCCATTCTTTATAAATTATATATTTATCATTATTTAATCATTTACGCATACTCGGTCATTCTGAATTCCCTAGATGCCCCCCCCCCCCCCTGGTCCCCTTCCCTCTATGCTCATGGAACAACAAGTTTCCCGCACGCTCGCTCCAGGCCCTTTTAGACCATTTAGATTAAAACCAAAGCCATGTGATTTATATGTGGTATACCTGTGTTGAGTTCCCTCCATTGTGCTAGCGGGTAACGTCGAGGCGCTTGCTGTTGCACTCTGGGAAAGGAAAGTGTCACTATATAGTGCTCGTCAGTTTCTAGATACGGACTGATCCGCGCGTGCGTGTTAGCATTTGATAGCATTCCATCACTGGCCCGACTAGTGGCAATGTGAATGTATTGCTAGTGTTCTTTTAAGGAATGCCGATAAACTACTACTTTGTTATTGTTTACAATTGAAAATGCAGCGGTTCCTTTGCAAGAATACTTCAAAATAACGCACCCATCATCAAAGTCTGATCCTTTATCAATGATATTTGATTGACAGTTTCTCAGTCACGTGCTCGAGTTAGCCGATGGAATTAGATTCTTTGAGTTGCTCGGTGTTGTACGGGAGAATAAAATAGCGGCGCGATTGGCCTTCTTTAAAGTTCACTTAGTGTACAAGCACTGTCACTTACGATTATATAAAGCGGTTCTTTTACGTCCCTCATTACAGATTGATAAAGTACGACAAGAGAGAGAGAACTTTGAAACAAATGTGTTTGCACAACGTTGATCATGAATTAACCATATGAAAAGCACATCTCAAAATTTGACAATAAAACCGAAATCATTTGTGTCGCAATTACTTTTAGGTTAAACATTTGATTGACTAGACTAGGTGTGATTCGACTATCCTCGCATATCATAGACGAAACACTAGAGCCAATTTTTGGGAATCCCATCAACCAATTGGTTGTTTTCATTAGACAATCGAAAGACGAAATATTTTTCATCAACATGAAAAAGCATCGCACACTCTGAAGTGTTGGTCCAACTGCAGGGCCGTAGCAGGGGGTGGGGCACTGGGGGCATGTGCCCCCCCCCCTCCCAATATTTTCTTAATGTTTCTTTATTGTGCCCCCCCCCCCCCCCCCAACCTTACAATGGGTGGATAAGTCAGTATACTCATTGGTATTGAGATGAGTGAGAGGGATTTAAACTCGATTCTAATAACCCGTAGGAGATATCACAAGCACTGGATAAACCAATATGGTTGCAAGTATCTATCACTGCGATTGAAGTGCAACCCATGTTAACGCGGGTAATAGTGTTACTAGTTGATAAGTAATATTTTGATGCATTCGAAGACCTTTGTATTTTGTCATGTTCCCATAGAAAATTCTAAGAAACCTGTGGTTTTGCGCGCATGCCATTTTAACAAATATTCCTTACCTTGACAGAAAGATTGTCCCTCTTCTTCTTGCTCTCGATTGAAGACCATATAGCAGGCGCGAGCATTTTCACCACAGTTTTAAAATGTATCGTCGAAGAGCTGGCCACAGAACCATCGACGGATGCCGCACTACTCGACCCCTCTCTGGTTGCGTTACGTGATCTCCCGTCCCCTCCCCCAGTGGGGAGCTGTAGGAATGACATGTTACAGACTCTTTGTCTGAATGTCAAGTAGAAGAGTTTGTAAAACACGCAATATTCTGAAGTCTATCTCTGAACAGCATTTGCGATTCAACTTCCTGTGAACGCCAATAAAATTAAAAATGGAGGGGTGAATGCGCGACACAACAATTGATCATTAGCACCTAATAAACTGGAAGTCGAATAAATATTCCGTTACTGAAAAGTGCTTTTAAAAGCTGTTGTAGAAAAACACGGTGTAGGTACTGAATCGTTCGGAATAGGCGAGGGAATTGCCTAACATAAGGGACAAAATCTCCTATCTATAATTGAATTTAAAAAAGCGAATACTTGACAACTTAAATAAAGTCTGAAAAAATGTAAACACGGCAAAGCAAAATCACTTATCGGCCACTAATGCGATTTGTGTCCTAATTACGTGGCAAAGTCTACTTTGGGGTGTCAAAAGATAAACCTGTTGTTCCAGTGTTATTTGCTGTTCATTTTAGACCATAACGAAGATTAATACAAAGAAAAGGAGCAGTTTATAAGCCCCATCCAATGTCAGGCATTCGGCCTTGACTGTCAGATGAAAACATTCATCACACAATCACTCACCTTTCAGACCTACATCTTGATACAAGCCTTTAAAACAACGTCTCATTTTAAAGAGACATTACATTTTCTGCGATAAACCTTTATCTAGTTATTTTCATCTCTAGCTAAAATCCCGTTGGTTTAGACCGAGGCGAGATCCTCGACTAGTAAGGGAAGGTCAACTTGAAGGATTTCATCGCTATGGCAACTGACCCAGAACAAAAAGCCGTAATTAAACACTTGGAAAGCTATAATTATGGTCTCAAAAAACATAAAGCGTTTATAGAATAAATAGTCCCAAAGGAATCGGAAAAGAATTGTTGTTTATGGGTTGTTTTTTTCTTCTTCACGGATTTGAGTTTGAAAGAACACAATAATGTTATGACTTGAAATATTTGCTTTTGACGAAATTAAATACCATGACAAAAACTCCATTCGTCAATAAAAATTTGGAGGCTTGGATCGTTTTAATATGCCGGTCTGTAGCGAAAAAAAAAAATCAATTTCCCTTGGTGTACTTTATTTGACCCCCTGCTAAGTCGAACATTCGATAACACGCTCCCGTGGATAACCCTAAGTTCTAGTCTTTTTTACCTCTATAACCCGAGCAGCCTCGGAAAGGTTGTATTAAAAGAATTGTCACCCTGAACCTCTGGGTTGTCAGTGACTGAGGAGTGGGGACAGCCCCATCGTTTCTCTAATTCTAGAGATAGGGCGCTTTTTCAAAATGAACGCTTAAGCGATCAATTACAGTAATTGCTCTCCAACTTGTTTTGATTATAATATTGGTGTTTATAATTTAAAAAAAACACCTATTTTAGAAAAACGAGCAACAACGTCAGCAGCTTGTAAACTCCCTTTCGTCTTGAATCAGGTAGAGTCAGCATAAGAAAGCCAATGTGATAGGTAGTGGTCATTTTTTTATTACCAGCCTTTTGCAAGGTATTGCGCGGTATAATTTACATACTTGACAAATACAAAATTTAAAAATCTGGTATTACATCTTTTAAGGTTGGAGGAGCTCCTAGCCTTCTTTGCAGGCGTTTTTAGGCAGGCGTCGCTCGCTCCCCCTCCACAAACGCCTGCTTCACCGAGCAGGGTTTTTGTGTTCCCAGCAATTGACCAATCAGGAGTAGCTTTCCAATTTCTGGAAGGCTGGACTTTGTACCCTGACTTTCTTTGGGGGGGGGGGGGGGGGGGGGGAGCGAGCGACGCCTGCCTAAAAACGCCTGCGAGTGAGGCTAAGCAGTCTACGGAACAGATGCTCATATGCATAAGCCACTGTCCGGCGTCCTCGATTCCATGCGACGCCATTTTCTGCCATTTGTCATGACAACAGCCCACGCTTTGACGAAGGCGATGTTTTGCGAAGTTTTATTACATTTATAACATTAGATAGTATGCTCGCCTTTTTAAACAAAAAAAATATCATGACAATAAAGTATAAGGGTCAACTTATCTCATGTTAGCAAATCAACTTCCTAAGAAGTCTTAAAAGAATCAGATTTTGGCGACATTTTGAAGAGAATGAATCACATGAGAAAAGTTCTAACTCACTAAATTTCACATTTTTGGTACATCCAGTCATAAGCAAAGTTAAAAGCCGAGACTCACAGCATAGCTAAAACTGTTATTTTACTTAATCTGAGTGAACTCTGAGCACATATTTCCACCTGGTTTTAAAATAATTGAACGATTACGAGCTTGCATGGTTTTACTTTTCTCAAAGCCCCAAAGCACGCATGTAATTATATTCTATATATCTCGAAAAGGCGTGGAAATCGCTGGAAAGTTTGTATTGGACGTTTGATAAGAATTCCTCCAGGAATATGTCTGGGAGGTCTGATTTCCGTAGCACCCCTTATTAAGAGCAAAAAGTCCTTTAACAGCATAGACATGCAACAACAGCCAATAATTATGTTTGCTTCTAAAAACATTTTTGGTACACCTTGTCATAGACTCGTTTTATGAAAATCATGTACAATATATGAATCTCCAACTAATAAACTATCGGTGTGTGAAAGATGGGCTCCAGATCCTAACGCGTTAAAAAATAGGAGGATAAATTCAAAAGTGTGTCATTCACTCAGTCTCGACTAAATCTTTGTTCTAGCCGTAGAAGCGTGCGTAAATAGCAAAAGAATGAAATGAACAAGTGACCGTACATTCCAGCATGGCAACTGCGTTAAAAATAATCTTCCCTCTTTTATCCAAAATTTTGTTTATTTGGACTAAATAACATTTTGTTATTATGCGTGAGCATTACTCTTTAGGATGAGGCACAATCTAGAAATGAAAACGAATAAAACGCTCAAAATATAATTTTATTCACGTCCTAGTGATTTTATGCTAAGTCGAGCATGATTTTTATTGTAAATTTCCTCTTCGCATTATCATAGAGGCAAGACACCGAGAGAGAGGGTAGAAAATCAGCGAAAGGTACCTCTTAAGCCTCTTTGAAGCTAGAAACATAACTTTTGGTACTCCGCCTAAAGAATGAAAATGCCATGTATATGATCTGTAGGCTGTTTCATTTATGAAAGTTGTTTTACCAGCATTTAAGCAAAGCGATTCAATCGAATCAAAATGTAAACATATGACCAATGATTGATATTAACCAAAATAAAATATTTGCAAAATAGGCTCTCTATTTCCCTGCTAGCAGAGGCCTCTTTTCTCTGTATTTCGCTGGGCTGGAGTTCGCGAGGAAAAGATACCGGACCAATTGAGCTTTAGGGCCATGGTGGTAAAACACCGATAACTGAAAATACCCGATGAGCTTTAGGGCCATGGCGGTAAAACAACGGGTAAATGAAAATACCCGATAAGATACAAAACATCGGGTAAAAATACCCGATAAAACATCGGGTAAAAATACCCGATAAAACATCGGGTAAAAATACCCGATAATAAATATCGGGTAAATTACCCGATAAAACATCGGGTAAAAACATCGGGTAAAAACATCGGGTAAAAATACCCGATAAAACATCGGGTAAAAATACCCGATAAAACATCGGGTAAAAATACCCGATAAAACATCGGGTAAAAATACCCGATAAAACATCGGGTAAAAATACCCGATAAAACATCGGGTAAAAAATACCGGATAAAGCATCGGGTAGAAAATACCGGATAATAAACACAGATATACGATACCCCATGATGTGGTTGACATATTTACTTTAATATTTCACTATATTAATATTTAACTTATGGGTTTTACTGGGTTTTATTTTGTTTTGCGTGCGTGGAATGTGTGCGTGAGTCTATATTTGTGCGCGTTTATAAAAAGAAAGGAAATCGATTGAAGGCCACAATGGCAGGCCTTTGTAGTCTTTGAATGCCGCTAGTATAGTCTAGTGAGTCCGATTTTTGGTATCATTCTACTCAGAAATTTAATAAAGTATGTACATCTTGGCTTAGATGTGCGTCGGTTGTTGGAGCTAAAATGCTAAGTTTGAAAACAGCGACTGTAGCTAACTATGATCGAAAGACGTGCCTAGAAGAGATGGTTCCGCTCAGGTATAAACACCGGTCCGATCATACGTGATTGGCTGCTATATTTCCGTTCCAGCTGAAACAGGCGCTTAAGTTTCATACTACTTTGTCAGTCTACTTTGTGTGGTTATTGTAAAACGTAGAGTCGCGAATTAAAGCTTGTTCAAGTGTAATAAACAAATGTATTACCACTATAGCAAGCCTGCCAGCTCTTCAGTGAATTTAGTCGGAAATTACTTTTTTTCAGAGTTTCGGGATTTCTTGCTGATCAAATAAAAAGTTAATTAAGCTACAAGTTGAAACGGTAGGTCGGAATCCCCTCATAAGAAATACGTGCGAAAAACGCCATTCAGGAATAACACATTGGACAGCTTTTTTGCCATTTGATACACGTCCAACAGATTAACGTCATAATCGTGAAACCAACAATTCTTATACGGATGCGGTGAGTGTCATAAATTTGGCAAAGTTTTTCCATGATTATTCTTTTTGTTAAAAAAAACCCTTAATTCTCAAGTATGGAACGAACGCCGCGAAGCTCGGAGCCTCTGGTACACAGGGTACGCTCTAATGACACTCTAAACGGAAAATAAAATGTAGAGCTCTGAAATACGTTTATCTTCATTTACTAAAAATGACTCAATCATGTCTCTCAGCTAACTAAAATAAAGTTTCTTACTCCCTGATTACAAATTTTAGATAGCAAATTTCATATAATTCCGGAGGGCTATATAACTATAAGTAGTCCTTTGTGTCCTATTATTGATTTTAAACTAATCTTGAGTTCAGCTCCAAAGGCAAAAATACTTGCTTAAGACGGAGATGATTAGAGGAAATTGATTGGGATCACAATGGCTTTCATGTGTTGCAAGTGCAGGAACACACAAATTATCGTTTCTCCAGCAAATTGTCAAGTTATTCATTGACCGGACTTCGGCGAACTCACGTTGCGACACCGTGTGCCATTAACGAATGCAACACAGAGATCAGACTGATTTTATAGTTAAATTCTTGCCTTCAATGAAACTAAAAGGAAAGCCCCGTAAAAGTCAGCTAACAGGCTAAAGCATTTTATCAAATAGATTCTCTGCCGCTTTTGTGTACATTTCCCTTGTGATGACAAGTCCAAAGCAGTCCCAGCTGAGGACGTTGGTGGTTGGATTTGTTTTTGATAAGGTGGGATTCATCATCACTGTCCCTAGTATTGTAATTGTCTTTTTATTTTTATATAATGGGAAGAAAAAAATCGCACCGCTCGGGGTCGTGTTACTTATTTATCAGGCGGCGGCGGTTGAATAGCGCGTCGTTTGAAAGGTCAAAAGCGCTTTATTATCTATAATCACATAAGGTCTAATTCTCTATTATACTTGGTTCCGAGGAGTAAACCTCTTTTCCACGGAAAACTGTCCCATTTATTAACTGTTAAAATGACATTGATTAGTATGATCAACCATACTGAAGGCGAATAGTATTCTACCAAAGCAGAGGCTAGCCTAGCTGACATCGGACACTTGCTGTAATAAGATCCTGGCTCACTGAAAGGATGCGAGCGAGTTCAGGGACTCATGGTTCAAATGATTATTTTTATTTCGGGACAATACGCGACACGGGCCAAATTACAGATATTATCAGCTGCGCTTTAAGATATCTACTGTAGATTTTATGTAAAGATTTCCCAGCTACCACTCTGCGGCAACTCTTATCGGCAATTATCGCTTTTGAGTTTTGCCAGGCATAATCCGTGGTTTTCTTTATTTTCCGCTGATGGCTATTGTTTGTAAGGCTCATACACAATAAATAGAATGTTCAGCAAGAATTTTCCCTTCATTTAGTATCAATGTACTATTTAAAACACGAGCAGTAGTAGCAGTGTTTTATCGGGTATAAAATTTCGTACCCGATAAAACACGTCATGCGAATGCTACGTGCGACTGGGAAGCCATTTCAAGAATTCGGTGCTAAGTCCAGTGGTCCAATTTCACTGTTACGATTAACTCATCCAATTTCAATAGGCGCTTTGACCAATTGAGGTGGAAACACAAAGTCTATGTTCATCAGGGAGTCAAAGCTTGTCCATCAGTGAATTAAAAATATACTCAAGAGCACTCAATGCCTAAAATAGTACTTCATTGATTAGATGAAAAGTCGAAAGTATACATGTTGCGTTCCTGGGAATCCAGATAACTACAGTAGACACAGAGTAGACAATGAAACAAATTTTGTTGAAATTAAATAAATTCAGGCATTCCTCGAGCGCTGTTGAGTTCACAAAAACATGCCTCCGAAGTCGCAGTTTATACCGCCAAACTCCTGAGACTGAAGACCAAAAATACTTTGGAAGACTGTGTAATTCAAAGTCGATCAGAAATTACACGAAATGGCAAATTGTAAGAGAAAATAAGGATCCGGCAAAAGAACAGCATAGCGCTGTTTGTTATTGATTTAGAGAAACTGATTCGGACACGTAAGGATTTTACCACACAGTTATATCGCTGGGGACTTGCCTATGTAAAAGCCTACTCACGTGTCTACAAAGGGGCATCCGATTGGTCGAATCACCTATTGAATATGGATGAGTTAACAGTAACAATGAATTAACCCAGTACTGAAATCTTGAATGGCTTCCCAGGCACATGTAGATAATGTTGAAAATCATGTACTGTCTCTACTGTGGTTTTCCATTATCTAACTAACAATTAATTTCAGTTATCACGAAACGATATGGGAACCAATCTCGGATCGAAATTGTGTCAGTATTGTTCATTCAAAAAGAATAAGTAAATAACAGCTACTTTCTTTGCCCCTACCCTTAGATTCTCTATTTGTTAAGTTTTGAATTTTCCAGCACCTAGACCTAGAGATGCCTGCAGAGAGGGAGGAGGCTAGGAGCGGCCTTAGATTTCTTCAATTGGCTTTTAGAAAATAGGATGTGACTAGTTTAGTGCGAAATCAAGTTTCTTGAGTCACTGTAGATATATGATAATCGATTATTATACAGTCACAAAGTGAAGGGTAATTTCTCTAGATCATTCTATATAGGTGGGCCTTGCGAACGCCAGCCCAGTAAAATATAAAGAAATTAAGCTTTTGCTATCAGGAAACCACGGATTATGCCTGGCAATGCAAAAGCGATATTATTGCCGATAAGAGTTGCCGCAGAGTGGTCTGCTACTGCATATGTCTGTTAGGCTGTTTTATT
Source organism: Nematostella vectensis (assembly GCF_932526225.1). Classification (NCBI taxonomy): domain Eukaryota; kingdom Metazoa; phylum Cnidaria; class Anthozoa; order Actiniaria; family Edwardsiidae; genus Nematostella; species Nematostella vectensis. Next base: position 10,543,959 of record NC_064045.1, on the reverse strand, counting down.
TGTGTTTGCTTTAGAAGTCCTTTGGGAATCTTAACAGGAAATCTACAGTAGATGTCTTGAAGCACAGCTGAAAATATCTGTAATTTGGGCCGTGTCGCGTATTTCCAAGAAGTCTAAAGGCCACAACGACTTACAAAACCGAGTACTGCAAAAGGATACTATATACCATGAAACGGTCGCGACCCAAATATACGGATTGTGATTGGCTTGCATAGACAGTGTATCAAGTGTATGTTGCAACAACTGTGTGTGTGTGTGGAAGGGGGGGGGGGGGGGTATATAGCCCGCCGCCACTGTAGTTGAATGCTTAGTATGCCAGACAGGTAAAGTTGAGGATGAAGAGCATTTTCTGTTAGAATGTCCGGCCTATAAAGATGATCGGGATAATTTTCCTTAAAACGCATGCAGGTATCAATGTTAGACACCATGCCAACAAAGAAAATAACTTCGTCAGAATTATGGGATTGAGCCGGAATGAAAACGTGAATCGGCGCTTAGCGAAACATATTTTTGAATGTATGAAGGCAAGAAATGTGAAGCTTGATGATTACGTACGGTGACGTCACCTAATCATTCGAAACAAGAAAAAAATGCAGAGGGCAAAGTAAGAAAAACATATTATTTGTGGATAATGAGTGGAGACAGCAGAAAGGTCCACTTTATACAAGCCCCCTTCACGAAGTGGTACAAGCTTGGAAAAAAAGCGGGAAAACCAAGTGTCACCAAGAGTGCATGATCATGTCAGTGAAACCTCCCTTCCCCCTTTCTAATGTTGGATGTAACCGTGCTGAATTCCTAAGATTTACACCCCGAATTGGACAACATTGTACTGGGGGGAGGGGGGAGAAGCGGGCAGGAGGAGTGGGTAACATTGAAACCCCTATGCAGTGGAAATCCAAAAAAGGCGACAACAGTTTTGTCCAGCATTGTGGGTCCTGTAGGATTTGCCGTACTCGGGTGGGCCGTTATTTGTACAAAAGACAAGTGCAAAAGGAATACAAGGAAAACAAGTGCAAAAGGAATATGGATAAAAAGTTAATGATGTTGGTCTTTATATGTAGTCTTTGTTGGAGTAAAAGACCTAAAAATATATAATAGGCAAGGGGTGTATGCGCTATAGTAATGCTTAAATGTTAGACCCTATTAAAGCTTGCGCTTATTTCTAGGGGGCGCCAAGGTATTATAGGCGGCGAAGGTGGCCAGGGATCCGTAAGGATCTTAAGACTGGCAGTGCACTTGATTTAAAGGAGTCAATCGACGAGGACTCGACAACCTCGGAGGGAAGCAAGTTCCAAGTCCTGATAGTTCTAGGAAAAAAAGAGTATGAGTGGGAAAGTACATTGGACTGAATCTGGTTATATTTAGAGGAGTTTGTTCTGGACGGTCGAAGGTTTGGCTGAAATTGTTGAGGTAGAGTAATGTTCACTAAATTGTTGCGGATTTTATAGAAGAGGCATAGTTGGGCGAGCTGACGTCGCACTTCAAGCGAGTCCCAATTCAGGGATTTAACAAGGTCAGATGAGCGCCGCATTTTTCTGCACTTGCTCTAATTTGTTGATGTCTCTATCCGTGAAGGGGTTCCATACTGGAGAAGCATATTCCATGACCGGTCTTATCATTGAAAAGTACGCACGTTCCTTTACACTCTGAGAACAGGGTTTAAGGGTACGTCGCAATAATCCAAGAGTCTTGTTGGCTTTCAAAGAGACTTTACAACAATGCCTACTCCAGCGGAGATCGTGTGCAACGCGGATCCCTAGATAGTCATGCTCGTCTGTAGAATTCAGGAGCTGGGAGCCTAGCGAGTAGTTGAACAAGCTGCTATTTCTCTTCAAGGTGATCGGCAGTAATTGGCATTTAGAGGCATTAAACTCCATCTGCCAAGTCCGAGCCCAGGCTTCAAGGTTGCAGAGATCGTGTTGGAGGGACACATGGTCGGCTGGAGATCGAATGGTCCTGTAGACCACTGTGTCATCTGCAAATAGGCGAGTTACCGAGCTGCATTGGTCAACAATGTCGTTAATGAACACAAGAAAGAGGGTTGGGCCAAGCACGGTCCCCTGGGGGACACCTGATGTCACAGGAACCTGACTGGAATGGGACCCGTCAACTACTACGAACTGATTTCGGTTGTTTAGAAAGGCTTCAATCCAACCAAGAGTCTTTCCACGTATGCAACAGTGATGTAGTTTATGGGATAGCTTTGCGTGGGACACCTTGTCGAAGGCCTTGCTAAAGTCGAGCATAATGGCATCTACCTGGCCATGAGAATTAAGTGTGCTGGCCCAGTCATGTGTAGCAAGAATCAATTGAGTCTCACAGGAGAAACCGCTGCGGAAGCCATGTTGCAGGTCTGACAGGATATTAAAAGCAGATAGATGTTTGTTTAAATGGCTTAGCACAATGTGTTCCATGACTTTACAGGAGAGGCACGTAAGAGAGATAGGGCGGTAATTGCCGGGGTTGTCACGGTTATCCTTCTTGTGGACTGGGACTACTTTGGCGGTAGACCAGTCTAGAGGGAGCGTCCCCTTATCGTAACTCTGTTGGAAGATGATGCATAACATGTTGGCTAGGTAGTTTGACAAGTCGTGTAGAATGCGTGCTGGAAGTTCATCAGGGCCTGAGGCCTTGCATGTCTGCATATTGTCTAGTTGTTTTTTAATGCCAGTAGGGGTGAAAATGATATCACTAATATGCGGAAACGGGCTTGGGCCAAGTCCAGGGAGAACTCCGTCGTCCACAGTGAACACACTTTGGAACTGCTTGTTGAGAACCTGAGCTTTGTCGCGCGGGGATATGGAGACACCATCGTTAGACCTTAGTGAAGGGATGTCTGATACTTCTGATCGACGGCTCTTAACGTAGTTCCAAAATTTCTTTGGATTTGAAACTAGGCTGCCGCCCACAACTTCGTTCAGGTGGTGATTATGAGCTTCTTTTAGTGCCTTGGTAACCTTGTTACGATATTTCCTGTAAGCCAACCAGGCAGGCGAAGACGGTGACTTGTCCCCAGAATGCTTTGCCCTGCGAAGGAGGCGTTCGCGCTTGCGTGTCTGCCGCTTAAGTGCCCTGTTCAACCAAGGGACGTCTGGTTTGCGTTTGGTCATTTTATGAGGGACATTTGCGTCGATTGCTGATTTAATACCCGTTTTAAAGATTGACCAGTTTTCCTCAACAGATCGAGAGAGCGGTGAGACCATGAAGGATGGATTAAGCAAATCCATGTCGTGTTGAAGACCTTCCAAGTTCATCCGGTCAAACAAGTACACCTTATGGGGGGTTCTGGTTGCACGCCGTGGGTTAGTGTTGATATAGAAATGTACTAGATCGTGGTCGCTCATGCCAGGATGAACAGAGACGTCTGAGACAAGAGAAGGAACTGACGAGCAAACAAAGTCCAGTGTGTTCAGTGAGGCAGGGCGAGTGGGATCGGAAACATACTGTGTGAGGGCGTGGTCATCAATAAAGTCAAGTAACTTATTCATCAATGAGGCAGTGGCCGGGTTGGTAATAACAGGAGGGCTGACCTTCCAGTTTATATCCCCACAGTTAAAGTCGCCTGCAATCACGACGTTGGGATGGGACTTTTTCTGCTTGTCAAACACCCTCAGTAGAGCCTGGGAAAGAAGATCGATGCGGGAAGCGGGCGCGAGAGGAGGTTTGTAAAAGGAGCAGTAAAGAAGAATATGTAGCTTGAAAAAAATCCCGAGACGACGGTATATAAGGCACAGGTACTCTCAGTTTTGTTATACGGTTGTGAGACCTGAAAGATGATTAAGGGAGAAAATGCAGGACGTTTTCCAACTTAAATACTCAACATTTGTTGAGGAAGTCGTAAAAAGAGCTGATATGGGACCAGTAAGCAGGGAAGTTAAGAGGAGAAGATAGGTTATGATAGACAACATCCGATGTTTTTGCAGGGGCGGAGCAAGGGGTAGGGCACTGGTGCACACCTTTCCCCCCCCCCACTTCAAACCCCTTAAAACTGACCCCAGGACACGAAACGATTGCGAGCAGTTCCGAAATGAGCTCCAAGGGATTGCTGCAATGGACTAAGGGAAAGCTTAAAGAACTGACATGCAATTCTAAGCTTAATAAAGGATTTCCAGCAAATAAAGTTCTTAAAAAAACGTGTCTCTTAAAAGCTACAAATTCCAATACAATAACTCTATTTATTACATACAATGCCACAGCGTCTGATCTGTGATAAATACGACTAAACCCATTCACAGTCACTTAGTTAGAGATGCATTAAATTTTCTAAGCTTTTTTGACTCCTATTGATCGCAATTTAAATTTTTTATGAGCTTTACTGATCAAATAATGTATCACAACTCATTGCACACTAAATGCAAGCCTTCCAACACTTAGGATGTCTAACTTGCGATCCTTTGACTTTAACGGTACCAAAAAGAGGCTGTTGAAGGCTAAACCTCTGTTAAATGTTTTTAGGTAACGCTATTATATCTGTGTTTAAAATACTATGGTATTTCTAAGTTTATGTTGCTTTCACTATCCAATATTTGCTTAAAAATTTCCTTTCTTAAGATGTAATATATGTCATATAATAGTTTCCCTTGAATTTAGAGAAACTCACACATAACGAAATACAAACAAAAACAACAAATCTAAGCACACTTCCCATTGTAAAGTGTAAGAGTGAAATAACGGGTATTCTTAGAAGTTCCAAGTTATTATTCGAAAATAAATATATTTCTTCCCTAGCTAAGGCCGGAGCCAGAAATAAATTCTTCTTTAGCTTCGAATATCAAGAAATATAAAGGCACACCAATATAGTCTCATCATCAATGATAGCACTTAGATTTCGCCGAAACGGTGAGGTCTTCCGCTCCAGCGCTCATCTTAACTCTTACTTCTTCAGCTGAAGTCTGAAGCTGTCTCTCTAACTAGAGGCGGAGGCTTTCTGCCTCATTGATCTTTTCGTATATCCTAAGAGCGGAAAAACGACTAAATATTCGGTCTTTTACCGCCAGACTTATGATGCTCATGGCGCTAACAAATACTTAGTAATAATAAAGCTTTTAACAAAGCCGGTTGGTAAAACCCCTCAAACATCACTGTCGTCGAGCAAAAAACTCTCTAGCATACTTAGAGGCGTGTCGCGTCAGCGTGTGGTGCCTCTCACCTCTGCTGAAACGGGTTCGATTCCTGGTCGAGACATGGATACTATCTTTCTGTTTCTCGGCCCTGAATTTGGCTTGTTGAACGTATGTGAGCTTACTAGAAGCTTGTGTTCCTCAGTTCCAAGATGGGACACTCTTAATACATTAGGATTTTAAAATGTAAAGCGCTTAAAACATGGTTGATATAAGCGCTATATAAATGCACAATGCCTACCAGCTCTCTCCAGGCGTCTCGGTTCTGGGCGAGTCTCTCCAGCTGTCCCCACGTCTTGCCCATCTGCTTGGCGTCTGCATCCAAATCTCGGCGCCAGGTGTTACGAAGCCGCCCTCTCTTCCTCTTTCCTTGGGGATTCCAAGTGAGGGATTGTCTTGTGATGTTGGTTGCAGGCTTTCGAAGGGCGTGGCCAATCCATCGCCAGCGTCTCTGAAGGACGTCTTGATCAACAGGCTGCTGCTTTGTACGCTGCCATAATTCCTCGTTGCTGATCTTATCGGGCCAGCGGATCTTCAGGATCTTCCTCAGGCAGGTGTTGATGAAGACCTGGATTTTCTTCATGGCGGTGACGGTGTTTCTCCAGGTCTCGGCTCCGTAGAGTAGTATTGGCTTTATGATGGTGTTGAAGAGCCTGATCTTGGTGGTGATGCTGATCTCGCTGGATCCCCAGATGTTCTTTAGTTGATGGAAGGCTGTTCGGGCTTTACCAATGCAGGTTCTGATGTCGGCATCCGTTCCTTCCTGATTGTCCAGGATGCTGCCGAGGTAGGTGAAGGTGTCCACCTCTTCCAGCGCCTCGCCTTGGACTGTGATGGGTGTCTCGTTGGATGCGTTTGTCTTGAACACCTTGCTCTTCCCTCTGTTGATGTTGAGGCCCAGCCTGGCTGAGTTGTCCGCAACGATGATGGTCTTTTCCTGATACCCGTGTTAAAGTGGTTTCACTTAATGATAAGTCGAATACTTCATAAAAGACGACACTATATCATTTATTTTCAATGTTTGTTTTATCTTTAGGATTTACTCTAATTCAAACTCATCTCACCCCCACCCCACCCCTTCACTACCCCTTAAAACCAACAACCCGCCCCTTAGTTTTGGAACAACTCTGTTCTCGTAGTTTACTAAGGCCGTTGGGGGACCTAAATAAGCCACTGTGCTCGTTCAGAGAGAAGAAAAATAGGTGAGACCAACATAAGTTTTGACCCCTAAGTTATAGAAAAAGTGCGTAGTCTCTAGATCCTTTTCCCAAAAGAATAGCATCATCCACTATAAGCGCGTGAAGGCTTTTGGCAGCGCAACATGATAAGTTGCCAGGAAAGATGAACTCGTTCCAAAATGACAAAGAAGTAGGCATTAAGAATAAGTAATTAGGTACAGAGTTCCAAAATGACAAAGAAGTAGACACTAAGAAGAAGTAATTAGGTAGAGTTTCATTCTCTTTGCCGAGGTTATGATCAGGTAGCAAATGTCAGCAAATGTAACAAATGTCAGCGTACGTAGCAAATGTCAGCAAATGTAACAAATGTCAGCAAGTTTTGAGGTCTACCTAATGCGATCTTTCTCAGAAAAATACCTGTTCAAGCGGAGCATAAGACTTGGAAGATCTTTAAAAGGTAATATATTGTTATAGATTAGACGAGGGAAGACACAAAAGTAATAAAAAAACATCTTCCGCGTATCATCTTCAATGGCTATGTTCATTTTAGACTTCATTGTACATGTCTAAACATCGAGCTCACATTTTGAAAAAGCAACAAAATAGTCAACAATAAAATTAAGTTAGAGTTGTTATTAGGATATAATGATCCACCAGCCTGATAAGGCGATCACTTTAGACAGACAGACAGACAGACAGACAGACAGACAGACAGACAGACAGACAGACAGACAGACAGACAGACAGACAGACAGACAGACAGACAGACAGACAGACAGACAGACAGACAGACAGACAGACGCAGACTAGTTTTGTTATAGAAACAGCCTTTTTTTTAATATTTGCCATTAATAGGAAACAGTCGTATGTCAGTTTTGCATTTATCCCCTCTATATTAGCTGTAGGATTTATGATCACAGTTTTACCCTGTTAAATCCTTTGCATTTTACTACGAAATTTGATTAATTTAATTCTTTCTTCAGCATTTGTATAATTATGTGGTTACTTATTGTTAGTAGAGTTAGAGCAATTCTTTGCTTTATAGCAGGGTTAGCTAACAGGTAGGCTAACTGATAGGCTTCTGATTACTATTCTTAATAAACAGTTTTCAGTTTATTGCGTTCGTTAGTATATTTCCTGTTGTCATAAGAGCCGAGTAAGCTGAGCTAATTTTGAAATGTTTGTTATACTTCACACATTCCATATAAATTACTGTTTTCAAAAGAGCCTGGTCATCCTTTGGCAATAAACGTGTCCAGTATTTTATGCTTCTGAACGATTAGTCAATTTGGATAAAAATTAATGGTTTTGCGCTGAAATCCCAAGTCCCCTTAACCCCTTAATATGCATATTGTTTTATATTTTATACAAATCAATGATTTTTTTAAGACTATGCTCAGTTGCCACTGAGGTTTAAACTCTGCTGTTTTGCCACAGTCATTATCACAGAACAATATAAACATAGTCGGCCTAGATTGCAAAATACCTTCGGTTTACTTTAATATTTTCACTATCAATGCCGTCTCAGTGAGATTTTAATTTGAATAAATTTCTCTGGAGCTGTTAACTGTTGGTATATTTGGTTCGGTGTTATGTCAGTATTTTAAGGGGGTCACTTCCATGGCTGAAGGATGATTTTAGCATTATTTCTGAGGGCTCCAAAACACTTAAATCATATAGAACCAAGGAGGATAGAGAAGGAAACACAACTGATAATTTGTAAATTTCACACATTGCTTCATTCCATACGGTCGAGTGTCAATGCATAAGATATTGCTTTCAAGTCATTTATCCGTTACGCCTAAAAAAGAGTGAATCTCTGCCTTGAAATTACAAGAACATGCCAAAGAGAGTTTACGCGATACATAGATTTTCAAACCTTACAACCACTATGACCAGACATGTAAACTGATTGTGTGAAGATAATAAAACGTGTTCTCTAGTTTTCAATCACCTAGCAATAAGTGATATATTGCTTTGTGCTGCTTCTCTTGATGTCAGATCTTTTAGCTGGTCTTGTTGTTGTATAAGTATGATACTATGATTTCAGAACCAAATATGCATGCTAGTTTGTTGATATTTTTAGACCTTACATACAAATTGCATACCTTGGGATCACACAAAATCTTAAAAAGTTACCTGCAATTTCATACATATATGTTTATATATATTATATTCAAGCTCAAGGGAAGCAACATTTTCTAATTGCAGAAACTATTCTAGAAATTTCCAGTACATGTTAACTCTAAATTTATCTTATCATTTCCTGCTAATTGTTTTAAAACACAAACTAACCCTTATTTAGTGTTTTCTGCTTGTTTCTAGGTCTACAGAATACAATAGTTCTACAGTTTTATTTACACTATACATACAACTTGAAAAATCATTTCGCAAAGCAGAAGAGGAAAGTAACAAATGCATAAAAAACTAAATAAATGGAAAGTTGATAATAGAAAAGGGATTTTTCTTCATCATTATACTCAACAAAAATAAGTGTCAAATTTTTTGTTACTTTTCTCTTTCCCTATGAAAATGTGGAAATTCATTAGTTTTGGGTACCATAGATGCACATCACCAGGCAATTGACACTCTTTAGTATTCAAGTCACAGATCATATTCAATGTATGTGTTGATTTTCATAGACACTGTAAATTGTTATGGATTTTGTTTGCGATGAAAGAGAAATCCCTTTATTTCTACCCCCGGGGTGCGCAGTCATAGGAATCATATGGAGAAAGCTTAGCATTTGAAGATTTCTTAATAAGAAATGACCCACTTTTCGCCAAGGGGGAAACCCCCTGTGTATGCGCCTGGCTCCAGCCGCCTATTTCCCAAGCACAGCCTGCTACTCTAAATGTTATTGAAACCCCATGTTAGAAACTGTGTATCCTTGATATCTCAAGATTGGTACCCAAGATTTAGCATTGATAAAACATTGGTGATTGGCATGATAAGCTGGAATTCCGGTAGTTTGTCATTGCTTTTAATGAAGGCAGTTTTAGTACTATAACACCAAGAGGCCTACCGCCTCGATTCATACCTTCATTTTAGAGTGAATCCAACTTTGGTCGAAATTTTTATAAAATATAGCATTTTGAAGCGAGTTTTTGTACCCCAAGTTGTGCAAAAAATACAGCGATGTTTTGTATGGAAATTTTTACTTCCCACTGTTTTTTTTTATCTCAAGGTCATAAACCCATTCTTCCCCAGTTATTCGTAATCTATGATTGGGCTTTTTAAAGAATGACTAGAAAGTAAACATAAGAAATCCTAGGTATGGTAAGTGGTTTAATTTTCAAAGCTGCCTACATAATGTTTTATTTTTTATTTAAAGCACAAGAGCCTGCAACTGAGAAATGAAGCATTGTTTGTTGCAAATCCACAAAGATACATTCCCACTGAAATTTGTCAGGAAAAATATTTGATTTTAGTGCACTGTACGATTTATTATTAAAACAAGTTATTTTATTTACTTTTTACAGACACAGCAGTAATATGATGCACTGGATGCTACGGGCTGGTCAAGGAGCAAAGAAGAAGAAGATACAGTAGTTTGATATATAATTTACTACCTTTTTTTGTAATTGCTAAAAGGTTATTTGGGAATGTTTTGTATGTGCTAATGTTTACTGTAGGACAAGCAGGCATCCCTCTTGAAAAAAAGCATTTCCATCAAACACGGGCTAGTCTTTTCTTATTCTTAGAGTTTCATTGATCTAAATAATTGGATTATAGGATATCCTATAGATAGAGATAGCTCAGTGAATTTGATTGTACATTTAAAGTTAAATAAAGTGTGTATTTATTGTATATTGGTGTGTGTGCTTATTTTTTAAATGATTGATATCAAACTATTGCATACGGGTCTGCAATACGTAAATGTATGCAAAATTCGGACATAAAGGTTCAATTAAAGTACATTTCTAGACTTAAATATAAAGTTTAATGGACATTTCTATACTTATACGCAACGTTTAATGGAATAACATGTCCTGGATAGTCTCAGAAAGGTTATATTTAAAGGCCTTTCCAGATAAAATTTAATGGATTTACGTGTTCTCGGTAGTTTTATAAAGTTTACATTCGAAATGAACATTTCGAAACCTTTGAAAAAATTATTATTCCAGCCTACTGAAAGGAACACTGAAATGTATCTAAAGTTCAGATTTCTTCGTAAATTGGTTATTTCATCCCCCGGGTTGCGGACATGCACAAAATCGTCGGTGAAGGATGCAGGATTTATTACCTTTCTTTTTTTAACGGGAAATCAAGAGAGCTGTGTGATGCGGAATTGGGCATAAAATTGAGCGGAAATGTGGGATCAGAACCCCTTTCAAGACCATGATATTTGAACACTTTTCCGTTTTAGTGCGCCACAGTTCGAAGCCCAAAGCAATACATTCTGCATAGACTAGACAGTAGTTTCAAATTCAACGCGCACAAAAAATAGACCCACGCACACGTTCAGGTACAATCAAAAGAAACCAAGAATTAATAATATTAATGTGTTAATATGTCACCACAAGCTCCCGCTTTTGGGTATCGTATATCAGTGTTTATTATCCGGTATTTTTTACCCGATAATTTATCGGGTATTTTACCCGATGTTTTATCGGGTATTTTTACCCGATGTTTTATCGGGTATTTACCCGATGTTTTAGGATCCATGTTTTATCGGGTATTTTTTAACCGATGTTTTATCGGGTATTTTTACCCGATGTTTTATTGGGTATTTTTACCCGATGTTTTATCGGGTATTTTTACCCGATGTTTTATCGGGTATTTTTACCCGATGTTTTATTGGGTATTTTTACCCGATGTTTTGTATCTACCCGATTACCGGGTACGGGTTGGTTTTCTTATCGGGTATTTTCATTTACCCGTTGTTTTACCGCCGTGGCCCTAAAGCTCAATTGGTCCCCATCGGGTATCTTAATATTACTGCCGTGGCCCTAAAGCTCAATTGATCCAAGATACCTCTGCCATGGGTCGAAACTGTTTCTGTTGCGCATGCGTGAGCGTTAATAAGCGACCGACGTGCCAAAACCCGTACCATCGCGCGAAAGCTGTCAATATGCTAATATGTTTGCATGGGTTTAGTCGGAAATCATGAATCAAACTCCGGTTAGTTCTCCTCTTCGAAAAAAGAAAACAACTGTTCAATTTCAATCACCTAAAACGTCACTAAAAAGATTGAACAACAAACGCAGCAAAGACGAGTTTTGTCTTGTTTGTGGGATTAATTTCAAGACATCTGGGCAGGCGAGTTTCTTCAATGTAAATATCGCACAGTTGGATTCGAAGAAAATGTTACAAAACTTTTTGGTAAACTTAGATCAGCTATTCCCAGAAGAATATGCAAAACCTGTAAACGGAAGATTGACTCGTTAGTCAAAAGAGAGAAAATTCTGAATGAAGATAAGGCATTGAATGGCTTCTTTTATAATTCGTCGCGTGATATTTCTACGGAGGACGCCGTTTCGAATGCGGGCTTATTATCCCGCAGCGGATATACGTTTCATGCATGCGCTAGTCATTGTGGGCTCAAATAGTGGCCAGTAATTAATGAACGGAGCATGCGCTCTGGATCTCGTCCACGATCGTGGACGGCGGTTTGATCAAACGAACTTGCGACCCATGGCAGAGGTATCTTTTCCTCGCGAACGCCAGCCAAGCGAAATACAGAGAAAAGAGGCCTCTGCTAGCAGGGAAGCTCTCTATGACAAGAGTCATCAAATTGTCATGTGACCCATAGTCCCTAATTTGTCAGGTTAAAGCGGTTAAAATCAAGAGTCCTCTTGTTTAAAAACTAATTTAAACCACGCAGTGCATGTTGCAGTGCTCCAAAGGTTAGTGAAAAAAAAAGTTAGAAGTCCCATTTTTAGGTATGGTTGCAAATCAGACAGCCTTCGTTACATCAACCGTATGCTAGCTCAAAGGTAAACCCTCGTGAGCCAACTAAGAGGTCATCAATGACAATTAATTTTATAATTTAAAATAGAAGCTTTACGACCAGAAAGGCGTAATGTGCCATTGAAATTGTTGTGTGTTGTTGTGAACAATAATGCGATAAATTTTAGTGAAGGAAAGAACCAAATACGTCCGATCTTCAATATTTCTAAGAAATGATCATGTTAATGTGAACGATTTACAAAGTTTGGCGATCAGCTTAAAAACTTTGAGTAAAACAGCCTCAAACCCCTAAATACACTGTTCGGTCGCATTTCTCCTCAGAAGCTCTCTTCCACCATATCTATATTTTTAGTGCGTTTCCTGAAAAACATTTAAAAGAGTTCGGCTAGAAAAGTTGCTCACGTTCAATTTTGAAATGTTTCAAATTTTGTGCTCAAGTACAGGCTTGGGTTTATTATCATGGAGCTAGGTAGAAAGCTTGATAAGTTATCTCATCCCTGTGAAACGATTACTTAAAATGGCGTCGCATGGAATCGAGGACGCCGGACAGTGGCTTATGCAAATGAGCATCTTTTCCGTAGACTGAAGGAGCTCCTAGATCTCAGGCCATATTTATGAGTGACAGTTGATTTCTGACTATTTGCTAGGCTGGAAACCGGACATTGTTTGTCTTGAAGCCTCCCGAGGTCGGCTGAAAAGGAGACTAAGTGAAGCCATGATTTTTGCACATACAGAATGTTTCTAGCACCGTGAGATGGCAAATTAACCATAATAAGGCGTCGGTCTTTTATCTATTTCTGGGAAAATGCCCTCTTTTAGGGGGCATTCAAGGGCGTCTTCAACGAATAATAACATAACAATAAATGGCTGTCGTTTTTCTACAAAAGAGCTTGTGGCGAGCGCGCAGGAAGCCTGTGATATTCTAAAACGTTAGGGACTAGTCTCCATTGTCAAGATGGCTGCCGCTGCCGCTGACAGTGCTGAAAAACGCAAGACTAGTTCCAGTACCGCGCGGTTAAACGCGCCTTTTTACCGGCGGACTGTCGCATTTTGGCGAATGCTAAGAAAACGAGACCAAACATAAGACTATAATTTTCTTTATGACTCCTTCATTATCACACAATTCTGTCATCTTTTGTACAGTATGGATTTAATGCTGTACAGTTAGTCAAAACAGCAACTGAAGTCAGCCTCTCGTACCTTTACTCGAACGATTCAACACTACGATTGTGCTTGTTTTTGCCAGAACACTCGCATGCGCATACGTTATTCTCCACTGTCGCTGCCGCTGCCGCCAGCAAAATCGTAGGAGAAACCACAGGGAGCCCAAGCTCACAGTTAGTGTTTTTTTATGTAGAGTGAGGAAGGGGTGACCGAATTTTACGAAACTTCAAAGAGGTGATTAAAATGATCACTTCTAACCGCTCGGTGAGTTTCGTGTGTTTTTATTAGAATTTCCCACAAAACCCATGGTTTACGTGGAAATTCTCGTTTAACAAAGTTCTAAAGCGACAGAAAATCGAAAAAATCGTTAAAGCGGACTCCCAAATATGGAAATGAGTTTTTTAAACAGGATCGAGTGATATGTGAAAAAAATCGTTCCCAATATGGGCGACAGAGAGATTGGTGAAAGCGAGGCATATGGATTCTGACAAGAACGGTCATTATTATACTCTACTCCCATTGCCAGATTTGAGAGTCTGATAAATTAAAGCATGAAGATGTGTCTCATAGAATTTTAGAGCTCCAGTTTACTCAAACCGTCCCCAGTTTCTTTCCTGACATAGATGGGAAGCGTGTGTTTTTACCAAGCCACACAATGGGGGAGTTTTCAAAAGATGCCGAACAGGTGTTTAGAAAGCGTCATCGCTCGCAAAAAGGGAAATTTAAAGTGCATATAGATAAATAGGCTACATTGTATTTTGAAAATGCTTGTAGGGAAGACCTTTCGAATATCTTTACTTTTTATTTATTTGACGTGCGCGGATCTAAGAATAAGTCTGATCTGTTTACAAAAAAAACGCAGAATACTGTCGCCTAAATTATAAGACTGAGGACATACAGCTTATACATAACGCACTTACATGCTCTCTTGACTAACTCTAATCATTTTGTGATCTTAGAACAAAAATTTGAAATGTGAGAAAAAAGGTCTTAAACGATCTAATCAGAAAGTAAAAAAAAACCGCTGTGTTTTCACAATTACATGACTGTTTAAGCATTTGTATTGCTATCAAAATATTTTTTTAACTTTTTCTTTTGTTGTGATCACCAGGGGTTAAAGATAACTAAAGAGATACGTTTAGTTATCCACACAGTAGGGCCCAAGGCTTCCTATAAGCATTGTACTTCGGAAAGATTGCACTAAGCGTTACTGCCGTTTTCATATATGCTGCGAACTCGTTCCAGCTGCTAGACCGTCATTCAAACTAACCAAGATACGTTTTGTGCTTTTTGATTTATCAGTGCCTTTTGGAGAGGCAGCAGGTGAGTGTAAACCATTTCCATGTTGCTAATGAAAACGCTTCAAGGATTTCTAATAACAGAATTCAGAAGGCAATTGAGCTGTTGGGAATCGTAGAAGAGAGCTCGCAGGGTAAAGAAAGCCGCGCAGTAAGCTGCTCCCTTGCTTGTACACACAACACTACCTCAGAGGCATGGCTTCCTACAACTTTTCGTGCTACCATTTCACTAAATCGGTGCAAGAAGGCCAGATAACAACTCCGAGGATTATTTCGTTAGCCCTCTTTAACAGTTTGACTCTCTTACCAACAATGTTTCTGAATGCTTTGATTCTCATCACCTTATGGCGAACACCAGTACTTCACACACCTCAAATGGCTCTTCTCGCGAATATAGCGCTGTCCGACCTCATCGTCAGCATCGTTGCTCAGCCGATTACTATAACACTTCTTGTTTTGGATTTGAACCCAAGTGCCAGGCCAAAGGCTTATTGTGCTATCTCTATGGCGCAACTAATCGCTACAACACTTTTCGGGGGGGGTTCCCATTTGGGCATCACCGCATTGACGGTTGATCGATTTCTGGCATTAAACTATCATCTTAGATATCCTTCCATCGTTTCAATGCGAAGAGTTGTCAGTGTGGCTGTTATATTTTGGGGGGCTGCGGTGTTAACGTCAATTTTGTGGATCATTTTTGGGAAAACAATCTTCAATATTAGTGTGTGTGTCATGATGACGTTGTGTTTTGTTACGATAGTGAGCTGTTTTTGGAAAATTTACAAAATATTAAAAAGACATAAGACACAAATTAATGCTGTGCAGGTAGAAACTGACATCCCTAATACCCATTCGATCAAAAAGTACAAGAAATCAATAACAAGTTCTTTGTATATATACTTTACATTTATCCTATGTTCCACACCAACAATGGCTGTTCTGATTTACGAAAGCCTCGTCGAAAATAAGAAGTTATCTCGAACACTTCTTAGAGTCGCCGTTACTATTCTATTTACAAACTCCCTTTTGAACCCTGGTATTTATATGTGGAAGATGAGAGACCTTCGGATGGCCGTAAAACAAACATTGCATAAAATGAGACAGTGGTTTGGTCCTAGAAGCACGGGACTGGAACAGATGCGGGTTGCTTGGAAAACATAACCAAAGCTAAACTTTTTAAAGTGCAAAAGGGGCAAAAGGACAACACAGAGTTTGTCAGCATAAATTTCATACATAATAAAGCCCCACAATTTTCTGTATATAAGTTATTGTTGGGTCTTGTTGTTGTTGCGGTCCCGTAACTACATTGCATAAAATGAGAGAATGGTTTGGTCTTAGAGGGAAAGGACTGACGGGTTGCTTGGAAAATATGAAACCAAAGATGAACATTTTAAAATAGAAGCCTTTTATCATAAATACCATGCACAATAAAGCCCCAGAATCAAGAATAAAACCCCTTCTGCAGCGGCGTAGCCAGGATTTTTAACGGAAGGGGACCCAAAAGGCATTTTCTCAATAGGCATTTTCCCTGTACTTTAAATAATGTCTCATTCATTTACTGTGATTTTGGCTGCTAGAAAGGGGCGGCTCCGGCCCCCATGGGCCACCCCCTGGCTACGCCCCTGTTCTGTAGATTTGTTTTGTTGTTCCCGTAACTATATTTCAAACAAGGCTGCACTCGAAGAATCTGCGTATCTAAACCCGCAGTGCTTCATGGTAAATAAGCAAACGAGCGTAAACAAAATACAAATCCAGGTTTCAAAGCTGTAGAATTCTATTTCATGTTCTTATTTTAGATACCAGGATTCAGCCATTTAGTTACCAAGGGCCCCCGAATGGTGTTTGACGAGCACTTGCGAGCACCCCGTTTTTTATGTGAGACCGAGCATTTTTAGCTGTTGAATAAATCGAGCAGCGAGCAACATCACAAAATACAAAAATGCGACGGAACGCATTTCACAGCACGGCGGAAAAAACTGCGTGAGCATGTGAACATTAGCCGAAAACTGCGAGCGCATGCGAACATTAGCCGAAAACTGCGAGCGCATGTGAACATTGGCCGAAAACTGCGAGCGCATCGAAATTTATATACCGCGGATAATGATATACCGGACATGGATTCTCGAGTGCAACCCGCTCATTTTGAAATAGGTATAGAAGGTTTGGTGGAAGGATGCAAATTTACAAAATGTTGACCAGGCATAATCCACTTTTGGGTAAAAAAAAACGCAACAAAAAATTGGGGCTATTTGGGGTTGTTTTCTAATGCTCCAAGGCCGCGGTTCCAGAGCTCCATTTTTAACGAAAATGCTCGGTGACGCCCCTTACGAAGCACATATGAACAACATTTTTACGTTGTCAATAACATCATTTTCGTAGTACCCTTTGAAGGAAAGACAGAAGGGGGCGGGGGGCGGAGATAAAAAATACTTTGTTTTGTGCTCCCGAATTTTTTTTTCTTCCGCTGCCCATGATGATCGACAACCTTGTTGTGTGATTCGAGGGACCTTGTTGTGTGGATCGAGGGGTTAGACAGATTGAGCGCTGTCGTAGATTATCTAAAAAACCTGCATTATCCTACTATCAATTTTACAAACTCTCGCTACTTTGCTTTGACAATCTACCTTTACTTGACAATTACTTCAATTTATGGCAAATAATTTTTATGTCTGTAATCATGTGCAGAGATGAAAAACTACGTCTGAAACTACGTTTCTTTATTGATCTGCAAATCTCTTTACTGTTAGACCCCATCCTGCGTTCTCTAGACACGCCCGACTGTGGTTATTACAATTCTCTCACAATCGACTCTTTCAACCATTGATTCTCGAACACAAAACAAGTCTAGCTGCAAAGCAATTAAAATTTGATCTTGTCCCCATTCAGAGAATAAACCTTCAATTATCCCCTTCTTATGCTTTAACTATCCCACTCATAGAAGTCTTAGACAACTATTAAATCTTATTTTTCCAGATTAAAATACCGTGCACGGAATCCAGGTGCAATACGGTACTTTGCAATTGGTTTTGTTTTTAACTTGGAATGTTAATAGTGATGTCACATGCTGTTGCACAACTCTCTCCCACTCATACACACCGACCCCTTGCAAGAGAGAGGGCATTTGTGATCCAAAAATGCTCAAATCTGTCACACAAACCCACAAAAAATCAGTTAAATAACTTCAAATCTTTAATCTGAATTACATCAAACACTCGTTACGTTGCGTGGTTGAAGTCAAAGGAAAGATATTCCTATGTGAAGCTTCTTTTTCCTGGAGCATATATGTTATTGAAAGTCGTGCTTGTTGTGATGGAGAAGATGTCACGCAAGCTTTTAATCATTAGCTTATGCTGGTTTACTATTACATTACCATAGGCCAGTACTTCTAAATCCTTACACGTTTACACTGCCGCAAATAAGCTCGTGTTCAATGCCATGGCGTTTCGCTGCAGTAAAACCAGCTAAGGATTTTTCCTTCATATCCTATGGATAGTTTTTTTTCGTCATGCGGGAAGAGTATAGTCTCGAGTATTGTTTTGACATAGGAATTTAAACTTTCACTTGGAGTTGTGTGCACATCGATGCTTGACCTCCATAACCGGTAAGAGAGAAGCCCGTAATATTTGGTAGATCGAAAGAATGAATGAATGAATGAAATCTTACCAAGAGCAAAGCATCGTTTATATTATTCTATTCTAGGGTAAAAATTGTCTTTGGCATAAAGAACTCCTACAAAACTACAAGCTTTCACAATTACCTAGTCCATATTCCGTTGGGATAGGAATTTAAAAATATATGCAAGAGATATCTGTTTTACAGTATTTTAAAGATTATCTGTTACAGTTAGAGCTGTAAATAGTTTTAGGTATAATGATTGTACAATTTGTATGCTTTAAATTTTGCTTTTAGGAGGTGTGTCAATTATCAAACTTATCGAGATTAATTTAACATAAACGAATTAAAATTCAGTGATTATTCATTAAATTAATGCAACAATGCGGCTTTATCGGTCGACAGAATTCTGACTTTTTCCTGTGGCATTTCGAAGACGGATGCACAATCGCTGCGGAAGTTTTCGAGAAGGAAATTTATCGAATGTTGCTTGATGATTCGTGTGGTTCTTCTACTTGTTGATAGATATGAGACAACGCAGATTTTCCAATGATAAAAATGGTACAGAAAGAATAAATATACCAAGAAAATCACCGAGTGATTACGCTGATGGTAAGTACAAAACACGGTACTCAAATATATGATAGCCATAGCTGTTTATGTTATCTATTTGTATTATTTATCTAGGGCCTCGCAGTAAATCAAATTTAATGTAGATTGTAGATTTAAATGTTATATCAATACACCGAGGAAATATTATTGCCTATCTCCGATACATCCTAAAAATGTGTTTTCATTTTCGCAATTTGAACTGCATTATATGTGTATTAGCATTCGTAAATCTTTCTCGCCACAACTATTTCTTTGATGTTTATCGCACGTTGTAACAGTCACGTGATAAACCTGTTTAACTTGTTTCTGACAAATCGGATAATACCCTGGGAGGATGATTAATTTTGGAAATCACAAACCATCCCCCCTCCCTCCTCCCCCATGACACCTATCTCACCACCTATCTCAAAGAGAGTGCAACTTGAGAAATTGTTTCAAGGCTATTGACAACAATACAACCCTGCGAACCCAGACTGCAAGTGCACGAATCACGAATCTGCTCGTTGCTCGATCTCACTTGGACGTTAGCGCAAGCGCAGCGCACGTAATTTCCCGATTCTCACTGGAACGCAAGCGCAAGAGGACGCGCAAGAGAACGCAACTGCTTGATTTTTTTGCGCTTGTGTTTGACCGATTCTCACTTGTGTTGCGCTTCGGCTTGCGCTTACATCCAAGTGAGAACCAATCTTAATGAACATTTATGCCAGCTTTTAGAGAATCTTTGTTTTGTAGAAATTCTCATCTAAAACGGCGAAGTATCACCATAAAAGAATATTTTGCATCTAACCGACAACCTATAATGAAATAGCTATATATTTCGACTTTTAATAGGGAACCTTACAAAACTCACCCCTCACCAAACCCAAATACAGCCGACTGAACTGCATCATATGGGTTATTCATGTCCCATCTCCCCCGATAAACTCAGGATTTGCCCCTCAAAGTGGTCAAAGGATGAAGGCTTCCTTTTATAGCTTCTTGTACCCCAACCACCAAAACAACTACAGTTGATTGATGTACAGAAGTAAATACAAGGAAAGTGAATTATTTTGTCGAATTAGCTGAAGGTTGGGGTATTCGAGAGCTCATAAATTCGGGAGTTAACTCTATTTCGACTTGAACTTGAAAGTCAGTCAAGACATCGGAAGATCACAAATTCATTGCTGATACTACTGTTGTTTCTCTCTCTTTTCTGAGCAATTCAAAAGGGTTCAGTGGATGAGTGTTGTACACAGATTCACTCGTGGGATGTAATCCATTTGCTAACTTAGCAAAGAGAATAAAAGTTTTATTACCTTCTTAATACTGACGTAAAAGGAGCCTCTGAGTATAGTCAGTTGTTTTTAAGACTTCTCTATATTTACAGTTCCTGTATCTGTACTATGGAAACAGTCCCCCCCCTCTTGTATGAAAGCGGTTACTACTATCGCGTATCTCTTCTTCTCATATAACCACATGGGGATTCCCCAGAGGTTGGGACCCTAACATCCGGGACACCTCCCACTAATTTCATCCTTCCCATATGAGGTTACTTAGAGGTGCGGGCAAGGTAACTTTTGTTAATAATTTCCAACTGCTAAACTACTTTCTGGGTTCCGTCATTCAAACTAACTGAATTACATTTTTTGATTGATCAGTGCTTTGTGGAGAGGTGGGGTGGTTGAAACCCATTTCAGTGGAGCAAATGAAACGCTTCAAAGATTTTTGACGAAAGCCGGAAGGCAAATTAGCCGTTGAGAATCGTCGGCGAGAGTTCGGAGAGTGTTGAAAACCGCAGTTACAATAGTCAACATAAGAATTTCGCGAAGGCGTGAGGCAGAAAATATATTTTGCGCTAAAATCATACATTTATTTGCTGAGAGCACAAAATTCAAGTTGGAACGACTCTCGTTTATTCTATTCATAATTCCCCTTGCCCCCACCCCCTCGTATTGTTCATATGGATTTGATGACGTCAGAGCCAGACTCAGACGTCAGACTTCACGAGTCAGACTTTCAACGCCATAAAGATCTAATAAATGACGCAATATGTTTTTCTGTAGTTGTGAAAAATAACTAGTGGCTATCTAATCTCTTAGGAACTTTATATATGTAATTTATCATATCATCAAAGAATTTTCGTAATGTCACTTATCAACGTAAAAGCAATGGCTTCAACATTCTGAAAATAATGTATTTTCCACTGTAAGTGGCTCTCCCTTTGTCAATTTATGAACATGAGTATGTCATTCTATTGCCGAATTATTTTTCTCTTTGAATGACATGAGTTATTTCCCTAGAAGCCATTTAACTGTTTGAGGAAAGCCATTTGAGCGTCACTTGTGTTTCCATTCTACATATCATACACAATATAGATCATAGACACCAAAAAACACAACACAAGCTTCATACATTTTGCGGAGTAGCTTTAAAATCGTTTAAGACAGATTCTATGAATTTCAGTGACTCTATGTAAATGAAGAACAGTAGCGCAATTGTAAACAAAGCTATAAAGTTTCTAACTTTGAAACGTTATCACATGAACAAAGAAAACACATGTAACCAGTTGTCACGTCTTGGATCTAACGAGAATATATCTTTATCGTTCATGCAAACAGAATAAGCATATTATCGAGAATGAGTATACGAGAACCCGTTTGACTTAAATCTTTTATTTCAAAATGGACTCGCGAAATAAATATACTATAATAAAAAACGGCTGTATTATTCCTAGTATTGCCATTGTCACGTAGAGCCGTGTCTGTCTCGTCAACAAAGTCCTTAAACGTAAATGCATGAGATCATTGCCCGTTTTAGACTTTGTTAGCAACCACCTTCCACTTCAAGCACATTCCCACAAAGTGTAGAATACCTCATTATCGTTTGCATGCTGGTTTACTAAACGTTTCACAGGGTAGGTACTTTATTTTTTTATACATAACATGATTTATTTTTGCATCAAATATCTTTCGACATTATCTAAGAAAACCTTGGGTTTTGGTTTGATTTCACGATTGATGCCAATGATGAAAAAGTTCAAGAGAAAAAAAAAATTTTTTTGTTCATGCACAGACATTCGTTCGCGTTCTTTATTGAGGTTGTCCGAGAAAAGGCTCTTGAAAGGGAAAAAGAGTATTTAAAACAATAGCAAAACCTGAAGCAGAAACAAAATACCTTTGCATGTTTTACAAACAAACAATATGAAAAATGTATTTTTTTCAAACCACTTTCAAATTAACCAAGTGGAAATTTTATAAATAGCGCCAGCCACTCTGTGACGTGGAAGCCATCTTTATATGGTCAAAGAAATTGATAATTTTTGTTTACGTTTCGTAGGATGCTTTGACCCATGATTTGACCTATGCTAAGCAACATCGTGTTTTTCGCCCGGTAGCAACGCATTTGTAACAACCGATAACTTTTCAATGCGTTAAATAAATTTTATGATGTTATACAACTCCATTTTTGATGAAATACTTGAATAACAATGAACTATTTTATGAACTTCAACTTATTTTGCCATATAACTATAATATTACATCACGTGCAATGACCTGGTAAAAAATGGGCACACTCTTTTTATAAGAACCTCCAGCCTGAGACTTCATCAGGCTCAGATATCAGAAAAATATAGATTTTTTAGTTCTGATGATTTCTAAAATGCAGGATCAAACTGTTCTCATTTGTGTAATTCTCTTACTAGTAGTTCATTGGGTTTTATATTTTTATACACACTGAAATTTAAGAACACCGTTAAGAACATTATTCAACAACAACACACTTACTTTAATAAAACGCATGACAAAAGCTCTCTCTTAATGTTTACCCTTTCGTAACTGCCTAACCTATTTGTTTCCACGGTAACAACGCACCGTATTTACACACAAGACTGTTATATTTTAAAATTACCTTTTATCGTCTGATCCCGAAAAAGTTTTCATCCGGAAGTCACATGCGACGCGTCAGGGTAAACGCCTAAGCTCTCTTCTTACTTATGCTCTCAAAAGATCAAACCAATAAGTTACGTTAATAACAAGTTTTACTGTGATGAATGGTACTACTATTTTGTATACCCGACAAACAGTATAGTAAATCTAGGTGTAACGATATTCGAAGTTTATGATGATGAATGAAGAAATCGGTAATGATGGCAATGATGACGATGATGATGGTGGTGATAAAAGATAAGAGACGGAAAAGGAAAGGGAACAAAACAAAACCACGAAACACAGGGGAAGCCCCTTGAGAATTATGGCAAAACAAACTATCCTGGCACTCTTTCTAGACAAAAATATTGACTTTAACAAGCAATATTATTTTTGGCTAATGTTATTAATGTTTTCCGGCTTCTAAAAGGATTTTGGCGTAAAAATTTATACTCGGAAGCCATATGAGTGCTATTATGCAGCCAATGAGAATCGCTCTAGTTTGACGATATGTAAATCATGACGTCACGGCTAAACCCACCATCCGGGAAAGTGGATGGATGTATCCGCTGCCTTGCCCTGAGCGAGAGCGAAACAGTCATGAAATTTGCCCAGATTTGAACACGGAGATTATTACCGAAATCGGAGAACCTCGGAAACGGGTAGTACATGAAATCCACCATGGCTTGGGTGCCTCAAAACGAGGAATATGCCGAGCCAATCGCGGCCATTGAATCGCAAGAGCTAACACATCAGCAGATTTTGAATAACCGAGAAGGCAAGTCTTGCACGACGACTCGCTGTTGTCGTCGTTGGTTCCCTCTATGCACATCTTCGACTAGACGAGACTTTTCCCTCTAGTGTTATGCCAAACAAGGCTATTTTCCTTTGTGTTAGCTATGTCTCCTCAGGATTTCCTTGCGAATTTGCTCCCTGGTTATTGATTTTGTAGATAGATATTTGACGACGTTTCTTTCAATTTGCAGCGTTGGAAAGAAAATTACAACTTAGAAGACCACGGGAGCAGTTGATAAATCAGGGAATTATGCCTGGTTAGTCAAATCTGATGAGCATTTTTCTACTACACTGTGTTGCTTGCTAGTACGTTTGTTCTTATAGTTGCTTTTTGTAATTTTAGCGGCAATGACAGCCCCCGGTTTGCTGTCTCAAAAGTCTAAACTCGAGCGGGCAAAGGTAAGGACACTACGTGATGTAAGATTTTGAAATTGTGGTTTCTTTATTGATTGTGTATTGTTTTGCCTACTAGACTGGAGATCTACTACAAAAAAAGATTCGAGTTCGTCCAAATAGAGCACAGCTTGTACAAAGACACATTCTTGATGGTAAGTTCGAAAACACAAAACAAAGCAACATTTTGTAAACTCATTTCGATGAATTACACTTTAGAGATCATGGCTATAAATAACTGTGTGCTTAGACCTACAAAGTCAAACTTCTACGATGTATTGCACAGTTAGAATTATATTAAAAACTGTTAAAAATTCGGCAAACTGTAAAATTGGATGGATATGCAAATAATATTCGGTGTGTATATTTTTCACGCTTGAACTCGTTTTCAGAAGTTTCCGACATTCCTAAACAAAAAAGAAATACCATCACTGTGTCAAATCATTTTAAATAAAACTTCTCAATAAAACGCTACACTGCTTGGTTCTTATATTATTTAATTGGTTATTGTGCTTCGTACAAAAATTTGATCACTTCCAATTTTGTTGTAATTGTCTTTTGAACTTGGTGTACGTTTATTTATCACCCCTTTTCAGTTCTAAGGATAATAAACCATTAAATTATTCCACGTTTCTCCACAGATGTTTTAGTAACGAGACAAATCACGCTACACTGTGTACCTTTCTTGTTAAACTATTTGAGTTACATTTTAGTGAACCGAGAATTTCTATTTAAACCAATTTTTGTCTTACTAAACCATTCCTTTCGTACTGTCTTTGTTTACAACTGTAAAATGTAAAATATTATCATTCTCTGAGCTAAGCAGCTGTAAGCATTAGAAACAAAGACCTCTTTATAACTTTCTGGTTGCCTTGACCATAATTTTATTATACGAAACAGCCAAATGCCATAGTAGCCCATTTCTTTTATTAGGATTGGCTAATGGAAAATAGCAAAATATTTTTTAAAGTCTATAATATAAGGACAATTGTCTGGTTGAAAAATCCTTCAAACGTATTCTACTATTAAAAATAACATAACTGAGCAACCTCATGTGCTAATTTCTAAAAGCCTGAAATTAATCATCACCGATTAAAATGGATTAAGTTTTTTATTATTATTATCTTTACCATAAGAAGAGGAAGCTGGCTTTGATCAGTTGGTCTAAGAGCTGCAAATCCAATATAATTCATTTTTGTTTTACAAATATTCTCATTCCCTCGCTTTTTCCCTTCACCGCATTGATGAGATTGATTATCATGTTTTTATATGATATACTTATCTTGCATATTTTCAGCTTCTACTCACTTTGGGTATTCAATAATAGTTCCTACAAAAAGCAAAACCAATGTGCTGATCTTTTTTTTTTCCATTTCATTTTAGACACCTCTGTTGGTGTTGACCCCTCACTGATTGCAAAGCAGATCCAGCTGAAAAGGAAAAAGTTGGAGGATGATTTGAATGACAAGCTCCTTGCAAGACCAGGTCCTTTGGAGTTAGTGAAAGAGAACATTTTAGAGGCTGGAACTGCAGTAGGCCAAGCTGTCAAGGAGGGAGAAGTTGATTTTACGGATACAACCAAATCTGCCCTCTTACAGCCAATTTCCCCTGACTCTGAAAGCTCTCCTATTCCATCGCCTGATACCATTCCGCAAGCTCCCGTTGCTACTGCAAAAACAGTGTATGAACCATGCATGGGTCAGAACTCAGTTTTACAAGCTGTTTCGCAATTGCAACAGTTGTCGGAAGGAACAACCATTCCTACTGTGTCAGAGGCTCAAGGTGTTAAGAAGGAAAGGAGAAAGAAGGCGGCAAAACCGAAATTTAAAAAGTATAAATATCATGAATATAGGCCTCCCAATGGGGAGGTTGAGAAGAGCAGTTTGCCGATGGACTCGCCCTATGCACTTATGTTACAACAGCAGCAGCTATATTTACAGCTACAGGTGTTATATCAGAACTATCCTTGTCAGTTTGTTGGGTTACCCTCTATTCCAGAGAATTCTACTAAGAACACTACCTCTAATAATAATAATAATGAGGAAAAACCAGTAAAGATTGAAGATATGCGGGTTGTTGATATGCGTAAGGAACTGAAACTACGTGGACTTCCAGTGTCTGGTTCAAAGACTGACTTGATTGAAAGGCTAAAGGCTTCTAGTGAAGAATCTGCAGTGTCGTCCCAAATACTTGTATCTTCTAGTAGTCCTAGCATTATGGCAACTTCTGGTTCAGTGAGTTACTCAGATGCACCTATTAACGTCTCTTCTGCAATGACAAGTCACGGTCAGCTTTCAAGGTCAAACTCATTACCACTAGAAAACCCACACGTACAACAACTCCAGATGCAACTGATAGCTAATAACCAAAAGTTGAATCAGCAATACTCTACCATGCCAGAGGAGCTGCAAAAGCAGTTGCAACAACTACAGTACCTTAACCTCCAGATGCAGCTACAACGGCTGAACGTTCAGCAGCCACAAGTGACCTCTGTCCAGACCACTTCCCCCATGCAGCAACCAGTCATGCTGAGCACCCAACAGATGCCGTCACCCAACACAAGCATCAAACAAGAGCCACAGCCACCAGAAACCTGTATATTCTCACAGCAGCCACCGCCACAGCCTGCCATAAAGAAGGTGGCATCGTCACCTCAGTTCTCTTACAACCAGACGCCTCTCTTTGAACAATCGCAAAGTTATGAAGAGATGAATTTCCACTCACCAGAAAGTCCAGCTTCGGGGCTTGTTCTTCTTCAAGCTGAGGCGAATAGACTTAATCATAGTCCAAGCCACAGTGAGCAGGATTTGCGGCAAATTGAGAGCACTGATTTTAGCATGGGTTGGAGCCCTAAGTCACATCAGTCACAGGATGTGCCTTCTCCAAATAGCACCTTTATGGTCACTACACAGGCTGATGCACAGGCAAGGTTGCTGGATGGTGCAGGTTTTATGCATGCCAAGCCTAAGATGGAGTCTATGCAGAGATCGTATTCAAACTCAGAAAGGAGTCAAGTGGAGGATGGCAAAACCGCATTGTCAGGAATAACAATGGAGGCGAAACCAAGATCTAATTCCGAGCCACCGCAACCATTCAGCCATAAACGATCATCATCACTGCCATCTGGGGTGTTTTTTGTTGATCATATTCAGCCACCTCCGAGCTACGAGGCGCATATGGCGGGCTTGATGCAGCGTAAAGTTGGACCAGAGTATTCATCACTGCAGCAACAGCATCTACAACAACAGCTGCAGCAACAACAACTTCAGCAACAACAGCAATTACATCACCAACAACAGCAACAGCAGCAACTTGCAAAGAGTGATGACACTGATATGGACACATATCAAGAGCAGGAAATCACTCAGGAGCTACAAAGGGTAAAAGTTTATTTAAATCTTTTTACAGTAGATATTTATATAGATGTGATAAAAGAATTTGATTCAATTCATGTTTATTCGTCACACCTCTCGCTGTCTTGAATTACAGGTTCAATTTTTCGATTATACTAGCAGAATTACATTAAAGAAAAGGATTTGTGTGTGACAATGTGCTGCATTGTATGAGTTAAGCTCTCTTTTTATGGTGAGCTCTCGCTACTACAGGCTTCCTTTTCAAGGACCATTACAGGTTTTAGTTTTTGATAACCAGAAATGTTTTTTAGTCTTTCTTTTGTTTTTATATTTGTCGGGGATTGTATTTTAATGCACAATAACCAAGTGCTTGTAATAGTTGCGGGTCCATATATATAGCAAGACTTGACTGTAATAATGCCCCCCTAATAGTGGACTTTAATAAGGTGTTCATAAAAAACATACTGTCTGTAAGACAAGAGATGACTGTAATAAGGTGTCCGTAAAAGCAGGGTGTCGTTAGACAGGAGTTGACTGTAATAAGGTGTCCGTAAAAGCAGGGTGTCGTTAGACAAGAGTTGACTGTAATAAGGTGTCCGTAAAAGCAGGGTGTCGTTAGACAAGAGTTGACTGTAATAAGGTCTCCGTAAAAGCAGGGTGTCGTTAGACAAGAGTTGACTGTAATAAGGTGTTCGTAAAAGCAGGGTGTCGTTAGACAAGAGATGACTGTAATAAGGTGTCCGTAAAAGCAGGGTGTCGTTAGACAAGAGATGACTGTAATAAGGTGTCCGTAAAAGCAGGGTGTCGTTAGACAAAAATTGACTGTAATAAGGTGTCTGTAAAAGCAGGGTGTCGTTAGACAAGAGTTGACTGTAATAAGGTGTTCGTAAAAGCAGGGTGTCGTTAGACAAGAGTTGACTGTAATAAGGTGTCCGTAAAAGCAGGGTGTCGTTAGACAAGAGATGACTGTAATAAGGTGTCCGTAAAAGCAGGGTGTCGTTAGACAAGAGTTGACTGTAATAAGGTGTCCGTAAAAGCAGGGTGTCGTTAGACAAGAATTGACTGTATCTGCCAAGGATGATATGCACATAATCTATTTGTAAATGTAGTTACTGACAAAAATAACTTGTGGCTGCCAAAAGCCCTAGATCAGATCATCCTAACTTTTTTGTTTAGCCGTAGGGAGCGTACAGTATAAGAAGAAGGGGGGGTTCAAAATTTTGTGTCTTGGGATATCTTACACTTAATTTTCGCGACATCACAATTTCATGATTTTGAGATGGCGATATTTCGCAGCAATTTATTTTCATGGTTTTGCTATTTTCGAAAAAAAAAAAACAGGTCACTTTATTTTCGCTATTCTACAATTTCGGGACAATAACTTTTTAAAATCGTTAAATTCGCAAAATTAAAGTGATGCAAAACTAAAGTGTAATAAAGTTATTTGAAGCACTGCCCTGAAATAAGCATTTGCAGTACTTTCTCTATAAAACTAGTCATTATCATTAGGAAAATACAATTTGCTCGCTTTGTTGCATTATTAAGGCCTTGGGACGCTTTGTGATGCAGTATAATGTTTGAATGTGTATACAGTAAAGTTGTAAGAAGTCTTCTGGTAATGTAATTGATATTACATTAATAAAGAGAACAAGGGCTCTCATTAATGTTGTTTCCCATTTGTGTAGGCAATGATGAAACAGCAGGTTGGACTAGATCATGATGAAATTCTAGAGATACTTGGTGGTAAGTTTTCATTTGAAAATGCTAGTTCTGGCCTTGAATGCATTTATGTATGCCAGCATTTCAGGTATATTCGTATTTTAAGTGTCATTTTCTAGACACAGAGGAAGATGTAATTTTAAAGAAAACAAATGGCCGATTTGTTAACAATTTTTGGCACTGCTTGTTTATGTGACTGCTACTTAAGTCTCTCTAGACCTAAACATTTGGTGTTACGTTTAAACCAAGCAAAAATCACTAGTTAATATCTAGTCTAATTTCCATCTCAAATCCTCCTTTCAATTGACTCTTTACTGTTACGCTGTGTCATTACTAAATGTACCATTTTTCTCCAGCTTCCATAAGCCCAACATCAGAAGCAAAGGTGCAAACCTCCCTCGGAAACCAAGTCACAACCAGCACAGCAATTGCCAATCAAATGTCGCCACACAATCCTATGACGAACCACCATCACCTGCCCAACTTACAGATCCCCAAATCCCCTAGCACTGGATTCCTGGGGACCCACATTTTGCAGAATCAACCAATTCAAGCACGGCTCTCTAAAAGCTGTGAGGATGTAGCTGGGGTCAACCTAAATTCCAATAAGAACAGTATGCAGATATGCAATGATGGAAGTTTCCCGGACTTTGAAGCCATGATTATGAGTCCAAGCTCGCCGATGAAAATAGACAATGATAATGACTACCAGGGTATTATGATGCACCCTACAAATAGCATCCCAATTCCTGGGTCAAAAAATGATAGCCTTAGCTGGCTGGACTTGAACAATTCTCCTATCATCACTAGTACATCTCCAGGATCTCATACGGATGTGACCTATGCCACAAGGGGTGCACCGCCCGCGTCCTTGTATGACACATCGCCCAATCTCTCAAGCGAACATTTTCCTATGTCCTTGTTTGAGTTGGATGGGGGATCTGGGCATCTGCCACATGATTTCCCAGAGGCCATGGATTTCTGTGTATAATGACAAGGTGGTCCTTTTTGTTATCAAAAAGTTGTGGTAAATCTTAAGAAGGATAGCTTTATTTGTGTAGTGTATTTTCTGGTTTCTTTTTCGTTTTTCAAATGTATTTAGCGGCTCATGCACCCAAATGAGTATGAGTAGGGAAAAATTAAGGTTAACAGTGTCTCGCATTTGATAGGTTTTTTTCTCTGGGGTTATTCAAGTCTAAATTTTCGGTGTTTATTGTTTGTTTTTAGGGTGTTTGGTGAATTGCAGTTACTTAAACAATTTTGTCCTGTTTATCCTAAAGTTTTATTTTTTACTATTTCACTGTTTCAACAACTCTAATGTCAGCAAGTTTATGACCTGAATCACTTTCCATTTTTATTTTGGTAGTCATTTAGGTGTCTTTGATGTTATATTATTTTGGTCCCTTTTACAGGCACAGGTGAGAAATCGCAGACAACATCTGTACTCTAAGCAGAAGCAAGCACCTATTGTTATAACTAGGCCACCAACCACCATTCTAATTAATTTGGTTTAAATTGTGTAAAAAAATTAGAACTGTGTTTTTGTGCTTCAATAACACAGGTGGTTTTATCAAAACACTTGCATTTTAGAGATTATTAATATTTTCACTACTTTCCTCAATTTCATTCCAATTCATAATACTCCTCAGATTGATCACAACTAAAATATAAAACTCAGTAACCTTGCAAGAACAAGCAATTTGATTGGTTGAGAAACTCGGGATAAAA
The DNA here is from genome assembly GCF_932526225.1 of Nematostella vectensis. Lineage (NCBI taxonomy): Eukaryota > Metazoa > Cnidaria > Anthozoa > Actiniaria > Edwardsiidae > Nematostella > Nematostella vectensis. The sequence goes on along the minus strand of NC_064045.1, from coordinate 10,513,169 downwards.
TGCAATATACACCTCCTAGGAGGTGGATATTTTCCTGCGCCCCTAAAATCAAGCAAAATGGCGGGTGTGACAGCGATTTGCAAGTGTTTCCGAAAAGAAAATTGCTCTAAAGATTGTTTTATATTCTAAAACAGCGGATAGTGGCTTTAAAAATATCTACCTTGAGCCTTCGGCCCTCGGTAGATATTTCGCCACTATCCACCTCAATGGAAATGGTATAATTGATAAATATTCGTGTAGGATAATAATTATCCATGTATTGTTTACCCATTAAATGGTTACATCAAAACAATATAAAATTAAACAGTTTGTTATTTTTCAAAATGTAAACCTTCAGAAAAAACGTCAACATTTTTGTGAATCATAAATCATCTTCAAAGATGTTAAAAGTTTTGCAGTTTCATGCAAAAAACTCACTTATATAGTGTGTTTGGCATACATAAGCTTAACATGAATTAGTTGAGCTAAAATCAAGGCAATTTTCAAGCACATTGATTAGATAAGGTCCAATTTCCCTTTTTGCTTTAATTGAACGCAGCAATAAAAAAATAAGTCTAACTCCCTTGCCTAAACTATGAACTAGTGCAAACTTTTAAAAGGTTTGGACTTCATTTAAACTTTGTTAAAGCCTACATGGTGCATAGCAAAGTTTGCTAACATCTGACTGTGTTCTTGTATTTTTCTTTCTTTTAAAAAAGAAATATGAGCAAGTTTTCCTGCATATTGCAACACATTTTTTTGTTGCATTGTGAGTTGTGAAAAAAAAAATGCCTACAATACCTACTTTTAGCAACTTGCAATGTAATGTTTTGTTGTGTTGCTATTTGCATGAAAAGAACTAGAACTAGAAGCATTGGTTTCTAGTTTTTACAAACCAGTGGGAAAAAATTGTCCTGTGTATTGTGTTTCTGGAACCTACATTGCAATTAGCAGAGAAAATTTGGTGTTACTTGGCCTTTAGCCCCTGGCGCAAAACAAAGGAATGTATCATTCAGTAGCCACTAGGGTTAATTGTTTCTTGTTTTTTGTTTTTTTAGGATTGAGGTTGAAACATTCATCATAGTTGTGTTAGCATTTTATAAACATTTTTGTTTTTTGCTCTTTATTCTAATTTTATAGTTGAACCAATTAAGACGTACTAAGCTTGCAGAAAAACAAGACATTTTTCTAGTTAATTGATAAACCCCTGATATTTAAAATATGGCTTTTTGCTTTGATTGAACACTGAATTAGTTTTATTATAAAAGAATACTTAATAAGAACCATGATTTTACCAACTATAAACCTCCCTACTTATTTCACGTTAATCTTTACTTACGTTAATTGTACCTCAATATAACAACTCCAAAGATTCTTGGACTGCCTCTTGTTATACGGAGGTTCAAGCATAGCCGTCTAAAGTTATCCAAAGTTTGTTTAATATTGTACAAAGTATACATAGATGTAGCCCTATAAACAATATAGAATCTAGTTTTCCTTGTTCTCCTTGAAAAATACAGCCAATTGTAATTGCGAAAATAATGTTACAAGAACCTGGGGAATGTACAAATTGGTGAACTGATATTGTAGAACTACATTAAAACATGTAAATGATGTCACGGTGTTCTACTTGCTTTTCTCTATCAAAAGGTTAATTTGCTTGACATACTCTAGTAACTAACTATGACTATAACTAAATTTTCTCACGTTGCACAAAGGCTCATTATTCAACAGTGAAATGGTATTTATTGTGTAGTTCCAGAAAATACCCATGCCCCCCCCCCATTAAAGGGATTGGTAATTCAAGGGGGGTGTTCAAACGCCCAAGAATTCCCAGAGGATCATTTTTCAACAGTGAAATGGTATTTATTGTGTAGTTCCAGAAAATACCCATGCCCCCCCCCCCATTAAAGGGATTGGTAATTCAAGGGGGGTGTTCAAACGCCCAAGAATTCCCAGAGGGGAGGGGGGGGGGGTAAAATACCCTTTTCCCTTAACAGTTACTGTATTTTTTTTCCAGAGGGGTGGGGGGTCATACCTCCGACCCCCTCAATAAGGGGGTATGGATATTTTCTGGAACTACAGATTGTGCACAAAAAGGCTCAGAATTCATGGTGTTTTAAATCTATTTGAAACCATCTTTTAGCTATGGCTCAGTGGTAACTTTTCGAAGGGGCTTCATTTTATTGGTGCGCAAAGGCTCCACTGCTTATGGTGCGGCAAAGGCTCAATTGGCCACAGCGCAGAAAAGTTCAATTTCTCACGGGGCGCAAAGGCTTAACACACGGTGCGCAAAGGCTCAACACTCACGGTGCGCAAAGGCTTAACTCTCACGGTGCGCAAAGGATCAACACTCACGGTGCGCAAAGGCTTAACTCTCACGGTGCGCAAAGGATCAACACTCACGGTGCGCAAAGGATCAACACTCACGGTTCGCAAAGGCTAAACTCTCACGGTGCGCAAAGGCTTAACACTCACGGTGCGCAAAGGCTCAACACTCACGGTGCGCAAAGGCTCAACTCTCACAGCGTGCAAAGGCTTAACTCTCACGGTGCGCAAAGGCTCAACTCTCACGGTGCGCAAAGGCTCAACTCTAACGGTGCCGATGGCTCAACTCTCACGGTGCGCAAAGGCTCAACTCTCACGGTGCGCAAAGGCTCAACTCTAACGGTGCCGATGGCTTAACTCTCACGTTGCGCAAAGGCTCAACTCTCACGGTGCGCAATGGCTAAACTCTCACGGTGCGCAAAGGCTCAACTCTCACGGTGCGCAAAGGCTCAACTCTCACGGTGCGCAAAGACTCAACTCTCACGGTGCGCAAAGGCTCAACTCTAACGGTGCCGATGGCTTAACTCTCACGGTGCGCAAAGGCTCAACTTTCACGGTGCGCAAAGGCTCAACTCTAACGGTGCCGATGGCTCAACTCTCACGGTGCGCAAAGGCTCAACTCTCACGGTGCGCAAAGGCTCAACTCTAACGGTGCCGATGGCTTAACTCTCACGGTGCGCAAAGGCTCAACTCTCACGGTGCGCAAAGGCTCAACTCTAACGGTGCGCAAAGGCTCAACTGCTCACGCTGCGCAAAGGCAAACAGACAGACGGACATGTCATAGTTCGGCTCAAAATATCTAACAGCTTGAAATAAAACAGCAAACAATTGGTTAGAAGTATTTTCGATACCTACAAAGACTACAATACGAAATGATGCCAAGGTAAAATGATACCAAAGAGTTTCGTTTAATGCTTTGAGCAAAGAACCAGGTAAACAGATTACTTAATCTCTCGACATCTATTTCGGCCAATCAAGAACTCTAAAACGTGTCACCTCACCGAAAAAAATTATGTGCAAAAAAGAAACGTCATAATAAGCTGCATTAGGTTATTGTTCAGGAATGCGTACAATAAGAACAATATTTTCCGTGTTTATCCAAAGATAACAATCTTCACTTTCTTAGGCTTTGAGCTAGGGCACATTAAAAGCTTGCTGTGACTGTCAGGCAACTTTTTGCTCTCAAAGTCAGAGGCCTCTGTTAGCAGGGAATAACTGTATAATTGTGACTGTCCATTTGCTTTGGTTCCACATCTATAGTTATTTATTCAGTCTAGAGTCACCCATACTTTAAAGGGCCTATAAATAGCTCATCTGAAACTCATTATTTTATTTGTAAATAGATATATACGTAAATTGATCTTTAACTGCATACGTCTTGTTTGAGGTAAGTCGACGTTTCTCGCCACTTGCAAATGATAGTGTCATTGGCTGGTTTTTGGTAGGTTATCTGTCTTTTTTGGTTTTGATTTTAGCTACGAAGTGCATAGCACATGTTAGACTGAAGATTTGTAATGTTTTTTTTTATAATGTATTCCATGTTGCGGGTCTATTTACCGTTGCGCAAACGAAGGGAAGCATACATATAACGCGAAAATTCTACGATGTGGTGTTCTTCAAGCAATGACTTTGCTTTTGACGATTCAAGTGCGGAGAGATGTCACCTTCCCTACCCCCTTAGCCGTGCTTGTTTGGAAAACCGTAGAGAACAAATACCTACATACTAGTTTTATAGACAACGGTGAAGAGACCGAAAGCTTCACTTCCTCGAAAGGACAATAGATTCAGTCGCCTATAAAAGCAAGTCAAGCGAACGATCACTATATCGTGACGAGCTCGAAAGGCTCTGATGTCATTTCTTTGTTGCTCTGGTCTAGATGACGTTATTCGAGGCGAACGTGCGAGGCTGTGAACAACAACAGGATCCTTGAAAAGCGCGTACAGCTCGAAACGTTTGCTGAGCTGGAATTGCTTCGGTGCGGCAGGCGAAGATATGGCGGACGTTGGTAGGTGGCATTAGTTGCAACGATTTGCAGAAATGCTGAAATCCTTAATATATTATAAGCCTTAATCTAAGGCGTTCGCGCATCCTTTAGGTTCAAAAACACTGATGGTCTGGTCTGCTTCCTCTCCCCCCCCCCCCCCCCCCACCCAACTCCTCAAGTCGAAATATTTACTGCGTTTTCTAATCCGCCAGTTATCACATGTCAGCATATGAAAACCACTCGCCAACGCAATTCTTTCGGAAAAGCTTAGCCTACCTGTAGGCTTTGGTAGTTTTTTTCGGCACGAAAACCCCGTAAACACGGAGTTCGCATACCACGGCCGCCATCTTGGATACTGCGCGCCGCGCATTCTGTCTCCCCTTCCCCCTGCGGCGCGCAGACGTGATATGCGAACTCCGTGTTTACGGGGTTTTCGTGCCGAAAAAACTATCAAAGCCTACAGGTAGGCTAGGAAAAGCTCGAGTCCAGGTTTTAAACCGAGCTCAACACGGAGACTGAAAGGAGCCCTGAATTTGCACCACCCCCCGATAAAAACAGACGGGGGTGATCGTCGGCAAAATCAATTTTAGCCCTAAGGGATGGCACTTTGGGTGGATGTGGTCAATATAAATTCTTACCCCTAGAAAAAGCAAACTGGGTGTGGTCGAAGGAATTTTTAACCCTAAGAAGTAGCATAATCGGAAAAGCTGTTAAACACCCCCTAAGGAATACAGTTGGTCGAATTTTATACTCAAAGAGATAAGCAGAATCGGAACAATCCTTGAACACCCTCTAAGGGATAGCAGTTAGTCGAAATTGTAAACCAAAAAAAAGGACGATCACCCCGTCTACTTTCTGGATAGTCCCTCCCTGCTCCCTCCGGCCTTCCCCGATGATTGACGGGCCAGAAAACGCAGCAAATGTTTCGAGTTTTAAAAACGGGGGGCGCGCAACAACAAATTTGGCTATAATATTGGCTCTTTCCTTTTATTATTATTTTTTACAGAAGCCCACCATGACGATTTACAAAAAAATAAACACAACACCACCACCGCCGCAAGCACAACCATACACCTCGACATTAAGGAATGCATTACATTCGTCACCTTAAAAAATCCAGAGGACTACCATAAAGTTATTTCCAAGTTAAAAGACTTTGAAGAATATGGCCTGGATCGATATCTACTCCAGCTTGTTCGCCATCTTCAACACGACCTCACAGCAACACTGCTAATACTTCGAACGTGTGGCGTTATCGACGCTACAGACCAGCAACGCATCACGAATAAACAGAGGAATTGTACGACGTCGGACGAGATTGGGACTTTAGTCGACGTATTGAACACGAAAAGCACGCATGCGCAGTGGTATCTCGCGCATGCTCTTAAGGGGAAGCACCGCTCACTTTATGAGGCCATGCATGGGGATATCGAATGTTGTGGTAAGGGCTGGTTTGATGATGGGCAGTATTATATGATGTCGAACATTTAAATTTTGCGAGGAGAGTGGGGTGGGGGACATGTATGCCCATGCAACCCTACTATTGAGGGCGTTATTGAGGTTGATTGACACATGACAAGTAATCGGTACATGAGGGGGGTGAATAGGGGTATGTAAATCCGCCGATCCGCCTCATTTTCGCCCAAATTGTCAACAGATCCGTGATCCGCCGTATTTCCAAAATCCGCCAATCCGCTGAAATAATCATCAAAATCTGTAATCCGTGAGCATTTCGGGGCCGTTGTGTTTTTGGTGCTCAAGGCCTTTGTACTCTATTTCATTGTCTCGTTCTAAGGTCTTTGTTTTTGGCTTTTGTTCCATTGTGTTTTTGGTGCTGGTGCTCCGTAACACCAAGAAACTACCTGGTTTTGGGATGTCAAAGTTGCACGTCCTTACTTCCATATCTCCCCTCCCTCTTCCCTATCGACCCTCCGGGAAGAAATTGCCACTTTTAATCCACCAACCACCTCCCTAAGAAAAATAGGGGACTTGCGCTAAGAGATCACGTGACCTTCCTGGGTGGCAAATTCCAGCCAAAATAAACACAGAAATGACGAAAAAAATCTTTAAATGAAAATTAAACCTTTCTGAATTATGGTTTCATTCGTAAGCGCTGAAAAAGTTGCTTTTTGTTGCTGTTATTTTGCCGCTAAAAGCCTGAGCGCACCCTAGTTTGCCACCCACGTGATCTCTTAGCGCAAGTCCCCTATTGATATGGGCATGTCAGGATGCATTTATTCGTAGACTTAGATGATTTATGGGACATTGATATGGGTATGTCAGGATGCATTTATTCGTAGACTTAGATGATTTATGGGACATTGATATGGATATGTCAGGATGCATTTATTCGAAGACTTAGATGATTTATGGGACATTGATATGGGTATGTCAGGATGCATTTATTCGAAGACTTAGATGATTTATGGGACTAAGGGGCCGATCATTTTACTTTTAAAGGGGGTGGGGGATGGATGATTTTGTAAAAAATATCCTGCACGGCCGAAAGAATATCCGGCACCAATTGGAGAAGGAAAAAAAATACCCTGCATTGGTTAAAAAAAGTTAAAAAAAAGTTCTTGCACATCAAATGCTTTGAAAAAAAATATCCTGGGCACCCAAAAACATGACACCCCCCCCCCTCAAAAGTCAAATAGTCGACCCCAAATTAATAGTTTGCTGTTTATTTGTACTCAGTGTGTGGGGAGTTCCTTGGAAAGGACGTCGAGCTGGCGAGCCTTGGAGATGAACTCATCGAAGATTATAAAAGTAAGGCAAATTAGTACTATCCCCTCCCCCCTTTTTCTGCATTTCGTGTGGGATGGGTGGGGTGGTCTAGATGGGGGGAGGGATATGTGGTTTGGGTGTTAGATGCGTGTTGTATATCTTTTATTTTTAGGGTCTAAAATCAATATTAATGTTTCCGTATTAATTCCCGTATTATTATTATACCTTTTTATTTTTATTTATGTAGCCTCTTTCAGAGCATCTCCCTTAAATCTTCAATTATGATAATTGCCATTTCCATCCGCTGACTGGGGGAAGCTATTGCGATATTTCAAACAAAATTTGTAGATAACAAATAAGACTGTGTTTTTACTGGTTATTTCGTAATTTGTCTTCAAATTTCTAGTTAAAGCAATAATGTGTGTTTGTCAAGAGATCTTTTAGGCCATCAGGCGTGAGATATTGACGAGAGGTCTCTACCTTTTGCAGAGAAGTCTACTAACATTGATGCATGGCTGATGGGAGAGCTATTCAAGCGAGAATCTGTGCTGAAAGAGCGCTACCTCTGCTTAGAAACAAAATTAAATGTTATGCTGGAAAGAATAAGGCCTCTCTTTGCTCATTTAGAGGGTTTTTCGCATCGTTTTAGGGCGGAGATTGAAGGTAAGAATAGAGCAGACATTTAGCATCGCGTTTTCAGGTGCTGGCGAAAACGTAGTACAGCCACATTGGCGGGAAAAAGTGGAAAACATGTGCTCGACTTCAACCGAGCCAAAAGTATTAGTAATATTGTGCCAATTGTCAATGAAAATATACTATTTCAAGAGTTAAATGATTAAGAACACTAATTCATGGTCTCAAATGTGAGCTCATAGAAAATTTGAGGGGAAAACTGCTTAGGTAAATCACTTACCGCTAGTTGGTGCTCCTGAGGTCAAAACGCGAATCGCAGACTGCAAGGCCTTGCCACGTGACACCCAGAGGGCTGACGTTTGCCCGTTTCCGAGAAAAAACGCGGTGCTAACCCCCCCCCCCCACACACACACACACACACTCTCTCCCTCGACCGCCAAAAATTGGTCTATACCATAATTGTCTATACCTTAGGAAATCCTGGCTGCGCCTACGACTCTGAAAAGATCCGAAGCTGAGCTAAGTCCTCTCCAGTCCTCTCTGTAAGGCCTTGAAATACTGGGTAAGGGGGGGGGGGGGGGGCAATGTAAAGATATAAAGAAAAGAAAATTGCGGTGACACGACCACGCCGAGGGGCACGGCCTTTCCATCGGCCCTTATAGGCGTTAGCCCTGCCGCATCGCTAAGCTTTCTCAAATCATATTTTAAAAAAAACATCCTTTTTTTCGTTTTTCAGATGTCCTCCCTCCTCAAGAAAGCGACAAAGTCACGATTCATACGAATGTCGAGGTGCTTAATCGACTGAAAGGAAAATACGACTCATTCAAGCGCAATGGCAGCTTCATCGCTATAATAAACCAACAGCCCTCAGTGCCTAGAGGTGATCAAGACTGTTTGCAAGGTACACTTGAATGCAGCCTACTCACGCCCCAGGGGGAGAGGGAAGGGATAGGACTTGTTGAAGTTTTACCCTTCCCCAGAATGCGTTGCGTTTTTTTTCCTTTTCATTAATAAAATTCTAAATAATCCACACTGATGGCGAAAAGGTAGTAGTGCGAAAAGGTAGTAGTGCTCGACTTCAACCGAGCCAAAAGTATTAGTAATATCCTGCAAATTGTCAATGAAAATATATTATTTCAAGAGTCAAATGATTAAGAACACAAACCCATGGTCTCAAACGTGAGCTAATAGGGAATTTGAGGGGAAAACTGCTCAGGTAAATCACTTACCGAGAGATAATTTTGAGATAACAGACAGCGTTCCTTATAACTCTTTCTTCGCCTATTACGGACAGCTACGAAGGAAATGCTAACAAAGGCTGTTATATTTACTTTTTTCATCAGACCTACATCATTTAATTTCTTGAATTTAGTCAGCCAGTTGAGTTTCATTAGCTGTTTGCCAACAGCTACAGCAGCTAGCTACTATGGCTAGTTATACTGGTTATTATTACTAGTTATACTGGTTATTATTACTAGTTATACTGGTTATTATTACTAGTTATACTGGTTATTATTACTAGTTATACTGGTTATTATGGCTAGTTATACTGGTTATTATGGCTAGTTATACTGGTTATTATTACTAGTTATACTGGTAATTATTACTAGTTATACTGGTTATTATTACTAGTTATACTGGTTATTATTACTAGTTATACTGGTTATTATTACTAGTTATACTGGTTATTATTACTAGTTATACTGGTTATTATTACTAGTTATACTGGTTATTGTTACTAGTTATACTGGTTATTATTACTAGTTATACTGGTTATTATGGCTAGTTAAACTGGTTATTATGGCTAGTTATACTTCTGGTTATTTTGTAAATGCTACAGATTTCTCCCAGTGGAAAATTTCCGGAAAATGTTGAATTGCTTGAGAGGCAGTCCACTTTTTGACCGGGGCCCACATCGACCACTAAACAAGAACCCCAAAAGTAGAATTTCTGGGTACAGAAGCAAATGGTACATAAGTCACCCCGACAATTCTGGAATAAATTTCCGATAAAATGGTAAACAACCACAATGCCTATAGATATTCTATTTCGCTACGCCCAAGAGAATAGAAAATACACGAGGACTACTCATGATCAATTCTTTGTCTTTAGAGGTGATATCCAAGGGTCCGTCTCTCTCTAAAGACTTCAAAGAGACACCCCCCAGAGACACAACCTGTGACGAGGCCTGGCTCCAAATCGAGCAGAAAGCCGTCGAACTGCTAGCAGCAATAAACCCTTGTGATCGAATCAAAGCCTCCGTCAAACAAGCAAAGGATTTCGTGAAAAAGCACGTGTCTAAATGCGCCCTTCTCACAGGAGTTAGCCTTTGTGTGTTCGTATACGCTCCCTATTTACTGATACATGGGCCATGGACTAAAGCTCCTTTGCCATTATATGGTTGATTACGACGGCAAAGGATTATGGGAGAACGCACGTGTCGAAGCGCGCCCTGTGCGTTCGTATAACGTCCCTTTGGTAGAATTGGTGGATTTTTGAAGGATTGTTCAATTTAAGAAAACTATAACAAAGTCTTCCAAGCTATCGTTTTTTTTACACCGCTGGATCTGCCACTTTATTTACTTTTATACACAGAATATCATGACCTTGGATGGAAGCTCCTTTCCATTAATGGTTGGATCTAAAATTGCTAGGGATCAAAAAATCGGGAAATACTTTGGAGACACAGGAATCTGAGCGGATCCAGGTATTTTCCAAATAGGCACCATCGAAGAAATGGAGGAAGAATGATTTTAGATCCAAATACATTTCATTTAAAAAAAAATCGAAAATGTATTTGTATATATTATACACGCCGAATAAATGGAGTCGTTGCCTAGCGATTATCAAACAAGAAGACGCTGGACAAGCTTTTATATTAGCTTCACTACGGTTTCTATATCTAGATCTCGTAGACTCGTGGAAAGTAAAATAACTGGGTTCTACCTTTCCCAGCTCGCTCAATCTTTTAAGATTGACTTAAAAGTCAAAAGATGATAATCATGTTTTTAATTTTAAAAAAGTCGTCTGATGATGACAGGTAGTAAAAAAGCCTAGTTCATATCAGGTTTTCTATGCTTGTATATGAACCAAAGAGAAACAGGGGTCTGGGACAAAGTTTGTGTCAGGTCAATCTCTCCTTCACTAAAGGAAACCTAACGGAGGTGATTGAGGAGACTGAATGATGTGATAATCACTTATCCAATGTATGAACTATTTCTATCCTATCAGGATTGCAATTTATCAAATACCAGCTTTGCAGTTACTGCGTCCTCAACAGCTAGGCCTGGGAAAAAAGGCAAAAATGTGTTATAAGAATTTGTAAGCTTTCCAAACATCCCCAAGAGAAATGGCCTTCTAAGCAGCCGCTTTTAGTTTTGGGCTTACTGTATAGCGCTGCACAGGAGGCTATGAAAGAAGATGTTACCTAGAGATTTGAAGACTTTTGTTTTGTCTTTTGGAAGTTGCATTTTTCCAGTAATGACTTCTCCTATTTCTCCTGCAACACTGGCCTAAAAAAGCAAAAGTGTTACTCAAATATTACTGCGATGGCACTTTTTGTGATGAAAGCCAAAGGATGTGAGAAACATCCTTTGAGTATGGATTGACATGTTCTACATCCCTGGCCTTTTACCTTGTTCTAGACTAGCACATCCCCGCATTTTATCACGGACAAGACGATATACTCACCCTCTTTTTTTACCTTGGACAAGACAAAATCCCCACCCACTTTTTTTTTCCCTTGGACAAGACTACATCCCCGCCCACTTTTTTACCTTGGACAAGACCACATCCCCACCCACTTTTTTTTTCCCTTGGACAAGACTACATCCCCGCCCACTTTTTTTCCTTGGACAAGACCACATCCCCGTCCTCTTATTCACCTTGGACAAGACTGTATCCCCGCCCTCTTATTTACCTTGGACAATACTAAATCCCTGGCCTATTTTATCTTGGACAAGACCATATCCGTGCCCTCTTATTCACCTTGGACAAGACCATATTCCTGTCCTCTTATTCACCTTGGACAATACTTAATCCCTGGCCTATTTCAACTTGGACAAGGCTACATCCCCGACCTATTTTACCTTGGACAAAACTACATCCCCAGCTTCTTTAGAGGCAGCTTCTACGCTATCACCCACAATAATGCTATTCTGCATTAGTTCATCATCCAGTTCACGCAATTTTGGAGTGGGAGCACCAACAGCTGCAGATAAAGACAATGTTTTTATTTTTTATTCATTTGGTGATTTCCTTCATACTACACTAAAAAAAAGCAAACAGAAGTGTAAAGAGAGGCAATCAGACAGACAGGCCAGGGCAGCCCCCAAAATGGTCAGATCACAAACAGCACGAACATCAACCAGCATTTCTGGCACGTAATTACGTTAAACTACTCAATGCAAAGCAAACAGCGCACACATCTCTCTTTTCGTCTCCATATCTCTTTTCCCTCCTCGACAGAGGAAGCCTGGTGCGTACACAGGGGGTGCACAAGGTGCACACATCCCCCCCCTTGGCCGCCAAAAAGTTGGTCATTTCTTATTGAGGAATCTTCAAATACTATGCTTTTTCCATATGATACCTATGACTGCGCACCCCCCCCCCCCCCCCCACCTCTCACGGTGGCAAAAGTGGGTCATTTCTTACTAAGGAATCTTCAAGTACTGTGCTTTTTCCATATGATACCTATGACTGCGCACCCCCCTCAGCCAATCCTGCAATCGCGCCTGGGAAGCTAATGCTTATCACAACTGTAACAAAACTCACACATCTTAATTAGCTAACTCTGTTAAACTTTGTCTTGGTAGCCACTGTATGTAGCACCCCCCACTAAGGGGAACATGTGCCCCCAGTGCCACACCCACTGCTATAGCTCTGCTCTATAAAACTTCCTCTTCTTAACAAAACTCTAGTTGAATACTTAACATTTATAACAGCTCCTTTCTTGACCCATTTTCCCATTAAAACAGGCTCTGTCGCAAATGTTGCAGTTACAATCACATCTGCCCCAGCAACCGCAGACTCTACATCTGGGCAACACTTGGCTCCAATGTCATTTGCAAACCTCTGTGCATTCGCAGTCGTCCTGCTCCATACTCGGACTTCAGTGAAATTGCGGACATGTTTAAGAGCCTCTGCATGGCTACGTGCCTGGACGCCAGAGCCCAAAATAGCTAGTACTTTGACATCTTCTTTAGCTAAATGCTGCAAACCAAATGAGGTTTACTGAATTGAGAAGATACTACTCTGAATTCTTTCCCTCTTTCTTCGAGTATTGCTTATAATAATACCCTACCAACTTGTTCTCTGCCCCCCCCTCCCCTCTTAGCTCTGACATTTTGCTTCTCACCTTTGTGGCTACCGCTGAGGCTGCTGCTGTTCTCATTTCTGTGATTTTCTCCCCATCCAACATCTAAAAATAATGAGAAAATTTTGTTGTGCTTGGTTGTAAGGCTTTATTTGCCAGTAACACACTCCCTACTTGATTAACACTGCACACACCGAAGGAGCATGGTAGATTATAGTCCTGTGGGGGTACTCCCATAAAAACAGACGGGGGTAATTTTTGGCAAAAATAAATTTTAGCCCTAAAAGGGTATGGTCAACAGCTATTCTTACACCTAAAAGATAGCACATTTTGGAGTGGACCAAGACATTTCTAAGCAATAAAAACAAACACATCTCTTGTTATTAGGACATGATAATCCACTAGCATGAGACCCTCTAAGGAAAAGCAGAAGCAGAAATATTTTTAACATCCCCTAAGGGATAGTAGAATCTTATACCCTAAAAGATAGGACGATCACCCTTGTCTGCTTTTTTGGTGTGTCCCCCCAGGGATTGTTCTAAATAAAAATAAATAGAATGTTTTCATTCTGTGAAGACATTGTTTTCATACTGATATTAGTGATCCATTAGAAGGGTCAAACAGCATCACAACAGCTTGGTGTGAGGGCAGGCCCTTTTCTGCATTCCCCGGATACACAGTGACTATCTTTGTGGCCAAAGCTTCTTCCTTAGCTGACAAGGCAGGCATTACTAAAAACAATCTGCAAGACAATTATAGGTGACATTTTCTTTTGTTTTCAATCACATAATAAAACCCTCCCTCTTATGCATCTCTTATTATGTCACCAAATCACCCCTCCCCCCACACACACACACACATACTGTATACTGTTTTGTCACCAGACTAATGGTGGCTGTGACTCTATTATATATTATATTATTAGACAAAGTTTCAAATAGCAATAGAATAAGAAAATTAAGGTATGCAAATAAAGACATTATTATTTATATCATTCAATTATTTTATAATGATATCATTACGAGTTATTATATATCTTATTAATAATATGATATCATTATCAGGTATTTTATATCTTATTAATAATATGACATCATAATATTATTAAGTTGCAAAGTACTGTACCCGTTCTGCTTGGTGATAGGTACAACGGAACGTAAGGGCTGGACAACATCTCCATGTTCGCGATCCGAGAAATTCACAAGTGCTTTCTCGATTGCAGGAATAAGCTCATCATAAGTCAAAACTCGTCGTATTTCTGACCCTTCAATAAATTTTATATTCTGCATTTTACACTCAAATTCAACACCATTGATTGATTAGACTATGACTTCTCTCGAAAGGATTCGCAAACTTTTTCTAACAAAGCCTTTGATTGGCCCATATCTTTAAATTTGAATGATTTTGATTGGTCGTTTAGCTTATCCAATCAGGATCCGTTTGTTATAGCTCAGGAAGAGGAAGACATTTTTCTGCACAATTCAAGTTGTTTTTGTTCTTGTCGTGTCGACTGCCCAGAGTCCGCGACAAATCCTAGAAATTCTTCCAAATTTCCACAACCTTCAGTGAAAATAGCCACAGCAATGTCTGGGAAGGAAGTCCACGAGCTTGCCATCACTCCAATTACTTGCTTCACCTTCAACAAGGCGAGAAACCGTGAGTTGAAATTGTCGTTTTACCCAAACTTTCGCTACTAATCAGAATGTGATGGTATTTCACAATTTTTTCAATATTTTACCCTCATATTATTTTTGCTATGGTTGATCTAGAGCTGGCATTTTCTCCCAATGACCACACCGTGCATATTTACAAGAAATCAGGGAATAAATGGACGGCTGATGTTGTACTGAGCGAGGTAATAGGCACCACCCCTTTCACAACTTATCAGCTATCTTTTTATTATTAATTTCCATAACATTACATTGAAATGTAAGTGTGTTTTTATTCCCAGACATTGTAGTGTGCACCAAATCTTGTAGCAGCAACAAAGAAATGTTCCTCGGATAGTTGAGAAACAGTGTCGCGCTCTACATAATTTGTCACACACTTCATGTTTTTGGTGTGGTGGCTAAACCGACATGATGGAAAAACCTGGAAAACGCGCAATTCCAGATAGATAGAGAAGACACAATTTTTTAAGATAATGTTTCCTTGATCGTCATCGCCCTGTGTATCAGCTCAGGGACGAAAAGCTCAAATTTCAATGACACTTAACAAAAAGTTGCATCAATTCAAAAAAAGTCGCACTTGATCCTTTTTTTGCTATAAGTTACTAAGTACTCAGAGGAATTCTCTGCCTTATTCGATGTGAAATGGGCTTATTTGAAGCGTCACGTCATGTTACATGCCGCACGCTAAATGTCGCCTAGTTTAGCCAGGTCTTTATACCAACCCAGAAATCTCTATATAGATAGATATATTAGAAAATTGTGATTTACAGTTAATATATCGAAAGCTTAATTACTTTTGTGTGGAGCCTAAAAGCCAGATAACTCTTGTTGATTCTCTTACCCTCTCTAGCAAGTCTACCACTTGTTTTTTATACATATATTGTGCTTTTCCTTACCAGCATGGGCAACGTGTAACAGACATGGACTGGGCCCAGGAAAGCAATAGGCTCGTCACTTGTGCTGCGGTGAGTTATCTTTGGATGACGCTATATCTTGTCAATGAAAGAATAAAGTTTCTAGCCCTGAAGTGGGACTGTTATTAGTAAGGGACCAACCATTTGGGGCCTTAGTGAGTACAGGAGAAAATGCCTTGAAAGGGCCTTTTGGTCACCCCTATTAAAAGATCCTGGCTACGCCTTTGATAGCTTATCCTGAAACTGAAGAAAGTACCATAATTTCCAGTATTTTATTGTTTAAAAACATCAAAAGAAAGTCAAGCACTCAAAGGGTTGGTATTGCTTCAGTTGGATGATATCCACAGACATTTGTCCTCCTAGAATGAAGAACTGGAGAGAAGCATATACAAACTTTTATAAATGAGGTGTTGTATAAAATAACAAATATAATCTCAAGGAGATTGAGATTATATTTGTTATTTTATACAAAACATGGCTTTTACTTTTTTAACTAAAAAAATGAGTGTCAGTTACCATGGTAATTGTTTTGTAAACAGGACAGGAATGCATACGTGTGGACCCTACAAGAGGGCACCTGGAAACCTATGCTTGTCATCCTCCGTATCAACCGTGCCGCAACATGTGTGCGCTGGTCTCCTAAAGGTTTGTTTTCTTATGATTATTTATTATTTTGTTATAATTTAAGGAGGGAGATGTGGGGGTCTGAAAAGTGCCAAATCATTAGAAAATTCTTAATTCACTAGGCAGCAGCCTTTTGGCATCTCCATAGCAGTGTTTTAAAGCCGCATTGTCACCAGGTTGCTTTCGGTCGATTACGTAACAATATCTGATGATTTGTAATGGAAAACGTGAAAAATATTCCAAAATATTGAAAGCAGTGTGTCTATTGAAAGTTTCTATGAGGATGTGATTGATAATTTACAGCGGATGGCCTGTTAAATATCTCAGATTTTAATAGATTCTTTTAGCTTTTAACAGTTGAGGTTTCCGTCGGACCTCCGGAAGTAAACTGGTGACAATCTGTCTTTAATAGTCTGCCGCATAAACAGGAGGGTGCGCAGAGTGATCCAACACACACTCCCCTTCCCCCCCTCCCCTCTCTTGGCTGCCAAAAAGTGGGTCATCTCCATATGATACCTAAGATTGTTCACTCCTGGGTAAATGCCTGATAGTTGGTTTCTTTTGACAGAGGACAAGTTTGCTGTTGGGAGTGGTGCCAGGCTTATATCCGTCTGTTACTTTGAGAAAGATAATGACTGGTGCGTATCTAAAATTTATTTAGCAAATTATTAATTATAAAATGGAGAGTGAAGTATACTATGTAATTTCCAATGCATCAGAGAAGCTGTAATTTGTTTAGTAAGCATAGCACATAAAAAAGTCATGACATAGCCGTATTGCATTGCCAAATGTGGGTATGAATATAATTGACTTTCATTATCAATTTCCACATTTTATTTCTAGGTGGGTCAGCAAACACATCAAGAAGCCAATTCGCTCTACCGTCCTTGGGTATGTACCATCAGCTCTTGTGTATTTTTTTATTTCTTAATTTTATTATGTTATTCTCGCATGGTAGTGAAATCTATCTGTTTCACTGTTAGATCTATGAAAAATCTGTCTATTTTTGTTAGGAAAATCTAAAACTGTGATGGTGTTTTATTAGTTCCTATAAATTACAGTAAATTAATTGCTTTTTTTTCTTGTAGTATTGATTGGCATCCTAACAACCTTCTGCTTGCCGCTGGATCCTCTGATTTCAAAGCAAGGTTTGCATATATTAGTTCAAGCCTGCAGTGTTTGATTTTTCTGTTCAAAGAATCTCTGCTAGCCAAAGTTAAAGTAGGGTGCCATTGTTTTTGATTGTTTAGTACTTGCACAAGCTCCAAAATTGAGTAATGTCCCTTAACTTTAGCTTAGATGTTATCCATTTCATTTGCCATTCCAAATGTAAGTACATGAAAATGAAACAACTTTCATTTGTTTGTCTTTGTATTTGAAATGGTGCATGAAACAAATAGCTTCTATGTCTTTGGAGTCTTTATGTGAATAGAAAAATAAACAGAGACTGAATGTGGCAAAAAGGCTGGCACATTTACATGCTTGCTCCATCTTGAATATTGACCCTTATATAGTTCACATATGGTTCATCTTCCATTACCATTAGGGTCTTCTCTGGCTTCATAAAGGATGTGGATGGGAAAACCAACAGAGACACTGAATGGGGCAAGAAGGCATCCTTCGGCAACTGCCTGGCCGAGTTCACCAACGGGCGTGGTGGTTGGGTGCACAGCGTGTCGTTCTCTGCCTCTGGCACCAAGCTTGCATGGGTCGGCCATGATTCTAGCATCAGTGTTGTTAATTCTGGACATGAGATGAAAGTTGTGACTATTCAGACGGACTTACTGCCTTTGATGCAATGCATCTGGATCACCGAGAGCAGCATTGTGGCAGCAGGTGAGCAGAGCTTTGAGTTTAGCGATTGTCATTTGAAGTCAGGCGGCTGTTTTGATGTCGTCTGTCAGGGAGACGGGGGCAATGGAGTGGTCCCTTTAGAATTCCACTGGCTGCTTCTTTGTTATCTCGGAGTTAAAACAGTGTGCGCGAAAAAATTTGTGAGAGAATCTAGAAAAGTTCTGTATTTGATTTACTAAGTTTGAAAATACGAACATGACAGCTTTCCCAAACCAGCCAATGTAAATGGATGCCTTCTCACACTTTATTCTGTATTTTGATAAGATGACAAAATGCGAATCAATAACATTGGTGTGGCTGAGCAAACTAATTTTTAAAATAATATTAATGTTTTGGTATCCCCAGGTCATAACAACATGCCATACCTGTTTACTCATGATGATAATGATAAGCTGACCCTGATTGGGAAACTGGATGCACCCAAGAAGAAGGAGGACTCTGGTGCCATCAGCGCGATGGCCAAGTTCCGCTCCCTGGACAAACAGGGCCAGAGTGCAGAAGAAGGTGTCTCTTCTAGCAACACCACCCACGAGAACTCCATCAGGTACTTGCTGTAGTGGTCTTTACTTTCTTCTGCTGAGAGCCACAATGGTTTGGTGGTATAGCCTTCGCTTCAATTCATTGTGTTCAACCCCGGGCTGAGGCAGCTTGGGATTTTTTTTTCAAAAGTGTAAAAATCGCTTAAGCTACATTGGAGTGTCTGAGAATCCCTTGACTTTCGTATAAGGTTTTCAAGCTGGAGAGTGTAGTGCAGGCTTTGTTTCTCAGTCAGATGTCGTAATCAATCCCAAATCTGACAGGTTAGGTTTAAAAAGGGTAAAAAAAAAACAGTCGTTCTCATAGGTATCCCTTTAAAACTTTTAAACTTGAGCTCCGATATCCCAAAGCTCCATGGTCTAACCTGCCCTGTTTATTAATTTTTGTATAATGCTGTTTGGTTGGTATTCAATTCACAGCAAGCTTGATATCTACGCTGGCGATAAGAGTAACGTCTCGAAGTTCGTGACGTCTGGCAATGATGGCCGTGTTGTCATCTGGGATGTCAAGGTATACTTATTTCCTTGAGAAAGGCTCTTATATTTGCTGGTTTAGATGCTGTCCTCAAATAGCCTCCCCACTCCAGGGGCGGATCTAGCTGGCTCAATGACAAAGGGGGAATGGGTAATTTTTTTGTCACATGGCTTTCTGGCAGCCCAAAGTGGGGTTTTTAACCCCCTAAACCCTCCCCCTAGATTCGCTACTGCACCCCCACACTCCCACAAATAAACCACTCACTTAGATACTAGGTTCTGGAACAAAAGGCCTGACCCAAACAGTTTCAGTGGTCTCACTGCCTGCCTCTGTCTCCCTCCCCTTAGATTCCCTACTGCACCCCCTTACTCCATGAACTACGCACTTAGAGACCAGGTTTTGGCACAAAAGGCCCGACCCAAATAGTGTCAGTGGTCTTCTCACTGTCTCCCTCCCCCTAGATCTGCTGCTGCACTCCCCACACTCACTTAGATGAACTACGCACTTAGATGAACTATGCACTTAGATACCAGGTTTTGGCACAAAAGGCCCGACCCAAACAGTGTCAGCGGTCTCACTTCTCTCTGCGTTGACCCTACCAAACACTAAACCTTGTGAGATCAGAATGAGCCACAGTTATAAGGAACAACATATTAACTGGAGTTATTGCTTTTACAACGTTTTTATTATTTTTCTTTTATTTTACAAGTATTACAACTCATGCAAATTTTTCACATTCCCCATGTCATTTCATGGACATATCCAGGCAAATAAACCTATTTCAAATAAGGGTGCACTCGGAGAATCTGTGTCGTAACCCGAAATGCTTCATGGGTATCAAATAAATAATAAAATAAGCGTCGACAGGGTTCGTCGACTAGGGGTTAAAATCGGGCCTCAGGTATTTTTTATGAGGGATTCGAGAAAAAATAGGCTTTTCTCTTGGAAATGGTATTCCTTAGGGCTTCTGAGGTATTTTTTAGGGTAGCAATTTTTGGCGTGCAGGTATTGTATGGGGTATTTTTTTAATATACCGACGATCATCCCTATGACTGTCACCCTGAAGTTCAGTTCTTGTAATCAATGTACATATTTCTCTTGCCAGAGCTTGGAGTCCTCCATTGCTGGTCTGAAGATCGTGTGATTTATGCGCTCTGCCACACCCTCACGTTACATGCTTGTGATTTTAGCTTAAAAAAGAAGTAATAAAGTTTAAGTTTAGATAGTTCGGCTCGTGTTTCTTAAAGACGTCATGCTCTTAGCCTGCTTGCAGGCGGTACTCGGTGTTATCATCGCGAAAAACCCTCTCCGTTCGGTGATCGGGAGCCATCTTGTATTTAAAGACGCGTGGTTCCTGGGGGCGAGCGCAAAAACGGACGCAGGGCAGGGGGGGGAGGAGAGAGAAGAGGGAAAAACCGTTTTTTCCCTCCTCTATCATGCTCTAAGAAATCGCGTGACAAACTACGACACCAGCTCTGGCGATTTGCTTAGTACGCTTGGATGAGAAAGGGTGTCCGTCAAAAGGTCAAAACAGAAAATCTTTGATCATGTTCAAGTCCCTAATCCACCTCGCCCCTGATTACCTAACCTAAATATTTAACCTACGAGACCAAGTGAGACTGGCTATACCAAAACCGCGTACCAATAGGCCAGACATGGAAAACAGTTATAATTGTTGTTATATTTTAATATTTTGTAAAAGTAACTGTGTAACTGATGTCTGTACCGTGTTTCAATAAAGTCCATGTGTATGTAATGTTACTTTAGTGGAAAACACACGACAAAATCACGGAAAATATATATAATATTTTTAATAGAACCTAAATACGAAGGAGAGGGCTCGGGCTTGTCATGAACACTAAAGAGGCTATGGTTACACAGTACCGTTCAAATGTTTCAAGACTTGAAAACAACGATCGCTGGGGTTTTTAGACAAGAGAAATAGAAATATAACAAGAGGCAACTAAAAAGGATTTTGCTAACTCAGAAGGCAGGATACATTTTGGATTATAAGGTGAAATATTTTAATATAGTTCCAGAAAATATATTTATAGTTCCAGAAAATATCCATACCCCCCCCCCCCCCCCCCTATTAAAGGGGTCGGAGGTATGACCCCCCACCGCTCTGGAATTTCCAACCCCCTGGAAAAAATAACTACAGTAACTGTTAAGTAAAAAGGGCATTTTAGCCCCCTCCCATCTGAAAATTCCTGGGCGTTTGAGCCCCCCATCCCCTCGGAATTTCCAATCCTATCAATGGGGGGGGGGGGGGGTATGGATATTTTCTTGTACTACACAATTGGGAATCCATTCCTAATTCCCATGCCAAAATAAACAGAAAAGGCTGCGGCCGTCACGCTAGAGATCAAATAGCTGCCAATAGCCACACTAGGCAGCTCAGCCACGTCCCTACTGGTCATTTTCTTTCATCTAATCTTAATAAAACTCCTGGGGGGGGGGGGGGATGGGGGTCGCTGTAGGTGGTACTGGTCTCCCGTGCGGCGTTCTTGGCTTCGGGTCACGTAACGTTTCTAGATTAAAATTGTGAGCACAGGGTCGAAGAGCCCAAATTCACCATGACACCCTTCGCCTTGTCCTGTCAAGCCTCACAACTACTCTGTCGTAGTATTCGCCTGGGCTCCAGTCGATTTAACACATCAATCAAGCTCACCCGACCCTGCACCAGTATCATTCGCTCGTACACTATCTCAGGCGATAGAATCCTTCGGTCAAATTACCCCGCTATAGACGTGCCGAAAAACCAGTCATACGTACAGTTTATACTCGACAGTTGTAAGAGGAATGGCGAGAAAGATGCCTTGGTGAGTACATTAGAGATAACTATTTTTGTTTTAAGATTAATTGATATCGTGATAAAAGCACCCACTTCAAAAGACCGCTGCTTGAGGTATTGAATGATGAGATGAACAGTAAACCAATTAAGTTTTTCCTCATTGAGAAAAAATACAACAAGACCCATGGGATTTTCGAATAGTAGGACTACCATTTGCACTGATGGACAGTGTTTTTGAAATAGTTGATGTATATACGGTATAAGAGTACTTCCCTGGTTTATTAGGCTGATATGCATGAAATGTTTACCAAAGTTTCGAATGTTGGCCTTAGAAGATTAAAAGCTGGAGTCAGCTAGAAAAGCTGCTTGTAAGAAAGACACAGGGTATTGGTTATGTCTTTTTTTGAAACCTATTGTTCAGTAAAAATTACTTATTTTAGTTGAAGTGTCATAATAATCGCAGATGGGACGTATGCGCGAATTCTCTCTCGTGAGCTCGTCATGCTCGGCTGCGCTTATAAGTATGCGGTTCTATAATTATCAAATGCATCAAATGCATGTATCAAATGTTTGTTTCATTCTGTATTTTTGTGAAGATCAGAGTTGATCTTATTAAAATAAACTGGTAAATATTAAAAATAAGATACAGATACAGGCCGTGCCCATGATTTTTCTTGGTAAAACCTTTAAAAGAAAAAGGTCGACAACAAACGCAGATTTATGTTTTTTAGAAAGATATTTCGGCAGGCCAATACCTGCCTTCTTCAGGTTATAAATGAGTTACAGTGGCATGCTACAGCTAGTATTTGTACAAAGTTTATTGATAATTAACTAACAAGTTCCGTATGCAAAGTCAAATTATGACAATGGCTGTTGCCATAACAACGTAAAGCCCCATTTAGACAGCCCGACCTCAAAAACATTACTTGTCAGGCATTGCTGCTGAAATGTTGTGAGGTTCTTATGCGAGTGTTTAAACCCAAAGACTGTCATTATAGTTTTCGCTTTACTTGATGTCTTGGACAATTTTAGGAAGGTGTTGAATGTCCTGGAGGATTGCAACATCCCGACATTAAAAGATTAAAATTTTCTTCTTTATCGGCTTTGCCAGATAATATTGTTATTCATAAGCGCCACTTAGCTAATTGGACCAACGTCAACGTAGCTGATTGCAAATTTTTGGGCGTCCGGTCTAGGGGTGGGGGGTCACGATTTTTTGGGCTTGGGTTTGAGAGGGGGGCGAAATTTTTGAGCCCAGGGTTTTGCAAAATTGCCCCCCCCCTACTCAACAAAATGTAATAGTGTATGTATTTTTTGACAACTACAAACTTAACCTGTTAAACGATTATATATGCAGCCAAAATTTGTGTAGACTACAAAACAGTCGCCGCGGTGCCGGGCGTTTCACAGACAGCCGTTGAAGGCACCAAATCATTGGGGAGGCACGATACAGAAACATTTAGAAAACAATGGGGGGGGGGCACAGCCACGCCCCTACTGGTCATTTTCTTATAAGTTTTGAAAATATTGGGTGGGGGGTGCACGTGCCCCCAGTGCCCCACCCTACTACGGCCCTGACAGAGAAGTGAAACGCTTAACATAGCGGCGCTGCTTGGAGACTAAGATTTGTGCTGTGCGAGTTTGTTTATTTTTGGCGTTAACAGGTTAACTGAGTAGACTTGTAACACTGTAGTGGTCAGCTCTTTTAGCTGATTTATTCCACCCCTCAGGTAGACGGTCCAACGGGCGAGACATTCACGTATACAGATCTTATAACCCTGACCAAGAAATGCGGGTCTGCTATGCTTCGCGCAGGGGTCACACCCAAAGACGTGGTCTTACTTCACTTGCCCAGCATCATGCAGTACGCTGTGTATCTATATGGGGCACAGGCCATGGGAGGCGTCGTAAGCACGGCAAATCCCGGGTATTCAGCAGATGAGTTAGCCTACCAAGTTACAGACTGCGACGCTAAGTACATTATCACAAACTCGAAGCTCTACCACACTGCTATAGAGGCGGCGAGGAAAGCTAACGTCGAGCACGTCTTCGTGTCGGAGGAATTCTTCAAGGATGTGCTTGAGGATGATGGTTCAGCGTTAACGGGAATCTATTGTCCATCGGACACGACAGAGACAGCATGTTTGCCGTACTCTAGCGGGACTACGGGCTTGTCGAAAGGCGTCATGCAATCACACTACAACCTCATAGCGAATGCGTTATGTCTAGGGAGCAAAAATTTCATGCAGCACGACAAGCAGTTGGTCACCCTGTCTTTAATGCCTCTTTTCCACGCATTCGGACTGGTGATTAACATAGGCATGCATTTCTATTTGGGCTCCAAGGTCGTCTTGTTGCAGGGGTTTGAGCCTGAGCAACTTTTGAAGACAATAGAGAAATATAAGGTAAGAAAGACTACAGACAAGCTGTGGAAAAACTATAGGTGGTCTGTTTGGGTATGGTTAAATCTGAGGGGCCAATAATTGAGGTTGTATGTTTTATGACTCTGAAAACAGGGTGTTTTCACCGGCGTTATGAGCATCAGCCTTTGCCGTAGCAAAAAAAAGGAACTTTCAGCTTTGCTCAGGAGACGGACTAGGCTCGAAACTTCAGCGAAACCACAGAGACTCTACTAGGGTTTTTCTGTGTTTTCCGGCGTTAAAAGGAAAGCCAGGGCCGGATCTAGGAGTGGCCCGAGCGGCTCCGCCCCTCTATTTCCAGATATATGACTGAGATATAAAAAATATAAGGAAATCCACGGAAGAACAATGAATCCCCCCTTTCTTAAAACCCTTGCTTCACCCCCCCCCCCCCCTTTTTGAAACTCCTGGATTCGCCCCTTAAAGCAACTATCGCACCAGCAAACATCCACCATCAATCCATCATTAGAATGGGATGGGGACTCGGAACGCGGAACAAAGGGAATGATGTTTGACACTACATTAGCTTCTTGCCGTAAATGATCGAATAAACGCCCGGGGCGTTTATTAAATTTTAATGATCGAGGGCGTTCAATTGATAGGGGGCGTTTATTAGAGAGGGGCGTTCTTTACTAACTATAACAATATAACAAACCCAAGTGCAGTGGGGCTCTAGTCTCAGTCAGGATCACGTTAAATTATAGCCTGCGTAGCAAGCGTTTCCTGTCTTCAAGCAAGTCTCACTCAGTAGAAGCCAAACTCGGATTAATTAAGTTTGATTATATTACCGAAATTCTTATGTAGTTTGTTTTTAACCCGGGGGGGCGTTTAATAGAGGAGGCGTTTCTTAGAGAGGGAGAGGGGCGTTAATTAAGCTTGTAAGCTTATGGGGGGGGGCATTCATTTGATAGGAGGCGTTCTTGAGATAGGGGGCGTTCATTAGATCATTTACGGTATGTGTTTTCAACAGGTGACTGACTTCCCGATGGTCCCTCCACTTGCCCTTTTCCTTGCTAAGCACCCTCTAGTTGACAAGTACGACTTATCATCCCTCGAGAGCATGGTCTCTGCCGCGGCTCCAGTCGGTAAAGGCGTCCTGAGAACCATGGCTGAACGAATCCCCTCCCTCAAAATTGTCAGGCAAGGTAAGTACTGGAGTCTGTGGGCCCTAAGGGGCGAACCATTAGAAAAGTGAAGGGGGGGGGGGGGTAAGTACTGGAGCCTGTGGGCCCTAAGGGGCGAACCATTAGAAAAGTGAAGGGGGAGGGGGTAAGTACTGGAGCCTGTAGGCCCTAAGGGGCGGACCATTAGAAAAGTGAAGGGGGGGGGGGGGTAAGTACTGGAGCCTGTAGGCCCTAAGGGGCGGACCATTAGAAAAGTGAAGGGGGGGGGGGGGTAAGTACTGGAGCCTGTGGGCCCTAAGGGGCGAACCATTAGAAAAGTGAAGGGGGAGGGGGTAAGTACTGGAGCCTGTGGGCCCTAAGGGGCGGACCATTAGAAAAGTGAAGGGGGGGTGGGTGGGTAAGGAACAGGTCGTGCGTTGCAGACATTGCAGTTTTATTAAAAATCTAATCAAAAAAAGATTTTGAAAACATTATCGGATTGGTTGCAAAACAAAAGAAAAAAAAACAAGCTAGCGGAACAATATTTTGTGGTGGCCCACATGTTTTTTTCCTATAAAATCACCCCACTCGTTAGTATTTATATAGGAGAAAAAACTACAGTGCTCACCTTGTGATCTGGCCCGAATCCAGGATTTACCGAGGGGGATGCGGAATCATTATATCATACTAGAAATGGATGTTCAGCAAAAAATGATATCCTTTTATGGCGGCCAATTCAATTCAATTAATTTGGCACCTTTTCATCTCTGACTCACGGGCGTTGCTCCAAAACATTCATATTGAAAAAAAAAAGATTGGTTTTCAATTTATTTTCCAATTCACACCAAACACACAAAATACTATCGAAACAGGACGTCACACAAAATCGTACACTCCCCCTGAACAAAGAATATGCCCAATATGCTTGTTCGAAGTCGAGGACGAGAGGAACTCTTTATGATAAAATGCCCGGCATATAATAAATTGAGTGCACAAAGGTATAGGGTTTTTCAATCAGCAACAAAACAGAATCTAAAAGCAATGCCTCCTGCCATAGCATTTTTTTAAGGTGATTAGTTCAAAACAGGAGAGGGCAACCAAAAAAAAAATAGCTCAATTTGTTTGGGAAGCAACAAAAATAAGGGAAAGTGCTTTGTAATGAGAATTATATAATTACATCGCAACAAAGTACGATGATAGAGAATTTAGTATAAATAGGAATATAATTGAAAACCAATTGTTAATTTTTTTTCTCTAAAATATGAATGTATTTGGAGCAATGCCCGTGAATCAAAGATGAAAGGTGCCAAATAAAATAATTGAACTAAATTGAATTGTGCGCAGGTTACGGTCTGACCGAGTGCACAGCTGGGGCGATCATCACCCCTGTTGACCCCAGTAAGGCCAAGGACGGGTCTGTTGGGGTGTTGCTTCCAAACCTAGAAGGCAAGGTAAAAGACTAAATGAAATCTGGCAAGGTGAGGCTTAGCATGGAGTCATTATTTATTAATGACAAGGCAAGGTAAAGCCTAGTATATGAAATCATTATTTACTAGTGGCAAGGCAAGGTAAAGGCTAATATATGGAACAATTATCTATTAGTGGCAAGGCAAGGCAGAGCCTAGTATATGGAATCATTAGTTACTAGTGGCAAGGCATCCCTCTGTCACAGACCCAGCGAAACCTAGATTTTCGTCGAGTTTCTTTGGAAACTCACCGGGCTCAAACTTTTCACCGGGTCAGCTAAATTTTTATTTAACGCCGGTCACTCAACTTCCCGTCGGGTAAGAAAGAAACTGTTCGAGTTGATTTAGAAATTTCAATGGATGCCCGGGAGGCTAAAAGCTCGTCGGGTTGGGCAAAAATTTCCGTCGGGTTTGTTACAGAGGTGTGTAACCTAGTGGCAAGGCAAGGTAGAGCTTAATATTTGGGATATAGTCACCCGTATTACCATTTTATCTGATTATTTAAAAAAACCTACAATGCAACCTTGCTGGCTTGCATGAAAAGGGTAGTGCGATCATCTCTGATCCTTGTAGTGTGATCACCTCTAATCGTCTGATCTTTATAGTGCGATCATCTCTAATCGTCTGATCTTTATAGTGCGATCATCTCTAATCGTCTGATCTTTATAGTGCGATCATCTCTAATCGTCTGATCTTTATAGTGCGATCATCTCTGATCCTTGTAGTGTGATCACCTCTAATCGTCTGATCTTTATAGTGCGATCATCTCTAATCGTCTGATCTTTATAGTGCGATCATCTCTAATCGTCTGATCTTTATAGTGCGATCATCTCTAATCGTTTGATGTTTATAGTGCGATCATCTCTGATCCTTTTAGTGTGATCACCTTTGGTCGTCTGATCCTTGAAGTGTGATCACCTCTAATCGTCTGATCTTTATAGTGCGATCATCTCTGATCCTTTTAGTGTGATCACCTCTAATCGTCTGATCTTTATAGTGCGATCATCTCTGATCCTTGTAGTGTGATCACCTCTAATCGTCTGATCTTTATAGTGCGATCATCTCTGATCCTTGTAGTGTGATCACTTTTGGTCGTCTGATCCTTGAAGTGTGATCACCCCTAATCGTCTTTTTTTGATAGTGCGATCACCTCTTATCGTCTGATCTTTATAGTGCGATCATCTTTGATCCTTGTAGTGTGATCACCTTTGGTCGCCTGATCCTTGAAGTGTGATCACCTCTAATCGTCTGATCTTTATAGTGCGATCATCTCTGATCCTTTTAGTGTGATCACCTCTAATCGTCTGATCTTTATAGTGCAATAATTTCTGATCCTTGTAGTGTGATCACCTTTGGTCGTCTGATCCTTGAAGTGTGATCACCTCTAATCGTCTGGTCTTTATAGTGCGATCATCTCTGATCCTTGTAGTGTGATCACCTCTAATCGTCTGATCTTTTTAGTGTGATCATCTCTGATCGTCTGATCCTTGTTCTCTCAGATCACTGACTTAAAGACGGGAGAGGCGCTGGGTCCAAACCAGGAAGGGGAGATCTGTATTCGAGGACCTATGGTCACAAGTGGTAGGTTTTAGAAAGAAATATAAAAACCCTCGCGAAAACAGTGTAATGTATTCTCATCTCTGTGACTTGCAGGTTATCTAAACAAACCCGAGCAGACGGCGAACACGTTCACGAATGAAGGATGGCTTCACACAGGGGATATTGGCTACTATGACGACGACGAGTATTTCTACATCACAGACCGACTCAAGGAACTTATCAAATACAAAGGACACCAGGTCTGTCGCGAAAACCCTGTGGCTCGTACAAGGGCGGGATCGGAATGACTTTTGTGGCAGGAGGGGTCTTTAAAACGTCTGTTGATCCAGCTTGCATGGCAATGCTATAGTATTTTGAATTTTCAAAGTTCTGCGCCATCGCTTTTGATATTTTAAATAACTGAGTTGTTCTGATTGGATAGTCACACAAATTCATGCTGAAAGGAATGTCTCATGTTGCATAGGGTTTCATGGCCTCCGGACCATGTGTAACACTGTCTGATCATAGTTGACTTTTAGTGTATCATACAGAAATTGAACGGGGATATTTAACCCTATATCTGACTCATTGGTTGTTATTTGATTGACAGGTATTATCAGGATCCACGAGCTAAAAGCTAGGGCAATGAGTTGAGTTCCTCGGGAGATTTTGATTGAGAGTTGACAGAGTTTGGTCTTGTTATAAGGAATCTAGGATTGAGGTTTTGGTTTAGAGTTTCTGTCGACATTGTATATTATAGTTGAAGCTCTCACTGATAATTGTGGTCGTTAACGGAGCTGGTCTCTTAGGAGAGCTTGCTCTCAAAAGCGACCACTGGGCGCCAAAAACTTGAACAATAGGTGTTGGTCGCTTACGGGAGCTTAATTAAAATGGAATCTAAAAGTTATCATGATAATAACAACCCTGTAATATTTTGGTTTATTTCTTTATTTCAAAGCTAGGTATTTGACTTAGCATGAGAGTGAGTTGTTTTATTGTTTAAATAAAACAACTCACTTGCTATTAAAATAGCAATTAATTCTACGCAAAGTTGCTCGTTATGCTCGTTTATATCGACGACTTAAGCTTTTCGTCATGAGAATATCTTCTGCGTCTACGACGATCACATGGCGTCTTTTGTTAGCCGATTTCTAAAGCGTGCAACAAACAAGTGGATGACTATTGTACTGGAAAAAGGATAAATCGTGGAGCTGGCAATGGACTAGAGATTCCTTGCATTTATACATTTTCTGGAGACAAAGAAATGTCAATCCCATGGTTAAAATTGAAGTTAGAAAATTGTAATTATGAAATTCTTTAAAAGTTGCCTACTGGAAAGGCAGCTTTTGTGAAACATTACAACATTTCCGCTTTATATGTGATTTCAGCATGCATTGGATATGATGTTTATCAGGTGTTGACTGATGTAAAGCCAAAAATCATTGTGGTCGCTTACGAGAGCTTAAAAATAAAAGAAAATCTCAGTTGGTGGTTTGAAATTGTGGTCGTTAACGGAGCTGGTCGCACCGATAAGTTGGTCGCTTACGAGAGCTTAGAATTACAGAGTTTGTTTGACAATTCAATCGGTGATTCGTGATCGTTGTCGTTATCGGAGCTGGTCGCTTAGGAGAGCGGTCGCTCAGAGAGCTTCGACTGTAGTTTATGTTTGTTTGTAAATAGGTTTAATCAAGTTTCGAATTATATGTACATTTGTGATTCTATATTTTTGGCGTTTCTTTTTTGCCTCTACCGCCGCCTACACATAGGCACTCAACACATCATTTTCCCCGTCAGGTCCCCCCTGCGGAGCTCGAAGCCCTGCTCGTCTCACACCCCCATATCTCTGATGCCGCTGTCATCGGTATCCCGGATGAAGAAGCCGGTGAACTCCCGAAGGCCTTTGTGGTCGCCAAGGCGGAGATCTCGGAAAAAGAGATCTTGGATTTCGTGATGGAGCACGCCGCCCCTGAGAAAAGACTGAGGGGAGGGGTGGAGATCGTGGATACCATTCCCAAGACCGCTAGCGGCAAGATTCTTAGAAGAGTGCTTAAGGAACAGGCCCTTGCTAGTTAGGAATTCATGGAATAACACTCAAGCAACATGCGCTGATAGAGCTGATGGCTAGCTCTAAGAATTCTGTAATCAAAAAACGGACGCTTGCTAGCTAAGATTTCCTAAAATCTCACTCAAGCAACATGCAGTCTTAATCTAGGCATTCCTAGAATCGCACTCAAGCAACAGGCAGTCGCAAGCTAGGAATTCCTAGAATCGTACTCAAGCAATAGGCAGTCGTAAGCTAGGAATTTCTAGTATCGCCCTCAAGCAACAGGCAGTCGTAAGCTAGGAATTCCTAGAATCGCACTCAAGCAACAGGTAGTCGTAAGCTAGGAATTCCTAGAATCGCACTCAGGCAACAGGCAGTCGTTAGCTAGGAATTCCTAGAACCGCACCCAAGCAACAGGTAGTCGTAAGCTAGGAATTCCTAGAAACGCACCCAAGCAACAGGCAGTCGTAAGCTAGGAATTCCAAGAATAGCACTCAAGCAACAGGCAGTCGTAAACTAGGAATTCCTAGAATCGCATCCAAGCAACAGGTAGTCGTAAGCTAGGAATTCCTAGGAACGCACCCAAGCAACAGGCAGTCGTAAGCTAGGAATTCCTAGAATGGCACTACAGCAACAGGCGCTGGCTAGCTAAGAATTCTTGGAAAATTAATTAAATAACAGGCGCTGCCCGCTAGGAATCCTAGGGATCGTACTTTTAAGCAAAAAACAGCTGCTAGTTGAATTCTTGTAATTGTCCTCAAGCGCCATGCACTAGTTAGCTAGAAATTCTCATTTATTTTTGGATTGGATGCCGAAATCAAACCCAGCATTTAGACATGTCCGTGTACTTAGATTCTCCTATCGATTCTAAAACTTTTAACATGTTACAAAGCAAATATCTGTATAAAAAGCTGATTTTAAAATTGTTTAAAAGTATCTATCCCCTTCTGTTGACATCGATTTGTTGGGCTATCGACTTTGTTATTACCCCAAATCCCCAAATGTGTTTAAAGTATTCGGCAAATGGACTATGTTCGCAACCACCCTGTTATAAGACGGTTGTCGGCCAATTCAACACATTCAATCTCTTAATTCTCTGACACAAACTCCATGCGAAACTCCATGTGACTGTTCAACGACAACGCGTGAGCCCGCGGTACGATGGGCTCCTAAGGGGGGGAAGGGTAGTAACAAACTAATATTAGAGAGCTTAAGCAAGTCAACACGAACGGCATCAAAGACGGCGCGCGCGCTCACGAATTGCTGAAAAACGGCGTTGACGTCCGTGACCGCGCGCGTAGAACGTAAAAAATTGGGAAAATGCCGTTCGAGATTTCCTGTCACGGACGTCAACGCCGTTTTTCAGCAATTCGTGAGCGCGCGCGCCGTTTTTGATGCCGTTCGTGTTGACTTGCTTAAGCTCTCTATTATAACATCTCCCCCCTCAAATAACAAGTTCCAATGTCACTATGAAATAAAAGGAAATACAAGTAACAAGGCTATGGCTCAGTTATAATAGTTAACTGTTCTTAACAAGGCTCAACAAGCCTATCAGGCTTTTGCACAAGTCTTCCTGAACAATGAACAGAGCACGTAACAATTATCAACACGCAAACAATGAACAGATTGTGTAACGATAATCCACACGCAAATAAAGATCAGTGCGCGTAACAATCATCAACATGGAAACAAGGAACAGAGCGTAACAATCATCAACACGGAAACAAAGAATAGAGCACGTAACAATTACCAACACGCAAGCAAAGAACAGGGCACGTAACAATCATCAACATGGAAACAAAAGAACAGAGTGCGTAACAATCATCAACACGCAAACAAAAAATGAGCGCGTAACGATAATCAACACGCAAACATAGAACAGAGCGCGTCACAATCATCAACACGGAAACAAAGAACAGAGCGTAACAAAAATCAACCGCAAGCAAAGAACGGAGCGCATAACAATCATCAACACGTTAAAAATGAACAGAGCGCGTAACGATAATCAACACGAAAAAAAAGAACAGAGCACGTAACAATAATCAACACGGAAACAAGGAACAGAGCGCGTAACAATCATATACACGCAAACAAAGAACAGAGAGCGTAACAATCATCAACACGTAAACAAAGAACTGAGTGCGTAACAATCATTAACACGGAAACAAGGAACAGAATGCGTAACAATCATCAACATGCAAACAAAAATAGAGAGCGTTATAATCATCAACACGTAAACAATGAACAGAGTGCGTCACAATCATCAATATGGAAACATAGAACACATAATAAAGAACAGAGCGCGAAACAATCAATAACATGGAAACAAAGAACGAAGTGCGTAACAATCATCAACATGGAAACATAGAACAGAGCGTGTAACAATTATCATCACGCAAACAATGAACAGACTGCGTCACAATCATCAACATGGAAACAAAGAACAGAGCGCGTCACAATCACCAACACCCAAACAATGAACAGAGCACGTAACAATTATCAATACGCAAATAATGAACAGAATACACCAAAAACTGGAAATTTGGCAGAGTCGATTTCCAGTTTTTGGTGCATTGTATTCATTGTTCTGGTACGAGATCGCGACAGTTTGGGCTTTTTGATACTACTCAAATAATGAACAGAGTAAGTAACGATAATCAACACGGAAACAAAGAACAGAGCACGTAACAATTATCACCAACACGCAAGCAAAGAACAGAGCGCATAACGATAATCAACACGCAAACAAAGAATTGAGCGTGTAACAATCATCAACATGGAAACATAGAACAGAGCGTGTAACAATTATCATCACGCAAACAATGAACAGACTGCGCCACAATCATCAACATGGAAACAAAGAACAGAGCGCGTAACAATCATCAACACGCAAACAAGAAATGAGCGCGTAACGATAATCAACACGCAAACATAGAACAGAGCGCGTAACAATCATCGACACAGAAACAAAGAAAAGAGTGTGTAACAGTCATCAACATGGAAACAAGGAACGGACTGCGTAACAATCATCGACATGGTAACAAAGAACAGAGCGCGTAACAATCATCAACATTGAAACAAAGAACAGAGCGCGTAACAATCATCAACATGGAAACATAGAACAGAGCGTGTAACAATTATCATCACGCAAACAATGAACAGACTGCGTCACAATCATCAACATGGAAACAAAGAACAGAGCGCGTCACAATCACCAACACCCAAACAATGAACAGAGCACGTAACAATTATCAATACGCAAATAATGAACAGAATACACCAAAAACTGGAAATTTGGCAGAGTCGATTTCCAGTTTTTGGTGTATTGTATTCATTGTTCTGGTACGAGATCGCGACAGTTTGGGCTTTTTGATTCTACTCAAATAATGAACAGAGTAAGTAACGATAATCAACACGGAAACAAAGAACAGAGCACGTAACAATTATCACCAACACGCAAGCAAAGAACAGAGCGCATAACGATAATCAACACGCAAACAAAGAATTGAGCGTGTAACAATCATCAACATGGAAACATAGAACAGAGCGTGTAACAATTATCATCACGCAAACAATGAACAGACTGCGCCACAATCATCAACATGGAAACAAAGAACAGAGCGCGTAACAATCATCAACACGCAAACAAGAAATGAGCGCGTAACGATAATCAACACGCAAACATAGAACAGAGCGCGTAACAATCATCGACACAGAAACAAAGAAAAGAGTGTGTAACAGTCATCAACATGGAAACAAGGAACGGACTGCGTAACAATCATCGACATGGTAACAAAGAACAGAGCGCGTAACAATCATCAACATTGAAACAAAGAACAGAGCGCGTAACAATCATCAACATGGAAACAAAGAACAGAGCGCGTAACAATCATCAACACACATAATAAAGAACAGAGCGCGTAACAATCATCAACACACATAATAAAGAACAGAGCGCGTAACAATCATCAACACACATAATAAAGAACAGAGCGCGTAACAATCATCAACATGGAAACAAAGAACAGAGCGCGAAACAATCAATAACATGGAAACAAAGAACGAAGTGCGTAACAATCATCAACATGGAAACATAGAACAGAGCGTGTAACAATTATCATCACGCAAACAATGAACAGACTGCGTCACAATCATCAACATGGAAACAAAGAACAGAGCGCGTCACAATCACCAACACCCAAACAATGAACAGAGCACGTAACAATTATCAATACGCAAATAATGAACAGAATACACCAAAAACTGGAAATTTGGCAGAGTCGATTTCCAGTTTTTGGTGTATTGTATTCATTGTTCTGGTACGAGATCGCGACAGTTTGGGCTTTTTGATTCTACTCAAATAATGAACAGAGTGTGTAACGATAATCAACACGGAAACAAAGAACAGAGCACGTAACAATTATCACCAACACGCAAGCAAAGAACAGAGCGCATAACGATAATCAACACGCAAACAAAGAATCGAGCGTGTAACAATCATCAACATGGAAACAATGAACAGAGCGCGTAACGATAATCAACACGCAAACAAAGAATAGAGAGCGTAACAATCATTAACACGCAAACAAGGAACAGAGCGCGTAACAATCATCAACACGGAAACAATGAACAGAGTGCATAACAATCATCAACACGTAAACAAAGAACAGAGCGCGTAACAATCATTAACACGGAAACAAGGAACAGAATGCGTAACAATCATCAACATGCAAACAAAAATAGAGAGCGTTATAATCATCAATACGTAAACAATGAACAGAGCGCGTCACAATCATCAACATGGAAACAAAGAACAGAGCGCGTCACAATCATCAACATGGAAACAAAGAACAGAGCGCGTCACAATCATCAACATGGAAACAATGAACAGAGCACGTAACAATTATCAACACCCAAACAATGAACAGAGTGTGTAACGATAATCAACACGGAAACAAAGAACAGAGCACGTAACAATTATCAACACGCAAGCAAAGAACAGAGCGCGTAACATTCATCAACATGAAAACAAAGAACAGAGCGCGTAACGATAATCAACACGCAAACAAAGGATCGAGCGCGTAACAATAATCAACACGGAAACAATGAACAGAGCGCGTAACGATAATCAACATGGAAACATAGAACAGAGCGTGTAACAATCATCAATATGACAACAAGAAACAGAGTGCGTAACAATCATCAACATGCAAACAAAAAATAGAGCGCGTAATAATCATCAACGCGAAAACAAAGAACAGAGTGCGTCACAATCATCAACATGGAAACAAAGAACAGAGAGCGTAACAATCACCAACACACAAACAATGAACAGAGCACGTAACAATTATGAACACGCAAACAATAAACAGAGTGTGTAACGATAATCCACACGCAAAAAAAGATCAGTGCGCGTAACAATCATCAACACGGAAACAAAGAACAGAGCACGTAACAATTACCAACTCGCAAGCAAAGAACAGAGCGCGTAACAATCATCAACATGGAAACAAAAGAACAGAGTGCGTAACAATCATCAACACGCAAACAAGAAATGAGCGCGTAACGATAATCAACACGCAAACATAGAACAGAGCGCGTAACAATCATCGACACAGAAACAAAGAAAAGAGTGTGTAACAGTCATCAACATGGAAACAAGGAACGGACTGCGTAACAATCATCGACATGGTAACAAAGAACAGAGCGCGTAACAACCATCAACAAGGAAACAAAGAAAAGAGTGCGTAACAATCATTAACACGGAAACAAGGAACAGAATGCGTAACAATCATCAACATGCAAACAAAAATAGAGAGCGTTATAATCATCAACACGTAAACAATGAACAGAGTGCGTCACAATCATCAACATGGAAACAAAGAACAGAGCACGTAACAATCATCAACATGGAAACAAAGAACAGAGCGCGAAACAATCAATAACATGGAAACAAAGAACGAAGTGCGTAACAATCATCAACATGGAAACATAGAACAGAGCGTGTAACAATTATCATCACGCAAACAATGAACAGACTGCGTCACAATCATCAACATGGAAACAAAGAACAGAGCGCGTCACAATCACCAACACCCAAACAATGAACAGAGCACGTAACAATTATCAATACGCAAATAATGAACAGAATACACCAAAAACTGGAAATTTGGCAGAGTCGATTTCCAGTTTTTGGTGTATTGTATTCATTGTTCTGGTACGAGATCGCGACAGTTTGGGCTTTTTGATTCTACTCAAATAATGAACAGAGTGTGTAACGATAATCAACACGGAAACAAAGAACAGAGCACGTAACAATTATCACCAACACGCAAGCAAAGAACAGAGCGCATAACGATAATCAACACGCAAACAAAGAATCGAGCGTGTAACAATCATCAACATGGAAACAATGAACAGAGCGCGTAACGATAATCAACACGCAAACAAAGAATAGAGAGCGTAACAATCATTAACACGCAAACAAGGAACAGAGCGCGTAACAATCATCAACACGGAAACAATGAACAGAGTGCATAACAATCATCAACACGTAAACAAAGAACAGAGCGCGTAACAATCATTAACACGGAAACAAGGAACAGAATGCGTAACAATCATCAACATGCAAACAAAAATAGAGAGCGTTATAATCATCAATACGTAAACAATGAACAGAGCGCGTCACAATCATCAACATGGAAACAAAGAACAGAGCGCGTCACAATCATCAACATGGAAACAAAGAACAGAGCGCGTCACAATCATCAACATGGAAACAATGAACAGAGCACGTAACAATTATCAACACGCAAACAATGAACAGAGTGTGTAACGATAATCAACACGGAAACAAAGAACAGAGCACGTAACAATTATCAACACGCAAGCAAAGAACAAAGCGCGTAACATTCATCAACATGAAAACAAAGAACAGAGCGCGTAACGATAATCAACACGCAAACAAAGGATCGAGCGCGTAACAATCATCAACACGGAAACAATGAACAGAGCGCGTAACGATAATCAACACGCAAACAAAGAATAGAGAGCGTAACAATCATTAACACGCAAACAAGGAACAGAGCGCGTAACGATCATCAACATGGAAACATAGAACAGAGCGTGTAACAATCATCAATATGACAACAAGAAACAGAGTGCGTAACAATCATCAACATGCAAACAAAAAATAGAGCGCGTAATAATCATCAACACGAAAACAAAGAACAGAGTGCGTCACAATCATCAACATGGAAACAAAGAACAGAGAGCGTAACAATCACCAACACACAAACAATGAACAGAGCACGTAACAATTATGAACACGCAAACAATGAACAGAGTGTGTAACGATAATCCACACGCAAAAAAAGATCAGTGCGCGTAACAATCATCAACATGGAAACAAGGAACAGAGCGTAACAATCATCAACACGGAAACAAAGAACAGAGCACGTAACAATTACCAACTCGCAAGCAAAGAACAGAGCGCGTAACAATCATCAACATGGAAACAAAAGAACAGAGTGCGTAACAATCATCAACACGCAAACAAGAAATGAGCGCGTAACGATAATCAACACGCAAACATAGAACAGAGCGCGTAACAATCATCGACACAGAAACAAAGAAAAGAGTGTGTAACAGTCATCAACATGGAAACAAGGAACGGACTGCGTAACAATCATCGACATGGTAACAAAGAACAGAGCGCGTAACAACCATCAACAAGGAAACAAAGAACAGAGCGCGTAACAATTATCAACAAGGAAACAAAGAACAGAGCAAGAATTATCAACACGGAAACAAAGAACAGAGTGCTTAACAATCATCAACACACAAACATAG
The DNA here is from genome assembly GCF_932526225.1 of Nematostella vectensis. NCBI lineage: Eukaryota > Metazoa > Cnidaria > Anthozoa > Actiniaria > Edwardsiidae > Nematostella > Nematostella vectensis. Next base: position 10,474,913 of record NC_064045.1, on the reverse strand, counting down.
AACAGAGCCCGTAACAATACCAACCAGTAAAAAGCTTAAGAGTCAAATCAAAGCCAAAAGGTATTCAATGAAAGCTTAGCTATCAAGATGCTAAACAGCTGTTTTACAAAGAACTCGCAATGAAATCAAGAAATTTAAAAAAATGAAGGTTGAAAAACTAATTATTTAATGTCAACTTTTTTATTTCTCAAATGTTGCGTGTTGCTAATTCAATTTTCAGTTCTCCTCATGACCGTTCTAATTTAACTAATCAGGACTTGTTACATAAACAACGTCACAAGAGTATCCCCATGACCCTTGCTGACATTTGATTGGATTCCTATTGTCCTATCGCCTTTTGTTCGTTTACAGTAGATTTCCCTCTCTTCGAACCCTCGCAAAAAAATTCCAACTGCTAACCAGCCACCTGCCTACTTATAACCTAAATTGTGGAACCTAACGGAACCACGATTTCATAACTTATTAGTTGTTTAGAGTCTTACAAAGGGTCTCTTTTCCTGATTGATGGGACCTTGAAATCTAGCTCGAGTTTGCGTGAATTGAAAATTAGAGTTATCAACGACATTAGTTATGAAGATGCGATTTTGTAAATCCCGCAGAGTAAAGCTGCTCTCTGCAATGACTTATTTCATCGCATTCATTATTCAAACCGTACCGATATAGTACCAGCATCGTACACATATATAAAACAAACGCGCAAAAATCAGTGTGTAAGGTTTTCTATTCTGAAACCTACTCATCGACAAAATGTTTCTGGTTGAGACGTTGGTTTATCTCCTTTTGACAATGGAGCGCATCAAATCGCGAGATTTTCTTATCTTGTATGATGATACCAACTATATCAATAGCGTTTCGCACCTTATTACGAATTCCAAATTGAAAATCAAATTTGTCTCGGGCGCAAATTCTAGTCTATTCGGGATTCTAGATGAGTTTTGTGGCAAAAGAGACGGCACGGTTATTATTGGTTGTCTGGGGAGTAGGATGGATAGCTACTTCGCGTTTCTTGCGCGTCGATACCTTGTCAAGTTTATATGCGCAAGAAAATCACCATCGGATACACCTCTTCAGGTAATGCATTTGGCTTTTATGGGTGGTTTCCATATGATCGCACCAGATCGAACATGATCGAGTTTCTATATTATTATGATCGGACTACAAGGTTCAACAAGCAACTTTGAAGTTATTCTTTAATAAAGCACGATATCGCTCACTTGATTTCAACTTCTAGTAATGCTTGTTGGCAATGCTTTGTTCTCAATGGTGGCAATACTTGATTTCTACTCGTGGTAATGCCTGGTCCCCACCTGTGGAAATGCTTGGTTCTCACTTGTGGTAATGCTTGATTCTCATTGGGGTAATACTTGGTTCTCACCTGTGGTAATTCCTGATTCTCACCTGTGGCAATGAATCGTTTCTACTCGTGGAAATGCTAAATGCTAACATGAAAACAAATTAAAATGCTTTCAACTCTTAGCTCGTTCTTGTACTATTTTGAATTTTACGTTGGCGGTGCTAAAGTTCGTGTTTTTTGTTCAAGGATCGACCATATGTCACCATTGGTGCTTCACCAGCCTCGATTTCAAGTGTTATCACACAACTGGTGGAGAAGTCGTCAACGACTCACGTCATTCTTCTTGGAACACTGACACAACAGCGTGATATTCTGCCATTACTCCTCACACAGAAACAAACTCGAGATGTCTTGTGCTCTGCATTACCTGGAAACTCATCCCTGGACCTGACAAATGCTTTGCGACGCGCAAATTTTAAGAAATATCCCGTATTGATCGTGTTCCTAAAACGTTTTGTGACTTTCGAGGATAGATCCTTGAGGGACACCTTATACATTCTGCAACCACATGTTAATACAGTTGTGTTCGGGCCTGGCAATAATGTGTATAAAAATGGACTTGGAGGTGGGAATCTCTTTTTTGTGAAAATGATCATGACCTTGGAGACCTTGATTAGGAATGCTATCAAAATTTCGAATGAAACAAAGACTGATTATAGCACTAAGAAATGTTTAAACAGTACTTTGGATGACAGAATGCGGCAAGTGCAATTAAACAGGTAAGAGGTGTCAGTGTTGATTTTGATCGTTGAAATTATAATCATTATCATTATATTTTGTTACCCCATTGTCAACGTCATTATCATCATATATTCATCATTACCATCATATAATCATCATTACCATTATATAGTAATCATTTACCATCATATAGTCATCATTACCATCATATAGTCATCATATAGTCATCATTATCATCATATAGTCATCATTATAATCATATAGTCATCATTACCATCATATAGTCATCATTATAATCATATAGTCATCATTACCATCATATAGTCATCATTATCATCATATAGTCATCATTACCATCATATAGTCATCATTATAATCATATAGTCATCATTACCATCATATAGTCATCATTATCATCATATAGTCACCATTACCATCATATAGTCATCATTATCATCATATAGTCATCATTATCATCATATAGTCATCATTACCATCATATAGTCACCATTATCATCATATAGTCATCATTATCATCATATAGTCATCATTACCATCATATAGTCATCATTATAATCATATAGTCACCATTACCATCATATAGTCATCATTATCATCATATAGTCATCATTATCATCATATAGTCATCATTATCATATAGTCACCATTGTCATCATATAGTCATCATTACCATCATATAGTCATCATTATCATCATATAGTCATCATTATCATCATATAGTCATCATTATCATCATATAGTCATCATTATCATCATATAGTCATCATTACCATCATATAGTCATCATTATCATCATATAGTCATCATTATCATCATATAGTCATCATTATCATCATATAGTCATCATTATCATCATATAGTCATCATTATCATCCTATAGTCATCATTATCATATAGTCACCATTATCATCATATAGTCATCATTATCATCATATAGTCATCATTATCATCATATAGTCATCATTACCATCATATAGTCATCATTACCATCATATAGTCATCATTATCATCATATAGTCATCATTATCATCATATAGTCATCATTATCATCATATAGTCACCATCATCATCATATAGTCATCATTATCATCATATAGTCATCATTACCATCATATAGTCATCATTATCTTTATATAGTCATTATTATCATCATATAGTCATCATTATCATCATATAGTCATCATTATCTTCATATAGTCATCATTATCTTTATATAGTCATCATTACCATCATATAGTCATCATTACCATCATATAGTCATCATTATAATCATATAGTCATCATTATAATCATATAGTCATCATTACCATCATATAGTCATCATTATCATCATATAGTCATCATTATCTTTATATAGTCACCATTACCATCATATAGTCATCATTGTCATCATATAGTCATCATTATCATCATATAGTCATCATTATAATCATATAGTCATCATCATCATTATATAGTCACCATTACCATCATATAGTCATCATTATCATCATATAGTCATCATTATCATCATGTAGTCATCATTATCTTCATTTAGTTATAATTATCATCGTATAGTCATCATTACCATCATATAGTCATCATTACCATCATATAGTCATCATTATCATCATATAGTCATCATTATAATCATATAGTCATCATTACCATCATATAGTCATCATTATCATCATATAGTCATCATTATCTTTATATAGTCACCATTACCATCATATAGTCATCATTGTCATCATATAGTCATCATTATCATCATATAGTCATCATTATAATCATATAGTCATCATCATCATTATATAGTCACCATTACCATCATATAGTCATCATTATCATCATATAGTCATCATTATCATCATATAGTCATCATTATCTTCATTTAGTTATAATTATCATCGTATAGTCATCATTACCATCATATAGTCATCATTACCATCATATAGTCATCATTATCATCATATAGTCATCATTATAATCATATAGTCATCATTACCATCATATAGTCATCATTATCATCATATAGTCATCATTATCTTTATATAGTCACCATTACCATCATATAGTCATCATTGTCATCATATAGTCATCATTACCATCATATAGTCATCATTATCATCATATAGTCATCATTATCATCATATAGTCATCATTATCATCATATAGTCATCATTATCATCATATAGTCATCATTATCTTTATATAGTCACCATTACCATCATATAGTCATCATTGTCATCATATAGTCATCATTACCATCATATAGTCATCATTATCATCATATAGTCATCATTACCATCATATAGTCACCATTTCCATCATATAGTCATCATCATCATTATATAGTCATCATTATCATCATATAGTCATCATTATAATCATATAGTCATCATTACCATCATATAGTCATCATTATCTTTATATAGTCATTATTATCATCATATAGTCATCATTATCATCATATAGTCATCATTATCTTCATATAGTCATCATTATCTTTATATAGTCATTATTATCATCATATAGTCATCATTATCATCATATAGTCATCATTACCATTATATAGTCATCATTATCATCATATAGTCATCATTACCATCATATAGTCATCATTATCATCATATAGTCATCATTACCATCATATAGTCACCATTATCATCAAATAGTCACCATTTCCATCATATAGTCATCATCATCATTATATAGTCATCATTATCATCATATAGTCATCATTATAATCATATAGTCATCATTACCATCATATAGTCATCATTATCATCATATAGTCATCATTATCTTCATTTAGTAATAATTATCATCGTATAGTCATCATTACCATCATATAGTCATCATTACCATCATATAGTCATCATTATCATCATATAGTCATCATTATAATCATATAGTCATCATTACCATCATATAGTCATCATTATCATCATATAGTCATCATTATCTTTATATAGTCACCATTACCATCATATAGTCATCATTGTCATCATATAGTCATCATTACCATCATATAGTCATCATTATCATCATATAGTCATCATTATCATCATATAGTCATCATTATCTTCATTTAGTTATAATTATCATCGTATAGTCATCATTACCATCATATAGTCATCATTACCATCATATAGTCATCATTATCATCATATAGTCATCATTATAATCATATAGTCATCATTACCATCATATAGTCATCATTATCATCATATAGTCATCATTATCTTCATTTAGTTATAATTATCATCGTATAGTCATCATTACCATCATATAGTCATCATTACCATCATATAGTCATCATTATCATCATATAGTCATCATTATAATCATATAGTCATCATTACCATCATATAGTCATCATTATCATCATATAGTCATCATTATCTTTATATAGTCACCATTACCATCATATAGTCATCATTGTCATCATATAGTCATCATTACCATCATATAGTCATCATTATCATCATATAGTCATCATTATCATCATATAGTCATCATTATCATCTTATAGTCATCATTACCATCATATAGTCATCATTACCATCATATAGTCATCATTACCATAATATAGTCATCATTACCATCATATAGTCACCATTATCATCATATAGTCATCATCATCATTATATAGTCATCATTATCATCATATAGTCATCATTGTCATCATATAGTCATCATTATCATCATATAGTCATCATTATAATCATATAGTCATCATTACCATCATCATATAGTCATCATTATCATCATATAGTCATCATTATCTTCATTTAGTTATAACTATCATCGTATAGTCATCATTACCATCATATAGTTATCATTACCATAATATAGTCATCATTATCTTTATATAGTTATCATTATCATCATATAGTCATCATTATCATCTTATAGTCATCATTACCATCATATAGTCATCATTATCATCATATAGTCATCATTATCATCATATAGTCATCATTATCATCATATAGTCATTATTACCATCATATAGTTATCATTACCATAATATAGTCATCATTATCTTTATATAGTTATCATTATCATCAAATAGTCATCATTATCATCATATAGTCATCATTGTCATCATATAGTCATCATTATCATCATATAGTCATCATTATCTTTATATAGTCATCATTACCATCATATAGTCACCATTATCATCATATAGTCATCATTACCATCATATAGTCATCATTATCATCAAATAGTCATTATTATCATCATATAGTCATCATTACCATCATATAGTCATCATTATCATCATATAGTCATCATTATCTTTATATAGTCATCATTACCATCATATAGTCATCATTACCATCATATAGTCATCATTATAATCATATAGTCATCATTACCATCATTTAGTCACCATTATCATCATATAGTCATCATTATCATCATATAGTCATCATTATCATCATATAGTCATCATTATCATCATATAGTCATCATTATAATCATATAGTCATCATTACCATCATATAGTCATCATTGTCATCATATAGTCATCATTACCATCATATAGTCATCATTATCATCATATAGTCATCATTACCATCATATAATAATGGCGAATTTGATAAAAAGGCATTCTATATCACTCTAGTATGTTCATAAATCTATAAGTAAACCTTTTTGTAGCCAAATCCAATAATAAACGTCCCATAGAGATACTGCAATGGCATAAAAACAAATTCCTTTTTGTTTGTTCGAAGGTGGTTAGATTTTTATCAGAAAACTCACTCTCCACGACCACCCCCCCCCCCCCCCCCCCGCCCCCGTAGAAAAATTAGGTCCAGTTTATTCGGATTCCGCACCCCCTTAACAAAAATCCTTGGTACGGGCCTGATCATCGTTCTAGTATCGTCATCACCCACGTCATCATAATCCTTTTTTTTAGCAAATTACAATTCTTCAACAATTTTTTCCTATTGCTGCTTTGATTAGTGTTCTTACCTTATCGTCCAGGTTGACCGATACAGCTCAATTGCTGGAAGATTTTAATGTCAAGCTTTCTTTAGATGGACAACAAGACAATACAGTCTACAGAGTGGAAAAAATGCTGTCAAATAACACCAAGAAAATGGTAGGAAGTATCCCAAACAGTCATTTGATGGGAACTATCGATATTCATTCACGACGCAAGTGCAGAAACCCGCAGACTTTGTGTGTTGTAGCGACAGAGATAGACCACTTCGTTGGTTTGAAAGAGGTTACCGATCCTCGACAATGTTCCTTGTCCCACATTTGTACGCGATTCGTGAAAGAAATCGACAACAGAACCCGTGAAGTACAGCATTGCTGCTCTGGATTTATGTTCGATCTGCTTTTAAACTTAGAGCGAGATCTGGAGATTAACGCGGAGGTTTATCTTGTGATGGATGGGAGTTTTGGAACCTTCGACGAGAAAAAGGGGACATGGGATGGCATGGTTGGAGATCTAGTCGAGGGAAAAGCAGAAATGGCTCTTACCACTCTTCAAGTGTCCTCATCAAGGCAATCAGTCATCGACTTTGCAGACGCTGATATCGTACAACTCATAGACATCCTTGTCATGCCTGTGAAACACACGTTCCTGTCTGTGGGATGGTTCGGGTTTCTTCGCCCTTTCCAGGATATGTTATGGGTAGTCTGTGGTGCCATGATCATAGTCTTTGTACTTCTGGTCTGGTTGATCGACAGATGCAGCCCTTACGGCCACACGAACCAGGATCAAGTCTTCACTCTATGCGATAGCTTCTCTTATGTCTTCAGTTCCGTCTTCAAGATAGGCCTTGAAGACGTCACAGCGCGCAGTCCAAGCGCCCGACTCACGTACGCCGTGTTTTCACTGGGAACCCTGGTCCTGATCTCCACATACACGGCCAACCTGATGGCTTCACTGCTGCAAGAACGCTTTCAATTTCCTATCACTGGCATCTTTGATCCTAAGGTAGAGATTTTTAGATCAAAACTGATTGAAGACTTTCAAATTTTGGACATGCCGTTAATGCGTGCATTAACTGTCTGTCTGTCTGTCTGTCTGTCTGTCTGTCTGTCTGTCTGTCTGTCTGCCTGTCTGTCTGCCTGTCTGTCTGTCTGTCTGTCTGTCTGTCTGTCTGTCTGTCTGTCTGTCTGTCTGTCTGTCTGTCTGTCTGTCTGTCTGTCTGTCTGTCTGTCTGCCTGCCTGTCTGTCTGTCTGCCTGCCTGCCTGCCTGCCTGTCTGTCTGCCTGTCTGCCTGCCTGTCTGTCTGTCTGTCTGTCTGTCTGTCTGTCTGTCTGTCTGTCTGTCTGTCTGTCTGTCTGTCTGTCTGTCTGTCTGTCTGTCTGTCTGTCTGTCTGTCTGTCTGTCTGTCTGTCTGTCTGTCTGTCTGTCTGTCTGTCTGTCTGTCTGTCTGTCTGTCTGTCTGTCTGTCTGTCTGTCTGTCTGTCTGTCTGTCTGTCTGTCTGTCTGTCTGTCTGTCTGTCTGTCTGTCTGTCTGTCTGTCTGTCTGTCTGTCTGTCTGTCTGTCTGTCTGTCTGTCTGTCTGTCTGTCTGTCTGTCTGTCTGTCTGTCTGTCTGTCTGTCTGTCTGTCTGTCTGTCTGTCTGTCTGTCTGTCTGTCTGTCTGTATGTCCTCATCCCTTCTCATTGTGCTACACTGTCTTACAACAGCTCCAAGATACAAGCTCAGATTTCCGTCTTGGTATATGGAAAGACACTAGCATAGAGATGTTGTTTAGGAGGGATCCACGATTTCGGAAGATACGGGAGAATACTGTATTGGTATCTGTGTACGATGACTATCTACGTTTACTGGACAATGGGTGAGTATCTGTGTACGATGACTATCTACGTTTACTGAACAATGGGTGAGTACCTGTGTACGATGACTATCTACGTTTACTGAACAATGGGTGAGTACCTGTGTACGATGACTATCTACGTTTACTGGACAATAATGGGTGAGTTACGGTTACCCCTCCCCCGACATTTCCCTAATGTGACAATCATAAGCAGAAGGTCATACATTTCATGTTATACAACGACAAAGTCGCGCGCTCTACTTGGTCAAGGACGTCTATGTGTTATAAGAGGACACGCGCACGCGAAGAAGACGGAAGACATCACACCTCGTCGTCTCGTTGCTTACAATCTTAGTCGTGTCACGCGGTGTCGTCATCTGTGCATCTATTAGAGGACAGACGCACGCAAAAATGAGGTCTATTTGTTAACTAGCAAACTACCTTGGGCGGGAAAACATCTTGGAATATTGCAAACCAATCTTAGATGGTCATTTCAAGATTCCATCCATAGTCTGCCTGCCAATATTGAATAAAAACAACAACAAATATATGAATGATTAACGTAAAGTTTTAACATTTTACTCTAGAAAACTTGACGCAATGATCGCTACGAATCCGTTCTTTCTTAATGATGCCGCCAAGAGACCTGGTTACGCCTACAAAATCATCGGTCCACCAATACAAATATCCAGCGGAACTATAGCCTTTGCAAAAGGTTTCGCATGGAACGCGAGGATTTCAGCCAAGCTGCGAGACTACCAAGAGAGTGGCTATTTTCAGGTTCTTCAAAATCGATGGTTTTCACAAAACGCAATGGGTACTCAGAATTCGGTGGAGCAGATAAAGATTGTGCATCTAAAGGGACTGTTTCTTATTCTGCCGTGTTCTGTGGTGGTCTGTTTTGTATTGTCAATACTCGAGACACTTTACTATAGAAAGCGCCGGCTGATAACCTTTTAAGTAATGCTCCGTGGAAGAACTAGGCAACCTAACGGCAAGTGCTAGCTGGAATGTCAAAAACCCCTTTGCTAATTCTAGAAATTTGATTGTCCAAGACAAAAAAAATATAAATCATAATATACAAATAACGCAACACGATTCAATATTTTCTTCCTGCATGTTTAATACCAAAAAAAATCCGAGGTAGGAAAGCTAGGTAGAAAGGCTATTTGCCGCAGGACAATGAAATTTGCCTGGGTCTTGCATCACGTAAAGAAATTGCGTCATGGCTGTAATACGAAAATACAACATGCTGTATGGGAATACCACACGGTACGGAAGGGACAACAGAGATAGGTCCAAATTAAGTACCCCTGTTTGTGTGTTGTTAGTAAGCACTGCCGCTGAGGGCGGGCACGTTTATTGCGTCCCCAGTGGTTCTTTTACGTCCCATCGACTCAGGTTAGTATGGTCCAGTTTGAAGAGACGTGACCTCTCTGGGTTTGTGTCCTTATCCGAGAGACTTAAACTCGTCTTTCAGGCGCGTACACAGGGGTTAGACAAACGATAAAAAGGGACACAAGCTGGCAGAAAGACTGGATAGAAAAATTGATAAGTGGACAAATGGTTTACAGCTCAGTATTTTAAGTTCCTGCTACATAATTTGCATTTCCTTGTTCTATAGAAATTAAGGTGATCAGAATTATGAACGAGGTGCTAGAAGGACAGACATGCAAAAGGCATACAAATGAACAGACGGACGGCCGGGCAGACAGAAGGACAGACAGGTGTATAGAAAGTAATATAGGTGAAACGACAGAGGACATGAGAGAATAATGGTTTGTGCATACACAGGGCGCATTGTGTGCACACGCATTAACGGCATGTCCTAAAGTTGAAAGTTTCAATCAGTTTTGATCTAAAAATCTTTACCCTACGGGACAGATCCTCTAGTACGTCCTCGTTTATCTCTAAAGATAGCCTTTGCATAAAAACAGTTTTTTTTGCTTACTCTGAACCAAAAGTTATCAGAGCTGTAGCAGGCTGGGAGGGGTGGTGGTGGTGGGGGGGGGGGTGCCTTTACAGAAACATTTAGAAAATATTGGGGGCACAGCCACGCCCCGTCTGGTCATTTCCTTATAATTTTTTAAAAATATTGGGGGGGGGGCAGGTGCCCCCAGTGCCCCACCCCCTGCTACGGCCTGGCTATACATCGAATTCGGCTGTAACGGATCAAGATGCGCCTTACTTTTTTATATTTAAATACCTATCTAGCATTCTTAAAAAGTTATTTTTCGAGTATCCATGCACTCGTATATATTACCACACGCTAGACGGAGCGCAACCAGCAAAATCATGCTGCCACATGGTAGAATGGACAAGCAAACTGAAGCTGCGAGGAACTTATTCACATGCCCCACAAGAATCCCTGGCTAAAATGAGATTGACTTGACCAACTGCTGCGGGCATAGGCATATGAGCTCACCAATGAGCTCGGATAAGAAAGGAGGTTATGTGGGAATAGCTAAATTAGTACAGCACCGGATGCCGAATATCAAGGATGCTGCCTTCATTCACTAAATCTAGTCATTTGCCGCGCCTGCAATACAGTACGGGGGGAACGTATGGGGGTCTAATTACCACGATACCGCACAAAATTTTCGAAAATATCGCATACCGCACAGAAGGACGAAGTTTTGAAGAGCATGCACACCCCATTAACACCGCAACACCGCAATATATTTTTTTTTACCGCAATACCGCCAAAAATCTCGTATCTCGCAGTGTTTTGAAATACCACATTACCGCTAGGCTCGGTTTCCAGCCGTGGTGGTTTCGGTGCGCCCGCGATCCTCTCTCATTTATAAAATTATTTCTAATCCTACGCAAACGCAAAAGACAAAAAAAAACTTCACAACAGCGCGCGCTCATGGCGTCATTCTAGTGCACGTCAGCGCGCGCGCAGAAAACAGTTTGAAAAACTGAATTCCAAGCAATATTTACTTCATAGTTTGGTGGTTTATCTATTTGGACATATTTTGCAATTTTCTATTTACCTGGGACACGTTTTTCTCCAGAAGAATTTTTTTTTCTGTAACAATCACTTTATTTTAAAAATTTGTTTTTTTCGCGCCATAAACAAACTTACGCGCGCGCGCCTCTGAATCCGCACATCACGCATAATAATAACTAATAATAACAATAAATACCAATACCGGTATATTAGGATAATATACAAAGTAGGTTGGCTTATATGCCTATCTTCTATTCATAATATTTAATTACATCATCACAAAATTTCAGGACTAGGCTCGTAATGGAGTCATCTGTTAAGCTCATAATATACAAAAAAAAGGTATTTTGGCCTTAACAGTTTGAAAGAGTTATTGATTGCAAATAGATCATTAAAAAATACTCGCATATGCGATATTTTCAGTTACGATGTCGAGGACATGGTGCCTCGATCGTGCGCCCAGCCGTCAGTGGAGGAGCAGAGCGCGACGTAACCACGGCTGGAAACCGAGCCTACATCACCGCATGTTTTTTGCTCTTTTACCGCAATCTCGTGCAAAAAGGGCCAATACCGCAAAACCCAACGCCCCCCCCCCCCCCCCCCCCCAGTACGCAATATGTTGGATTCATGCCATGAGCTTTTTAATTTTTTGACAACTAGCCGGCAGAATTCCTTTGGGATTGTGTTGTAATTGATTTGCACCAGAAAATAGAAAGCGCAAACTGGAAGATTTTCGCAAAATTTGCTTTGGTTGCACGGTAGGATACGCAATAGTGTCGATCGACAGGATGGAGGTCTGTAGGGGTTTTATGGCAGCGCAATCATTGCGGATGGCGTTAATCTTCTTTTCTAAGTATTCCTCCGGTACAAGAGACCATGATGTAAGAGAACGAATCCCCCGTATTAGGGTATGTTCCAATGATGACGTCCGTAAAAACCATTTTTAGAACAAGCAGTTATTTTTAGATACGTCTCTGATTGGTTAGCGCTCACGTTTCCTAGCAACAAGAGTCTTACGCGCGATCACATCTTGAGCAATGTGATCTGGCAAGAATGTTTCGGAAATCTTTTTGACAGAAAATACCTTCCTTTTTTACGAACGCAGTAAAAATGATCTGCCATAGAGTACGCTGGAGCCAATCAACCGTTTCTGGGACACTGAAATGCATAAAGTGCGTGATTTTAGGCTCTGGGATCAACTTCCCCAGTGAAAGTTTTCACTGCTGATTCGCAAATTACTTATAACACAACAATCAATTATAAATCTGTGTTTACAAAACACAATTCTCTTCCAATTCCCTTTTAATGAAAAAGATACATCCAGAACTTAATACCATTGTATTCACACCGATATTACAAATAAAAGATTTCAAGACTTTATAATATATATATATATATATATCCTATAATATATATATATATCCCCTGATGAGTGGGCAACCACGAAACAGACCTGTAGGGAAACCTATGTAGTTTGTATTTTTCTCAAACCAACACTATATATATATATATATATATATATATATATATATATATATATATATATATATATATATATATATATATATATATATATATATATTCAAGACTTTATTCCAGTGACAAGGGTTTTTGAGTGACATGATTTCTGAACATTTGCGTAAATAATTGAAGTTCATTCATCTAAAAATGTTATAAATCAAAGAAAATAAAGGCCATCTTGTATTAACATACATAACATAGATTATGAGAATGCCTATGTATTCTATATCACCGAATTGCAGAGAATAAGAACTTTTTAGGAGTCTGCAAGATGCATCTTGAATGAACTCCAAATTCACCGTCTCCCAGTTCAATTATTTATATAACATTTAGATAACTGAACATTAGATAACTTAACAGATAACAGGACACCACCCCATGAGTAACATTGTGATCATGAGCCTTGAAGAGCAGCTTAAAGGATAAAAACAGGTAGCGAACGAAGTAAAGAAGTGCAGAGGGAAAAAATTATGAGAATGCCTATGTATTCTATATCACCGAATTGCAGAGAATAAGAACTTTTTAGGAGTCTGCAAGATGCATCTTGAATGAACTCCAAATTCACCGTCTCCCAGTTCAATTATTTATATAACATTTAGATAACTGAACATTAGATAACTTAACAGATAACAGGACACCACCCCATGAGTAACATTGTGATCATGAGCCTTGAAGTGCAGCTTAAAGGATAAAAACAGGTAGCGAACGAAGTAAAGAAGTGCAGAGGGAAAAAATTTGGTGTGAAATTGTACTAGCTCGTGGTGCCCATAACCAAATATGGCGCGACGAACCACGTATGGATGCTATGATTGACAAGCTCGACAATCTAAAAATAGCTTTCTTGGACGTTACCATCATATCATGGGCCACGGGGATTCGTTCTCTTATATCATGGTCTCTTGTCCGGTATGAATCCGTCGTAAGAGAAGCTATGCTTTTGGTTCTCTGTAATTCAAAACTTTAATAAGTAACGCGATTTTAACAAACAGGAAAATAAAAGTATTCTCAAAATTTTGTAGAGGAATTTAAGGGAATTTGTAACATAAAAAACATATTCCTTAAAATCTGAAAAAAAAAAAAAATAATCGCGACAGACTGTCAAAAAGGTCACCTCCCCCTCCCCCCCCCCCCCCCCCCCCCCCCTAATTTTCTTCAATCGCGCGTCTGCCAAGCTGGAAATGCGACTCCACAGGTAGCCTGAAAAGCAACATCAAACTGAGGCAACTCAAGTTGTTTCAAAATGGCGGCATAGCGACGAGAAGTTTGATGTCTTTGCCCGCCACAAATGATCACAGAAACCTCTCAGAGATAAGACTTCCACTTGACTAGTAAAATAAGTTGATTAAGGGCAAAGCAGGAAATTTGTTTTTTAAATATGGTAAGGCTTCGCCTTGCAAATTTCCGGAGCAGTCGCTGTTTTATATCGCTGTTTCGTAGTTCGTCTGTCTTTGTGTTTTTGAGCGAGTAATTATGTCAACACAACCTTCCTTGCTACTTTTCGTTCAAGATGCTATCAAGAACCAAGCCGGCCATGGGGCCTGGCTCTGGACCTACGGTATCGTCGGCAAAAGATGGAAAAAAGAAGCGAAAATTGCCCAAATATGATGATTTTCTTCAAGGTCGGGATTTCACAGGCGCTCTGACACTTTTGGAGGTAAAACGAAATGCCTTCTTTCTTCGCACCTTTGATGATACAGGTTTTTATGGTGGTATAATTCAATCCTTTAGTAATTCTAGAATTTTATTTCAGCAGTAACTAATGTGCTTGATGTTGTTTTTGTAGTTCAACCGTAATTCAGGAAAGTCAACCGAAGAAACAAGCTTATGGATTGCTTACTGTGCGTTCCACCTTGGAGATTATAAAAAGAGTATGGAGGTAAATACTGTATGTTTATCAATGATACTACTGTATATCTTTGATGGTGATGATGATGACGACAACAAGAACAACAACAACAGTGGTGATGATGAAATGAGATGAATGTAATAATGATATGTTTGTCACGATGATGACAGTGATGATAAAAATCCAGACATTTATCAGATTTATAAAGTATTTTTTTGCAGAGTCACACAATTTAATTCCATTGTATTATATATAACTTTGACCAGGAATATCTCAGTCTAACAAAGAGTGAAGCGTGTCACCCTGATGTGTGGATAAACCTGGGCTGTTGCTATTTCTTTCTTGGCATGTACCAAGAAGCGACAGATGCTGCGGATAAAGGTTTGTTTCCAGTAGCTTTACAACCAGGACTTGTTGCTACACAAAAAATAAAACCAACATCATGCGGTTTTATTGTTAATTGTTAATTTAAATAATTTAAGCATGATAAACATGCTCTTCCATCGCATTGTTATTTGAAGTACTATGTACCTGGTGCTCTTTTCAGCTCAGCATTTGAATGACAACTGAAGGTGGCTTGGTACAGTTTTGTGAAAAACTAAACTTGCACTAAGCAGGTTTAATTATATAGACTAATCTCACATTATAGCTTGCATGGTTATGCTGATTTTAAATTCATTTGTTAACACTGACAAACTGCTGTTGTCTGTCGCCCTCGTTAACAGCCGTGGATAGTAGAAATAGAGGGGGACGGGGTAGTATATATTTTACTGTAAATTTTCCAATTTGGGTAGGTACAGTATATGTACAAATTTATCAGATTTACATATACAGCCATTGCAGATTTTGTCTGTTTCTCCATTAAAATGAAGATAACCATAAAACAATGGCTTGACATAAAATATTATTATACTTCTAGCACCAAAAAGTCGACTACAAAACAGACTGCAGTTCCATCTCTCCCACAAGGTATGTACAGTTATAGTAGCATGATTATGATAAGTTCTTTTGGTCAAAGTTTTTATTTGGCCTTGAGCGAAACCTGTGATGGTTTAGAAGATATCTTATTATTAAGATAGCATATTGAACAATTACTTAGGATTGCTAGGATTAAAAAGATGGCATGGTCAGAAAAAAGACAAATTTATATAACAGTAATCATCCAGAAATGACCATCCTTGAAACCAAAAAACCTGGTTGCTTATAATAGGAAACCCAGTAAAATGCTTTAGACAAACTTATTTTTTGCTTTGTTTGGGAATAGTCTGCCTTAAGCTGTTTAATAGAGACACAGACTGGAAATATTTCAACCACATATTAGGGGTAGCGATGGGTAAATCTGGGACTTGCCAAGACCCGTTATTTAGAATCCAAGCCAAAGACTTTTGTCAAATTTCAGGATCCAAGCCCCAGCTTTTCTGAGCTTGTTTTCAGTTTACGTGCTTGTGGTATGCCATAAACATCAGTTGAAAAAAGAATAAGTGGAGTTACGATACAATCTTGCTACAGTCAAAGACTCCAAGATCGCATTTAAAAATCACAGACTCTGAGTCCGTGATAGAAAAAAAAGAAGGCTCCCAGGCTCCTCAAATTTGGAAAAAACGAGACTTTGAGACTTGCGTAATAAATGTTGAGATTCAGAGACTTTGAGAAACTTTTGCAAGACATTCTAAATGTTGAAGGTACCAATCGCTACCCCTCATAATCAGTTTGAGAAAAGCATCATGGTTGACCTTAGATACCCCATCTCTTGTTCTCTTACACTTGAGCCCCAATGAGGCAGGAAACGAGGCCAATAAGATAGCTGCTGTATACAGCATTTGAATGACCTTTTCCTCACAAAGTGTAGTTGCATTGTTTTTAAGTAGGAGATGTTTGTGGTGCAGTATAATGTATTGTACAACTACTGGTATCAACTCAGTGTTTTTGTGGTACAGTTTAATGTTTTGTACAGCAACTGGTATTAACTCAGTGTTTTTGTGGTGCAGTTTAATGTATTGTACAGCCACTGATATTAACTCGGTGTTTTGTGGTACAGTATGTGCGATATCGAACTTTTCTGGCATTTTGATATTTATACGAATGTTTTGTACAGCCACTGGTATTAACTCAGTGTTTTTGTGGTAGAGTATAATGTTTTGTAGAGCCACTGGTATTAACTCAGTGTTTTCGTGGTACAGTATAATGTTTTATACAGCCACTGCTATTAACTCAGGCTTTTTGTGGTACAGTATAATGTTTTGTACAGCCACTGGTATTAACTCAGGCTTTTTGTGGTACAGTATAATGTTTTGTACAGCCACTGGTGTTAACTCTGTGTTTTGTGGTACAGTTTAATGATGAGAAGAAGCTGATGACCCATCACCAGGCTCTACAGGATATAATAGAGGACCAGGTATGCCTACAAGCCCCAGGCAGGGGGCAAGGATTGCCAGCCCACTCAAGAGGCTGATATCAATCACAATGAATAGAACAAAATTAGGGGATGGCCCCCTTTGCCCCTCCCCCCCCCCCCCCTTCCATGACATTTTCCAAACAATAATGGGAGGTATACTACTATTAACTATGTTGTTTATCCTTACTGTATACGTTATGATATAATATTATTTTCTAAAAAGATATATTTACCATTAGCGCTTACTTTTTACTATATTTGATGATGTTTTGATTGTGAATAGCTTAGTTAAACAGGTGTGCATGGAATTATGAAAAATTCCCAAAGTAGTTGTGTGTAATTTATAGTAATTAATTGTGAGTAATTCCTTGTGTTGCATGTTTTGTTTAGCTTAGTCTTGCATCCATCCACTACTTGCGTAGTCACTACCAGGAGGCAATCGACATCTACAAGAGAATACTCCTAGACAACAGGTAAGCAAAAATATATATACAGGGATTCTGTATATATATTCTTCCACTTGTGCGGAAGCGCATAATTTGACTTTTTCTGCGTTTTCCGCATAATCCACAAATTTCCGCGTAATCCAGCGTAATTTTGCTTAATTTTGAAAGACAAAACATTCAAGTGCACAGCTGATGTGTTCTTTTAGGGTTCTTACCTCTATTTCTCGTAAAAAAGAAAGATATTCTTCGTAAAAGTGTGATTTTTCGAACTGAATTTTGAAAACAAATAAAATGACTAGGTGTTCTTTGCCAAACCGCGAAGGCCTTGGACTAATAATAAAATACCCTTTTTAATTGGCTGGTGGCTAGGAGCCAATGAAAACTCGCCTAAGATATTTTCGCGCAAAAAATAAACCTCTTTAAGTTATTTCGTGCTTTCCTTTGGTACAAAATGTAGTTTGGGCGTAACAGTTGATATTTCGTGTAATTTAGCGCATAATTTAGTAAAGAATCCCGTAAAATTTAGATTTTTAAAGAAAAATGTATTGCAAAATCCCGCATAATTTAGCGCGTAATGATTGATTTTCCGCGTAATTTATCGCGTAATTTAGAAGAATCCCGTAAAATTTTGAGTTTTTTTCCGCGTAATCCCAAAAGCCCTGTATATAAAAAAAAACAATTTTGAATAACTTAAACTCCTTGTTTAATATTTTTTTATATTTCTACTGATACATTTTTCTCACATTTCCTTTGCATTGTTTGCCATTTTTGGAATACAACCCTACAGTTTAAGTTGGCATAATATGACATACTGTAAGCATTATATACACAGTGCTTACAAAAGACATTTTGTAAAACTACTTATTGTTCAAAGCATCTTGCTTGATTTTTACCCATTTCCCCCCAAAATATATACTGACTGATTATAACTGTTTTTTTAAATTAAAGTAGTATATATTTTTTAAATGACATGATATTTATTCAGCTGAGCCTACATTGATTACCAGAAAATTATTGATAAACTTGTTAGGCTTTATTCCCTGTGTAATGTACATTAAAGTGCTCTAAATCCAGGGGCAGTAAATTGTCAACTACTGGTTTTCAATTGACATTTATTGAAATGTGTAATTTAAACTCTCATATGTGCACCCTGTTCCTTCCGTTTACAAGTCACAACTGTGTTTTGGTGGACGTCAATCCTGGCTTTTGATTTTTTCCTATTCTGCAGATTTTTTCCAATTCTGCAGATCAATCACAACCAAACCAGCATCAAAGTGCATCACCTTTAGCTACTGTCCTCAAGAAAATACCGATAAACACAAAGCCAGCAATTGAATTGAAAGTTCAAATTATTTCTTAACTTTACTGTTTTGTTGATTTTCAGTGCATATGTATATCTTGTCTGCTTTTTGGCTCCTGGTGCTTTTAAGTGCTCTCTCATTGGTTAGCGGTCTAACGGCCGCCATAACTGTGAATGGCTTCCATCACCAAAACCAGTTGTGACTATGAAACAAAAAACCCAAGGGGCATGTGTGACTGAAAACAAGTTTAATTCCATTCTCATTGATACGTGCATGTGTAGGGACTATCTGGCGCTGAATGTGTATGTAGCACTGTGCTACTACAAGCTGGACTACTATGATGTCTCTCAAGAAGTTCTTGCTGTCTATCTCCAACACTACCCTGACAGGTAAACACCTGAATCTGGGTGGGGCAAATGGTACCTTTAGAAGAAATGCACACCCGTCAACTCCAAAAGTGGGATTTTCTTACAGAAACATGAAATCCACTCCCCCACCCTTGTTCGGCAAATCTAGACTTTGCACCTAACTGTGAGATGAGTGATTAGCAAGCTTAAGCAATAACAACATAGAGTGCCAAATACCTTACACAAGCTAAAAGCTAAGAATCAAACCCTTAAGTTTTGCTGTATATCTAAAGTATATTTTTTTTCATACAAGGCATAAATGAATCATAAAACCATTTCATATGACATGGTGTAGTTCCATGAGTAGTTTCTTTACTTAAAGCAAAAAATGGAGTACAAGTCGTTACATGCTGACAACTCGCATATTCTGTCTTCTACATTGCTGGTGCTTACCTGATAAATGCACAGAACTATTTAATAATGTTTGTTTTGCTTGTTTTTTAAGTGCAACAGCAGTGAACCTGAAGGCCTGTAATCACTTCAGACTTTACAATGGCAAAGCAGCAGAGGTACAGTGTAACAACTACATTTTGATCTTTATGCTAGAAAGAACTGAACAGGAGCATACCTGTTAACTCTCCCGCATTAGGCGGGATTCTCAAGATTTTGGAAGTCTTCTCCTGCTCTCTGGCGTGGAGCACCAAATCTCCCACTTTTTAGTGATTTTTCTCCTAATAGAAAATCGACATTTTGCCTATTTTTCTATTTTATGTAGCACACTTATCGAACACACATGTGAGATCTATATTGTGCACGAGAGCTTTCTGAACAGCAAACGTCTACTGATTGGCTCAATAATAGCAGGAAAGCCATTTAACTGCTTTAGCTTGCGAGCCCCTTTGAGGGTATACCCAACCCCTCCCTCAAAAAAATTCTCAAGCCTTGAGATTTTCTGAGGTTGACACTTATGCAGGAGTCCTATTGGGGAGCTGAACTGGTTTACTATTTGTGACATTTGCTTGACATTATTGGGACATTTTTTAGGGCTTGACATTATCTGCCTCTATTTACTTTACTTTACTTTACTATTTACATTAGTGAGACCTATTGAGGGAAATGTTAAGAGAAATGGTATGCACTCTTTCTTTACAATTTCAGCTTTAGGTATTTCTGCATAACTTTTGAAACTTTGAAAATGTTATAAATAGCAGTGTAAACAGTTTTGATTTTATTCACAATTTTTGGCTATTGGCAACTCAAATTTCAAAATTTATTTTCTTCTTACTTTTTGGATTTCTTGCATCCCAATTATAACATCAAATATGAGGTCCCCCATCTTATTCTGGATGTACTTTTTTACAGACTGAGTTAAAGGCACTGCAGGAGAATGCTAGCCCGTCATTCAGCTTTGCTTCTGATCTCATCAAGCACAATCTAGTGGTGTTCCGGGGAGGGGAGGGTGCCTTACAGGTCTTGCCCCCCCTGGTGGACGTTATTCCTGAAGCTCGGTTAAACTTGGTAAGGGGAACTTGGTGATGATTATTATGATGATGATGGTTTTAGTGGTGGTGATAATGGTGGTGATGATAATGATTGTGCTGGTATAAATGTTGATGATGATGGTGGTGATAATTTGGCTGGTGATGATGATGATAATAGGGGACTTGCGCTAAGAGATCATGTGACTGTTTGGGTGGCAAACTAGAGCATGCTCAGCCTTTGCAGCAACAAAAAGCAACGTATTCGGCAAAAAAGCCATAATTTTTTAGGGTTTAGCTTCATTTCTTCGTTCTTTGGTGTGATGGGTGCATGAATTTCTGATTTTTTTTATTATTTTGTTTTGAATTTGCCTTTGGAAAGGTCACATGATCACTTAGCACAAGTCCTCTTTTGTAGTGATGATGACTGTGTTATGGTGGTAGTGATGATAATGATGATTCTGGAGGTGATGGTTATGGTTGTTGTTGGTGATAATGATGATAATTGTAGTAAAGATTATTGTTGTAATAGTGGTGATGATGATGATAATTGTAGTGAAGATTATTGTTGTAATAGTGGTGATGATGATGATAATTGTAGTGAAGATTATTGTTGTAATAGTGGTGATGATGATGATAATTGTAGTGAAGATGATTGTTGTAATAGTGGTGATGATGATGATAATTGTAGTGAAGATTATTGTTGTAATAGTGGTGATGATGATGGTTATGGTGATGACTGATGATGCTCTCATTTAAGTACCGTTGATGATATGGATGACAATGCTAATAGCTTTACTGTAGCAGAAGCATGGTATTAATAATACTAATACGTGGTTAGGATTATGTAGTGGTGCCAGTTGCTGAGGATGATCAAGATGATTAAAACGAAATCAATTTACTTGGGCTGCTGTCAATCATTTACTTGGGCTGATGTCAATCATTTTTTTTTTACTCAGGTTATATATTATTTAAGACAAGGTGAGGGAATAATCTAATTCACTTCACCATATTTTGAACACTGTTGATTACCACAACCCCTACCTGACAATGATACCCCCCCTTTCCCAAGTGATCTAAGCATCATGCTGTACAACATGTGATAATCAAGAGCGACATTGGCAGATATTGGTACGCATGTGTGTGTGTGTGGGGGGGGGGGGTGGGGTGGTAGAGTTGGGCAGGGGGGAGGGCCACCCCCCTCTGTGCTGTGTTCTCCTCTGGTAATCAGTTACAAGTAAGTGATGCATTTGTATTCTTTTAGATGATGTGGTTGAGGCATACAACTTAATCAAAGATCTTGAACCAACAACTCCTCAGGTAAGTACAGAAAACATGCCATACAGTGGTTAACTATGATCAATTGTGCATCATTTTTTGTGTACTTCATTGCTGCATAAATATAAATCCGCTACCAGGCAGGATACATAAACAAGGAGTGTTAGTTTGTTTAATGGGTCCCTGGTTATGTGACTGGGTACAAGCACTGCAGTTTGACTTTTACAGTGGTTAGCCAGAGCTATGGGCCTGAGCTTCCAGTTGAGTGGGGGGTTCTTCCCAACACCCCCACTTGACCGGAAGGTCTGCTCTAATCAAGGAAAATTAAGTACCACTGCACGCTAGGACGAGCTACCCAAGAGAAAATGGTCCGCTTTACAGGTAAACTAACCCCCCTTCTCAAACTCCTGGCTATGGGTCTGTGGCTATGCAAGTTAAGGTATTGACTTTTAGAGTCTTTGTGAACATATAGAAATCAAAAAGGCCAAGATGCTACCCCAACCACTCCCCAAAGCTAGCCCCACCCATGTCATCATAACATTCATTTTACTTTTCATCTTGTAGGAGTATATTCTAAAAGGCGTTGTAAATGCATCACTTGGACAAGAGCAAGGATCGGTATGTAGTAGACCCTCTCTAAAGTGGACATACCAGGACCAACTCTATATGTCTGTCTTATAGGGAAACTATGTAGTAGACCCTCTCTAAAGTGGACATACCAGGACCAACTCTATATGTCTGTCTTATAGGGAAACTATGTAGTAGACCTCTCTAAAGTGGACATACCAGGACCAACTCTATATGCCTGTCTTATAGGGAAACTATGTAGTAGACCTCTCTAAAGTGGACATACCAGGACCAACTCTATATGTCTGTCTTATAGGGAAACTATGTAGTAGACCCTCTCTAAAGTGGACATACCAGGACCAACTCTATATGTCTGTCTTATAGGGTAACTATGTAGTAGACCCTCTCTAAAGTGGACATACCAGGACCAACTCTATATGTCTGTCTTATAGGGAAACTATGTAGTAGACCTCTCTAAAGTGGACATACCAGGACCAACTCTATATGTCTGTCTTATAGGGTAACTATGTAGTAGACCCTCTCTAAAGTGGACATACCAGGACCAACTCTATATGTCTGTCTTATAGGGAAACTATGTAGTAGACCCTCTCTAAAGTGGACATACCAGGACCAACTCTATATGTCTGTCTTATAGGGAAACTATGCAGTAGACCCTCTCTAAAGTGGACATACCAGGACCAACTCTATATGTCTGTCTTATAGGGAAACTATGTAGTAGACCCTCTCTAAAGTGGACAGACAAGGACCAACTCTATATGTCTGTCTTATAGGGAAACTATGTAGTAGACCCTCTCTAAAGTGGACATACCAGGACCAACTCTATATGTCTGTCTTATAGGGTAACTATGTAGTAGACCCTCTCTAAAGTGGGCATACCAGGACCAACTCTATATGTCTGTCTTATAGGGAAACTATGCAGTAGACCCTCTCTAAAGTGGACATACCAGGACAAACTCTATGTCTGTCTTATAGGGAAACTATGTAGTAGACCCTCTCTAAAGTGGACATACCAGGACCAACTCTATATGTCTGTCTTATAGGGAAACTATGTAGTAGACCCTCTCTAAAGTGGACATACCAGGACCAACTCTATATGTCTGTCTTATAGGGAAACTATGCAGTAGACCCTCTCTAAAGTGGACATACCAGGACCAACTCTATATGTCTGTCTTATAGGGAAACTATGCAGTAGACCCTCTCTAAAGTGGACATACCAGGACCAACTCTATATGTCTGTCTTATAGGGAAACTATGTAGTAGACCCTCTCTAAAGTGGACATACCAGGACCAACTCTATATGTCTGTCTTATAGGGAAACTATGCAGTAGACCCTCTCTAAAGTGGACATACCAGGACCAACTCTATATGTCTGTCTTATAGGGAAACTATGCAGTAGACCCTTTATAAAGTGGACATACCAGAACCAACTCTATATGTCTGTCTTATAGGGTATGCAGTAGACCCTTTATAAAGTGTAGAGTTTTAGGAGTATGGGTGGCGCAGTGGGCAGGGCGCCTGTGCCTCTCAATACTGGGTTCTGGGTTTGCTTTTGGGTTTTGAATCGAGTTTCGTGTGTGATATGGTTCTTGCCTTTGTTGTGAGCGTTTTTATCCGGGTCTTTCAGTTTCCGTCAATCCACAAAAACTAGCAATATCAAAGCTGTGTTCTGTGGTCAGGCATACTTTCATGAGGGGAGCGTAAGGCGGGGGCGAAAACCGCACAGAAAAAAAAACGCCAATAACCGAAAAACCGTCAATATAAGTCAATAACCGTGAACCGCTCAGTCTAGAGAAACCTCAATACCGTGGAATAAAATACGGAAAACCGCGCCAGATTTAAGGCAAAACCGCATCACCGTAAACCCTTACGGCCCACTCTTTCATCCTATCAAAGAAATAAGAGTGTGCCTCAAAAATATGGAAACCCAAGAAAATGAATTAAAAATTTCCATAAACATACTAAAATGCGTATAGAATTGTCTTGTCAGAGACGTATTTTATGCTGTCTCTCTAAACACGTTATCACAGACATGGTTTATTTAAGTTTTAATATTCTTACTCTGCAGAGGGAGCATTTAAAGATAGCACAGCAGTATTTCCAGCTGGTAGGGGGATCTGCGAGCGAGTGTGGTGAGTCCAACAGGGAACTCAATTGTGGCAATATAAATGACCTAGTGATTAAAGAACCCCCCACAAAAATAAATAAATATAAATAAATTTCACAGAAAAAAATCCAACAAGAAATCATCGAGGGCACAACAATATACTAGAGAGAAATGCAAACTAAGCAAGCAAATGTGTTCGGAAAAAAATACATAACGTAATTTATATAAGTTTTGAAACCCAATTTATCAGTTTGTTTTTTTTCCTATGAACTAGACACTATCCCTGGACGCCAATGCATGGCAGCCTGTTTCTTCCTTCTGAAGCAGTTCGAGGATGTGCTCATTTACCTCAATTCAATCAAGGTTTGTTTGCGTCAGCACTGCTCAATAGGCTGTGATGGGAATATCCTAAAGCATTGGGATGGAGTAAGGGTCGTATCAATGACGATTGCTAGGAAAATGTGTCTGGGGGCAAGTCTCGGGCATTTCTTGTGTGTGTTTGGGGAAGGGGCTTAGATGACATGACGGAAAAACATGACGTGACGCTTCAAATAAGCCCATTTCACATCGAATAAGACGGATAATTTCTCTGAGTACTTAGTAAATTATAGCAAACAAAATGTCAAGTGCGACTTTTTTTTTAAATTGATGCGACGTTTCGTAAAGTGTCATTGAAATTTGAGCTTTTCGTTCCTGAACTGATACACAGGGCAATGATGATCAAGTAAAAATTATCTTAAAAAGCCAAAATCTGGTTATGTGCACTTCGGCCTCACGTTATTTGTGTTTTGAAAATCAGTCCGCAATACAAGAAACCTATAGCCATTGTAAGAAATTGTGTCTTCTCTCTCTATCCGGAATTGCGCGTTTTCCAGGTTTTTCCGTCATGTCGGCTCAGATGCATTTTTTCACACATGTTCTACATGACTATTTTCGCTGTCACACCCTTAGAGTTACTTCTACAATGATGACACGTTCAACTTCAACTACGCCCAAGCCAAGGCTGCCGTGGGCAACTACAAGGAGGCCGAGGAGGTGAGTGAACTCCTAAGGTCTTGGTGAAGGTAAATTTGACACCCCTGTTTGTTTTTGTGTTTTTTGCAAAACCTGTATCAATAGTTCTTAAACTTTATTTTTGCAAAAAAAAATTTTCAAGAAATCGCATTCTTAGACGGCTAGAAATTGGCCTTTGCTGTTTCCCGTGACCTGTTGACCGTGACTTCACGCCAATTTTTTTTTTTTTACTTTTCTAGCGTATTATTTTGAGGCGAGAACTCGAGCTTGTCGGGCGTAACCTCGCGACGTGTTTTAAGATATCGCCTTTAAATTTTCGGGATCTGATAGTTAATGCCATGTAATAAAGTGTGTGAGTAATTTTCGATTTTCAACTGAAGATCGCTTTTATAGCACTTTTCCTATCCAAATTTCGCCAGAAATTAGAGTTTCGGCTTTGATTCATGATATTTTGTTGACAGTCAAATAACAAAAAGTCCTCACACACTTTGGTAGATCATTTTGAGATGCAATTACGTGCAAGTGCATTCGAAATAACGCGAAGGTACATTACGCTCTAGAGTAATCTCCGTACTTTTGAGTTTGAGGCCCCAAAACTGGAACACGGAATTAGCTACCGCAAAAATAAAACTTGCAGGAGATAATTCAATCTTTTATCTGATATATAGTTTGTACATGTAGTGAAAATTGCGGCGCGACAATATTTTTTTTTTCCGCGGACACGTTTACCTTTACCGAGACCTTAAAGTCGATTGATGAAGTTCATTGGATACAGTTGTTGTTGATTGGATGAATCAGTGTTCAAACTGCGCCAACATTACTGGGCCAAA
The DNA here is from genome assembly GCF_932526225.1 of Nematostella vectensis. Lineage (NCBI taxonomy): Eukaryota > Metazoa > Cnidaria > Anthozoa > Actiniaria > Edwardsiidae > Nematostella > Nematostella vectensis. Next base: position 10,447,977 of record NC_064045.1, on the reverse strand, counting down.
GTCTCGCCAGTAAAGCCCCATCTACACTACCAATTTTTAGTTAACAATTTTTATTTTCCAGTGTAAATGGAGCAAATTTTTATGTGGCAATTATAATTGCTCAAAAGCTAGCAGGTTTGCTTTATCTCGGCAATTTAAAATTGTCACACATGAAAAATTGCTAGTGTAGATGCCAACAAATATAGTTGTCAATTAAAAATTGCCAACTAAAAATTGTTAGTGTAGATGGGGCTTAATGCTGGTGCAGTTTGCATAGAGCTCATGTTTTGACAAAAATGAGACATTTACATTTCAATGTATGTTTCAGTCTGTCTCAAAGTTGTTTGTTATTTCTCAAGTTTAAAACCTTGGAAACAGTTGAGTTTCTGCTAGTATACACAAGTTTTCTCGCTTGTTGCATGTATTTACATCTATCTGAGAGTTATTCTTATCTCACACGACCATCGATACATCGTCAACGTAACAGAGTACTGTTATTTGATAATTTCGTTGCAGCCTTTGAATAGATGCCGCAAATGCCTTTTAAACCCATTTGCTCCTACACCGCCCATAACCTTTCATGTGATTTTTCAATGATAAATACTTGTTTTTTAAATCCCCATCCCTTTGTGCTTAGATATTCCTGCTGATCCAGTCTGAGAAGATTAAAAGTGACTATACGTATCTGAGCTGGTTGGCCAGATGTTGTAAGTACAATAATCAATCTGCCAATCATTCCATTACCAATTGCCACCATCAAATTTGTAAATGGTTCTTCGTATCAATTTTGAAAATATCTCTATCCATATATTGTATATTTTGTTCTGAACCTGTACTGTACTGAAATGTAAATCTAATTTCGCATCAGGTTTTTATTTTGCGGCAGTAACAGAAGTCGGAAGCAGAGCCTTTTGACACAGGCAAAACCCTCTTTTAACTTTGCAAGTCCCATCGTATGAATTCTTTTTCTCCATCATCATCAGATATCATGAACCACAAGGCCCGTATGGCGTGGGAACTGTACCTGAAGATGGAGACATCGGGAGAGTCATTTAGTCTTTTACAGCTAGTGGCGAACGACTGCTATAAGGTATACACCTATTTCAATAAAGGTTGTGAGTGCAAATGGCAGCTCTACGACCGAAAGTAACCATGCGTCTCGAAGAAAATGGATAAATAAAAACAATTATCCATTGAAGGTTACCAATGTTTGGCTCTGTCATTGCTGGACTTTATTTATTACCTTTAATTTTACAAATAATAAGTACCCATAAGCCATTTGAACTGACAACCTTTTGTGAAATGGGTGTATGAAGAATCTGTCACATCACGTTCTCCGTCATACACTGTATCGCTGTTGTGTTACACTTTTCAGCACACATACCACGTTTTCCATCACACATCTCAGGTTTTACATCACACATACCACATTATCCTGCCATTACATGTCTCACACTTTTCATCACACTCTCCATAACACGTGTCACGCTTTTCATCACACATGCGCGTTCTCCATCACACATGTTTCACTTTTCATCACACATACCACATTCCCCGACAGACATGCCACCTTCTCTATTACATGACACACATTTATAACAGCCATTTCTCATTTCTCTCTCTCCCTCTGCAGATGGGTCAGTTCTACTACGCAGCGAAAGCGTTTGACGTTCTGGAGAGACTAGACCCCAACCCTGAATACTGGGAGGGCAAGAGAGGTGCATGTGTGGGGATCTTCCAGCAGATCATCGCTAACCACGAGCCAAGGTAAGAATGGTGCTTGAATTAAACAAGAACTACTTTGTAATTACTGTTAAATCTCTATCAAGCCTCCCATCCCTTCAAGCCTTCCCATTCAAAAAGCCCCTTCTCTTGAGCTAGGTAGAAGCATAAAAAGGTGTAATCTGTTTTCAAGAAGTACATGTGATGCTTGTTTGCGTAAAAAGGACACCAAAAGTAATTGTTATTATGGAGACAGTGTAATATATATACACTTATTTATCGCATCTATCACTTATAGGGGTATGTGTAGTTATAAACTGCACAGAGCAGTTTGTGTGTGGTTTTCTGGTCAGAATGTTTATTTCCAGTGTACAAATATATATTTGTTGCTTTTGTGTTGTTTGAGACAAATGTTTGTTTGTTTTCCTCAGGGAAACTCTTCGTGATGTGCTTCAGATTCTTCGCAACACGGCGAATCCACAAGTGGAATATATCATTCGCACTATGAAAAAATGGGCCAAAGAGAATCGCATACCTGTCTCCTAGCGTGTCTACTAGCATGCCTTAGTTCAATCGCTTGCAGCTTAACTCTCACTTTGTATGTTATACATACCACACTACCACATTAAGCCCTGCATTTTTCCACATGATAACCTAATCTTATTTTTAACCAGGAGCTTTTGGGTATCAGGGTAAACAGTTTAGTATACTATAGTCACCTCGACATCTGTCACACAAGCGCTTTGCAGGACAGAGTTCAGTTGGGCTGCACATAAAAAAAGATCAAACTCTCTATAATTCTAAGAAAGTGTTTCAATATTCGTGAGAAGTATTAAAGAGTGGTTTTCAAAAACCTGTGAAATACTATATTAAGTTTTTTATGTACTAATACACTGTAATGTCGATGTACTTTTTTTTGTTCTGGCTTGCCTTTTTTACTTAAACAATTTCATTTTGTTGCACAGGATTTTGAAAACCACTCTTTACCCTAAATGTAAATAATTCCTCATGTTTCTTGGTAGTGTGGCTCATTGTAGCCGTCTCCTCTTGAGACCTGTTCACTGTGGTCTTGTGTAAATAACAGAATGCGCTGAACAAAGAGATTTCAATAAAGGTTTTAGTGTAAATCATTGTTTTATAATTAATTATTATTATTATTTAATCTTGAATCCTTGTTCTGGTAATTCAGGTTATGGTGTGCTTTTAGGGCTGCTGTCAGGGCCGGGCCCAGTTAAAAGTAAATTTGTGTTCAGCTCACTGACAATTTGGTGCTTTTCTTACCCACCTTCAGAAACCCAGGGGTATAAACGTTATAGGGAAATACCCCTGGGTTTCCTAGGATGATCATGACATTGCTTTCTTTGCCAAAAGCTTGTGATCCTAGATAAAGGTCTAAAGAGACGTTGACTGACTTAATACTTGTTAACAAAAATAATTATTTGTTTTTGTTTGTATATTGTACGACAGTTACACACTAACGAGCAATTAGTGTTTCACAATTTTATTATAAACTTAGCTCTAATTATAAATATAATAAATGATATCTTCCCCTCATCTTTCATTCAGTAGCATGGCATTGAATTCAAATTCATAAATTTCTTATTGACTTCTCCTTTTCATTTCATTCATTTGATAGTGGAGTTGCAGTAGATTCTTTTGATTCTGTTAGAGCCCGGGAATCATGAAGTAACACGCTGAACTCCACTCCCTGAAAAAAAAGTAAAAACAAAATTAGGGGGTCAAATTTGCATATGACTTTGGCCTTTATCATAGTCCATTCATGTGGGAAGCTTTACCTTACTAATAATAGGGACTGTCATTTTTTAATCACTAAGTGACAGATGGACTGACTGACAATAAATGACTGACTGTCTCACTGAAAGATCCACTGGCAGACTGACTAGCTGACTATCTCACACTGACTGGCTTGCAACTGTTGCCTAAATGCTGACTGATTCATTGCCTGACTTGCTGACTGACTGTTACAGATAACAGATAACTCTCACTGGCTGACTAACCAACAAATGACTGACTGGCTAAGTGACTCACAGACTTACTGACTGACTGAACTGGCAGTCTGATTCTCTGGTTGAATTACCAAAATAGGAGACCTAGACATACAACAATATACCTGATTTTGAGCTGCCCTGACAAACGCTGCATTTGCTGTAACTGTGGTAGCTTTGAGGGTGTCACCCGTGCCAAACACAATCTTAGCGCGCGGTCGAATACTTGCACTTTCTTTGAGTCTCAGTGCACGAGGTGATGGCTCATCATCTACAACAGACACCCTGTCCAGAAGCCTCCTAGCCAATAGGCATCAAGTATATGTCACAAGTGAGAATGGTTGTGCATTACCAAAGCAGGCCTTGAAATATTGGGGGAGGGGACAATACAGAGACATTTTTAAGATTTTGGGTAGAACTTTTGGCTAGCCCCTACTGGGCGCATTTGAAAACTGGGGCTCCCAGACCATTTGGTTCATTTTTGACATGGTGGTCAGTGAATAATTGTACAATGTTGGTTGGTTTGTATGCACATGGCAGTTAGTTTGTGATTGCACATGGTGGTCAGTGTGGGATTGCACACGGTAGTCAGTGTGGGATTGCACATGGTGGTCAGTGTATGATTGCACAAGGTGGTCAGTGTATGATTGTACATGGCGGTCAGTGTGTGATTGCACATGGTGGTCAGTGTGTGATTGCACATGGCGGTCAGTGTGTGGTTACACATGGTGGTCAGTGTATGATTGCACATGGTGGTCAGTGTATGATTGCACATGGTGGTCAGTGTATGATTGCACTTGGTGGTCAGTGTGTGGTTGCACATGGTGGTCAGTGTGTGATTGCACATGGTGGTCAGTGTGTGATTGCACATGGTGGTCAGTGTGTGATTGCACATGGTGGTCAGTGTATAATTGCACAAGGCGGTCAGTGTGTGATTGCACTTGGTGGTCAGTACATGATTGCACATGGTGGTCAGTGTATGATTGCACTTGGCGGTCAGTGTGTGATTGCACATGGTGGTCAGTGTGTGATTGCACATGGTGGTCAGTGTGTGATTGCACATGGTGATCAGTGTGTGATTGCACATGGTGTTCAGTGTATGATTGCACATGGTGGTCAGTGTGTGATTGCACTTGGTGGTCAGTGTATGATTGCACATGGTGTTCAGTGTATGATTGCACATGGTGGTCAGTGTGTGATTGCACTTGGTGGTCAGTGTATGATTGCATGTGGTGGTCAGTGTGTGATTGCACTTTGTGGTCAGTGTATGATTGCACATGGTGGTCAGTGTATGATTGCACATGGCAGTTAGTTTGTGATTGCACATGGTGGTAGGTGTGTGATTGCACATGGTAGTCAGTTTATGATTGCACATGGTGGTCAGTGTATGATTGCACATGGTGGTCAGTGTGTGATTGCACATGGTGGTCAGTGTGTGGTTACACATGGTGGTCAGTGTATGATTGCACATGGTGGTCAGTGTATGATTGCACATGGTGGTCAGTGTATGATTGCACTTGGTGGTCAGTGTGTGGTTGCACATGGTGGTCAGTGTGTGATTGCACATGGTGGTCAGTGTGTGATTGCACATGGTGGTCAGTGTGGGATTGCACATGGTGGTCAGTGTGTGATTGCACATGGTGGTCAGTGTATAATTGCACAAGGCGGTCAGTGTGTGATTGCACTTGGTGGTCAGTATATGATTGCACATGGTGGTCAGTGTATGATTGCACTTGGCGGTCAGTGTGTGATTGCACATGGTGGTCAGTGTGTGATTGCACATGGTGGTCAGTGTGTGATTGCACATGGTGGTCAGTGTGTGATTGCACATGGTGTTCAGTGTATGATTGCACATGGTGGTCAGTGTGTGATTGCACTTGGTGGTCAGTGTATGATTGCACATGGTGTTCAGTGTATGATTGCACATGGTGGTCAGTGTGGTGTGTGATTGCACTTGGTGGTCAGTGTATGATTGCATGTGGTGGTCAGTGTGTGATTGCACTTTGTGGTCAGTGTATGATTGCACATGGTGGTCAGTGTATGATTGCACATGGCAGTTAGTTTGTGATTGCACATGGTGGTAGGTGTGTGATTGCACATGGTAGTCAGTTTATGATTGCACATGGTGGTCAGTGTATGATTGCACATGGCAGTTAGTTTGTGATTGCACATGGTGGTAGGTGTGTGATTGCACATGGTAGTCAGTTTATGATTGCACATGGTGGTCAGTGTATGATTGCACATGGTGGTCAGTGTGTGATTGCACATGGTGGTCAGTGTGTGGTTACACATGGTGGTCAGTGTATGATTGCACATGGTGGTCAGTGTATGATTGCACATGGTGGTCAGTGTATGATTGCACTTGGTGGTCAGTGTGTGGTTGCACATGGTGGTCAGTGTGTGATTGCACATGGTGGTCAGTGTGTGATTGCACATGGTGGTCAGTGTGGGATTGCACATGGTGGTCAGTGTGTGATTGCACATGGTGGTCAGTGTATAATTGCACAAGGCGGTCAGTGTGTGATTGCACTTGGTGGTCAGTATATGATTGCACATGGTGGTCAGTGTATGATTGCACTTGGCGGTCAGTGTGTGATTGCACATGGTGGTCAGTGTGTGATTGCACATGGTGGTCAGTGTGTGATTGCACATGGTGGTCAGTGTGTGATTGCACATGGTGTTCAGTGTATGATTGCACATGGTGGTCAGTGTGTGATTGCACTTGGTGGTCAGTGTATGATTGCACATGGTGTTCAGTGTATGATTGCACATGGTGGTCAGTGTGGTGTGTGATTGCACTTGGTGGTCAGTGTATGATTGCATGTGGTGGTCAGTGTGTGATTGCACTTTGTGGTCAGTGTATGATTGCACATGGTGGTCAGTGTATGATTGCACATGGCAGTTAGTTTGTGATTGCACATGGTGGTAGGTGTGTGATTGCACATGGTAGTCAGTTTATGATTGCACATGGTGGTCAGTGTATGATTGCACATGGTGGTCAGTGTGTGATTGCACATGGTGGTCAGTGTGTGATTGCACATGGTGGTCAGTGTGTGATTGCACATGGTGGTCAGTGTATGATTGCACATGGTGGTCAGTGTGTGATTGCACATGGTGGTCAGTGTGTGATTGCACATGGTGGTCAGTGTATGATTGCACATGGTGGTCAGTGTGTGATTGCACATGGTGGTCAGTGTGTGATTGCACATGGTGGTCAGTGTGTGGTTGCACATGGTGGTCAGTGTATGATTGCACATGGTGGTCAGTGTGGGATTGCACATGGTGGTCAGTGTGTGATTGCACTTGGTGGTCAGTGTGTGGTTGCACATGGTGGTCAGTGTGTGATTGCACTTGGTGGTCAGTGTGTGGTTGCACATGGTGGTCAGTGTGTGATTGCACTTGGTGGTCAGTGTGTGATTGCACATGGCGGTCAGTGTGTGATTGCACATGGCGGTCAGTGTGTGATTGCACATGGCGGTCAGTGTGTGATTGCACATGGCGGTCAGTGTGTGATTGCACATGGCGGTCAGTGTGTGATTGCACATGGCGGTCAGTGTGGGATTGCACATGGTGGTCAGTGTGGGATTGCACATGGTGGTCAGTGTATGATTGCACATGGCGGTCAGTGTGTGATTGCACATGGTAGTCAGTGTATGATTGCACATGGTGGTCAGTGTATGATTGCACATGGTGGTCAGTGTGTGATTGCACATGGTGGTCAGTGTGTGATTGCACATGGCGGTCAGTGTGGGATTGCACATGGTGGTCAGTGTGTGATTGCACATGGCGGTCAGTGTGTGGTTACACATGGTGGTCAGTGTATGATTGCACATGGTGGTCAGTGTATGATTGCACAAGGTGGTCAGTGTGGGATTGCACAAGGTGGTCAGTGTGTGATTGCACATGGTGGTCAGTGTATAATTGTACATGGTGGTCAGTGTGTGATTGCACATGGTGGTCAGTGTGTGATTGCACATGGTGGTCAGTGTGTGGTTACACATGGTGGTCAGTGTATGATTGCACATGGTGGTCAGTGTATGATTGCACATGGTAGTCAGTGTGGGATTGCACATGGTGGTCAGTGTGTGATTGCACATGGTGGTCAGTGTGTGATTGCACATGGTGGTCAGTGTATGATTGCACATGGCAGTTAGTTTGTGATTGCACATGGTGGTCAGTGTATGATTGCACATGGTGGTCAGTGTGTGATTGCACATGATGGTCAGTGTGTGATTGCACATGGTGGTCAGTGTATGATTGCACTTGGTGGTCAGTGTGTGATTGCACATGGCGGTCAGTGTGTGATTGCACATGGTGGTCAGTGTGTGATTGCACATGGTGGTCAGTGTGTGATTGCACATGGTGGTCAGTGTGTGATTGCACATGGTGGTCAGTGTATGATTGCACATGATGGTCAGTGTGTGATTGCACACGGCGGTCAGTGTATGATTGCACAAGGTGGTCAGTGTATGATCGCACATGGTGGTCAGTGTATGATTGCACATGGTGGTCAGTGTGTGATTGCACATGGTGGTCAGTGTATGATTGCACATGGTGGTCAGTGTATGATTGCACATGGTGGTCAGTGTGTGATTGCACATGGTGGTCAGTGTATGATTGCACATGGTGGTCAGTGTGTGATTGCACATGGTGGTCAGTGTATGATTGCACATGGTGGTCAGTGTATGATTGCACATGGTAGTCAGTGTATGATTGCACATGGTAGTCAGTGTATGATTGCACATGGTGGTCAGTGTATGATTGCACATGGTGTTCAGTGTGTGATTACACATGGTGGTCAGTGTATGATTGCACATGGTGGTCAGTGTATGATTGCACATGGTGGTCAGTGTGTGATTGCACATGGTGGTCAGTGTATGATTGCACATGGTGGTCAGTGTATGATTGCACATGGTAGTCAGTGTGTGATTGCACATGGTAGTCAGTGTATGATTGCACATGGTGGTCAGCGTATGATTGCACATGGTGGTCAGTGTGTGATTGCACATTGTGGTCAGTGTGTGATTGCACATTGTGGTCAGTGTGTGATTGCACATGGTGGTCTGTGTATGATTGCACATGGTGGTCAGTGTGTGATTGCACATTGTGGTCAGTGTGTGATTGCACATGGTGGTCTGTGTATGATTGCACATTGTGGTCAGTGTGTGATTGCACATGGTGGTCAGTGTGTGACTGCACATTGTGGTCAGTGTGTGATTGCACATGGTGGTCTGTGTATGATTGCACATTGTGGTCAGTGTGTGATTGCACATGGTGGTCTGTGTATGATTGCACATTGTGGTCAGTGTATGATTGCACATGGTGTTAGTAGCAGATGCAAATGTCTACGTCTAAGTAATACACAGAATGCATATTCTATATTATATTTTATGTTATTTTATATTTTACCTTGCTCTCTCCTTTTCTTTTTCCCCACCAATAGTTTGAATTATTGACTTGAAGTCTGTGACAGCTGATTTACAGGCAAACAGCTCCTTGCCTTCGATACAAAAACTTAAGTCAACTGGTGTATGTGATTTGCTGTAGAAAATATCTAGTATTTTTGAAAAAATTATGGCAACAGAGAGAGTTTAAGATCTGTTAAACCTGGAAACCAGCACAAGGTACCAGCTAAATTCAGCATCAAGACAAACCCCATTACATCTACATCAGGTAACAATGACTTTTATCATAGCTACAATTCAATAACTAAAATCCTCAAATGGTTTGGTACCAGATGCACATTCAGTGTTTGCTGGAAGAGGATGATATTAAGGCATAGATTACAAAAAAAGTTGGCCACCATTTGTAGTGTATTAGCACACTTTACTTAAGTATCATATAACATGACGTTATTGATAATGATTATTTGTAATACCATATAAGGTCATGGCGTATGCCATAAGTTGTAAATACTGTGATTAAAGATCAGTCTATATTCGCAAACCAAAGAGTGCGGTTATGTTAACTGACTCCAGAATATATATTGAAAGACACTAAACTCTTCACTAAGAAAAGGGTGTGAGCACTGAATAATGTTTAAAAGCAAAATAAGCATTTAACACATTGACCCCTGAACCGGCCTGTACCGGCTTTGGGAAGTACCCACAACCCAAAAAATTCATAAATTCAAAATAAACACGACAAGATGAAGATACTCAGGCATCAGTCTAAGGGATAAATGGTCTTGCAGATATGCATCCAACCAAGGTGTTGGCATCTACTCTTAAGCCAAATAATAGCACAGGTTCTTTGACAAATCTCAAATCGAACAAGGAGAGAAAAGCAGAATCACCCCTCTCAATAAAACGCTCAAAATACCACACAAGGGAGAGAGATCAGCAAACACAGCTCAAGACACAAATAGATACCTTTATTCTGATCCTCCAGGTACATTTCCTTGGCCTCAAAACACAATGCCCATTCCTTGAAGGATTGTACAACCACGAAAATATGTTTACGTATTGCAAAGCATTCTGGGAGATACAGGGGAAAATTCACGAGGGGAGGGCCAGTCAACACTCCTCTCCCCAAAGTCAGATGGTTTTTTATAAGTCTTTTCACCCCGAAGCCAAACGAATCAATTCCAGGTCATACAGACCCAGAATAGCAGTGTAAACAATTTTGCAATCAATTTGGTTTCAGAAAAGACACCATTTAGGAGAGCTGTGGTGATTCATTAGAAAATTATTTTCTCATCCGGGCAAAGCCAAACAAGAAAAAATCATCATGAATCCACCTTTGCTTGCAAATATCCATAAGCAAGGCACTCAATTATGCCCCAAAAGACTTCATGATGTCCTGAGACACTCTCCTAATATGCTCATAGCTGTATTTTTGATGAAAAATACAAGCAACCATCAACTTGTGCTGGCTTCAGCACATCGACGAGGGATTAAAAGTGGGGACCGCAAAGCACTGTTGGAAAGCTTGGATACGGCTGACTAGGTGCAGCTGTGTTTGACTTTGACGGGCTGTATAAAACTCAGAATAGGGGGGGAGGTATCTGTTTTCAGTCTGTTTTTTGTAAATTCAGCTCCAAAAAAGCCAGGAGTCAATGGGTTAATTTAATTAATTTAATCTTTAATTTAATACACAAAATGTTAAACTAAACAACAACAGAATAAGCAATAAAATGATCATTTTTCAGTGCCTTACCTCTACAATATTCCTCAAGTTTTGGTAATAAAGGATCTTTTAGTTCCTTTTCTGCTTGACAAGTAAGTACTGAGTCCTGGGGAAACATCTTGACTTATTAGAAAAAAACATCCTGACATTAACCTGGAAACAGACACTTCAAAAGCTACAGAAAATAGCTAACATGATAACATGATAAATCAAGGGAAAGGCTTGTTTCAGATACTGTGGATAATTTCAGGAAAAAAAAAACATGTCTACTTCCAAAGATTTCCACAAGCAAACATTTCAGTGTTTACAGAGCAAAAATGGAAAACTTTGGCTTTAAAACCCTTGGATCTTTTCTTTTTTTGTGCTTTTGCAATTCTAAGAAAAGTCAAAGAAACATGTAAATTTTCAAAATTCAAATTGCAAATTGCAAAATGGTACTTATTTGAAACAGGACGCTGAAATCAAAATTCAGACTCCAAATTCAATATGAATCAAATTTTTGGAATTAATCTGAAAACAACAACAACTCCAACAAAGTAGTTAAGGAGTAACTTCTGGGAGCTTATTTATATTTTTTGTGCCTCACAAGTATTTATGATAATTATAATATATATAACTTTTCAAAATCATGCTTGAGGAAAAAAGGCTATGGCTTATCTATGTTCAATACATATTTTCTAAAGTTCAACTATAGCTACAGTTTTACCCTGAAGATGAAGTCCCTTCCACCATTAGTGACGGATGATACGTAGGCGATCATGGAAGAGACATCCAAATTCAAGAGATAGCTGATAAAATAATGGATATCATTATCATACATGAGAAAGACAAGAAAAAGATAAGTGTGACAGTCTTTTCAGTGCTTTAATAAAATCTAGCAGAAAGATGTAATTATGGTTGAAACATGCTGAGATTCATTTCCATTTTTAAACTTGACTCAACAATCTGATGTCTAAAATGATAAAATTATACCAAGTCCATACATCTTGTGTTCTTGCCCAAGTTGGTCAGCATCAGGTTTAGGTAATTCCATTGTTGGCTTTTCCTCGCCTGGGTTTCCTATAACTTCCCCTTCAACACAGACCCCAATTTCCAGAAGTGCCTCTGAAAATTTTAATAGATATTTGAAAGGGTGGTCCAGGATTTTTCAAAAGATGTAGAAATGGCAGGTGATAAAATCTGTGGATTTTAGTTATGGTAAGTGATAATATATGTGGATTTTAGCTCCCATGCATTTTTGCTACAATTTCAGTTGGGGTATGTGGTTCCAGTCCACCATTGAAAATAACCATAAACAATAAAAATTTGATAATTTCTCAACAATATTTGATTACAAAAAGGTATCTGAGCAACTTAGATTAGAATAGAAATGGATGCTTTTTTTACTCCATAGTGTAGGGTTATCAATGGGTAAATCAGAGACTTGCCAAGGAACCGAGACCCATGTTTCAGAATTTGAGCCCAAGACTTTTGTCCAATTTCGGAATCTGAGCTTGAGAGTCTTGTCAAATTTCGGAATCCGAGCCCAAGCATTTCTGAGCTTGATTTTGGGTAACTTGCTCAAGGTAAGTCATAAACATCAGTTGAAAAAAGAATAAGTAGAGTTACAAGACAACCTTGGTACAAGGGGAAACCCGTAGCATGGTAACAACATAAAATAGATAGCGTTTAACAAAATCAGAGGCTCCTAGCTAGATCACATTTTGAGATTCGGGGACCATGGTAAAAAAAAGGAGGCTCCGAGACCAAATGAGACTTCGAGACATGCGTAAAAACACCAGGATTCTAAGACTTTGCAAACATTTTTGCCAGAATTTCAAGGTACCCAACACTACCCCTAAGTGTGCAAATGGCCAACTGATTAGCCTGCAGTAATTATTAAATGGTGGTTTAACATGATCACTCATACCATCTGTGTTACCAGGGAATAAAGTACAAAAAAAGTGTAATTACATTGTTTATTATTAAAACATACTTGCAACATCCTCAGTGACACCATTTTGGAAGGAAAACACTACGATGGGAGAGACAAAGTGGACCTCGTTTTGGACTGCACATTCTTTAAGCTCCTGGCATCATTCAAAGGATATTGTAAATACAATCAGCAGAGGCTCATTAATTTAGCTTATACATACTTATTTGGTTAGTTAAACAACACAACAGCACTGAAAACAGTGTTGAATTTCACTGTACCCATTGTACAGTCACTATGGCGATATGGAAACAGGGAAAGCTTTGGTTTATGAGGAACCATTCACAAATACCAGCAAGTATTCTCAAGCCTATGCCTTGCTTTATTCTAAGCTCCCAGTGTTTCTAGCTGTTATATGCAGTAAATTTGTTCCATGCTAGCAGAGGTATCTTAACCACCAAAGAAAGATTATCTCTCACATGACTGAGAAATCAATTGTTGCAACAATACCAAAGTGCATACTCAATACAGAACTTGCTCCAGCAAAGGTCTTTCACATCTCTCTCATTTTTCTCTTCACTTGAGCATACCTGCCAGCCCCCAGACTTAAAAAACCAGGAGATTTTTAGGGGGGAGGGGAGGGGTACTCTTATTGTTGTTGGGTACCCTGTGGTCAAGTGAAAGACAAAAAAAATGAAATCGATATTTCCCCCCACCCCCAAGAACTTTGGAGAACTTTTGGGAAGTTAATAAGGACATGCTACTCTGTCATTTAAGGGCACAATCACTTGAAGTGCAATAACTTTTTGGTAAAACACTAAATTGACTGGACTAATGGTTCAATGTTAAGAACATCAATTTCAACTACTTTTTGAGAGGCCAGCATTTTCATTCCATCGTATCCTGACCACTGAGAGCCTAAAAATGGGGAGGGGGCACTGACTTATTTAGGAGCAGTGTTGATTTAAAGCCCATATTCCAGGGATATAAATAAAATTGTATAGGGGGGGCATTCTCTCCCATGAAAATTTTGCCATTTTCAAACATTTAAAATGCTAATTATTGCTAAAACCACATGGCGGAAAAACATGAAATAACGCTTGAAATAAGACGGAAAAGGCAGAAAATTTCTACTTAGTGAGTGATAGCAAACAAAATATCAACTACATACATAGCGCAAGGATGATCGTGAAAAAATAAGCCAAAATCTGGGTAATTGCATTTTGGCCTCACGTTATTTGTGTTTTGAAAACCATTCCACAAGGAACCATTGTAAGAAATCAAGTCTTCTATCTCGAATTGCACAGGTTTTTCCGTCATTTTCCAGGTTTTTCCGTCATGTCTGCACCTATATATAAAACAGCATCATTAGCTCCTTCCCACCAGAATTCCTATTTTTTTCATACCGCCAATGAAAAGATAGTGGGCAGGTAGGGGAGAGGAGAACTTTGACATGAATGGAAATTTGTTAATTTATTGATGGAAATTATCAAAAGCAAACTGCAATAGACAAAAAAGAGAAAAAAATAGAAGCAACACGTCTGGGGTTCTCCTTAGAAAAATTTTGAGGTTCCAGACTTTAAGGAGGCTTGGAAATTGATCAGAATACCTGTTAAAAAAATAAGGGCCTCTCCTAATCCTTGTATTAAAATTTGAGACCCTCCCCTAAATCGGAGCTGAATAGAATCGCAACCCTCCCCCTAAACATAGCAGTCATCCCTCCCGTTTAAAAATGGCCCTTCCCTTACAAACTCGCGCGAAGACACGGCTCCAAAGTATGAGCCAATTTCTCAACAGTTCGTGCGAAAATTGTCTAACTTGGTTGGTCGATATCTGAAAGCATTTTGGTATTGCGGTAGTCCTGTGTTCTGCAAGAAACGCCTGGAAAAGGCTGCTCGTTGACTATTTAGTTCGAAAAAACTGAAAACATCATAACTTGAATTACAAACTATGAGATCTGCAGAACTTTGTGGCTAAAATCCAACTTCTACTTACAAAACAACTCGACTGATTAAAATTTGGTCATAAATCGGGAGATTTAAGGTAAAACCGGGAGACCGGGAGATTTGATAAAAAAACGGGAGTCTCCCAGCAAAACCGGGAGAGTTGGCAGGTATGCTTGAGAGAGCTCTGTTATCAAGGAAAGGCATTTCCTGCATTTTCCTTTGCCTGTCCAGTGGTAACAGTATAGTATGTTATAAGACTATAACACCGAGCTTTATGGGCTATTTCTTGCTCTTACATACCTTAGCTTGCTCAGTCAAATCACGGTCACCAAAATTTCCTTCCCCTAAAAGACAGTGAAATATTTTTTGTCTTTACTGCAAAAAAAGCCTAGGCCTGGTACAAACAATGCAGCTTATTTTATTTTATTTCTTTGTCTTTACCAATTTTGATACATATATATTTTTGTTATAACCCACCTTGCCATATTCTATGAAGAGCGACAGGATTTCTTGCAATAACTTTGATCCAATTAGACCCTTTCTTGGCAACAACATCAACGGAGATAGCTACCTGGTCCGCCTCGCTGTAAGCCGGGTGATAGTAGTATGATTTAAATAAAGCAGTGACACCCTCTGCTTCCTCTACTGTCTTTATGACACCTTGAAGGTGAGATAGATTTGTGCTTTTTACATAGCTTGCGTCGTTTGACTTTTTGTTTTTAACCTGTAAAAAGAAGATGAACAGTTCAAATTAACCTGAATGTCAGTGCTATCAAATGTGTAATTTTATGTTAAGATTAAGGAGGCCCGTCTGGTATAAGCCTTGTGGTTTCCTACGGGCCTACAAGTCACTCTCTGCAGAATCATTACTATTACCCTTTACTTAATTTAAAAAAATGTGAAAAAAATAAACTGAAACTGAACCGAAAGTGAATTACTAACCTCGATTTGATTATCATTCCGAGTAAACTGGGCCTCACTGAAAAACAAATGATCATAATAGTCTCTTACCATTTCTAGAAACTTCAGCTCTGCTTTTATCTTTCTTGTCAATTTTCCGATTCCTTCGATGCTTCTTTGTTCAAGCCCCATACATCTGGATAACAACCCATGTCCGAGTTTTACACGTTCTAGCAGTAGCTGCTTGAGTTCTCTAGACTCTTCTTCTGCCATGCAAGTAAGATTAAGTAGTGGTTTACTTTAGAATGGAACCCTGTAGAAGATAAAACAACAAAACACACTTTTTACGCCGCCATTTTGAATTTTATGAAGAGACTGGGGAGAACCAAAGGCATCCTGAAGGCCCAGGTAACCTAAACAAGAAACCTCGCCTGGAACGGCGAGCAATGTGCATGATGACGACATTACTACAATGCTATAGCAACCAGCTTATTCCCAAGAGACGCAAGCAAGAAAAGGACCCCGATATTTTTCAATGTACATCTCAGCGAGCTGTGCGTGGCGTAACCGACTAAGACAGGCCTGGGATCCTGGTTATTGCCCCCCCATTAATGCGCGGGTACCTCAGGTCCCTTTGTGTTGTACAGTTCGTTAGATAGCGGTGCTGGGACCGAAATTTCCAGCTTAGCCGTAAAGCTTTAGCTGCCATACGGCGTTTCAGCGTATGTCTGGAAGTATGGTCTATTTTTTTCTGTCTCTTTTCGTCTGATTTGACGAGGTTCGATCCGCGGGTGGCTCTAACCTTTTTTTGATCACTTATCACAGGGTCGTAGCCAGGCAATAGCCCCACCAAAAAGTTGCTCGAACCACTGAAAGTTGCTAAAAAGTTGCCATAAGCACAATCTACATATGCCTATTCGCGACGGGTGGGAAACGATCAGTTTTCTCGGATCTTAGGGGGGCACTTTGTTTTCGAAAAGAGCCATGGGAAGAATAATACACAGCTTTCCCACTATGCTTAGCGTACAAATCTTGCTTGTGATGTACGTCAGAAGAGAATGTTTCACTTGGGACTAGATTTTTTTTGTTATGTTTATTTCGACGATTAAGCAAAATGGCAGTAATTGTAAAGTCTGGGCTGCCCTAATCTCTGAAGACAGACTCTATTGATCTCCTTGAGTGCCAACCAATCCTCTAATGATGGGTTAAAGTAAATAGCAATTCAAAGTCATTCAATAACCCCAAATAAAATTAACACATTTCCCTAAGATTTCGATACGCAAACTACTATACGGAATTGGAATTTTTCTGTGTGAAGGCGCGTTTTCTAGGCGTTGTAATGCGAATTATGAAATGCTAAAAATAATGGAGCCAAAATAATATTGTTTTGTCACGAGCGACAGGTTTTATTGTTTTGGCAATCTTGGACGGGAAGATCGGAACAATTAAACTTGTCATTAATTTATTTAGTTTCTTTCAGACGCGATGTCAACAAAGCATTGCTGGGAAGCTTTCTCACGCCTTTATAAATCTATTGTTGTTGGGCTATTTTCGACCGCATGCATGGGTAAACACATGAGAGCTGTTCTTTGAGAGTGAATAATACCAGAGGTATCCTAGTGAACGAGATGGTTAAACACCTGAATTGACATTAATGAAGTCGTCAAATTTAGTTTGATTTTTCATTAGAGGATGGCGTCTAATTTACGCACTAGTTCTAAGGGAACTATGGAGTCTGAACCCGCCGTTAAGGCGAAGGGAGCAAATAAACATCTTACTCTACAAAACGCAAGAGCAACAGAAAACTGGCTTCGTGTCAAAAACGTGTTGGACAAGCAGAAAAAGGAAATCTCGAGCAAATTTGAAGAAGATAAAAGTAAGTTATTGAAACAACGGGAGAAAATGCAGTTTACTTCACTCAGTCTTACAGCCGTACCAGAGAAAGACGAAGGAAGTTCAGACAAAGCGAAAAATCAAAGACGAATGACTTTTGCCGATGTTTACGATGCGCTCATGATGACTATGAAAGAGCAAAGAAATCAAGACTCGAGAAGCACTTCGTCTGAGCCAACATTTCGTCGAGGAAGTACTGTCAGCTACGATTTGAAAAAAGTTACTCGCAAACCAATGAGCTTTTCGTTACAGAGTCTACAAAAGGCGAACATGAATTTGCACAACATGCAAGAAGTACCCGAAAACGATTCAGACGACGAAGAAACCGAGCAAAGCGAGGAGAAAGCTGGGGTCTTTGAGCTGAGCGAAGAAGAGAAATTATTAGGACCAACATTAAGGCTTCCTCCGACGGCCCTCCCACCAATCCACAACCAAAATGTGTTCAAGCCACAAAGTCGTAACTTCGAGCGAAGGACCAAAAATAACCCTGACGTAAAGATCGAGGAACTCAGATACTGTCGGTACTTGAGGACGGGGAGCAGGGAAGGAAGGAGGAGTTCTGTGCCTGCAATTAGCCCCGTGAGGGATAGAGTGCCTAGAAACCCTTTAGGAAGACGATAGAGCAGCTACTACAACATTGGATAATCTATACAATACACTTCAATAAAGTACCTGTTGGTTCTGTAATTCAAAATTCAAGTGCCTTATCACAAAACAAAAATAAAACAAAATATCATGGAGGGTATTATTAAAATATGGAGTATAGAGAAAATGCAGCAATTATTAGTGTGGCTGCCCTAATTTTTATCTAAAAACTATAGATAAAAACCTTGTTCTCTCAATTATCAAATAAACACCTTATAAAATAATTATTATTAAAATATGGAGTATAAAGAAAATGCAGCAATTATTAGTGTGGCTCGCCCTAATGTTTATCTACAAACTATAGATAAAAACCTTGTTCTCTCAATTATCAAACACCTTATAAAAGAAACAGAAGGGCGACGAGATGGGAGGAAAATAAACACTGGTAAATAGGGCATAAAATGTCAGTCTAGAGTTTTATCATTTCGCAAAATGCAGGAGCTGTTTTGGCGTTGTATAAACCTGTTTTGGCAACGGGTTAAGGTGGATTTTTTTGTTAAGGATGGTTTAAAAAAAGCAAACATTTTGTGTAATGACTAGCAATTAAATTAGGTTTAGCGCGATAAATAATGAAAATAGCTTAAAGTGGTAAAGACATTTCCGTTCATACTGTGAAGTTTTTTAGTTTCGAAATCTCACCTAGAGGAGCAGGTAATTTTATATAAAAAAATCCAAGGTTTTTGTCGGAATATTTTCTTCTCGCATCGTTAGTTGCGTAGAAAGAATTAGATCTTCTAAAGCATCAAAACTCTGTACACGCATTTTTGTACAATTCTACGGAAGCCCAGCGGGGCCACTGCCCTATTCGGTTTCGGATTCCCATGTTTTGCAAAACATCACGAGTTTGGGCCCGGTCGCACTAGCAAGATGTTCAGGAGATGTCAGGGACATTTAGGTGGACAAGTTTGTCCCGTGACATCAGACATTCTTAAATTAAGGTCGCACTGGCTGCAACATCCGTGGATCACGAGCCCTAAAAATAACATCGTATGTCATTTATCTGCTTTTCCTACGCGCGCGGGAGATTCGAAGAGCAAATACTCTCTGCATGCTGCACGTCTGCATATTAAGTCTTGAATAGAACAAATCTGCTGCTTTTCGTTTGGATGTACCTATACATCGTGCTGCGTTAGTCGGATGCATAGCTGTTACTGTTTGCAAATGTAGTTGTCTATTATGCACCGAAGGCAAAGACGTACATGTTTGGCTTGGAATTGACCGTTCCTCACGCCGCTAGATTGTTGGAAATAAGGGATTTTGGTAGGGATTCACCTCTAGCTTTAAAGGCGAAGCGAAGGTTGCTATTTGAGACCATTTACGTTTTTTGTGTGAAGAATAAAAACAGAGTTCCCCTGATATCAGGTAGATGTCCTGCCCTGTGGCAGGACATCGGCTCCTGTGATGTTTTGTCCCGACCGGCGAATTTGTCGTGTTGCGTAAAAACATAGGTCGCACTTGGTTTCGTAACATGTCACGGACATCTGTCAGTTTTTGAGCTTATCTAAACAAAGATGTCCTGAACATCTTGCTAGTGCGACCGGGCCCTTATCAAAGAGAAACGCTATAAATAAAAACAGAGAAGATATGTTTAATGCTAACCCGAACAACTAAGGCTATATACTTTAGAATTCTAGTAGAGACTAAAAGCATTTCATGATTTAATGTCAGATACCATAATCTTTCTTTTCCCGCCAAAAGCCGTTATGTTTTGTCGGGTTATTTGATATATTGCTATATCGTGAAAAAGTCTAAAGTGGTCCCGGCGCATTAATTATTTCATATTCAATCACATATTCAGGCAAGTCACCGTTGCCAAATCTTTGTACTTCAGGCAAAAAAATATTCCGCCAAAACATAAACTAGTGCAAGAAAAACAAAAAGCAAAAAGAATCGAAAAATAAAGTTGCACCTGGTTATGACTTTTATTGCATGTGGTGGCTCCTAAAAGAGCCGTTTGTTTTGTATCGACTTGATGATCTAGCCGCCGAATCCGTACAGGGTTCGACCTTGTCGCTTCAGAGCGTAGACCACATCCATGGCGGTGACAGTCTTGCGCTTGGCGTGCTCGGTGTAGGTGACCGCGTCACGGATAACATTCTCAAGGAAGACTTTGAGAACGCCACGGGTCTCCTCGTAGATGAGGCCAGAGATTCGCTTGACTCCTCCACGGCGGGCGAGACGGCGAATGGCGGGCTTGGTGATGCCCTGGATGTTATCCCGAAGGATCTTGCGATGACGCTTCGCGCCTCCCTTTCCTAGACCTTTCCCTCCTTTGCCGCGACCAGACATAATGATTGTGAGCCCAACCTGAACAGTTTGAAGGTAGAATGCCGTAAGAGAGGCTTATATACCCGCGATACGGCCCTCAAAGGAAACATAACGTGCATCTCATTGCAAGAAACACAATACTTTAAGGTCAATAGTTTAATTGTATCTGCAAGTCAAATTTATTTTGATCCGATTATGCTATAGAGCCCAGTTCAGATCAAAGTCAACTTGGAATAAAACCATTTCGTTTAATATATTTAAGAAGGTAGATACCTCCGAATGTTTTGAACGATATGAACTACACAACTTATGGTTTTTATTTTGATTATTTTACGGAATCAAATAGATATTTTAGGAAAACCGGGTAGTAAGAAACACAGCATATCTTTGGCGGGCTTTTGTAGGTCGGGAATGAACCAACCAGATTGCGCGCTTTCGAACCAATCAGGACCTGAGGCGGCAAGTTTTTACCAAAGGTATCCTAGTGAACGAGATGGTTCAACATCTAAATTGACATTAATGAAGTCGTCAAATGTAGTTTGATTTTAATTAGAGGATGGCGTCTAATTTTCGCACTAGTTCTAAGGGAACTATGGAGTCTGAACCCGCCGTTAAGGCGAAAGGAGCAAATAAACATCTCGCTCTACAAAACGCTAGAGTAACAGAAAACTGGCTTCGTGTTAAAAACGTGTTGGACAAGCAGAAAAAAGAAATCTCGAGCAAATTTGAAGAAGATAAAAGTAAGTTATTGAAACAACAGGAGAAAATGCAGTTTACTTCACTCAGTCTTACATCAGTACCAGAAAAAGACAAAGGAAGTTCAGACAAAGCGAAAAATCAAAGACGAATTACTTTTGCCGATGTTTACGATGCGCTCATGATGACCGTGAAAGAGCAAAGAAGCAATCAAGACTGGAGACGCACTTCGTCTGAGCCAACATTTCGTCGAAAAAGTACTGTCAGCTACGATTTGAAAAGAGTTACTCGCAAACCAATGAGCTTTTCGTTAAAGAGTCTACAAAAGGCGAACATGAATTTGCACAACGTGCAAAAAGTACCCGAAAACTATTCAGACGACGAAGAAAGCGAGCAAAGCGAGGAGAAAGCTGGGGTCTTTGAGCAGAGCGAAGAAGAGAAATTATTAGGACCAACATTAAGGCTCCCTCCGACGGCCCTCCCACCAATCCACAACCAAAATGTGTTCAAGCCACAAAGTCGTAACTTCGAGCGAAGGACCAAAAGTAACCCTGACGTAAAGATCGAGGAACTCAGATACTGTCGGTACTTGAGGACGGGGAGCAGGGAAGGAAGGAGGAGTTCTGTGCCTGCAATTAGCCCCGTGAGCGATAGAGTGCCTAGAAACCCTTTAGGAAGACGATAGAGCAGCTACTACAACATTGGATAATCTATACAATACACTTCAATAAAGTACCTGTTGGTTCTGTAATTCAAAATTCAAGTGCCTTATCACAAAACAAAAATAAAAAAAAATATCATGGAGGGTATTATTAAAATATGGAGTATAGAGAAAATGCAGCAATTATTAGTGTGGCTGCCCTAATTTTTATCTAAAAACTATAGATAAAAACCTTGTTCTCTCAATTATCAAATAAACACCTTATAAAATAATTATTATTAAAATATGGAGTATAAAGAAAATGCAGCAATTATTAGTGTGGCTCGCCCTAATGTTTATCTACAAACTATAGATAAAAACCTTGTTCTCTCAATTATCAAACACCTTATAAAAGAAACAGAAGGGCGACGAGATGGGAGGAAAATAAACACTGGTAAATAGGGCATAAAATGTCAGTCTAGAGTTTTATCATTTCGCAAAATGCAGGAGCTGTTTTGGCGTTGTATAAACCTGTTTTGGCAACGGGTTAAGGTGGATTTTTTTGTTAAGGATGGTTTAAAAAAAGCAAACATTTTGTGTAATGACTAGCAATTAAATTAGGTTTAGCGCGATAAATAATGAAAATAGCTTAAAGTGGTAAAGACATTTCCGTTCATACTGTGAAGTTTTTTAGTTTCGAAATCTCACCTAGAGGAGCAGGTAATTTTATATAAAAAAATCCAAGGTTTTTGTCGGAATATTTTCTTCTCGCATCGTTAGTTGCGTAGAAAGAATTAGATCTTCTAAAGCATCAAAACTCTGTACACGCATTTTTGTACAATTCTACGGAAGCCCAGCGGGGCCACTGCCCTATTCGGTTTCGGATTCCCATGTTTTGCAAAACATCACGAGTTTGGGCCCGGTCGCACTAGCAAGATGTTCAGGAGATGTCAGGGACATTTAGGTGGACAAGTTTGTCCCGTGACATCAGACATTCTTAAATTAAGGTCGCACTGGCTGCAACATCCGTGGATCACGAGCCCTAAAAATAACATCGTATGTCATTTATCTGCTTTTCCTTCGCGCGCGCGGGAGATTCGAAGAGCAAATACTCTCTGCATGCTGCACGTCTGCATATTAAGTCTTGAATAGAACAAATCTGCTGCTTTTCGTTTGGATGTACCTATACATCGTTCTGCGTTAGTCGGATGCATAGCTGTTACTGTTTGCAAATGTAGTTGTCTATTATGCACCGAAGGCAAAGACGTACATGTTTGGCTTGGAATTGACCGTTCCTCACGCCGCTAGATTGTTGGAAATAAGGGATTTTGGTAGGGATTCACCTCTAGCTTTGAAGGCGAAGCGAAGGTTGCTATTTGAGACCATTTACGTTTTTTGTGTGAAGAATAAAAACAGAGTTCCCCTGATATCAGGTAGATGTCCTGCCCTGTGGCAGGACATCGGCTCCTGTGATGTTTTGTCCCGACCGGCGAATTTGTCGTGTTGCGTAAAAACATAGGTCGCACTTGGTTTCGTAACATGTCACGGACATCTGTCAGTTTTTGAGCTTATCTAAACAAAGATGTCCTGAACATCTTGCTAGTGCGACCGGGCCCTTATCAAAGAGAAACGCTATAAATAAAAACAGAGAAGATATGTTTAATGCTAACCCGAACAACTAAGGCTATATACTTTAGAATTCTAGTAGAGACTAAAAGCATTTCATGATTTAATGTCAGATACCATAATCTTTCTTTTCCCGCCAAAAGCCGTTATGTTTTGTCGGGTTATTTGATATATTGCTATATCGTGAAAAAGTCTAAAGTGGTCCCGGCGCATTAATTATTTCATATTCAATCACATATTCAGGCAAGTCACCGTTGCCAAATCTTTGTACTTCAGGCAAAAAAATATTCCGCCAAAACATAAACTAGTGCAAGAAAAACAAAAAGCAAAAAGAATCGAAAAATAAAGTTGCACCTGGTTATGACTTTTATTGCATGTGGTGGCTCCTAAAAGAGCCGTTTGTTTTGTATCGACTTGATGATCTAGCCGCCGAATCCGTACAGGGTTCGACCTTGTCGCTTCAGAGCGTAGACCACATCCATGGCGGTGACAGTCTTGGGCTTGGCGTGCTCGGTGTAGGTGACCGCGTCACGGATAACATTCTCAAGGAAGACTTTGAGAACGCCACGGGTCTCCTCGTAGATGAGGCCAGAGATTCGCTTGACTCCTCCACGGCGGGCGAGACGGCGAATGGCGGGCTTGGTGATGCCCTGGATGTTATCCCGAAGGATCTTGCGATGACGCTTCGCGCCTCCCTTTCCTAGACCTTTCCCTCCTTTGCCGCGACCAGACATAATGATTGTGAGCCCAACCTAAACAGTTTGAAGGTAGAATGCGGTAAGAGAGGCTTATATACCCGCGATACGGCCCTCAAAGGAAACATAACGTGCATCTCATTGCAAGAAAAACAATACTTTAAGGTCAATAGTTTAATTGTATCTGCAAGTCAAATTTATTTTGATCCGATTATGCTATAGAGCCCAGTTCAGATCAAAGTCAACTTGGAATAAAACAATTTCGTTTAATATATTTAAGAAGGTAGATACCTCCGAATGTTTTGAACGATATGAACTACACAACTTATGGTTTTTATTTTGATTATTTTACGGAATCAAATAGATATTTTAGGAAAACCGGGTAGTAAGAAACACAGCATATCTTTGGCGGGCTTTTGTAGGTCGGGAATGAACCAACCAGATTGCGCGCTTTCGAACCAATCAGGACCTGAGGCGGCAAGTTTTTACCAGAGGTATCCTAGTGAACAAGATGGTTCAACATCTAAATTGACATTAATGAAGTCGTCAAATTTAGTTTGATTTTTCATTAGAGTATGGCGTCTAATTTTCGCACTAGTTCTAAGGGAACTATGGAGTCTGAACCCGCCGTTAAGGCGAAGGGAGCAAATAAACATCTTACTCTACAAAACGCAAGAGCAACAGAAAAGTGGCTTCGTGTCAAAACCGTGTTGGACAAGCAGAAAAAGGAAATCTCGAGCAAATTTGAAGAAGATAAAAGTAAGTTATTGAAACAACAGGAGAAAATGCAGTTTACTTCACTCAGTCTTACAGCAGTACCAGAAAAAGACAAAGGAAGTTCAGACAAAGCGAAAAATCAAAGACGAATGACTTTTGCCGATGTTTACGATGCGCTCATGATGACTGTGAAAGAGCAAAGAAGCAATCAAGACTGGAGAAGCACTTCGTCTGAGCCAACATTTCGTCGAAAAAGTACTGTCAGCTACGATTTGAAAAGAGTTACTCGCAAACCAATGAGCTTTTCGTTAAAGAGTCTACAAAAGGCGAACATGAATTTGCACAACGTGCAAAAAGTACCCGAAAACTATTCAGACGACGAAGAAAGCGAGCAAAGCGAGGAGAAAGCTGGGGTCTTTGAGCAGAGCGAAGAAGAGAAATTATTAGGACCAACATTAAGGCTCCCTCCGACGGCCCTCCCACCAATCCACAACCAAAATGTGTTCAAGCCACAAAGTCGTAACTTCGAGCGAAGGACCAAAAGTAACCCTGACGTAAAGATCGAGGAACTCAGATACTGTCGGTACTTGAGGGCGGGGAGCAGGGAAGGAAGGAGGAGTTCTGTGCCTGTAATTAGCCCCGTGAGGGATAGAGTGCCTAGAAACCCTTTAGGAAGACGATAGAGCAGCTACTACAACATTGGATAATCTATACAATACACTTCAATAAAGTACCTGTTGGTCCTGTAATTCAAAATTCAAGTGCCTTATCACAAAACAAAAAAAAAAACAAAATATCATGGAGGGTATTATTTAAATATGGAGTATAAAGAAAATGCAGCAATTATTAGTGTGGCTGCCCTAATTTTTATCTAAAAACTATAGATAAAAACCTTGTTCTCTCAATTATCAAATAAACACCTTATAAAAGAATTATTATTAAAATATGGAGTATAAAGAAAATGCAGCAATTATTAGTGTGGCTCGCCCTAATGTTTATCTAAAAACTATAGATAAAAACCTTGTTCTCTCAATTATCAAATAAACACCTTATAAAAGAATTATTATTAAAATATGGAGTATAAAGAAAATGCAGCAATTATTAGTGTGGCTCGCCCTAATGTTTAT
Organism: Nematostella vectensis; assembly: GCF_932526225.1. Lineage (NCBI taxonomy): Eukaryota > Metazoa > Cnidaria > Anthozoa > Actiniaria > Edwardsiidae > Nematostella > Nematostella vectensis. Next base: position 10,422,077 of record NC_064045.1, on the reverse strand, counting down.
CTACAAACTATAGATAAAAACCTTGTTCTCTCAATTATCAAACACCTTATAAAAGAAACAGAAGGGCGACGAGATGGGAGGAAAATAAACACTGGTAAATAGGGCATAAAATGTCAGTCTAGAGTTTTATCATTTGGCAAAATGCAGGAGCTGTTTTGGCGTTGTATAAACCTGTTTTGGCAACGGGTTAAGGTGGATTTTTTTGTTAAGGATGGTTTAAAAAAAGCAAACATTTTGTGTAATGACTAGCAATTAAATTAGGTTTAGCGCGATAAATAATGAAAATAGCTTAAAGTGGTAAAGACATTTCCGTTCATACTGTGAAGTTTTTTTAGTTTCGAAATCTCACCTAGAGGAGCAGGTAATTTTATATAAAAAATTCCAAGGTTTTTGTCGGAATATTTTCTTCTCGCATCGTTAGTTGCGTAGAAAGAATTAGATCTTCTAAAGCATCAAAACTCTGTACACGCATTTTTGTACAATTCTACGGAAGCCCAGCGGGGCCACTGCCCTATTCGGTTTCGGATTCCCATGTTTTGCGAAACATCACGAGTTTGGGCCCGGTCGCACTAGCAAGATGTTCAGGAGATGTCAGGGACATTTAGGTGGACAAATTTGTCCCGTGACATCAGACATTCTTAAATTAAGTTCGCACTGGCTGCAACATCCGTGGATCACGAGCCCTAAAAATAACATCGTATGTCATTTATCTGCTTTTCCTACGCGCGCGGGAGATTCGAAGAGCAAATACTCTCTGCATGCTGCACGTCTGCATATGAAGTCTTGAATAGAAAAAAACCTGCTGCTTTTCGTTTGGATGTACCTATACATCGTTCTGCGTTAGTCGGATGCATTGCTGTTACTGTTTGCAAATGTAGTTGTCTATTATGCACCGAAGGCAAAGACGTACATGTTTGGCTTGGAATTGACCGTTCCTCACGCCGCTAGATTGTTGGAAATAAGGGATTTTGGTAGGGATTCACCAGTGCGGAACATTACCATTTTTGGTTATAGTTGATAAACAATCTGATTAACCAATCAGAGAAGAGTATTACTATGCCCAATCTCACGCGGACACGCCTCAATTCAGAGTGGGAAAACAAAATGGCGGTTCCGTTTAATCGGGAAAATCATGTTGAACGCCGCATTTTAACTCTCTGCTAGCAGTGATTTCTTCTTATCTGTTTAAGCAGGGATTTCACCGACTCAGTGCGTCATATATACCCTATTTGTGTTGTTTCTCATCGGCAACAGACCTCATTTGCAGGGTTATTTTTACGACTTTACCGAATCGTACTGTAATGAACGCGGAAGGGTAAGCCACTGCTAGCAGGCTATAACATTGATCACAAATTATCTAGTTGCACGTTTCATCAAGTCATACAAATGCACAAAATTTCCCTGGATTTATCTTGCTTTCGCACTCGGAATGAAGACACTCCAAGAAAACTTTTAGTTGGGATATTGAAACTAAAATGAATCTTATACAGAATGGCAGCGAGTCTCATTAAAAAAAAATGAAGCTAAATCGTATACAGATTGGCCGCGAGTCACTGTTTATTGTATGCAATTTAAAGACACTACATGAAAGTACTGTTTAAATGTTTATATATGATCCTGGAATAAATAGATTTGCTATGATCAGTAAATCTCAGGGATGGCAGTCATTATTCATTGCTGCATTAGTTTGCTATTACTCGTTGTAAAAAAAAGTCCTTACCACAAATGCTCACATTATGGCTTATTCTGTAAATGGATTCTAGAGGGGGCACTTGTTTGAGGGGCTATGTAATGTGCTTATTCAATGAGGGGTGTGTGTATACCTCGGTCTCAGAACCATCCCCCAAAGGACTTCATTGTATCCAGCTCTGTTTTCATCATGATTCATTTTATTAAAAAAAGGAAGTTTTGTGACACAAATCGTGCTTAATACACAGGTTCTAACACCAAGTTATAGCCATTGAGGGTGTATTTCATTGTGTGTGCAGACAAATGGAAAAAGGCATAAAGAGTAAACTAGGGTGAGGAAAAGGCATGGTAAGGGCAAAGGGGTGGTGACTAAGGGTATGTCTAATTGGGGGTTCTGACACAGGTTGTGAAGATGAAGTAAACTTGTACCATGTTTGATTACTAGGCCTTGGAGATAATAGGAGAATGGGAGTATAGTCATACCCTGGGTACCAGAGGCTCCAAGCTTCACTAAAGCAGATATCATATGGAAAATATCTATTCATATTTGGTGATACTTCAGGCTTATTTTTTTTTCTCGCCAGTCTCTATTATATGCGCAAAGAGTCTTTTTTTTATATAAAAAGGGCATTAAATTAATTTGATTTGATAGGCAAGTCTGAGTGTTGAAGCTCCCCTTTAAAACTATAGTGATATTAAGAATTTATATGTTTGGGGTATAAAGGTTTGAGTAATTGTTTGGGAGGTAAGTTTCTATACTTGGTATATTATTATATATATTTTTTGGGGGGAGGGGGGGTAATTTGACAAAAAGTCCTTATCGCAAATGCTTATTTTAGCATATTATGCCCTTCTTTTTACCCCTCTTGTACCAGGTTTGATTACTAGGCCTTGGAGATTCTAGGAGTATAATTGTGCAGTCATAGATATCATACTGTATGGAAAATAAATATTTATATTTGGTGATACTTCAGGAGCATTTTTTATCTCAGTGCCTACTGCACAGAGTTTGTTTGTCTTTTTTATAAAAATGGAATAAAATTGATTTTATTTAATAAGCAAATCTGAGAGTTGAAGCTCCCTTATAGCAAGATTTTGTATGCTTGGGCTATAGAATTTAGGTTTGGTTATTTATTTGGGAGGTAAGTTTCTATGCTTGGTATATTTTATGTATAAAACTCAGGTTTAGGTATTTTTGAGGATGAGTAGGGGGGGCTAATTCATCAAAAAGTTCTTATCGCAAATGCTTATTTTAACATATTATGCCCCTCTAGCATTAGATTTTAGAGGGGGCACTGGTTTGAGTGGCTATGTAATACGCTTACTCAATGAGGGCTATTTTATGGTGTCTGCAGACAAATAGGAAAAGTCATAGAGTGTAAAATTAAAGGTTGAGAAATGCATGGTAAGGGGAGTGAGGTTGTGATGACTGAGGGCATGTCACATGTGGTGTGCTCACACAAGGTGCGAAGACAAGGAAGTAAAATTGTACTGGGTTTGATGACTAGGGCCTTGGAGGTGAGGAGGATAGAGTTTTTTTTTATAAAAGGGAATTAAAATAAATTTGATAAGCAAATTTTCCTTCTAAAACTTTTTTTACGGGACTGGCAAGTTTCAAGCTTTTGTATGATTTATGAATAGAACTCAGATTTGGGTTACTTTTTGGGGGGGAAGGGGGGGCTATCTATTCTTGGTAGAGTTTTGGGTATAGAGTTCAGATGCAGGTATATTCTTAGGGGTGGCGCGGTTCCATTCTTTTGGGGGCATAAAATGTTCGTATCTGTCGGAACCAGCAGTCATGTTTACAGCTAGAGTGCCCCCCCCCCCCCATGTTGTTGTGGTGGTCGCAGGGCAAGACATTTAGCTAAAGAATGATAAGAAGCGAACCCCCGAGAGACAAGGGTAGGGTAAAATGCTTTTCGGCTAAATGTTGACACGAATTTTCATACCTATTCTTCGGCGATTTTTTCCCTGTTGTATAGACGTTGGGCCTTGACCCGCACTTTCGTCCTCACAATTCAACCTCCGCTCTCCTCAACTTTTACCATACCCTGTGGGCACTCGTTTCGGCTTGTGGTAAAAATTGTTTTAGTATGCCATGATCCTCATTTATCCTAGTTTAGTCCTGTCCGAAAAGAGTTCGATTTTAAGGCAGTCTCCTGCCATGGGGCAGGACATCGGCTCCTTTGATGTTTTGTCCCGACCGGCGAATTTGTCGTGTTGCGTAAAAACATAGGTCGCACTTGGCTTCGTAACATGTCCGGACATCTGTCAGTTTTTGAGCTTATCTAAACAGAGATGTCCTGAACATCTTTCTAGTGCGACCGGGCCCTTTGTATTTTGCTTTTGCGGGTTTGTACTTTGCTTTTGCTAGTTAGTATTTTGCTTTTGCGAGTTTGTACTTTGCTTTTGCGAGTTTGTATTTTGCTTTTGCGAGTTTGTATTTTGCTTTTGCGAGTTTGTACTTTGCTTTTGCGAGTTTGTATTTTGCTTTTGCGAGTTTGTACTTTGCTTTTGCGAGTTTGTATTTTACTTTTTCGAGTTTGTACTTTGCTTTTGCGAGTTTGTATTTTGCTTTTGCGAGTTTGTACTTTGCTTTTGCGAGTTTGTATTTTGCTTTTGCGAGTTTGTACTTTGCTTTTGCGAGTTTGTATTTTACTTTTTCGAGTTTGTACTTTGCTTTTGCGAGTTTGTATTTTGCTTTTGCGAGTTTGTATTTTGCTTTTGCGAGTTTGTACTTTGCTTTTGCGAGTTTGTATTTTGCTTTTGCAAGTTTGTACTTTGCTTTTGCGAGTTTGTATTTTACTTTTTCGAGTTTGTACTTTTGCTTTTGCGAGTTTGTATTTTGCTTTTGCGAGTTTGTATTTTGCTTTTGCGAGTTTGTACTTTGCTTTTGCGAGTTTGTATTTTGCTTTTTCGAGTTTGTACTTTGCTTTTGCGAGTTTGTATTTTGCTTTTTCGAGTTTGTATTTTGCTTTTGCGAGTTTGTACTTTGCTTTTGCGAGTTTGTATTTTACTTTTTCGAGTTTGTACTTTGCTTTTGCGAGTTTGTATTTTGCTTTTTCGAGTTTGTATTTTGCTTTTGCGAGTTTGTATTTTGCTTTTTCGAGTTTGTATTTTGCTTTTGCGAGTTTGTATTTTGCTTTTGCGAGTTTGTATTTTGCTTTTGCTAGTTTGTAATTTGCTTTTGTTGTTTGTATTTTGCTTTTGCTAGTTTGTACTTTGCTTTTGTTGTTTGTATTTTGCTTTTGCTAGTTTGTACTTTGCTTTTGCGAGTTTGTATATTGCTTTTGCGAGTTTGTATTTTGCTTTTTTAGTTTGTATTTTGATTTCGCGAGTTTGTATTTAGCTTTTGCTAGTTTGTAATTTGCTTTTGCGAGTTTGTACTTTGCATTTGCGAGTTTGTATTTTGCTTTTGCGAGTTTGTATTTTGCTTTTGCGAGTTTGTATTTTGCTTTTGCTAGTTTGTATTTTGATTTCGCGAGTTTGTATTTTGCTTTTGCTAGTTTGTAATTTGCATTTGCGGGTTTGTATTTTGCTTTTGCGAGTTTGTATATTGCTTTTGCGAGTTTGTATTTTGCTTTTTTAGTTTGTATTTTGATTTCGCGAGTTTGTATTTTGCTTTTGCGAGTTTGTATTTTGCTTTTGCGAGTTTGTAATTTGCATTTGCGAGTTTGTATATTGCTTTTGCGAGTTTGTATTTTGCTTTTTTAGTTTGTATTTTGATTTCGCGAGTTTGTATTTTGCTTTTTTAGTTTGTATTTTGCTTTTGCTAGTTTGTATTTTGGGTTTTCCGAGTTTGTGTTTTGCTTTTGCGAGTTTGTACTTTGCTTTTGCGAGTTTGTATTTTGCTTTTGCTAGTTTGTATTTTGCATTTGCGAGTTTGTATTTTGCATTTGCGAGTTTGTATTTTGCATTTGCGAGTTTGTATTGTGCTTTTGCGAGTTTATATTTTGCTTTTGCGAGTTTGTACTTTGCTTTTAAGTACTGTTCCAGAAGTTGCGTTTCTGTGTACCGGAAGTTGTTAAAATTATTAGTTTATGATCACCAATTACGTAATATGTAATTAGTAATAGGATCGGGTATCATTGTACCAGGCACGGGGTGAACTCGTGAGGGATTGTAAGACAGATTGTGGAGAGAGAGAGCTGATTCGAATAAAGGGAAAAGAAAGTCGGAGATCGTTAATTCAGAGTGTCGTTTGGTTCGAAACATTACCATTTTAATGGTACTTAAAAGTACTATCCATCAACGCGTTCCCTCTGCCGTCGCCTTCTAATAATGACGAAAACGATCCGAATGATTTTTCAGATAGCTGATGGACTGCTAATTATTTGCAGTAGGACTTGGTGGTCAACCAGATCAAAAGCCTTGACCAATAAGCACTTCCCCCGAATAAGCGCCCCGTCTGAGAGTCGAAAATAAAAAAAATCTAATAAGCGCTGGAGCTCTTATTCGAGTAAAAACGGTATGCTTTTGTTATCCAAGAGAGTAGGTAGTCAACAATATCGATAAATGCACACTGCACAAGAATGATGGCCCTGAAAACAGCTTGATGCTTGAATGAAACCGTGTTTCTAATTGTTAAGACTGATTTATACATCGCCATAGCATTTCAGTGTACAGACCTTTTTTAGGATTGAACCAATACTCTGTTTGATATTTTAGAGCATTTTGATCTTTGAAATCTCTCTTTTCTGTATCATGTGAATAGTTCCTTTTTCAACTGAACTCGAGGGTTGATTTCGCGAGGCTGATGGTATGAACACTACAAAGTCACTCGCGACATTTTATACATCGTGACCCAAGGATATAGACTTGGCTCCTGATCAAAACCTTTGCCCTCTTTTCACCACCCTGAAGTGATAATCTATGAACTCGGCAGATTGTACTGCAAGATCCTTGTGAGATTGTATGCAATAAAAAAAAGGCCATAAATGCAAGCCATTTCGAGGTATTGTTATTGGCGAATTGGGACAAACCCGGTAAAATTTATTTCTCTTTTATATTGGGGAATGGATGCACATTAGAATGTATGTGGCATTGCTTTTATAAACGTGGATGGCTCCTAAAAGAGCCGTTTGGTGTGTGTGTGTAGTAAAGCGACTATAGACCACTCTACTTCTTGGCTGGCTATTTGGCGGCCTTCTTTGCGGCTGGTTTCTTAGCTGCCTTTTTAGCTGCCGGTTTCTTTGCAGGCTTTGCCGCAGCCTTCTTTGCAGCGGATTTCTTTGCTGCTTTCTTGGCGGCCGGTTTCTTAGCAGCAGGCTTTTTCGCTGCTTTCTTGGGAGACTTTGATGGCTTCTTTGCTGCAGCCTTCTTCGGGGACTTCTTAGCGGCGGGTTTCTTGGCAGCCTTGGGTTTCTTTGCTGCTGGCTTTTTCGCTTTCTTTGGTTTCTCAACAGCAGCCTTGTTCAGTTTGAAGGAACCAGAAGCTCCTACACCCTTGGTGTGCGCTAGTTTTCCCTTGTCGCTCATGCGCTTGAGCGCCAGCTTCAGATGGACACCAACGTTGTCTCCGACCTTGTAGTTGCCCTTGATGTATTTCTCGATGGCCTGGCGGGACGATCCGTTGCGTTCCTTCAGGGCGCCGATGGCTGCTACGACCATATCAGAGTACTTTGGATGCTCTGCAGGCTTTGCTGGCTTCTTAGCCTTAGCGGGTTTTTCTGCGTCTGACATTTCGATTGAAGCGTTTTGCTGTTCTCGATGCGATTGCTTGCGAGTATTGATGTTTGCGCGCCAAGCGGCGAAATATATTGAGTGGAGGCGGACCTCTGAGGAGCCAGTATAAACAACGGCTCGACCAAGATGGCGGCCATGAAGTGTGTTTCTTTCCCTTAGTTTCCCTTCGGATAACTTTTCCCTTCTTAGCAATATCAAAATATAACTAGAACAGATTACATAAGTAATATTAAACACTCATCTGAGATTAATTTTAAGCTGATGTTTTTTTTTATTTCAAGAAGTTATAAAGCAAAGGACAAGATAGTTTGTCGAACAATTTTCGGTTATGTCTCAATAATATCTAAATATCTTTGCTGAAGAGGGCATTATCATACAATCTCAAGTCTTGCCTTAGAACCTTACTGTTATTTCATGTATTTGAGGTAGAACTACGATGTAGAGGAAAATAATTTCTCGTCATTTCTGACGATTTTTGACAACGCCTAGGAACGCCGACCTGCTCCTGTTTTGTTTCCCGCTTGCAGTCGATCATAGTCGGTGATCATTCAAAAAGCTACCTGCTTGGTCTTCCTTGAAATCACATGCAAGGCTTGATGAGATCCACAACAAGCTAAGAGAATATGTCAGTATTATTTGCTATAGCGTATATTTTGGATTATTACACTGGTCCCCCAAGGTAATATGTTGTATTTTACGTGGCTCATTCACTGTAAATATATGATGCGTTACAATGAAAAAATAATCGGGACGAAAATTATAATAAAATACCTTCAAACTTTTGTTGAGTTGTTATTTAAATCCCTGTGAAGTTTCCATCCATTTGGGCAATATTGAGCGATTGGATGGAAACTTAACAGGGATTTAAATAACAAATCCACAAACTGGTTAGAAAAGTTTGAAGGTATTTTATTATATTTTTCGTCCCATTTTTTTATTGTAACGCATCATATTTTTACAGTAAATTAGACACTTTTAAGTTTTAAATTTAAGGTTTAAATTTAAAAAAAATAAAACATATTACCTTTGGGGACCTGTGATTATTACGACTTTTTAGCTTGTCATATGCTTTCCATATTCAACAGTCTAACAGTTGAGTCTTGTTTGTCTTGTATACAATACTGCAAGGTTTGTGACTCAGACTACTGCAAGTTTATTGATAAAATCCCTTATAATATACTGATTCCTTGCGGAATTTTTGACTACATTCAACCACCTATATATTATGCTACTACACTTTCTAAATCGGTTTGATTTTTATCTTACCCAATACAAAATATAATACATAACATTAATGCGCTAAACACTGCAAAATTGAAGCCATATATCTATTTCATTCAGGGGAGCCCGAAATATTTTACCTTTAAAGACGTCTCTTTGACTTATATAGTTATAGCACGGGCCGGGGGTGATGAAATGATGTATTTACAACAAAGTAAGGGATTTTGTTGTTAGGCAACAGCTTCTATAGTAATTTAACCTGCGCCGATTTTGAATATTTAAGAGTACACGAGGCTATGACTTTTGTATCATTTGGGTGGCTCCTAAAAGAAAGGGTTTTCGGAAAGGTAATATGTTGTATTTTACCTGGCTCATTCACTGTAAATATATGATGCGTTACAATGAAAAAATAATTGGGACGAAAAATATAATAAGATACCTTCAAACTTTTTTAACCAGTTTGTGGAGTTGTTATTTAAATCCCTGTGAAGTTTCAATCCAATCGCTCAATATTGCCCCAAACTGGTTAGAAAAGTTTGAAGGTATTATATTTTTCGTCCCAATTTTTATTGTAAGGCACCATCTTTTACAGTGAATGAGACACTTAAAATACAACGAATTACCTTGGGGGACCTGTGCTTTCCATATTCAACAGTCTAACAGTTGAGTCTTGATAATGCCTTGTACACAATACTGCATGGTTTGTGACTCAGACTACTGCAAGTTTATTGATAAAATCCCTTATAATATTTTGATTCATTGCGGAATTCTTGACTACATTCAACTACCTATATATTGTGCTGCACTTTCTAAATCGGTTTTATTTTTATCTTACCCAATAGAAAATATAATCCAACGTTTTATTTTTGCTAAGACGGACACAGTGGAACATGTATGCGCTAAACACTGCAAAATTGAAGCCATATATCTATTTAATTCAGGGGACCCCTAAATCTTTTAATTTTAAAGGAGTCTCTTCGACTTTATATAGTTATAGTTGTTAGAAAACAGCTCTATAGTAATTTAAGCTGATTTATTTCTAGTATCTGGAAAGCATGTATTGTAATTCAGTTAGTCTAAGGGGAATACTGGTCCTCGTAGGTGCACAGAGATGTTTTATTTTTACGAACAAAGCTTGAAATCCGCGAGTAAGGGGGGTTGACTTTTGACTGTCAATCAAAGGCACGCTCGACTTTTACTGTATTCGCGCCGATTTTGAATAGTGTTCTCTTAAAAGAGTACACGAGGCTATGACGTTTGTATCATCTGGGTGGCTCCTAAAAGAGCCGTTGTTTGGTGCAGCACGGATTGCGCCGTTTACTTGCTGCTGGTGTACTTGGTGACTGCCTTGGTTCCCTCGCTCACGGCGTGCTTGGCCAGCTCACCGGGGAGAAGCAGACGAACGGCTGTCTGGATCTCCCTGCTCGTGATGGTGGACTTCTTGTTGTAGTGCGCCAGGCGGGAGGCTTCACCAGCGATGCGCTCGAAGATGTCGTTCACGAACGAGTTCATGATGGTCATGGCCTTGCTCGAGATACCGGTGTCGGGGTGGACTTGCTTCAGCACCTTGTAGATGTAGATAGAATAGCTTTCCTTACGTCTTCCCTTTCTCTTCTTCTTGCCCTCCCCGACTTGCTTCTTAACGGCCTTCTTGCCTGCGGATTTTCCTGCGGGAGCTTTTGGCGGCATTATGATGTGAAATCAAGTTGCGAGTAATGATACCAGTTACCTCTGAGCCTTATTTATATCAAAGCTACACGCGGATTATTTAGTATGCGGATCGAAAATACTGATATTTGATTGGTTATTTTCAGGTTAATATGATAATCCAGTGCCCCTTTGACACAAGCTTTGCCACGAGGTCAATTGCTTTAGGGAAATTCGAATTTTGATTGGTGCATTTCGATCCGCCGATTATCAAGCTTTCATTATAAATGCTCTAAACATTCAAAGATTTTTATCTACACATTCAGGTAGTAAACAAGCAAACTGTAAGACAATGTCTGGTCGTGGTAAAGGCAAAGCTAAGGGCACCAAGTCCAAGACCCGCTCATCTCGTGCAGGGCTTCAGTTCCCCGTCGGTCGTATCCACCGTCATCTGCGCAAAGGCAACTACGCCGAGCGTGTTGGTGCTGGCGCTCCGGTCTACTTGGCCGCCGTGCTCGAGTACCTGAGCGCTGAGATCCTCGAGTTGGCCGGCAACGCTGCCCGCGACAACAAGAAGACCAGGATCATTCCCCGTCACTTGCAGTTGGCCGTCAGGAATGACGAGGAGTTGAACAGGCTGCTCCACGGTGTCACCATCGCTCAGGGTGGTGTGCTGCCCAACATCCAGGCCGTGCTTCTGCCCAAGAAGACGGAGAAGAAGGTCAAGGCATAAGCAGTTTCTGCTGCAAAAATAACAACGGCTCTTTTAGGAGCCACCACATGACACAAGAGTCATGACTGCACCATGCAATCTACCCCATAAACCCTCTCTTTCCCAAAATCCTTTCAAATCTATAGCAGCTCTTAACTGTTTTCCGCCAAATGGTTGTTTATATTAACCCTTGGTAAGGTTACTCATAAATCGTTATGTTGAAGATTACCTTGCAAACCCTTAAAAGGTGATTCATCGCGAATTCACACAGTGCTTATAAGGAAAATGTTGAGTGCGACGCGGAATTTTTGCGCGCCAAGATAGCTGGCAACACATTCGCAGATATAGCGCGCTTATCAAAGAGAAACGCTAAAAATATAAACAGAGTAGATATGTTTAATGCTAACCCGAACAACTAAGGCTATATACTTTAGAATTCTAGTAGAGAGTAAATGCATTTCATGATTTAATGTCCGATAGCATAATCTTTCTTTTCCCGCCAAAAGCCGTTATGTGTTGTCGGGCCACTATGATAAATTGCTATATCGGGGAAACTCTAAACCGTAACTCGATAGTGTTCCCTGCGCATTGATTATTTCATATTTAATCGAAGTGGCCGTTGCTAAATCTTTGTACTTTGGGCGAAAAACTATTCCGCCTAACATCAACCAGTGATAAAAAGAGGGCAAGAAAAACACAGCATAAAGAATCGAAAAATAAAGTTACACTTGGTCATGACTTTTATTGCATGTGGTGGCTCCTAAAAGAGCCGTTTGTTTTGTATCGACTTGATGATCTAGCCGCCGAATCCGTACAGGGTTCGGCCTTGTCGCTTCAGAGCGTAGACCACATCCATGGCGGTGACAGTCTTGCGCTTGGCGTGCTCGGTGTAGGTGACCGCGTCACGGATAACATTTTCAAGGAAGACTTTGAGAACGCCACGGGTCTCCTCATAGATGAGTCCAGAGATTCGCTTGACTCCTCCACGACGGGCGAGACGGCGAATGGCGGGCTTGGTGATGCCCTGGATGTTATCCCGAAGGATCTTGCGATGACGCTTCGCGCCTCCCTTTCCTAGACCTTTTCCTCCTTTACCTCGACCAGACATAATGATTATGAGCTCAACCTAAACAGTTTGAAGGTAGAATGCCGTATGAGAGGCTTATATACCCGCGATACGGCCCTCAAAGGAAACATAACGTGCATCTCATATTGCAAGAAACACAATACTTAAAGGTCAATAGTCTGATTGATATCTGCAAGTCAAATTAAAAATATTTTGATCCGAGTATGCTATAGAGCCCAGTTCAGATCAAAGTCAACTTGGAATAAAACCATTTCGTTTAATATATTTAAAAAGGTAGATAACTTTGAATGTTTAAAACGATATGAACTACACAACGTATGGGTTTTTATTTTGATTATTTTACGGAATCAAACAGATATTTTAGGAAAACCGGACAGTAAGAAACACAGCATATCTTTGGCGGGCTTTTGTAGGTCAGGAATGAACCAATCAGATTGCGCGCTTTCCAACCAATCAGGACCTGAGGCGGCAAGTATAAATAATTTTATCGTAAAAACTGGCATTCATCCGCTTATCGCACTTTGTCGAAATGGCCCGTACCAAGCAAACCGCCCGTAAATCTACCGGGGGAAAGGCTCCCCGTAAACAACTCGCCACCAAGGCAGCGCGTAAGAGTGCTCCTGCCACCGGTGGAGTGAAGAAGCCTCATCGTTACAGGCCCGGTACCGTCGCACTTCGAGAGATCCGCCGCTACCAGAAGTCGACCGAGCTTCTGATCCGCAAGCTGCCATTCCAGCGCCTGGTCCGTGAGATCGCTCAGGACTTCAAGACTGACCTTCGCTTCCAGAGCTCCGCCGTGATGGCTCTTCAGGAGGCTAGCGAGGCTTACCTCGTTGGTCTGTTTGAGGACACCAACTTGTGCGCCATCCACGCCAAGCGAGTCACCATCATGCCAAAGGACATCCAGCTTGCCCGCCGCATCCGTGGCGAGAGAGCGTAAACAGTTCTTCTCAAGAAAACAACAAAACGGCTCTTTTAGGAGCCACCACATGCAATAAAGGCCCCCCCTCATGCTTCTTGTTCTCATTACATAAGAATACCCCAACTAAATTTCGATATCGCTACAGCTACGCTTTTTTATCGCATAGAAAATATGTTTTTGCGAAGAATTCTAGATATTATAAGACTCTTTGAGGGGGAAACCGAAAGTCCGCGAGAGAAATATGGTCTTGTGAAATCACGAACTTCCCTGTTTCTAGTTGTTAAGACTGATTTTTTACATCGCCATGACATATCAGTGTACAGACCTTTTTTAGGATTGAACCTTTACTCTGTTTTAGATTTTAGAGCATTTTGATCGTTTAAATCTCTCTTTTCTGACATCGTGACCCAAGGAGATAAACTAGGCTCCTGATAAAAACCTTTGCCCTCTTTTCACCACCCTGATGTGATAATACATGAACTCGGCAGATTGTACTGCAAGATCCTTGTGCAATTGTATGCCATAAAAAAAGGCCATAAATGCAAGCTATTTCGAGGTATTGTTATTGGCGAATCGTAACAAACTCGGTAAAATTTATTTCTCTTTTACATTGGGGAATGGATGCACATTAGAATGCATGTGGCATTGCTTTTATAAACGTGGATGGCTCCTAAAAGAGCCGTTTGGTGTGTGTGTGTGTGTAGTAAAGCGACTTTAGACCGCTCTACTTCTTGGCTGGCTTTTTGGCCGCCTTCTTTGCGGCGGGTTTCTTCGCTGCCTTTTTAGCTGCCGGTTTCTTTGCAGGCTTTGCCGCCGCCTTCTTTGCAGCGGGTTTCTTTGCTGCTTTCTTGGCGGCCGGTTTCTTAGCAGCAGGCTTTTTCGCTGCTTTCTTGGGAGACTTTGAGGGCTTCTTTGCTGCAGCCTTCTTCGGGGACTTCTTAGCGGCGGGTTTCTTCGCAGCCTTTGGTTTCTTTGATGCTGGCTTTTTTGCTTTCTTTGGCTTCTCAACAGCAGCCTTGTTCAGTTTGAAGGAACCAGAAGCTCCTACACCCTTGGTGTGCGCTAGTTTCCCCTTGTCGCTCATGCGCTTGAGCGCCAGCTTCAGATGGACACCAACGTTGTCTCCGACCTTGTAGTTGCCCTTGATGTATTTCTCGATGGCCTGGCGGGACGATCCGTTGCGTTCCTTTAGGGCGCCGATGGCTGCTACGACCATATCAGAGTACTTTGGATGCTCTACAGGCTTTGCTGGCTTCTTAGCCTTAGCGGGTTTTTCTGCGTCTGACATTTCGATTGAAGCGTTTTGCTGTTCTCGATGCGATTGCTTGTGAGTATTGATGTTTGAGCGCCAAGCGGCGAAATATATTGAGTGGAGGCGGACCTCTGAGGAGCCAGTATAAACAACGGCTCGACCAAGATGGCGGCCATGAAGTGTGTTTCTTTCCCTTAGTTTCCCTTCGGATAACTTTCCCTTCTTAGCAATATCAAAATATAACTAGAACAGATTACATAAGTAATATTAAACACTCATCTGAGATTAATTTTAAGCTGATGTTTTTTTTTATTTCAAGAAGTTATAAAGCAAAGAACAAGATAGTTTGTCGAACAATTTTCGGTTATGTCTCAATAATATCTAAATATCTTTGTTGAAGAGGGCATTATCATACAATCTCAAGTCTTGCCTCAGAACCTTACTGTTATTTCATGTATTTGAGGTAGAACTACGATGTAGAGGAAAATAATTTCTCGTCATTTCTGACGATTTTTGACAACGCCTAGGAACGCCGACCTGCTCCTGTTTTGTTTCCCGCTTGCAGTCGATCATAGTCGGTGATCATTCAAAAAGCTACCTGCTTGGTCTTCCTTGAAATCACATGCAAAGCTTGATGAGATCCACAACAAGCTAAGAGAATATGTCAGTATTATTCGCTATAGTGTATATTTTGGATTATTACATTGGTCCCCCAAGGTAATATGTTGTATTTTACCTGGCTCATTCACTGTAAATATGATGCGTTACAATGAAAAAATAATTGGGACGAAAAATATAATAAGATACCTTCAAACTTTTCTAACCAGTTTGTGGAGTTGTTATTTAAATCCCTGTGAAGTTTTAATCCAATCGCTCAATATTGCCCCAAACTGGTTAGAAAAGTTTGAAGGTATTTTATTATATTTTTCGTCCCAATTTTTATTGTAAGGCACCATCTTTTACAGTGAATGAGACACTTAAAATACAACATATTACCTTGGGGGACCTGTGCTTTCCATATTCAACAGTCTAACAGTTGAGTCTTGTTAATGCCTTGTACACAATACTGCATGGTTTGTGACTCAGACTACTGCAAGTTTATTGATCAAATCCCTTATAATATTTTGATTCATTGCGGAATTCTTGACTACATTCAACTACCTATATATTGTGCTGCACTTTCTAAATCGGTTTTATTTTTATCTTACCCAATAGAAAATATAATCCAACGTTTTATTTTTGCTAAGACGGACACAGTGGAACATTTATGCGCTAAACACTGCAAAATTGAAGCCATATATCTATTTAATTCAGGGGACCCCTAAATCTTTTAATTTTAAAGGAGTCTCTCCGGCTTTATTGTTAGAAAACAGCTCTATAGTAATTTAAGCTGATTTATTTCTAGGTAATCTGGAAAGCATGTATTGTAATTCAGTTAGTCTAAGGGGAATACTGGTCCTCGTAGGTGCACAGAGATGTTTTATTTTTACGAACAAAGCTTGAAATCCGCGAGTAAGGGGGGTTGACTTTTGACTGTCAATCAAAGGAACGCTTGACTTTTACTGTATTCGCGCCGATTTTGAATCGTGTACTCTTAAAAGAGTACACGAGGCTATGACTTTTGTAACATTTGGGTGGCTCCTAAAAGAGCCGTTGTTTGGTGCAGCACGGATTGCGCCGTTTACTTGCTGCTGGTGTACTTGGTGACGGCCTTGGTTCCCTCGCTCACGGCGTGCTTGGCCAGCTCACCGGGAAGGAGCAGACGAACGGCCGTCTGGATTTCCCTGCTCGTGATGGTGGACTTCTTGTTGTAGTGCGCAAGGCGGGAGGCTTCACCAGCGATGCGCTCGAAGATGTCGTTCACGAACGAGTTCATGATGCCCATGGCCTTGCTCGAGATACCGGTGTCGGGGTGAACTTGCTTCAGCACCTTGTAGATGTAGATGGCATAGCTTTCCTTACGTCTTCCCTTTCTCTTCTTCTTGCCCTCTCCGACTTGCTTCTTAACGGCCTTCTTGCCTGCGGATTTTCCTGCGGGAGCTTTTGGCGGCATTATGATGTGAAATCAAGTTGCGAGTAATGATACCAGTTACCTCCGAGCCTTATTTATATCAAAGCTACACGCGGATTATTTAGTATGCGGATCGAAAATACTGATATTTGATTGGTTATTTTCAGGTTAATATGATAATCCAGTGCCCCTTTGACACAAGCTTTGCCACGAGGTCAATTGCTTTAGAAAAATTCGAATTTTGATTGGTGCATTTTGATCCGCCGATTATCAAGCTTTCGGTATAAATACTCTAAACATTCAAAGATTTTTATCTACACATTCAGGTAGTAAACAAGCAAACTGTAAGACAATGTCTGGTCGTGGTAAAGGCAAAGCTAAGGGCACCAAGTCCAAGACCCGCTCATCCCGTGCAGGGCTTCAGTTCCCCGTCGGTCGTATCCACCGTCATCTGCGCAAAGGCAACTACGCCGAGCGTGTTGGTGCTGGCGCTCCGGTCTACTTGGCCGCCGTGCTCGAGTACCTGAGCGCTGAGATCCTCGAGTTGGCCGGCAACGCTGCCCGCGACAACAAGAAGACCAGGATCATTCCCCGTCACTTGCAGTTGGCCGTCAGGAATGACGAGGAGTTGAACAGGCTGCTCCACGGTGTCACCATCGCTCAGGGTGGTGTGCTGCCCAACATCCAGGCCGTGCTTCTGCCCAAGAAGACGGAGAAGAAGGTCAAGGCATAAGCAGTTTCTGCTGCAAAAATAACAACGGCTCTTTTAGGAGCCACCACATGACACAAGAGTCATGACTGCACCATGCAATCTACCCCATAAACCCTCTCTTTCACAAAATCCTTTCAAATCTATAGCAGCTCTTAACTGTTTTCCGCCAAATGGTTGTTTATATTAACCCTTGGTAAGGTTACTCATAAACCGTTATGTTGAAGATTACCTTGCAAACCCTTGAAAGGTGATTCATCGCGAATTCACACAGTGCTTATAGGGAAAATGTTGAGTACGACGCGGAATTTTTGCGCGCCAAGATAGCTGGCAACACATTCGCAGATATAGCGCGCTTATCAAAGAGAAACGCTAAAAATATAAACAGAGTAGATATGTTTAATGCTAACCCGAACAACTAAGGCTATATACTTTAGAATTCTAGTAGAGAGTAAATGCATTTCATGATTTAATGTCCGATAGCATAATCTTTCTTTTCCCGCCAAAAGCCGTTATGTGTTGTCGGGCCACTATGATAAATTGCTATATCGGGGAAACTCTAAACCGTAACTCGATAGTGTTCCCTGCGCATTGATTATTTCATATTTAATCGAAGTGGCCGTTGCTAAATCTTTGTACTTTGGGCGAAAAACTATTCCGCCTAACATCAACCAGTGATAAAAAGAGGGCAAGAAAAACACAGCATAAAGAATCGAAAAATAAAGTTACACTTGGTCATGACTTTTATTGCATGTGGTGGCTCCTAAAAGAGCCGTTTGTTTTGTATCGACTTGATGATCTAGCCGCCGAATCCGTACAGGGTTCGGCCTTGTCGCTTCAGAGCGTAGACCACATCCATGGCGGTGACAGTCTTGCGCTTGGCGTGCTCGGTGTAGGTGACCGCGTCACGGATAACATTTTCAAGGAAGACTTTGAGAACGCCACGGGTCTCCTCATAGATGAGTCCAGAGATTCGCTTGACTCCTCCACGACGGGCGAGACGGCGAATGGCGGGCTTGGTGATGCCCTGGATGTTATCCCGAAGGATCTTGCGATGACGCTTCGCGCCTCCCTTTCCTAGACCTTTTCCTCCTTTACCTCGACCAGACATAATGATTATGAGCTCAACCTAAACAGTTTGAAGGTAGAATGCCGTATGAGAGGCTTATATACCCGCGATACGGCCCTCAAAGGAAACATAACGTGCATCTCATATTGCAAGAAACACAATACTTTAAGGTCAATAGTCTGATTGATATCTGCAAGTCAAATTAAAAATATTTTGATCCGAGTATGCTATAGAGCCCAGTTCAGATCAAAGTCAACTTGGAATAAAACCATTTCGTTTAATATATTTAAAAAGGTAGATAACTTTGAATGTTTAAAACGATATGAACTACACAACGTATGGGTTTTTATTTTGATTATTTTACGGAATCAAACAGATATTTTAGGAAAACCGGACAGTAAGAAACACAGCATATCTTTGGCGGGCTTTTGTAGGTCGGGAATGAACCAATCAGATTGCGCGCTTTCCAACCAATCAGGACCTGAGGCGGCAAGTATAAATAATTTTATCGTAAAAACTGGCATTCATCCGCTTATCGCACTTTGTCGAAATGGCCCGTACCAAGCAAACCGCCCGTAAATCTACCGGGGGAAAGGCTCCCCGTAAACAACTCGCCACCAAGGCAGCGCGTAAGAGTGCTCCTGCCACCGGTGGAGTGAAGAAGCCTCATCGTTACAGGCCCGGTACCGTCGCACTTCGAGAGATCCGCCGCTACCAGAAGTCGACCGAGCTTCTGATCCGCAAGCTGCCATTCCAGCGCCTGGTCCGTGAGATCGCTCAGGACTTCAAGACTGACCTTCGCTTCCAGAGCTCCGCCGTGATGGCTCTTCAGGAGGCTAGCGAGGCTTACCTCGTTGGTCTGTTTGAGGACACCAACTTGTGCGCCATCCACGCCAAGCGAGTCACCATCATGCCAAAGGACATCCAGCTTGCCCGCCGCATCCGTGGCGAGAGAGCGTAAAAAGTTCTTCTCAAGAAAACAACAAAACGGCTCTTTTAGGAGCCACCACATGCAATAAAGTCACACTCCATGCTTTTAGTTTTCATTATATAAGAATACCCCAACTAAATTTTGATATCGCTACAGCTACGCTTTTTTATCGCATAGAAAATAAGTTTTTGCGAAGAATTCTAGATATTATGAGACTCTTTGAGGGGGAAACCGAAAGTTCGCGAGAGAAATATGGTCTTGTGAAATCACGAACTTCCCTGCAGTTGTTAAGACTGACTTTTTACATCGCCATGACATATCAGTGTACAGACCTTTTTTAGGATTGAACCTATACTCTGTTTTAGAATTTAGAGCATTTTGATCGTTGAAATCTCTCTTTTCTGACATCGTGACCCAAGGAGATAAACTAGTCCTGATAAAAACCTTTGCCCTCTTTTCACCACCCTGATGTGATAATACATGAACTCGGCAGATTGTACTGCAAGATCCTTGTGCAATTGTATACCATAAAAAAAGAAGGCCATAAATGCAAGCTATTTCGAGGTTTGTTATTGGCGAATCGTAACAAACCCGGTAAAATTTATTTCTCTTTTACATTGGGGAATGGATGCACATTAGAATGCATGTGGTATTGCTTTTATAAACGTGGATGGCTCCTAAAAGAGCCGTTTGGTGTGTGTGTGTGTGTAGTAAAGCGACTTTAGACCGCTCTACTTCTTGGCTGGCTTTTTGGCCGCCTTTTTTGCGGCGGGTTTCTTTGCTGCCTTTTTAGCTGCCGGTTTCTTTGCAGGCTTTGCCGCCGCCTTCTTTGCAGCGGGTTTCTTTGCTGCTTTCTTGGCGGCCGGTTTCTTAGCAGCAGGCTTTTTCGCTGCTTTCTTGGGAGACTTTGAGGGCTTCTTTGCTGCAGCCTTCTTCGGGGACTTCTTAGCGGCGGGTTTCTTCGCAGCCTTTGGTTTCTTTGATGCTGGCTTTTTTGCTTTCTCAACAGCAGCCTTGTTCAGTTTGAAGGAACCAGAAGCTCCTACACCCTTGGTGTGCGCTAGTTTCCCCTTGTCGCTCATGCGCTTGAGCGCCAGCTTCAGATGGACACCAACGTTGTCTCCGACCTTGTAGTTGCCCTTGATGTATTTCTCGATGGCCTGGCGGGACGATCCGTTGCGTTCCTTCAGGGCGCCGATGGCTGCTACGACCATATCAGAGTACTTTGGATGCTCTGCAGGCTTTGCTGGCTTCTTAGCCTTAGCGGGTTTTTCTGCGTCTGACATTTCGATTGAAGCGTTTTGCTGTGCTCGATGCGATTGCTTGCGAGTATTGATGTTTGCGCGCCAAGCGGCGAAATATATTGAGTGGAGGCGGACCTCTGAGGAGCCAGTATAAACAACGGCTTGACCAAGATGGCGGCCATGAAGTGTGTTTCTTTCCCTTAGTTTCCTTTCGGATAACTTTTCCCTTCTTAGCAATATCAAAATATAACTAAAACAGATTACATAAGTGATATTAAACACTCATCTGAGATTAATTTTAAGCTGATGTTTTTTTTATTTCAAGAAGTTATAAAGCAAAGAACAAGATAGTTTGTCGAACAATTTTCGGTTATGTCTCAATAATATCTAAATATCTTTGCTGAAGAGGGCATTATCATACAATCTCAAGTCTTGCCTTAGAACCTTACTGTTATTTCATGTATTTGAGGTAGAACTACGATGTAGAGGAAAATAATTTCTCGTCATTTCTGACGATTTTTGACAACGCCTAGGAACGCCGACCTGCTCCTGTTTTGTTTCCCGCTTGCAGTCGATCATAGTCGGTGATCATTCAAAAAGCTACCTGCTTGGTCTTCCTTGAAATCACACGCAAGGCTTGATGAGATCCACAACAAGCTAAGAGAATATGTCAGTATTATTTGCTATAGTGTATATTTTGGATTATTACACTGGTCCCCCAAGGTAATATGTTGTATTTTACGTGGAAAAAATAATCGGGACGAAAATTATAATAAAATACCTTCAAACTTTTGTTGAGTTGTTATTTAAATCCCTGTGAAGTTTCCATCCATTTGGGCAATATTGAGCGATTGGATGGAAACTTAACAGGGATTTAAATAACAAATCCACAAACTGGTTAGAAAAGTTTGAAGGTATTTTATTATATTTTTCGTCCCATTTTTTTATTGTAACGCATCATATTTTTACAGTAAATTAGACACTTTTAAGTTTTGAATTTAAGGTTTAAATTTAAAAAAATAAAACATATTACCTTGGGGGACCTGTGATTATTACGACTTTTTAGCTTGTCATATGCTTTCCATATTCAACAGTCTAACAGTTGAGTCTTGTTAATGCCTTGTACACAATACTGCATGGTTTGTGACTCAGACTACTGCAAGTTTATTGATAAAATCCCTTATACTATACTGATTCCTTGCGGAATTCTTGACTACATTCAACCACCTATATATTATGCTACTACACTTTCTAAATCGGTTTGATTTTTATCTTACCCAATACAAAATATAATACATAACATTAATGCGCTAAACACTGCAAAATTGAAGCCATATATCTATTTCATTCAGGGGAGCCCGAAATATTTTACCTTTAAAGACGTCTCTTTGACTTATATAGTTATAGCACGGGCCAATGGTGATGAAATGATGTATCTACAACAAAGTAAGGGATTTTGTTGTTAGGCAACAGCTCTATAGTAATTTAACCTGCGCCGATTTTGAATATTTAAGAGTACACGAGGCTATGACTTTTGTATCATTTGGGTGGCTCCTAAAAGAAAGGGTATTCGGAAATGTTTTATTTTCGAATATTGGGAACCCTGTGCACGTGCGAAGGCCGATTTGATTCTACATTTTAGAACACATCTTAAAATTTGGTGAAATCTCAGACTGGACGTTCTTATAAAAAAGGTTCTTATAAAAAATGAGTGTACATACAAAAATTGCGTGACAGTAATTGTTACATTTAAATGTGATTGGTTGATTTGTCATAGCACTTGATTGGCTGTTTTACTCCTATTGTGTCTTATGGTTATTTGCATTTTCTATCAGGGCTCGAGTTAGTAGACTACAGTTGCTCGTAGCAACATAAATACGGCATGACGGCGATGGCGAAGGTGGTAAACTTACAAAGACTAAGCGCTAAAGTCAGAAGAGTTTAATTCCAAGACAAATTATCTTTCAAAATGACAGTCCAAGTTGAACTTGAACAGTTATTAGGACTGGCTTTGGGCACCCCTGAAGTAGGGGCTGTGAATTTCAATATATTACATGGAATTTTACGCGAGATACTAAAGCATTTAGGGATCGACAAAAAGGTTACTGAAATCTCCGAAGATGGAGGTTTGAGAGGTGCGATTGCAATTCTAAAAAGCGCGAACGAAGGAAGACAGGATATCGAGAAAACAGAGACTGATTCTGGTCAAACCGAGAAGGTGAAGTCAGAGCCGACAGCGAACTTGGCTAAACCAAGCGTCTTTTCGACTCCACAATACGGGAATTTGGAGTCCAAACTAAGCAAGATAGAGAAAAGGCTCGAATTATTGGATGATATTCCGAGTAATACTGAAATATTACAAAGGGCTAAACAGAAACAAGACGCTAGAACTCCAGTCGGGGATATGTGGCAATTCATCAACATAAATCGTAGACTTGGAGCCACGGAAACCGCGATCGAGAAGGTACTAATTACTGTAAATTCTACTTTATTATACACAACACAATGCACTATTCGCGTTCTAATAGAAATTTATACGCTATTCCATCAAATGTTGCTATTCTAAGCACGAATTCGAAGGAAGTATCCAAGAGAAAGTTACAAAACATACGTTTGTAAATAAACTGATAAAAATAGACCACAACTTGTTTCCATAAGAAAGTGCTAAATGAATCGCTTACTTAAGTTGACTATCCCTTTAAAAAAACTTTATTATTTCGTGAATATTCAGTTGCTACGGTTTCATGTTTTATATTAAATGTGTACAACTCTTTATAGGTTTGCTTTTAATAACACTAATAACATGCTGTGACAAATTCTTTTGTTTGTATTATTTTATCATTTTAAGGATTACTGACTTTAGATCGCTGTCAGAGAAAAACTGATAAACCCCAAAACTTTTTAAAACAGCGAGCGATAAAAGCAATTTCTAGCGAAGCGTTCAAGATTTTAACTTCAATGGAATCCAAGTTCGCACAATTTGTTTGTTTTGTTGTCGTCTTCGCTACTGTAATATTGACTTCACTAATTATTTTTTTTAATCCTGTAAATATTTTATATGTTTTTATATTTTATGTTGATGTATCTATTTTGTACTCAACATTTGGATATACTATCGACTTGATTTTTAAAATTCATTGAATTTGCTTCAAGACCTTGTAATTGTTTTCGTTAATATTACGGTATTAAGAATTCTGAAACATTAATAAGAAAAGTACAATTTTTCTGCCATTTAAATTATTTCTTAAATAATTAACGTCTGTTTTAAAAATGACGTCACCTGACATTGTTACTAGAAATAGCAACTTCAATTTAAGTTTACAATTTATATATTGTTAGTATTTGTTATTATTACACCCATACTGTATTATGATAACAGTAGTATTTAATTGTTGCCAAGTAATATATGCCCAATGACGTTTATATGATTTACAGAAAAAACTAACACTTCTCTCAATGACAGCTTACAAGTCTACTTGATAATATGATGGCAGAGGTGAATGATGTGAAAGAGCTTGCCAATGGTATAGATGACTTGAAAAAGCAAATATTAGAGGTGTGTAAGTACCTACAGAGTATGTTAGATGGGTTGAAGGGGGAGTGGTTGTTAGGGGAAAAGAGATGAGCGAGAAACTCTCAACTACCCAACCTATTGTTAACAGCAACTGGTCGAACTAAATGTTGAACTTGATTTCCTCAAGTGGGGCACCAATAGATAGAACATATAGCAAGACTTAAATCTGTGGTTTTGGGCTCCCCTATTGCTTCTAAAATTTCTATCTTAGATAATTCTGAACCAACCTCCCTTATCCACTCCAAAATTCTCTACTGGAAATATGTCACACACAGGCCTGTGGACTAGGGATTTGGATAGCCACTCCACTTTACTGAAGAGTCTGCCCAATTGTGTACCATTACAAGCTAGGACAAAATATCTAAAAGAAAGTGTGTGCTGCTAAATGGACAAATAAACCCTCTCTGCTCAATCTCCTAGCTTTGGAACTGACGGCTTGTACCAATTGCATATTAAGTATCTGTCATTGTATCACACAGCTTGAGAAGCAGCAATCCAGTCTAGAGAGCAGAGTCAAGGCACTGGAGAGCGTTGGTAAGACAATAGCAATCAGAGGGGGATCTAACTTAACTGCCTAGATCCACTACTGGCAATGGTAGCTCTAAAAAGCTCACTTCCATTCAACAATGGTCACTGTGTGCATATAGCTTCAAAGTATTTGCTTTTCACTATTTACAAAAGTGTCACAACAAGAAACTACTCACAAGGTTGGCCTATATAGGGGGGTGAATAGGGGTATGTAAATCCGCCAATCCGCAATATTTTCTGAGCAAATCCGTGGATCCGCAGAATTTTTAGATCCGCATGGTTTGACAGATAAACAATAGCATCGATTGAAATTTATTTAAAATCTGAAATTCGACCGTCAAAGCAGTCAAAATCTGCAATCTGCACCCGAATTGTCAACAAATCTAGAAGCATGATACAAAGTTGTTAACAAGACTGGGGAGTGCGACGCAGTCACACCCCTTTGGTCATTTCCTTAAACTTGGGGGGGTGGGGGGAGGGCACAGCTCTCCTGACCCCAATGGGAATAATAGCACTGAATAAGAAAGGTTTCTTTATTACATTTTCTTTCCTATACCTGTTTCATGATTACAAGAGGGTGTTAATCAGTTAAATCCCCCTAAATGCTCAATGTCTTCTAACCCCTCAAAATCTCAGAGAAAGTTGTTAGCTCAAACAAATCCCCTGACTGGACCCCTGTGGATGTAACCTTGGTACCAGAGGCTCCAAGCTTCACGGTAACAATGATTTGAGGTTGTTGCCGTGATGCTCGGAGCCTCTTGTACCCAGGGTTCTGTGGATGGTTTCTGCTGTTGTGATCACCCTTCACTTATTTTTATTTTATTCTCAGATAATTCAGAGGAGCAGAAGAAACTTGAAGACCTGATAAAAGAATTGGTAAGCATATCAATTGCATCAATTTCAAGATTCCATCTGGCCCATAGCAAGGGGAGCATGCAACTAGCGCTTGGTGTAGGGCTACGCCCCTCCTTGATTGGCAAAAAGAAAAAATTTCACCAGTTCATGTAATATTGATGTCTTTAGCACCCACCTCCCATCCTTGGCAAATCCTGGCTATGCTACTCCCCCCCCCCCATCCCCCCTCAATCCCACTCTATCCCCCATCCCCCCAATCCCACTCTTTTTAATTTTCTCTTCTTCATTGATGTACTGCTGTACATGCCATAATAGTCCAAAATCTTAAGACTAAGGTGTACACAGTGCATTCTAACAGCCTAAATTTAATTGCTCCATTTTAGAAAAGCAGGTTGGTGGCTGTCTATTTCATGATGGCAGAGAAGGAGTAGGGGAGGGCCCCCTTAGGAATTTGTGTTTCAAGAGCCTCTGAAACTTTCAGAATGCAGCATTCCCGTTTGAAAAAGTTTCAACTTTTATATTAGCTCTCCCCATGGATCGTTTACTGTTGATTAAGAAAGATTTGACTAAAAAGATAATTGTTGTCTTTTCAGAACAAGCTCAAAAGTAGAGTCAATGAGCTCCCAACAAAAGATGACCTGGATAATCTTGACATCTATGTAAAATGGCCACAACTTGAAGAAGCTTTAAATGCAAGACGTACCCGTACCCCTACACCTAAGCCCCGTACCCCTACTCCTTCTCCTCCCACTCCCACCCCTCCCCCTAGGAGCCCCACACCACTTCATCCCAGCTCAGAGGCGCTGGAGGCTCTGAGACAAGTAGGAGAGCTGATGGATAAGCATGAAGACTTGGCGGAAAGAGTGGATGGACTGGAGGTAACATTTTACCTCACAAGACGCCATCATTTTTCAACATTTGAGAAAATTACTGATGTTCATCTCCCTTACATTCCTTTTAACACTTTTTTTTAATTTCTTTAATCACCTTAGGAGGAAATGCCCAAAAAAGCGAACTTAGAGGACCTGGAAGAACTTAGGAAAAGACCTGGTTAGTTCTAGACAGTGAAGATATTTATTTGGGTGTTTTTAGGGGCTAACAATAATAGCATTTGGAACTAATGGCGCGAAAGCTCAGTGGTACGGGTTTCGCTTCTCAACCAAGAGCACGAGGGGTCAAATCCAGGTCAGGTCAACTTAGGATTTTTTTCTGAGATGAGCTAAAAACCTGGGGCCGGTTCCTAGAAAGCAGGTTAGCACTAACCCAAGGATAGATACGGCAACTTGACATTTGATTCTATAGCGAGGGCTTTTATCCCTGGGTTAGCGTTAACATGCCTTTTAGGAACCCGACCCTGGCTCTTTGAATCCACGGGCTATAGGATAGTCCCATTCGTACGATCCTTAGGACTAAGTCCCTAAACACAGGCTCTCCAGCATTTCCTTAATTCTTCTCTCCATTGATGACAAATGGGGGTTACAATAAAGTTTGGAGGATAGGTGTTCGTTTCTTTGGTGCGGAATATACGCTCGTTCTAATAACTCACTAAATTAATATTATTTTCCTGCGTTTTAGCCGTACCCGCTGATATTGTGGACCAATTAAAGCGACTCAAGGATGCAATGGATGCGATCAATAAATGGAAAGAGGAGGTTAGAAACTTGCTGCGCGAAAAGCATCGTGCCTTGTTATCCTGTAGGCAAAAGAAGACTTTTCTTCACTTTTCTAAGCCTTTTTAAGTCTGACCGCAGGTTAAGGAGTTCTTGTTTGTACGTAGGCTGCTACTCTTTTCCTTTCTTTTCTTTCTTCTCGTACTTTGTTAAGATTGAGTATTAAATGGATCTGGATTTCTTAAAAATAAAAGAATTGGACTCACGATAACGCGTCACGCCGCGTTTGGAGAGAATGATAAAGATGCATTCTTTCTAACTTCTCAAACCTAATTCTAACTTGTTAAACCTGACCCTGATTTTAACTTGTTAAACCTGTATTTGTAAAATAAGAAAACCATCCCAGCGGACCTTGAAGAGCAGTTAAAATCACTACGAGAAGGGCTGGCTCTACTTGATAGCCATCGCGAGCAGGTAATCACGTGATTTACCGACAACTTCAACATACTTACCGAAACTTTTCTTATTCATTCCATCAGATTTTATGAATTTTTATTATCCTTATCCTAGAATGACTAAAAAAATTAGATAACACTAAAAGAATCCAATGCGACTTGCAATATTCTGTAAACTCTAAATAAAATTCAAAAACTGCCGGAAGCCAGATGGCGATTTAGTTGTTGGAAATTGTCGGCAAGAATTATATTTTAAACCTCACTTAACCTATTTAGACACTCCCAGCTACCTCTAGAGACACCTAAAGATAACTTTACATAGTAACTCAGTGATTAAATCTCTGCACAAAGGGGAACCCTAAATGAAATGACTAAATGAAATGACTTTGTGTTGCTTGTTTTGGTAAAGCTAAAAGAAATGGGCGAGCAACTAAAACGACTAAAGAGCGTCAGTGACTTACTCTCCTCACACAACGAAAAGGTAAATCAGTATAAACCGATTATAAAATAAAACACAAATGAATAACTCACCCGGTGAAGGATATTTCCCATCGCATTTTTTTCTACCAAACCTCTCTCTGTAGATTCGCATAATGCCAATAAAAATATTCTACATAATCCATTAAAAGCATGCTTTTATTTTCACTCTAGCACAATCGAATATTAAGGATAATGTAAGCACGCACAATGTACAACTTTCACCTGAAGAATTTCAATCAGATACAATCTTAAAACGGAATATTTAATCCATACACATACTGATCATTCGTCTTCCCGTTTCCTGAATTAAAGAACGCGATATGTTTTGTTTGTTAATGAAATACAGCGGCGTAGCCAGGATTTTTAAAAGGAGGGGGCCCAAAAGGCCCTTTCAAGGCATTTTTTTCCTGTATTTTAAATAATGTCTGATACATTTACTGCATTTTTGGCTGCAAGAAGGGGGGGCTTGGGCCCCCTGGGCCACCCCCTGGCTACGCCCCTTAAATAGAGCGAATAGCACCGACATTTTCCCGAATGGCGCCGAGTCATTACCGAGGTGTTACCAAGTGATTAACCTCCCCTGGAATCATTACTGAGGTGGTGCCGAGACATCCCTGAATGCACCCGAGTTTATTTTGAGTCATTATCGAGCCGGTGCAGAGATATTCCCGAATCCACCCGAGTCATTTCCGATCAGTGTCTGATTGACATTCTTAATGTTGAAAGCTTCAGTTAATTCCTGATGATCTTCTTGAGCAACTAAACAAGCTGAAATACATGGAAAAAACAATGAGCAAGCTGAGAGACAACATAAACCAGGTATCTCTTCCTGCTATAAGCGATATTTAATTGATAAATAAACTTGCACTAAATCTTTAAGCACTGCACTTTCAAACAGCATCACCGCTTCCATATTACGCGTCCACACTAGACATAGACAAAAAGTCTCGAACTTTAAATGCTCTTCCATTGATCAAGATTGCCATACACGCTGCGAAAACCTGGTGGTTGTTTACAAGCATTATTCGTGTTTATAATGGTTGATTCAATTCAAAATGATAAATGTCTCTATGATAGCAAAATATAAAAACCTAAAAAATATGGCAAAACCCGCTATGTTCGATGATCGGATGCCATCTTTTATTTTGAGTCGGGCGGTTCCTGGGGGCGAGCGGAACCGCGCGGCTCATAATACAAGATGGCGTCGGACCATACAAGATGAAGTCCGCCTGCAAGCAGGCTACGCATCTTTGAAAGCAAATTTTGATTTAAGTAAAGCTCCCGTTAAACAGCACAAACATCGGCTAGCATTGCTGGCGAAGTCTTGCTCGATTGACCACAAGACCAAGGAAATGCTGGCGAACTTCTTCGCAGCACCATGGTGTACAGCGTCAATTTTTGCAGGGCCAACGTCTCGCTACACTGGTTCCAGAGCCTCGTCCGTCTCTATTTAGTGGCCACTGAATAGAGAGACGCTCGAGGCTCTGGGACCAGGGTAACGTCTTGCTAGCGTCTCGGCAGTAATGCTGGCATTGTTTGTACGGGGCTTTGAGTATTTTGAACGTCGCGACTTCTTTTAGATGGCCGTATAATAATGCAAACGACGGTAACGAAGAAATAGAATATCTATACATTTGAACCACTGGGAATACAAACATCGACATGGTCAGCATCCTTTGAAAAAAAAAACATTGCTGGCTCCAACAATGTTGTATGATGGAAGATGTTGTTGTGTTTGTAAAACATTTAATGCTAGCAGTATCGATAAAATATGATAAAGTATTAAAGCTATTGTTAAATATTTAAGCTACCCGCTAAACTGGAACGACTTGAAGAAAGAATGAAAGAGAATGCCGAACGCGAGGCACGCACTCTTCGAGACGGCCTCAGGCTTCTTAATAATCAAATTGAAAAGGTAAAAAATTACCAGAAAATAAAACTTTAAATGCAATGAAAATTATATTCACTACTATTTTGAACTCTACATATACTAATAAAGCTAAATTTTAATTATTAAAAGATAAAAAAGATGAGTCTGTCACCACCCCCATCTGATGGAAAGACACAGGTAACGCGCGCGCACTCAGGTTTTGTCGGGAACTGTTGTTTTGGCGGGAAATCATCTCACTGATGATTTTTTATTTATTTTTAATGCCCGTATTAAAATTATCTGATTATGTTGACATTTTCAGACACTAATAAATAAGCATCCACTTAAAAAATAAAAAAATAATTGTTTCTTTTTTTCCTCTCTACTGTTGTTATCTTTTCCTCACTCTTTGTGTTGCGTGCCATGTATATCTCGTAAAATATTTCTATTTTTTAATGTCTTTTTGTGAGATTGTATCTCTGCGCCTTAACCTTTAAGCGATGAAAATTTGATTATTATATTACATTTTGGAGCTTCCAAAAACAATCTATACCTCCTGTATGGCTGGCGGATTTAAGCATTGATTTTGAGGAGGAGGGGGGTGTTTTTTTTATACAAAAGCTATATTTTTGAGTCCCTGGGGGTGGGGGGTGGATCTTATCAGGCCCAGAACACATGGCGATTTTGAGTATTAGGGAGCTGACGCTCAGGGACTGCAATGACTTACACTGCGGTTAACTTAAAAAAAAAAAACGCAACTACGACGGCGTTGGTAGGGAGAATGATACCAACAAAATTGCATTCATGACTAGCGCTCAATTCTAAACTAGTTTCGAAAATACTTGTTTTGTAAGACTGGTTTCTAAATGATCGCGCTTAATCGCACACGATCGCTCTTAACAAATGTAAAATAGGCGCGCAAAGGCTCTTGGGTGGTCCCACTCGTGGAAATCCCCGTTACTAAGGGACGGACGAATAGGAAAGTGAAGGGAGGGTGGGGAGGTTTCAGTCGTGTATGTTTCTTTTTCTTGTCTCCAAGACGTGCATGAATTTTTTATCATCGTTGTATGCATTTTTTTCTGTCTGGTTTGAGCTGCATGCATTTTTTTTCCAGGCTTTTTATCGTGTGTGAATTTTTTTGTTCCCCCCTTCATTTTTCTAATGTCCGTCTCTGAGTTCTTCCTGTCCCGGATACATTACACGTCTACGCCATTGTCTTGTTATGTAATGAATTGCGGTGTTCATATTAGGGAGGCGGAGCGATAGATTCTCTGCGCAACATGGTGCTCGACCTTCAAGCGGAGAACGAAAAGCTGAAGAACACGACCAACGAGTTGATAGAAGAGGAGAACCGGAAACAAAAGCATTTAGATGTAAGATACCCAAACATATCCAACAGGACCACTACTAACCTCTTTTGAGATGCGATAGAATGAACATTCTGCTAAAATTGATAGGAGAAGGGGAGTGGGGGTGTGGTACACATAAGACGTGAAGGTCACGTCTTAATATAACGCTGCTGACAGTCAGGAATTGTATTCCAGGCGCTCTATTCCTACTGTGACAAGCTGCAAGAGAACAAGGCTGATAAAGAACAAGTTGCCATGGAAATAGACGTGGTAAGATATGCGTTGTCATGGAGATGTATGTGGCAATATGTCGGTTTCCACGGAACTGATGCTGGGTGAAGTTGTTGTTTTGATTTCCGATTCAATTTTTTGCGCATAGAAAGCGGACAAGAGGTCGCTGGACAACCTTGTCAGCAGGCTAAAGTTTGATCAGACCGTCGGTACCCTCGACCAAGCGATACAAGACTTGCTAAGCCGACTTGATGGATATGTAAGTACAACGGTGTATTATCCTTGCGTCTTTTCAAGTACCATATTTCAACGTGTCCTTTGTTCTACGTGTTGTTCACGTAACTAGTGAAATCATATATGTTCATTTCGTGATTTACTGCATGTGTTGTTACTTTTCCACAAAAAAAGTAACATTTGAACGGCACATCAAAGGCTCGATATTTGAATCGTAGTCGCGTTTGGGTCGTGCACTGACGCAGTTATGCTTGATTGACTCAGCGTCGAACTAATCATTTGCCCGATCCAATCAATCAGCTTCGATTCGTGAGATATCACCGAAATTCCGTTTGTAGCTTTTTACATTTTGTGTCCATTACGTAAATTGTCGGATGTATAAAACATCGTCCGCTTTCGCGCTCAAAGTCCACAAGATCTCCCAGGCGCGTACACAGGGAATGCGCAGGGTGCGCGCGCACCCCCCTTGTCGGCCAAAAAGTGGGTAATTTGTTATTAAGGAGTCTTCAAATACTTCTACAGAATGCTTTTTCCATTTGATACCTATGAATGCGCACCCCCCCCTACCCTCCCCCCTCAGCCAATCCTGGGAACACGCCTGTCTCCATATCATGAAAACTTTCTTTGTCGCG
This sequence comes from Nematostella vectensis, assembly GCF_932526225.1. Lineage (NCBI taxonomy): Eukaryota > Metazoa > Cnidaria > Anthozoa > Actiniaria > Edwardsiidae > Nematostella > Nematostella vectensis. The sequence continues at coordinate 10,390,080 of NC_064045.1, read as the reverse complement.
TGACGTTGCGTCCACACGTCGTTAACAATGACCCTTCTGTTTTTCTCTCAGGATGCTGGTTTGAAGGACGCGCTTGCGCAGTTGGGTAACGAAGTAGATCAGAAACTGGATCGTATGGAGATTGATCCGCTCAAGGACTACTTCGGTAAGCCGCTGGGCAGTGTGGTGACGGCGCTATATTTCAAACATATTTGTTATGAAAGCCCGCTTTAATTATTTTCATGTTCTTTGACTGTTGATTTCATGAAATTCTACGTAAAGTTTAAGACTTTCGTCGCAGCCGTTTTGAATAGGCTCCAGGAACACTCATTTTTTATTACCACAGGCATCCTCGCGTATCATCCCCAATCTACCGTACCGCAAATGATCTAATAATGTCGTTTGTTTATTAAGCTGTGAGGAAGGGTAGGGAGGCGTTTATTAGAGAGGGGCGTTCATTACAAACTTGTAAGCTTAGGGAGGGGCGTTTATTAGATAGGAAGCGTTCTTTAGATAGGGGGCGTTAATTAGATCATTTCCCTACGGTAAACCATTTTAGTAGTTTCAGGGGAGTGGATTGAGTGACTATCCACCCCCATTTTGACGAGTTTCTGGTACATATTTTTGTATCCCCTTTTTACATATCCATCCTCCCCCCTATTTAGAGTCTGGGTTTACTATTTAGAAGAAGGACTAATAATGCCGATATGTGGTCTTGTGCAACAGCTCATGCCAGCGAAAGTCGCGGAAATATTGTGGGGGGGGGGCACGAAATATTATGAAGATATTGTGGGGGGGGCACGAAATATTATGAAAATATTGTGGGGGGGGGCACGAAATATTATGAAGATAGTGTGGGGGGGGCACGAAATATTATGAAAATATTGTGGGGGGCACGAAATATTATGAAGATATTGTGGGGGGGGGCACGAAATATTATGAAAATAATGTGGGGGGGCACGAAATATTATGAAGATATTGTGGGGGGGCACGAAATGTTATGAAGATATTGTGGGGGGGGGGCACGAAATATTATGAAGATATTGTGGGGGGGCACGAAATATTATGAAGATATTGTGGGGGGGGCACGAAATATTATTAAAATAATGTGGGGGGGGGGCACGAAATATTATGAAGATATTATGGGGGGCCCGAAATATTATGAAGATATTGTGGGGGGGGGCACGAGATATTATAAAGATATTGTGGGGGGCACGAAATATTATGAAGATATTGTGGGGGGGCACGAAATATTATGAAGATATTGTGGGGGGGCACGAAATATTATAAAGATATTGTGGGGGGCACGAAATATTATGAAGATATTGTGGGGGGGCACGAAATATTATAAAGATATTGTGGGGGGCACGAAATATTATGAAGATATTGTGGGGGGCACGAAATATTATAAAGATATTGTGGGGGGCACGAAATATTATGAAGATATTGTGGGGGGCACGAAATATTATGAAGATATTGTGGGGGGCACGAAATATTATAAAGATATTGTGGGGGGGCACGAAATATTATGAAGATATTGTGGGGGGGCACGAAATATTATAAAGATATTGTGGGGGGCACGAAATATTATGAAGATATTGTGGGGGGCACGAAATATTATAAAGATATTGTGGGGGGCACGAAATATTATGAAGATATTGTGGGGGGGGCACGAAATATTATGAAGATATTGTGGGGGGGGGCACGAAATATTATGAAGATATTGTGGGGGGGGCACGAAATATTATAAAGATATTGTGGGGGGCACGAAATATTATGAAGATATTGTGGGGGGCACGAAATATTATAAAGATATTGTGGGGGGCACGAAATATTATAAAGATATTGTGGGGGGCACGAAATATTATGAAGATATTGTGGGGGGCACGAAATATTATAAAGATATTGTGGGGGGCACGAAATATTATGAAGATATTGTGGGGGGCACGAAATATTATAAAGATATTGTGGGGGGCACGAAATATTATGAAGATATTGTGGGGGGGGCACGAAATATTATGAAGATATTGTGGGGGGGGGGCACGAAATATTATGAAGATATTGTGGGGGGGGGGCACGAAATATTATAAAGATATTGTGGGGGGCACGAAATATTATGAAGATATTGTGGGGGGCACGAAATATTATAAAGATAATGTGGGGGGCACGAAATATTATAAAGATATTGTGGGGGGCACGAAATATTATGAAGATATTGTGGGGGGCACGAAATATTATAAAGATATTGTGGGGGGCACGAAATATTATGAAGATATTGTGGGGGGCACGAAATATTATAAAGATATTGTGGGGGGCACGAAATATTATGAAGATATTGTGGGGGGCACGAAATATTATAAAGATATTGTGGGGGGCACGAAATATTATGAAGATATTGTGGGGGGGCACGAAATATTATAAAGATACTGTGGGGGGCACGAAATATTATGAAGATATTGTGGGGGGCACGAAATATTATGAAGATATTGTGGGGGGGCACGAAATATTATAAAGATACTGTGGGGGGGCACGAAATATTATGAAGATATTGTGGGGGGGCACGAAATATTATAAAGATACTGTGGGGGGCACGAAATATTATGAAGATATTGTGGGGGGCACGAAATATTATGAAGATATTGTGGGGGGGCACGAAATATTATAAAGATACTGTGGGGGGCACGAAATATTATGACGATATTGTGGGGGGGCACGAAATATTATAAAGATACTGTGGGGGGGCACGAAATATTATAAAGATACTGTGGGGGGGCACGAAATATTATGAAGATATTGTGGGGGGGCACGAAATATTATGAAGATATTGTGGGGGGGCACGAAATATTATGAAGATATTGTGTGTGGGGGGGTGCTGCCAGTGCCCAATAGACGTTTCAAGATAGTGCTCCCAAAAAGCCATAAAATTGCTCCCAAAAAGCCATAAAATTGCTCCCAAAAAGCCATAAAATTGCTCCCAAAAAGCCATAAAATTGCTCCCAAAAAGTGCTTAAAAAGTGCTCCAAAATCAAATATAGTGCTCAAATAGTGCTCATTGGCGAAAAAAAATATATTACCGTATATTTTTAAAATTTTTAGAGATAAGTTGTGTTTAAATTAAAATTTGAAGAAAAGAAAGAATATTGCTTTTATAAAATACATGCATTAGAGTATTTTATATTGTTGTCCATGAACGGGTAAATCACACTTAAGTGTATAACAACTAACAGTATTATAAATGACTTTGTTCTCTTTTGTGTTTGTTTACCCTTGTTATTTGGATACTTCTAAAAAACAATGTTCATTTACAAACATCACCAATGTCTAACCTGATAATGTCTAACCTGATAACAGACCTTAATTATAACAATCTCCTAACGAGAAACAATAGATGTAAAACAGGAAAACATGGCAAACAGATCTTCTAGACAAGGCATTCTATTATTGTAATGAACTCCACAGGCTACCCAATATTTGTGGTTACCAAAGCACAGCCTACCCCTATTAAAACGTCGAAATCACCAGTCTTACAGTCTTAGCCTAGTTAAGATAATATTATTTGTAGTAAAGGAAACTAGAAATGTCTATATAAGACAACAAAACCTAGTAACATGGGTTAAAAAAGCTAGAAGTTGACTTTTTTACCCAAAAAGTGCTCTCTGATCAAAGTAGTGCTCCCAAACCCAAATTGCGCTAAAAAAGAGTCGAGCACAATCTGGAAAGGCCTAGTGCCCAACCCTCTGCTACGTTCCGGTGAAAACAATTTACTTTTGTGTGCCCAGAGAGGAAGATAAAGGCGATGAAGTGCAAACACGCGGACTTGCCGCTGAACGAGGATCCTGCTGCAGGATTCCGCAAGTGAGTACTCTTCAGGGGTAGGGTGGGGCGCATATGTACCACACTATCCTATCCGCCAATCGCATTGCGTTTCTTTGACATCCTCGTTCTCATGCAAGGGTAGAGCAGAACCGTCTATATATTTTTCACTACTTGTATGCGATGAGGAATTGGTGTTTTTAAACTTTCGAGTTTTAAGCTCCTGAAATTAATATTTGAGATTTGTTATCAAGCTACTCAATCTGATTCTGAGGTCGGGGGGGGGGGGGGTAGGTCACGTATAGCAACATTGGATACATTAATCCACCGACAAAACTTCAAAAAATAATAGCAAAATTTATTGCCGAAATCACTGCGTTACGAAGCACATTAACGTTGTAGTCCTTCATCGCATGTGAAACTATCTTAATTTTATTTGAAACTCATCCCCTGTACACAATCTGTATAAGGACCCTCGGGGACCCAGGGCGTCGCGGAGATCATGCAAACAGGGAGCGCGCCGCGAGAAAGAAACAGGCTGAAAAGCGTCTTCCAGTGCTCTTTCTTTCTCGCACGCTCCCTGTGTGCCCGATCTCCGCGGCGCCCTGGGTCCCCGAGGATGAAATAAAAAGTATGTAGTAGTCGTACATATGATGAAAACGTTGTCGTTGTGAGGGACTGGTACCGAGGACTCTTAGGTTCTTTTCAGATACTTTCTCCATTGACCTTAGATGCTCACAGTCACTGTTTTTTTTCTTCTGATTACAAGTCATAATGTTTACGAAGCACCTGCGGTACGGCAACCTTAAAATAACAAGAATCATGCATTTTTTACAAATAAGGAATATATTAGTTTCCTTATATTCAAGTGACCGCGTTTGGCAAAAACGACATTTTTTCGCTGAATTTTTCTTGATATGACGAGCATTGACTTCCTCTGCGTCTGTGTTTACATGCCTTTATTCGTAGGGCTCTCTTGCGATTCCATTGCATCTCGTGTGATCGCCCCGTTGACATGGCCCAGGGACCGTAAGTACCGTACTATTATAGTGATGACAATCATAATAATCATCATCGTCGTCATCATCATCATAATCATCACTATCATCATCATCATCACCATCACCATCACCATCACCATCACCATCACCATCACCATCACCATCACCATCACCATCACCATCACCATCACCATCACCATCACCATCATCATCACCATCACCATCATCATCACCATCATCATCATCATCACCATCACCATCACCATCACCATCACCATCACCATCACCATCACCATCACCATCATCATCACCATCACCATCATCATCACCATCATCATCATCATCATCATCATCATCATCATCTCCATCATCATCATCATCATTGACATCGTCATAATAATGCGTATTCTAACCACAGCCCAAACCCGGCCCTGCCCAACACCCCCGGTATGCCACCGTCTCGCTCAGGAAGACCGTACACGACGTTTGAACTGGACCAGATTCGCCAGATGAACCGTGGCGTGACGTATGACCAAGACGGTTCCATGACAACGGCACGCTCATGCGGCGGGATCCACACCGTGACGTCACCACATAAGAGGAGTGCAAGATTTAAGTAAGATAATAGCCTGTATTTTGGTTAAAACGAACAACGCGTGAACCCAAAGACGCGAAACCTCAAGTAATCTGCGCCGGTTCCGATGTATCGCGACGCCGCATTTTCAAAACATCGATTTGTTTTTGTCTTTTGGGATTTTCTGTTCCGCCAGTCAAATTATTCTAAGCCAATCAGATTCTTGCCATCTCTCGCCTAGTGCAGTTGCCCGGCTTTTTGTCGCGACACTGTCTGGTTTTCGTCCAGAGGGGAAGCCAGGGAAGAAACGAAACTCTGATTGGCTCAGAATGGTTTTTGACGGAACAGAAAATCTCAAAAAGCAAAAAGATAGACCCTGAAAATCGAAACCGCCTAACCCATCTTTTAAAGTTCTTAAAACCTTTCACTTATATCAATCTAGCCAGAAGGAAGCATAGATAACCTTTCAAATTCTGAAAAGGGAATTGAATTTGATTGAAATTTGATCAGATCTTTGAAAATGTTCCTGGCCGCGCGAAAGGAGATTGAATCGAGTGAATAATTTCAAGTTTTGGCGGGAAAATCTAAAACAGCGTATTTTCCTTAAAACCGTTTAAATTCAGTGACGGCAATACCACAAAATATTGGCGAAGTGTTTTCTATTGCAATGCCACCCACAATAAAGCGAAGAATAATTTAAAATCGAGAATTATATGCGAAAAAAGGAAATTTTGTTGTAGGTTTCAAAACAGCGCGCGCTAGTGAGAATGTCGCCATTTATGATTGCGAATGCACCGCGCGCGCACGATGCAAAAAAAAAACAAAAACAATTCATACACTACAAAATATAAAAGACTTTTTTCCTGAAGTTAATTAATTATTTGATTACCAGGTTGAGATATAAAGATGACGGTAAAACTTGTAACCACACAACGATCTTCAGCAATAAGTAAAAAGACAAGAACCGGTTTAGCGCCTTTAGCGCGCCGATATATTTTCTCATGTAATTTGTGTGACATCTCGATCTACGTCACAAATGACCAAAATACCTCGTATTACAGATTTGAGTTATTATTAGCGCGAACGCGCGTTTTATAGGGTCCACATACCATTTGGAAGATGAAAATAGAAAGAATTGACCAAATCTATAAACTCTGAAAGGTTATTTGGACTTTAGGTTTAAAAGGGTATGCGTATACTCGTCAGACCTGAGGGTTGCCGTTTTATAAAAGTACCACTGCCGTAAAGGAATGGGAGGGGGGGTGGCACTTTTGGTATAAAAATTAGCAATAAATATAGGAACAAATCGGGAAGAGAAAGAAGCTAACGACGAAAAATATAACATTTTTAGCATTTTAGAAGTACGAAAATATAAGTAAAAGTTTTCTCGATGGAGCCTGCCGTCCAACACACCCCCTTGACAATCTACGGTCCTAAAAGTCTGTTCGAGACCTCTTACTTCTAGCCAATCCCCGCCACCCCTGATTAGTAATCAAGTAATTAACATGTCTTCTTCCTTGCAGTCAGTATTACTATTTCCGCGATGATGAAGTGGTTCCTGTTCCTATGGCGCAGAGGTAAGATACCATACTCCCTGTATTCTCGACTTTATAACACAGAGGTTAGCTACTACCACTACCTGTATTCTCAATGTTAAAAGAAGCCAAGCTCCCGGTTTATGAGAGAATCGCGATAATTCACTAGAACGAGCTTCAGAGGTACCAGGTTGAAATTCAGCTCAGCATTCCATCTAGAGCTGTAGAGGATTTTTAGATGCCCTTTCTTTTCGTACTCCATTAAAACTGCATAGTTCGACTATTGTCATCTTAGCAAAATACCAAGGGTGAAACGGCATCCATCTCTATGGCTAGTTTAAAGAAGCTATTGGGATATTTTTTCAATTAAATTTTGAAAATTAAGTATAAAAGCCCGTTTTTGTATCTACTGCGCATGTGCGAGTAGCTATGTCATCACGCTGAAAAAGTGTGTAAGAGTGACCACAATGAGTGACCGCTTTCGCGAGGTTTGCTTGGATATACTTCGGGCTTCGGTTGTTATGAAGCGCTAGTTTAGAATCACTTATAAAAAAGGAAATATCTAAATAATCAAAAGATTTCGGGATTTGTTAATCAAAAAATAAAGTCGATGTAATCTCGATGTAACGTTAAGTTAGTGATTTATAAAAGTGTTTGCAATTCTTGCCGAAACACACGATCGACCTCACGTAAACACGCTCCCGTTTCGAGTCGCGTATTTTTGCCCGTATCCGATTCCTTTTAACGGGAAAATAAGTGGCAACAGTTTCAGAGCTTTATTGAGGTTCTCTGTAGGGTCAAACATATTTAAAGTACTTATTATTTCGTCATGCTCTACAGAACTTTTCGAAGGACAAGAAGGGTTCAATACAAAGCAGTAATAAAAATAATTTAAGTACCTCGATTTTCGGCTGAGAGACACGTGGCCAAGTGTCTAGCTCATCGGACTCGTGTGAGAGACAGGTCAAGAGTTCGAATCCCTCTCGGAAGTTTTTTTCCTTTTTTTTTTTCAATGTTTTTAAATTCTTATCAGTCTTATACCGTTTATTAACAGTTTTCATAGTACGATGATACTAAAATACCCTATAGAAGTATGATAAGCATTACACAGTTGCCGTAAATAATTGTTGCAGTAGCTACATGCACGTTACAGGCCTATTTTTATGTTTTTGTATTTATATTTCATCACATAATTTGTTTTCCAACGTTGAATAGCGTCAATGACATAGGTGTAGCTAGCTAGGACACAGGCCCGCCAGCAATTTACATGGTAATCTCGAACCTGTCCTTGTTGCTTGTTTAGGGACGAGACAGAAATTGTGGGAGACGATGGTCACATATACAAGGGGCGAGTTGACATGGACGGAAATCAGTTTCCAGAGGTGAGTGAAGTTAACTCTCTTTATGACGGACACCCGGACAGACAACAAATTATGACGAACACCCAATTATGACTCACACCCGGTTATGACGCACACCATATTATGAGAGACACCCAGCTATGACTGGCAAGGTTTAAGACACCCGACACCGTTATGACGGACACACAACTATGACAGACATCCGGTTATGACAGACGCCTGGTTATGACGAATATCCCACCCCATTATGACGGACACCTAGTAATGGCGGACATACCTTATGATTCCCGGAGACCAGGAAATGACGAGGTAAAAGTCGGATAGCTGTTGACTACAAACACTGTCCGTTATATCGAGGTAAAAGGCGGGGGCTGTCAGACTGATATGTGTACAGCAATGTTCGTAATAACGAGATAAAAGGCAGGGGCCGTCAGACGGATAGAGGCCGGAGTACAACACTGTCCGTAAAAGCGAGGTGAAAGTGGGTTTGTCAGACGGGCTCATGTGTACAGCACTATGTCCTCTTCTCTCTTTATTTCATGCTTTTTGGCCTCCTTGTTTTTCAGGTTTCTAATTCTCCCCGTCACAAGCCCAAGTCTCCTAGAGCAGTCTCAGCCAAACGCTCACCCAGTCCCCAGCCTCCACGCACAGGAAGCCCAACATACAGAAGGCCACGATCAGCTGTACCCAGCTCTCCTCGTTCAAGAGGCGAGGGGGCAGATCCCATGCCCGAAATCCCTGCACAGTCGTGAATGACATGTGTACACGACTCGTGAATGACATGTGTACACGACTCGTGAATGACGTGTACACGACTCGTGAGTGACATGTGTACACGACTCGTGAATGACATGTGTACACGACTCGTGAATGACATGTGTACACGACTCGTGAATGACGTATGACTCGTTAATGACATGTGTACACGACTCGTGAATGACATGTGTACACGACTCGTGAATGACGTATGACTCGTGAATGACATGTGTACACGACTCGTGAATGACATGTGTACACGACAGAGCGTTCTTGGGCCCACCGGGCTTTCTCCTACCTGATAGTTGGGATGCGTTGCTGGTTCATTCTAGAGCACGTCCTAGCCCTCTCAAGGCTTCGACATTCCATTCACATACCACAGTTAATACCACAGGGTAAAGGGTTATTTTATACTTTTATTTCTCAAGAAACGGGTCGGTACGCAGCTCTTACAAGCTGCAATTTGATTGGGCAAATGAACAATACCCGCACCTCGACACAAAGAACGAGAAGAATAGAGACAAAACAACTCCTTTGTAGAACAAAGATAATAATAGGAGACAAAGCAGCTGCGTACTTACTCCAAGAAACTCGAATCAGTATATTTTACGTGAGACGGGATTTCTTATTCCTGCTTTTTTTCGTGAACCTGAAAAAGAGGTTAATATACTTTATAATGAAGCGTTAAGTGACCGTCTTTTATGTCAGTGAAACATGATTCATACCTTTACCACGCTGATCCTAGCGAAAGAGTGGTCAAATAGTGTGTAATATCGTGTCAAGATCTTGAAGAAACAACTCTGTCACTTTGTGCCTAATTCAATCATATGTAATTAATAATAATTTATATCCATTTTCTCATCATCTATGATCACACAATTAAGGTTTATCATTTTTATACGTTATATAGAACTAAGAGTTGAGGAGAAAACAGTCACATTCGAACAAGTTGAGTATGTACGCAGCTGCTTTGTCTCCTATTATCTTTGTTCTACAAAGGAGTTCTTTTGTCTCTATTCTTCTAGTTCTTTGTGTCGAGGTGCGGATATTGTTCATTTGCCCAATCGAATTGCAGCTTGTAAGAGCTGCGTACTGATCCAACAAATCACGAATGAGTCATTTTTTGGGAGGTAATACAGAGACCAGAACATATGATACTTAAGGGGGGGGGGGGGGGAGGGCACATGAATGACCCACCCCGTGCTACAGCCCTGTGAGACTCTAAATTTCAGCCAAAAAGTGATTCTAAGTAAAAATAGGTGGTTTTGACTTTTTTGTGGGTGATCCTGAGGCCCTAATCGTGTGGCACCAGCTGGTGTGGCCTTTCAGACAGCATTTTCAACATTTTCTTGCCGCCCACTCTTGATATTTCAGTTCTCTTTATTTCCAGATCTTAGTTACACATCCAACACATGTCATACTTGATTGCTGTACTTAAAACTAGTAGTCCTACAGTAGCTAAATTAATATTTTGAGTTCAAGTTCTTGAGTATAAAAAATGATGTGGTGATAAACCAAATTTTGTAAATAGTGTAATTATATAACAACCTTGTTCTAACTGTGAGCACCAAAATAAAACATGAATCAAACGCTGCACAGTATATTGTTTTGTTTTTAACAGGGAAAGGTACAGCTCGTATAATCATATAATGACAAGGTATGATCGTAGGTCTCCCACATGGTCAAGTCAAGCTGTGCTCCACTACCAATGTTTGGAGTTCTTGGATTGTTGCGCTTTTGCCACTGTGTATTTTTGCCCACAATCACAAAGAATTCAATTGAGTTGGGCCCTAACGCGAGATGCCACAGGGATCCCATAATCTACTCGAGTTATATAGGTGGTGTTCAATACACTTCATGAACACAGGAAACCCAATACCAATTGAAGTTCAATGGAATCCCATAATCCACTTTATGTACATAGGTATCAAATGGTTTCCACAGGAAACCCAAAACCACTTGAAGTTCAAAAGAACCCCATAATCCAATCCATGAACAAAGGTATTGAATGGTCTCCAAAGGAAACCCATAGCACAGGAATTGCATAATTGAATGAATTCCACAGGTATAAAGGCATATGGCATCCACAGCAAACCGAATATCAAAGGATCCCATGAGTATTCCAATTCACATGACCTGAGCGTCCTTGAATGCAAGACAGACAACAGCTTTTTGGTGTCCGCTGTACTCGCGCACCACTTCACCTGCTTCCACATTCCATAGACGGGCGAGGTTGTCAGAGGATGCTGTAAGGCAAAGGTTTAAACAAGTTGAGGAGTTAGTGGTTTGGGCGGTCTTCAGTCCCTCCCCCAGAGGCCAGCTCTGTTGTCCTGGGTCTAATAATATGTGTCCTGTCTTTTTAAGTCAGTCCATGCATTCCAACGAAGAACTAATTCTCGAAACATCATAGAAATTACTCTGTTTTCATATACCATTCACTCATGGTTTCATGTTGTCTTTCTGTCTACCCAGTTGTCCATCGGTTCATTTGTAAGTAATTTGTCTGTTTGTCATTTTATCACCTCTTTTATAATTCTGATCACCTCAATTTCTATAAAACAAGGGAATTTAATCACCATCCATCCACTTATCAATTTTTCTATCCAGTCTTTCTGCCAGCTTGCCGTTTTTATTTTTTGTCTGCCCATTTGTGTCTTCACAATGATCCCCACCTACTCACCTGTAACGAGGTACTGGGAGTCCTCAGAGAAAGCACAGTCCCACACCCAACGCTGGCTTGTGTCACTGAGGGTCGTCTTGAGAGAGAAATCTGCTGTTTGCCATATCCTAACTGTTGTATCAGCAGATGTAGTGGCAAGGAGGCTAAGAAATTGTGTACAGAAACATATATGAGAATTGTTATTATAGCAAATGGATAGGAAGATAATGACAGAAACTTGACCTTTTATGAGAACTTGATAAAGCTGATTTTTTTTTTCATCACCAGACAGTTAAAACAGTTAAAACAAACTGGCTACTATTTTTAAACAATATTCTACATTTATCCCAGGAGCTAAAATGGCGAGGGGACTTATGCCTTTTATTAATTTTCTTACACTCTGGGAAAACACACATGAAACAGGACAGACAAGAAACAGACTAAATTACAAAAATATTTTTTTTTTGTAAATTGGTTGATGGCTTTTATTTACAGTAACTGAAGCTTATCCAAAAAGTGTATCTAAGATTAAGGTTGTCTTGTAGCTCATATCTATCCTGTGCTCTTTAGAATAAGTTTATTTAAAAAGGACTATCATCACCTAGCATAAATTACCACGAGTCTGGGCTGAATTGGCACTTTAAGGCGTATCTCTTGTGGGCCTCAACTTTTGTTTTTGGATGAAGCATTGTTGGATCATCATTTGTTCCACCAGACAGCGTCCACACATAACAGTTACCCTAGAAAAATAGCAAAACTTTGTACAAAATATGTATTACCCTAGAAATATAGCAAAACTTTGTACAAAATATGTATTACCCTAGAAATATAGCAAAACTTTGTACAAAATATGTATTACCCTAGAAATATAGCAAAACTTTGTACAAAATATGTATTACTAGAGATCTATAGCAAAGCTTATAACCTTATTATTGACTGCAGCCATGTAGCTTGCCTCTCGGTCTATGCTGAGGGAGAGGACAGGGGAATTGGCATCAGGAATCTGGTAATAAAAATAGTGCTCTCAGTAACAGACGATAATCTGAATCTGACACTTATTGACAAAAGAAATCAACGCGAACTTGTCAATTTCAGCAGCAAACTAAATCCGTCCTAGAATTCAGTCCATCCTAGAATAAGAATGCCTCCATTCTATTGCTAAAGCCTTAGGTAAAATTTCTGCAATATTCAAAACAATAGTGTCACGAGTCAGATGCAGTCTTTTTAAAGCAGAATACAAATATATATGATTTTTTTCCTAAAAGCTTGTAGCCATTTTTTTGTTTTTCATGGTGAAAGCTGTGCTTTTAGAAACCAACAATAACATTACAATATTTGTATAGCTTGTTATTATGGAAACACAATAAAAAAAACTTAATTTGTATACCAGCTGCTCATTGTGATCTGTGCGTAGGTCCCACATATGAATAGCTCCACTCTGGTCACCAACAATTAACTCCCCCTGAAACAGAATCAAACCTTGTTAACTAAAGGGGGGTACTATACAAGCACAAAGCTAAGGGTGGGTGAAGTACTAACCTGGTTTGGGTGGAGAGCAACACAATTCACAGGTGCATTGACCTGGAAGACTCTCTGGCACTGAAGACTTCGAGTCCTGGAAAAATCAATCTGTTTTCTAAGTAAACACAGAAAGTGCTTTACAAACATTGAGCACATTTTAGCTAATTTATAGAAAAGTTCTGGTTTAGAATGTAGACTAACAAAATCAATATAATCAAGTAACGATACCTGCAAATATCAAACAGATGTTAAAGTACAAATTTACTGTTAAAACTTATTGAACGCTGGCTATTTTTTAAAGAATTTTCCCCCAAAAAGATAAACAAATATACAACTTCCTCAGCAACACAGCACCTCAGCACTTTATTTATCATAACAGGGTTAAATTAACAATATCATTTATTAAAAAGTATTTAACAAAGTTTAAACAAAAAATTAATTGGATATATTCTCTGATGATAAAACTATGAAACCCCTAAAAATTGGCTGGATTGTGCCTTGTTTGCAACATACTCTGTGTTTACGTTGTAAACAGATATTGATGTGCTAGCTGAAACATGCCACAGGTAGATAGAGCTAGGAATTTCACATTGGATCTTAAATGGGTTTTCTAAGTAAAACACAGAAAGTGCTTTACAAACATTCAGCATTTCAGCTGTTTTTTTATAGGTCCCTTCCTTGGGCTCCCTTCTTTTTTCAAACCATTATGTAAATTGATTTTAATATAATATTTGTTGATGGAAAAAGTTGGTTGATGTTCTTGCTGCATACCTCAAATCCCATATGCGTGCAGAGGAGTCTTCTCCACCAGTGAACATCCACTTTCCGTCTTCATGGAAGCCGACAGCAGTCACATTTTTGGAGACCCCATCGTAACTAACAACCTGTTGGCAAAGGATCAAGTAGGGATCAAAGGATCAAGTAGGGATTAAAACAGGAATCACACCAATTTACTTCAGGCTATTGAAACCGTAATCGACAAGAGAAAAAAAAAACTATTAAGGCCATGCTATTTAACAGGCCATCTGCATCTTTTAGAAAAGTAAGATTCTTGGTTTTAAACTACCACTTAGGGCTCAATCCTAACAATTTTGCTAAAACTTACTAAGAGCTCAAACAACAATAACAAGTTTATCTGACAATATTTTAAAATTACTGGGATAAGCAGGGAAGAGTGAAATTAAATTAGTTGAACTTTGGTTTGGTGCAATTCGGCAACCATGGACAGCTAACATAAAAGTTTCAATCTCCTCATTATTTTTTTTTACAAATAAAATGCTTTATTGAAGAACCACTCTGGCACCTACCGGGTTTGGATTAGCTGAATTGATATCATACAATCTTATATGTTGGTAACCTGGAAAAATATGACCAAGGTTATAAACATACACGCATACACGCATTAGGATAATCTTATATGGTTACAACCTGGAAAAAAGGGGGAAGGAATAAAGACTTATGGGACTCAGGGGGAGGGGTAGGGGCATATGGAACTCAGGGGGAGGGGTAGGGGCATATGGGACTCAGGGGAGGGGTAGGGGCATATGGGAGTCAGGGGTAGGGGTAGGGGCATATGGGACTCAGGGGGAGGGGAAGGGGCATGTGTGACTCAGGGGGAGGGGTAGGGGCATCTGGGACCCAGGGGGAGGGGTAGGGGCATATGGGACTCAAGGGAGGGGTAAGGGCATATGGGACTCAGGGGGAGGGGTAGGGGCATGTGGGACTCAGGGGTAGGGGTAGGGGCATATGGGACTCAGGGGGAGGGGTAGGGGCATATGGGACTCAGGGGGAGGGGAAGGGGCATATGGGACTCAGGGGGAGGGGTAGGGGCATATGGGACTTAGGGGGAGAGGGAGGGGTATATGGGACTCAGTCCTCAGCCCATAATACTCCCAAAAAAGATCAATTTCATCATACCTGCTGCAGCTAACAGCTGTCTGTCAGGCGTGATCTCCATAGAGTTCACCTGGTGCATTATCGTCAAGGAAATGAAAACACAACTTGTGGTTGCCATGCATGCAAGGTGATTAGCAAATATGGTAGCCAATTTGACGTAATTAGCCCCAGATGAAAAAGTACCTTTTAATCCTTTTAATCCTAATAGTGTATTATAAAAATTGGTTACACTCAATAATCTAATAAAGGTGTTTGACTTCTATTGGAACCCCCCCTTCCCTGGAGGCATTCTAAAACAGTGGATATCTACAAAACGAAGACCTAAAACCTAAAACCTGTGATCACAAAAGCAACGAACACAAAAGCTACGACCCCAAAAATATTGCTGTTATTGTTTAACCTACCTTGTTTCCCAACAGGAATTCTTATGCCTATTTGGGAGAAAAAAATTGTTCGTTAGACCCTAGCCCTATATTGTCGGACAGCAGATTTCTTCTAAAAAAGCAACGGGAAAATCATGTTTCATTTTCATTAAAATAATGCAGATAATAACTGTTGACATATTTACTTTGCAAAACTCATAATAGATTTTAGTTTTTTTTTTAGACTATTTCTTCTTCGTAGCAAGCGATTCAAAATACATGCATTGCGTGTGTGACAGTTTGTCACGGCAAAATGTGTGTTTGCTCATTGATCGCTCAAATTTACGTTGAATCGTTCGATAGTTAGGTACAAACAATTCGAGCTATCCCGAAGTGTCTACGGAAACAGAGGCCAAATAGCATAGGATAGGATTTCAATCACCATTTTGCGGTGCGTGAGAGAAAATTATTTCTAGTTTTGCGAAACAATAAACACTCATAAAAAGCTTCGGAATACATGCTCTTTGAATGTTGTTTCTTCGACTCGATGGGTCATTTTTCGGCGAGTTTTCCTATTGTTTGAGATACTTACGATTTTTGAGTGTGCGATGGGCACTGTCCGATAATAGGTACCACTAGCTTATTTATACTTGTTCTTTGACTTACTTTTGGAAAATGTCGATGCCACGGCATTGTGGTGCCAGTTGTCTACAGACATCGATAAAACTAGGATTTCAATAATTTTTTAGCCAATCTATTCGTTGCCTTTTCTGAACGTAGTATTTTCATGGAGTCAAGCTGAATCAAACGATAATAAAATTGTAGATGCAAAAAGGATATTGAGTCGGGGTGTTGAACAGTACGGCAGCATATCCCACTATGAGCTTGCCAGAATCGAATAGTGTGGTCGTATCCAGACGTAGCTAGAAGTACTGGCTCGCTTTGGCCGTTAGATGGCATCGTGAGGTAAAATCTCTCTTAACTACATTCGCCGATAGAAAAGGTAGAAAGTCATCAAAACAAAATGGCGACGAAAACAGAGAGATCAGGGAAGGACTGGTAACTATTCCACAGGCCACCCACAACATAAAGCTTCCGAAAAACAAATTACACGCCTCCTTCTTCCTTTCTCTCAAGAGATTTATAAGAAATGAAAAGAGGTTTTTAAACGCATTATTTTGACAATGTAACAGCTTTTCGCTACTCTACCTCGGTAAAATTGCCTTTCCCTTATGATTGGGATACCTATGTGGCAAATCTCGGCTATACCTGGGCAATTTTTGCACGTTGTGAACGCATGTACCGTTGCAGAACTGTCCTTGTGGTGAAAGTGTCTAACCAATCAGATAGGACTACATGTGTCCAATCATAGACCTTGTTAGAATGCCACACGTGTGACACTGGGATCGAGTGGCAGAACTGTCTTCCCCCTTCTTCCCTGGGATCGAGTTTGGTATGGCAGAACGGTCGTTTGTTTATAATATAACTGATTTCTGAGGAATTGATAAAGCAGAGAAACACCCAAGAGAAAAGGATTTAGCAAAAGCCAGGTTATGTTCCCTTACTGGAGTCCGTCCTAAGACGGAGACAAGCCATTAAGAGGTGAGTCACGCTCCACGAAAATTCGAGTCTTTACTTTCGTACCGTCCTTCGCTAGGGGAGATATCCACAATTAATTAGGTCAAGTAGTTCATAGGAAATATATTTGAAGGCTACTACTGATAAACAAGTGAACGCAATGCGAGTAAAACATTCAATTGATAATCAATCAGTTCCACTATCTAAGTTGGGCTAAGTTGTACAGTAAGATTGCAGCTATAAGCTTACAATTATCACACAGTCCCCTAAGTAACCTGATTTGATCTTTCTCTGCCTCATAAAAATCAATACGGTGAATTGGCATATCCTCAGATTTGCCTTTTCTAAGGGTCTGTTTACATTACGAATATCAACCCTGGCTGAAGCTTTAGTATGGCCAGGCGACTGAAAATGTTTTTCATATTGTAGCTAGCTTCAGCCTGTACTAAATTCGTTTTTGAACAGTTAAAACTATTCACAGCACCTCGGCATGTTCTTAGCAGTTCTTAAAATTTGGTGAAACGCTGGACGTTCATATAAAAAAAGGTCCTCATAAAAAAAGAGTGTTCTTTATTTATGTGATTACATGGAGATATTCCATCCACTACTGGAGCTTGGGGTGAAAATCCTAGCACAGGTGAGCAGCCCAGGCTGGAAATCTCGCTCATATAATAGAAAAAGCAATTTTACAAGCATTTTAGGAATACCCGGTTGGCCCCCCTGACTGTGCTGAAAACTCAGCCTGGGTTGAAATTTTTAATGAGATAAAAAGAAATCAACAGTCGTTAGAATGCTTCTCTATCAGGCGTGTCATCACCATTGACCACCAAAAAGTTGGTATTTGATTTTGAACAGTTGTCATGTTGGACTTTTTCCATAGCTATCTATGACTGCCAAATGCTGCAAATGCTGTTTGTGTGCCTGCCAATCCTTTGCACCATATCGAATCCTTGCTTAAACAATCCATTAAATTTCATATTTATACTAATAACTATTAGAAAATAATCACTGACACCTCGACCAATCAGCACCCTCTATTTGAACCCCCTAAATCTCATAGTAATTAAAGTTTCAGGGGGCAATAGAGAATTTGAGAATGAGTGGGGAGAATTAGTCAATAGAGATTGAGGCAATAGAGAATTAGTGGGGAGTGTAATTAGAAATAAGTGCTTACTACTTAGTGATTAGTATTCCCTAAGTTGCAACTTTGTTTTCATTGTTTTCCTGGATTATTGTTGAAACGCCAAATTAGCTATAGAGAACTTGCTATAGAGCGTATTTATGTTTTTATTGCTGGCTTAGCAACCTATCTACTACTATGTTAACAGGGGGATTTGTTACTCTGGAGACATTATGCACTTGTATTTTATATTTCGCTGATTTTTTTATTTATGTAAATAAATTATAATTTTATTATCCTGATGTAAAAAAGTTGTAATTTTTAAGCAAATTACAAGCAAAACTGTTGTCAGCAACAGACTGCCACCATCCCCAGACTAAAAAGACACCTCAGTGCATTGTTGGAAACTTCAAGGCATACTGCTTGATCAGCAGTAGCTGAACTTGACTGATAGTGTGGGACTTGAAATAGGGGGAAGGTTTCTGTTTTTGGTCTGTTTTTCCCAAAAATTTGCGCAAAAGTACATTAATGGGGTAATTAATAATTTGTTATTTCTATGTAATCTAAGTAACAATGGCACTTAATCACCTTTAACAGTAAATAAATTAGCCTCAGCTTCAGAAACTGGGTCTTCATTTAGTGTAAAAGTTTTTTTAACATGTTTTTTTTAACTTTGTCTTTGGCTACTTCTTATACGTTCATCTGACATTGCTATTCCTCGTTTGCCCAGATAGTGTTTTTAAGATGAATTTCTAACATCTTCAACATGTTCTCTTGACTCAATTGTAATATGTAATACAAGGTTACAATGATTTTTCTTTGTCACAGGGGCTTCACCACCTTGATTATCTCATCCTGACCAAGTCATTGCACTGCAGTTCTCCACACATCACAGTTGGTTATTGCCCTTGACAAATACTGCAGAGGAATTCCCTTTTAATTTATTTCAGGCAGTGTCAAATTTTGTTATTCAATGTCAAAGGTGCCAAGGTTAACAAAATTGAACCAGAGATTTTGTCACCTTTAGCTCTAAGGCGGCACCAAGCAAATAGTCCAGTTTTGAATTCAACTGTGCCATTGGAATTAAGGACACATATAAAGACAGTGTGAGCCTAAGTTTCAGATTATTGGTTCACAAATAACATCGAGATCATGAAGAATTCACATGTTTTACATTGTTTTATTTCAAGCTCTAGGAGATTTTCACTTGTATGTTACACTTGACTTATACTACCTTTGTCCATCTATTCAGCAGGCATGATGGATTTCCAAATTTGATTACTGAAGCAACCTTTGTCACATCATAGCTTTTAATGTTCTGTTGTAGTTATGTAACTATTTATTTGCATAATCTTTCAATAAATCACATGTTTCCGTGATGACTCCATTGTCTCTGAATGGCAATGAAACATATTCCTAAAGCAGCTGTTCACTAACCAAATCAACATTCCCCTACTGTAATATGCTGCCCTTTAATCCCCCCCCTCTATAATATGCCCCCCCCCTCTCAATGATCTGCCCTTTCTTTCTGCCAACCCTCTTTTATAAGCCATCTTTTAAAAAAACATAGCTCTCTAATAAGCTGCCCCTCTGATAAGCAATTCCTTTCTAGAAAGCCACGACTCTATTAACCCACCCCTTGGCAAAATTTCTAGTATTACATTATTTACATACCAGTGTGCACCTTCTGTTAGGCTGCATAGAGTGCATTATTTAATAAGCCACCCTCTCTATTAAGCCAATCTTATGAAACAAGCCAGTCCTCTCCAATAAGTCACCCCTCTAATAAGCCATCACTAACAAGTCACCCCTTTAATAAGCCAGCCCTCTCTAATAAATCACCCATCTCCAATAAGCCAGCCCTCTCTAATAAATCACCCATCTCTAATAAGCCAGCCCTCTCTAAAAGCCACCCCTCTCTAATATGGCAGCCCTCTCTAATAAGCCAACCCTCTCTAATAAGCCATCCCTCTCTAATAAGCCACCCATTTCTTATAAGCCACCCCTCTCTGATGAGCCATCCCTCTCTAATAAGCCAAACCTGTCTCATAAGGGGGGGAGGGGTGAATAGGGGTCTCCCTAGCAGGATTCTTTCCTACGTGTGGCCAATATAAGTTTTGACACCTATGCGGCAGAGAAAGGGCGTGGTCCCTAAACTCTAAGGGATGACGCGTAGCACTTTAGTCTGTACCTTACAGCACTCGTCAATGATGATTACTGTTGCGAGACGGTCGAGTTTGTGCCCCAGCTCGGAAGGTCTCCACTCCTCTATCGGCTTCTCCGCTGGTATGCAGAGGTAGTGGTGGTAGGTTTGAGCCTTCACCGCGAGGCGCGGGTTGTTGCGATGGTCGTGGGCGAGGTCGTTCTCGGTGATGAGCACCACAACGTTGCGGCCACGGAACATGCTCACCGCCCACTCGGTCTTCCCCGATCCTCCTTGGCCGGCTAGATACGTCTTTGCAGAGGTTGCGGCCACTAGATCGCACGGCAGACTCGGCGCAGTGCTCGGCTCCCTAGCCAAGCTCCCCGACTTCTTCGGACCCAAAGCCGCTTCGGGTCGCCACTCGTACCCAGGCTTCTTGTGGCGCCACTCTCCATACCTCGGATTTCGCTCCACGAGCTTTACACCACTGGGCACCGCCTTTGCGTATATGGCATCTGTGCACACTCGGAGGACGTCTTCGCGAGGGATCCGCCTCAACATGCGTCGCAACGCTATGTTTGCGTACGCCAAGACGAAGGCCCTGATATGGTATACCATGGATACCATTGCGAGCGCCGGACACCGTCTTTGTATTGGATCAGATGAGCCCCGTCGGCATGCTCGAAGTTAAGTAAGTGGTCGGTGCCCGCAAGGAGGTTTGTCAGATACGCGGCTTCTTCACGGTCGCGGACTACGATCGAGGACTCGTCGCCATGGCGAGCGCACTTGCCTACGAAACGGACAGCGAGATCTCGACCCTCAGGGTACTGCGAGTCTTCGCCGCCGGGGCGGCACGCGATGGAGTGAGGGAACTTGATGGAGTCCTTTTTTCCGACGCTATACAACACCTCCCTCGCCGTGGCCATGACGAGGTCACCCGAGTCTAACAGATCCTTGAGCTCTGGCGTGGTGATCCAGCCCTCGTTTTGCTCCAAGTGCTGTCCCACCCTTCCGGAAGTGTAGGGGTGGCAGGCCTCAGAGAACTCCCACTCGGTCAGCTGAATGGCCCCGGTTAGTTGAAGAACCTCGCTCAATGGCTGTCCCACAACATCCGCGATACGATACACGTTCGCATCCTAGGTACGCCGCACGCATGTCGATGTGCGCATGAGGCTGCGCCCCTAAGTTTTCCTTGCTATTCCACACTTTGGACTCAACCTGCGCCGCTCGCCAGACGTCCCTGTATTTAAGAAGCGTTGGCCTGATGTTCTCTCTTTGGGTCCACTTCTTGAAGCGATACCCTATTGCACCGCCCATCGAGTGCGTATCTTCGGTGTACTCTTGGTAGGCTGGGTGGTCATCAGGGAGCCATTGAGGATCATATCCTGTCTCGTCTGTAAACGCCCTGTCGATAGCTCCTCCGTCCTGTCCCGATCGGTACAGTTTGCCTTCGTGCGTGACTATAACACGCCCACACAGCCAGATCCTCGTGCTTCTGGGGATCGCCCTGTTTATAAAGCGAATGAGCACCTCTCGCACTTTTGCCTCTCGCGTTTTTGTGGCGGCACTGGTAGCGCACAGCGCTGCCTTCTCCTGACATAACGAACGAAGCTCCCTCTCAGCCTCGAAGTCTAGGCCGTGGACGCTCGCGATCGCAGGTGGTTCAGTCGGAAGCTCCGCCCAGGCGTGGTTATTGTGGCAAGGGATGCGGATTTGTTTGTACCCCCTCTTGTACCCCCTCTTGTACTTCGCTGCTGTCGATAGACAGCGGATTAATGATTGCTAACCACTGCTAATCACTCATGTACGCGGAGTGTGTTTTGCGTAGACTTACTTCTGCTAAGTATCCATCTACGCGTAGTGGTCCCGACGTAGATTAATAACCAGCAATTATTAATCTACGCAAAACGCGTTTCGGTGTCACTGAAAGTCCCCAGCCTGGAATGGGGCTGGGGGGTCGGAGGGGCGCTGGGCCCCTCCCAGGCCTAAGACGGGGCTGGGAGGCCCGGAGGGGCGATTCGCGCCCCCCACTCGTTTCACTGAAAGTCCCCAGTCCCCCCCTACTATAATCACGTTTAAAGATTTCGGCAGCGTAATATGATGTGTGATCAGGAAAGACAAACTCGTTCCAAAATGACAATGGCGTGTGGAGTATGGCTATGTCTATTTTCATGTAACAAATGTCAGCAAATGTAACAAATGTCAGCAAATGTAACAAATGTCAGCAAACGTAACAAATGTCAGCAAGTTTCGAGATCTTCACTAGTGCAATATTTCACTATGAAATACCTGTTCAAGCAGAGCACAAGGCTTGGAAGATCTTTAAAAGGTCATATCTTATGTTATAGATAAGACGAGGGAAGTTACAAAATGCTTACTAAGAAAAAGCATCTGCGGCGTCTCATCTATGTCGGCTATCTTTATTTTCGGCTTTATTGCACTAAGCCTGAACAGTTTGAAAACGATGATAAAAAGGATGATGAAGCTATGAATTGACAAATCTGCACCAATACATTTTGAAATTTTGGAATAACTTATACGCTGGAAATCGCTTCTTTTTCGCCGCATCATCCGATTAGTCGGGACGTATCGCCCTTTTTCTAGCTAATTTAACAATTGTGCAATTCACGGTCATTTTGTTGTCAAATACCAGGATTAGTAATCTTAGTATAATTTTTAATAGATCCGCTACAGTCTTTTTTTTTTTTTTGCTGATGTCCGCCCATCCAAAAAACAACAAACCCTCCCCCCTTGACCCGCTTAATTTCATTTCGAACATTTGCATCTAATTGTATATTTATGAGTTTGGGATTTGCTGATTTAAAAAAAAACATTGTTTACAAAAGAAATAATGTGTTTATAATGTGACTGTGACTCGTTTTATTTAAAATCTTGGGAACGTAATGGTCTTTTTCTCATTTATATGACATTTCGTTTGGCTGCCCAAGTATTCTGATTATTCCTTAAAAAATCAATCCAATTGTATCTAATTTTACACGTGTAAAATTGGATATCAACTCCAAACATATCACTTGGGAAATATAGTGATTAATATAGTGGCTTATTAGAGAGGGGTGACTTATAAGAGAGGGGTGGCTTTTCAGAGAGGGCTGGCTCATTAGAGAGGGTTGACCTATTAGTGAGGAGTGGCTTTTAGAGAGGGGTGGCTTATTAGAGAGGGGTGGCTTATTTGAGAGGTGTGGCTCATTAGAGAGGGTTGCTTATTAGAGAGGGGTGGCTTATTAGAGAGGGGTGGCATATTAGAGAGGGGTGGCTTATCAGATAGGGGTGACTTATTAGAGAAGGATGGCTCATCAGAGAGGGGTGGCTTATTAAAGAGGGCTGACTTATTAGAGAGGGGTGACTTATTAGAGAGGGGTGACTTATTGGAGAGGGGTGGCTTTTAGAGAGGGGTGACTTTTATTAGAGAGGGGTGACTCTAGAGAAGGGTGGCTTATTAGAGAGGGGTGACTTTTATTAGAGGTTTATTAGGGTTGACCTATTAGTGAGGAGTGGCTTTTAGAGAGGGGTGGCTTATTAGAGAGGGGTGGCTTATTTGAGAGGTGTGGCTCATTAGAGAGGGTTGCTTATTAGAGAGGGGTGACTTATTAGAGAGGGGTGACTTATTAGAGAGGGGTGGCTTTTAGAGAGGGGTGACTCTAGAGAAGGGTGGCTTATTAGAGAGGGGTGACTATTATTAGAGAGGGGTGGCTTATTAGTGAGGAGTGGCTTATTAGTGAGGGTGGCTTATTAGAGAAGGGTGTCTTATTAGAGAGGGGTGGCTTATTAGAGAAGGGTGGCTTATTCGGGATGGGTGACTTATTAGAGGGGTTTGGCTTATCAGAAAGGGCTGGCTTATTAGAGAGGGCTAGTTTATCAGAGAGGGCTGGCTTATTAGAGAGGGCTAGTTTATCAGAGAGGGTTGGCTTAGAAGAGAGGGCTGGTGTCGCAATAGTGCCTCTGATTGAATGAATCATTTTTCTCCACGTGAAATTCAGATTTTATTATTAGAAATAAATAAACAAATTAAACAAAATAAATAAAAATCACCCGCCCGCGTGCTCTCGAGGTAGAAATCGCGACCAGAAATGAAATATTTTTGGCCTAATCGTTCCCTATTTCATGTGCACTGTTTTAAGAGGGATTTTTTCTCCTGGGGACCTCAACTCCTGCATTTTTTGCGAGCATAATAAACGAACCGCGAGAATGTTTATGGGGTATGCACCCCAGAAATCTAGTTAAAGTATTTGGAAGCCCTCCGGCTCAACCGGCATGTCCGCTCATATACAAATATACAAGTACCACTGCGAGCTTGGACGAAATATCCAAGAGCAAATGGTCATCTAAATGGGTAAACGAATCCAAGCTCAAAGTTATGGCTACATGCCTGTAACCGCGTATGTTCTTCCTGTATGTTAGTACAAAAAGAAAATCCTATGGACGGGAAATTATGATCCGTCGCAGAACAATAGAAATTTTCTTGCATACTTGATTAACAAAATGTGAATATGTTAGACAGAATTGAGAATTTTGAACTTGAAATCCTGCATCACTATCGGCTTTCTAAACAAAATATTCATACATTATGTTATTTTACCGTAGGACCTAATCGTTTTACAGTTTTTCTTAAGCAACACACATCAAACAAATAGACAAAGACACTAAACAGTAGTCAGAGAGATAAAGGGAGGGAGAGAGGAGAGAGAGAGAGGGGAGGCGGGGGGGGGGGGGGGGGGCAACAAATGCGCAAAAATAATAGTTGTTAATCGGTAAAGTAAACCGCAAAAAGCACACACAGGTGGAAAACAAGGCATTTTGAAAATATATGTATAAGCGTTGAAATTGAAAAAAAAAACCGCACACAGGACCATTTCCATTTATTAGACAATGATAAAATGACCGAGACTATATTTAAAAATGAAAAAAATCTGCACAAAGGTGTATCTAAATTATTGAACCTTTTATGAATTATGATTTAGATTTAGCTTTGTTCACTTCATTACTAGTTTTGCTGTTTTATGAGTTTTTATTGTGGCTCAGAACAGTTCACAGTTTTATTTTGGCAGTATTTTTTTATAGAGTTACAATTCATAAAATTAAGTAGGCAAGGAAGTCCAGAGAAGCCAAAGGCTTATAAAATAGGACTCCCTTCTAACATATCCATAAATACATAGAAGTGGACCTTTTGCTCTCGTGGGCGGTGCTGCCCCTCTCTGGGTACGGGCCTTGTTGAATTGTGTATTGAAACATTTGCCCTATAATGAAAGAGAATCTCTGATTTAGGCATATTATTTCCTATGACTACGCCTATTTTACTATTTCTAAGGCGTTGTAGGGAGTAAATACAGTGAAATAAATCTGGCTTGAGATGATTTTGCACAACTACTTGGTAGAGACAGAGACTATGGTAATATATACAGTAATGAAATCTGGAATCCGGCCTTCAACTGCACAAATACATGGATCTGAGAGCTGGACTCGCAAAATCCAAGATGGCGGCCATGACACAGCTTATGCAGAAGGTATCGATTATAGCGCAAATATTCTTGGGTATTTTGCACAAACACGAGACAACGAAAAAAAATGCATTTTATGACTGGGCTACCACAGGTTTTCTAGTAAAAACACTGACAAGACAACTAAAGGTTATAAACTGAATTTATAAAGAACTAAACAAGGAACAGAACAAATGACATTTCAACTCAAAGTACAACTGTATTTATTTACTACACAAATCTGCGCTAGTTAAACTTTGCCACTAGACTCTATTCATATTTAAAGCATATCTCCGGCACTGCTGTCATACGACCCTCTGTCATTTATCTCCATAAGACCCGATCGAACATACAGTTTACTACGTATGGTTGTGGAGTCTTGAAATAAAACATAAAAAGAGACAACGCAAGGTTACTGGTCCCCTCCCTATCCATTTTCTACATTTTTAATAACAGAAAATGGTAGGGATATTAACCTGGTTCACCAGGGGGTATCATCAGGAACCACCTGATTCATTGTTGCCAGCTTAAGCGAGTCACAGTTTGGCCGATCAACTTCAGACAAACCAGAAAGCTGGGGGATTTTATTTGTACTATATGCACTTGCACCCTATTTGTACTGATTCGATCTCAAGCTGTGTCGAGGTCGCAATCAAATGATGTGTTACATCTGCAATCTCAATACTCGCCATCACAGTTGAAAGGTGGATGATTAGCTTCTCAAACAACGTTTTTTCACTGTACGATACAGATCCGATAAAAGTTCACATTCTGGCACAGTTGGCACTTGGATCAGGCGATGGTGCTCACTTGCATGTTGTCATTGTTTGAATCTTGCTATGGCACATAATTGGTTGCTGCCACCATAAAGACCTGGGAGAGGTTATACATTAGTTGTGAAAGACACTGAAGAAACCCAAAGAGCAAAAAACATCCTAGTGAAACTTGGGTGATGATGTGAATGACAAAAAATTTACATATGTTGAGACTTTTTTAATTGTCAGTCAAAGTAGTTTGATGTTTGCTGGACACAACAAAAGTGTGTACTTTGCTCAATGTTTTGAAGCTCACATTTCATGAATTTGCGTGAAAAAAGAGATTTTTTTTATTTAGGATAACAAAATTCTTGAAAACCGGTGACAACAAATGTTTTAGTATAATCTTTGACATGGCGACCAAAAGTAAGCCCCAGTATTACCTTTACATATGCATCAGTGGTTCACAACATGTTTGCATGTTTGGTTGGACTTTTACCTTGTATGTCTCCTGGTTCTTCTGCCATTCCAGCCTGTCAAACAGAACATGTTTAGTTTTTTTTTAAACAACTTTTTCTTGTGGTGTAATACCGTCATAGTGCCTCAATGTGGGTTGTGCAGACCAACATACAGTTGAACTCACAAAAAGGGACTAACTGGGACCTATTAATTTAGTCCCATATACACATGAAATCACATTTTAGTGTATTTTGAGCTTGTGTGAGAAAATTAAAAACTGGGTCACTTTTTCAAGTTTCAAAACTATGTTGATGTCCTACTTCTCCAAAAACCCATTAGAACCCTTTCTATAATCTTATCCATTGCTTGAAAACCTCTACCAAGGTTGTCTAGGAGTCATATGGGTTAAGTCCAAATGTTTGCTTTTTGCTTGGCACATGGGGCTTTATACACACACATACTTTCCAAATAAGGTGCAAACCAAGTCACAGTGACATTTAGCCTACACAGCTATATGCATATACAGTATTGGAACCAGAGTGTGACACATGACTCACATCTGTGACTAAATATAAGCTTTTTCCAGCATAATATTGAAAAATGTATGTGATATTATTTCTGTATGTTTATGATTGCAATAAGTGACAAATCTTTTTTAAATTACTTTATGTTGTATGACGACTTCAAACACAAGTTACTGTATATACATGTTCTGAAACTGTTTACCACCTTTTACAAATCGTTTTTTTGCATCTTACAAACTCTTTAACATTATTCTATTTTGCTTTCATGCTTGATTTGG
This sequence comes from Nematostella vectensis, assembly GCF_932526225.1. Taxonomy (NCBI): domain Eukaryota; kingdom Metazoa; phylum Cnidaria; class Anthozoa; order Actiniaria; family Edwardsiidae; genus Nematostella; species Nematostella vectensis. The sequence goes on along the minus strand of NC_064045.1, from coordinate 10,362,271 downwards.
AATTTCCAAAATTCCAACATTCACCAGATCCTGTTTTTGTTATTAGGTGGTAAACCTTTAGAAAGCTAGTAAAGTTCCAAGGAAGCATATAAAAAATTAGCATGGCAGGGTAAACTGTTGGTAATGGATAAAGATGATTACAACAGACCCTTATGTTTAAAGGCTTTTGTTTAAGTAATTTTGCACATGAACCATCCATAACTCATAAAGCGTGTGCATAAATATTATGCACACAAAGCAATACATAATAAGGCTTTTGTTCAGAAATAGGGTCAGCGAAGAAATATTTTAGTCCAAAAGAAGTGAATACAAATACAGAACTCTATTTCAACGCTTTATAAGCTTATAGATAATACAAAAATGATTATTTGAGATCGTTAAACACAAGTATGGCTCAGCATCATTCAAATCCCGCTCCACTAGAGCTAGGAATGCGTTTAAAAATTAAAAAAATCACTAACACTTAGATTCTAAACAATGCTATTATAGGGCGCTTCCTATATTTTTTCTCGCATTTCCTTATTATTCGTTCACTATGAGTTCCGGACACCACAAACGGCTACCGACACGTGGATTACAAGGGCAAAATAACACAAATCGGAATCCACTTTAATCGGGAAAAGCTGTAAGGATAACCAAATATCATTATCCCTTAAGAGAACATAAAGTCTCACTTGATAAGATTGGTGTGCTTGCAGATAATATATTAACAAAGGGATGTATTTTAACAGAGAAACAAAAGCAATACTTTGAAAGTGTCACTGGATGCTTGATGTCGGATTCCTTGGAACGGTGTAAAAACCTTACTTAATTTTAAAAACAGGGCCTGATTGAACTTAACAAATCGTCTTAAGTAACATAATTAAACATGCATTATTCCATGACTTTGTTGGGCTAATAACTTAAGGTTGGATGGAGTTTGCTTTTTTCATCAGTTGAGCTAATACTTTTAAGTATTAATACTTAAAAGTATTACAATAGTCTTCGCTGTTTTGCTTAGAGATTTTTAAGAGGAACATATTCAGCAGAACTTCATCTACCCAAAAATTATTATAATTAATGGAGATCCTTACCTTGAATAAAGGGTAAATGCTGAAAAAGTGATTCAAAAAGTTAACAATTCCAACACGACCCTATGAACGATCTCCCCTTGGCACGATCTCCACCAGGTACAAGACACGATCACAAGGCACTTTGATTGGATGGGCGGTATGGGAGATACAAGAGACAATCTGATTGGTTAGACACTTCTGCAACGAGGACCATTCTGCAACGCTACACACGCAGACGATGCCGAAGTGTTTTCTACGTTTGGAAAAGCGTACAGATCTATAGATTTTATTGCCTTTGTTGCTTTCTTAGGATGGGTATTCGTGGTCTGAGTAGCTACATCGAAACTTTAGATGTTTGGGAAAAGATCGAGCTGAAAGACACCAAAGTTGTCATCGATGGAAGCTGCCTCATGTTTAATTTGTACTACAATTCCGGATTGGATTTTCGTAACGGTGGCGAATATTATGAATTTGCGCAAGTTGTTACGAGTTTCTTTCAAGCGTTGTCTTCGAACAATGTCGAAGCTTATGTTGTGTTGGATGGGGCCATCGATCCCTCTGGTAGAAAGGTGGACACGATAGAAAGCCGAATGCAGGACTCGATTGATAACGCAGGGAAACCAGATGGCCGTGTCAGGCCAAAGATGTCCGCCCTCGTTCTTAGTCAGGCAATGCGAGACATTGGGGTTAAGTTTGTTCGTATTGATTGGTACGTATAAAAGACCTAGCATATACACAGACATTAAAGAGTTGTATCAAATCTGACATCAGGTTGGGCTGGTTTTCCCGGAAGGAGGGGGGAGACTCCCATAAAAACAGACGGGGGTGACTGTCGGCAAACAGAAATCCCTACCCCTAAGAGATAGTACATTAGATGATTGGGTGTGATTGCAGTAAATTTTTAAACTTAACAGTATTAGTGTCAAAGTATTCCAGAATTTATTGCTGTTGTCTTAAGAGCCACAGCCATCAAGCACATCTCTTTTCTGACTATTTTAAAAAGTGCTGTCTTCTAGTCCTGTTGTCATGAGAACACCTAAGGGATAGCAAAATTAGGGATAACAAAATCAGAAGAATCTTTGAACACCCCCTAAAAGGTAGGATGATCACCCCTGTATATTTTTATTTAGAGTCCCCCCCCCCAAAAAAAAATGCCAATAGCACAAAGAATAAAACTGCAAAACTTGTTTTTTGTTTTGTTTTTTTTGCAGTGAGGCAGACCAAGAAATCGCTTCCCTCGCCAAGAAGTTCCAATGTCCAGTGCTCAGTGATGACAGTGATTTTTTCATCTTTGATCTCCCTGGGGGTTTTATTCCTTTGACTTCCCTCCACTGGCATTCTTTTCCTCTATCTACCAAGCTCTACAGCAGGCAAAAAATGGCAGATTATTTACAACTTAGACCTGATCTTATGCCTCTCTTTGCATCTGTGCTTGGAAATGACTTTGTCAGTTCAAGTGCAGTTAAGCCATTTTACACTGCCATCCCAAGAAATCATAAGGGAGGAGGATCTCGATTTAGAAATGTTGCTGATTTTCTTAGGGGTTTAGAGAGCATTGAAAAAGGAGTTGACTCTGTCCTAAGAGTTATAAAAAATCAAGAGTGTCAAGAAAATCATCTTAGGGATGCATTACATACTTCACTCAATAGCTACATTTCTGTGGGAAAGTCTACAGCCTCTTATTTTTTTATTAGTGATGGTGGTGCTAATGATGGATGGAGTGAAATAGGGGGGACAGAATTTCCTTCATGGGTTGTAAATGGTTTCAGGAAATGTGCCTATCCTAGTGATTACATCTCTGCTGCAATATCTGGAATTCGTTTTTTGGCTTGTCAGGTTGAAAACTTGGCTAAAAGGTCTTCATGCTCTTGCACTCTCGATTTGAGAAGAGCCCTGTATGCCATGACACAGCCTGGCAAACCCAATGAAGAGAAACATGACAAAGTAACAAGGATTAAGGAATGGGACAGAAGAGGGAAAATACTGACCAATTACTTTATAGATCCAAAGTATGTCTTAGAAGGTTATGGCAAACTACCAACTTTGATCCAAATTAAGGAACTACCTCTAGAAGAGAGAGAAAGCCTTTTCTTTTTGCTACTGGAATCCAACACAAGCACAATAAAGCTATTACCTAAAGATGAATGGCTGTTTGTAGCTGCAACACGCTACTGGATTAAGCATGCAAATCCACAAGTCTCCTCAATCTCACACATTGAAGCAGTTATTCTAAATCATCTGGTGCTCCCCGAATCCAGAAAGAAAAAGATCTCATGTGTTGATTCATTGCATAGCTTTGCACAGTGGCAAAACGTAATGTTGGAGACCATTTACACAAATCAAGTGCTCAATTTCCCACTGGCTGAACCTGCTGTGAGCGGCCTTTATGGAAGTGGTGTTGCTGCACTGGGAATCACTGAACAGCTCCAAAAAGGTAAGCGATGACACAGGAGGGTTCTTCAGGTGCAGATATTTTTGTGGGCAAATGGTTTTGAATCTTAAATCTCCGGCTTAAATGTTAAATCTCCGGCTTAATAAGTACAATTTTTACAGGAAACATTTTTAGTTTGCTAAGAAAGCAGCAGGGAAGGGGGTTGGTGTTAACATGTTTCAGAATGTGCATTTGTTTCTCTGATTATTCCTATTATGTTTCCCAATCAGGTCAAGAGGCATCATCAATAGTTCATCCATCAGATCATGATCTGTACCAGAGGCTAATGGACGCGGTAATGGAGGGAATCCATAAAGTGGAAAGCTTATCATCTGCCTCAAAGAAAAAATCGAGTAAAGAAAAGCCAAAGAACAAGAAACCTCCAACGTGCCTGGCTGGTAATAAATTTGCACTTCTCTTCAATGAAACTGGCTCCGATGATGACGATGTCGAATAGTGTAAATTTCACACGAAAAACAATTTCCAGTCAATTCTCTCATAAGTGGACACCCTTGGTGTGCGCTTGAGAAAATATGTAACTTACGTTGCGACGCAAGCTAGCGTGGTCATCTTGATAGCTTTGTGAAGTAAAGCCAATAATAAGGATAACAACAGCGATGCAAGGAAATGCTTAGGAAGTTCACGTCATAGCGCATCGGAATCCTGCTAGTCTGTTTAGTTTTTTGTTTTGTTTTTACACAATATTGCGAAAAAGTATTCAGGAATGAATGGGTTAAACAATAAGAATAACAAATTAAAAAATAGGTCATTGGGATCGAACCTGGTCTGAAGAAAAAACAGAAACCATGCATTCGGATTACACACTTGGTATGGCAGCTAATTGCTTTACGGAAGGCTGTAAAGAACCGAAAGGCCCCAAAAGCACCGATATTTCCTGGGATTGCTGTACAATTGCAAAGTATTCCAACAAGCGCCTTGATGGGAGGCAATAACCAGGATCCCAGGGTTGTCATAGTCGATTACGCCTTGGGTCTTTTGGGGGGTCGCTATGTCGGCGTGGCATCGTAAAGCATGAGCGCATCGTCTCGCTTAATTGTACAGGACATCAAAGTAGCCTTTTGCTTTGTTTTCTTGTACAACTGTGGCGCGCACGCACTTAATACCGGAAAATTCGAACAAACAGCGCGCGCCACTGTGCGCAGAAGTGGTGCGCTATACACCAAAAACTGGAAATCGATTCTGCCAAATATCCAGTATCCAGTAATCCCCTGACCGTAGACATCTTAGTGCGGTTTGCAGGTTTTGTTAAACTTTCCGACAGAAGACAGCGTCACAATGCCAGTTTTAAAACTTAATTTTGTTTCATAAGAAAGGCTTTATGTTCAAGCACGCTGTGCACACATTATTCAGTGGCGGTAAAGCATACACAGGGGGTGCGCACGCATCTCCCTGTGCGTCTTCCATATGTATGATGGCTCAGTGTTGTAATAGTAAAACCAATCACAATACTGGAAATCAACTATAAAAAATAGGCAGTCAAAGACTGCATGTGACTCAAGGTATAATGCATAAGAAACGTAAAGAGTAGAGACTTTAGTGTAGGTCTTAGCATAGTGAATTGTTTTTGAAGAAGTTAGAATTTACAGTGTAAGCATAAGAAACAGAAAGATGTGAAAAATTAGGTTGTGTGGCTAAACACCATAAAAATGTTCAATTTTGCAAAATATAAACATTTTATTTCCACTTCAATATAAATATATAACGTGAATACAATTTTTGTGGCTTTTCAAAAATATTGATATAGTTATAATATGAACAGTAACATCTTATATAAAAATATATTCAATAAAATCCCTTTAAAATAATATTTGTCTGTACTTTCACTCTATTTTGTAATATAATTGTGAAATGTTTGTTGATTAGAAACAATATATCATGGATGGTCTTGGTTGACCAATAACTAGATTTTGGCTTTTACAATATGATCAATATGAGTTGAATATCAGCAAGACCATTGTACACAGTCATCTAGATACAATATGAACAAGAACAATAATGCTGGTTCCAGTTTTACAACTAAACGAACTCTAAATTTAACTTTTTTGAATGAATTTCTCTGTATTATACGAGAAAAGCAGAGAATATCAGACATTATGCCTGTAGTTCAACAAAAACTCAAAATATGCAAATAAATGTTTTTCTGTAGTGTTTATACCTTCGACGTGTTTTGAGGTCTAAAAGAGAACCTGATGAGGTCAAAGGTAGGAAGAAAAAATTTCATGTCTCCTTTAGGCTGCCCTCTTGCATTTGTTTCTTGTGGAACCTTAAATGTAAAAAAATAGACACAATTGTTAGTCATGAAAAAGAAAATAAGTTGAGGCTATGATCAAGTGCTCGACTAATCATTATTATTACTTCCCTGCATAAAAAAACATTGTTCAGGCACTGCACTGCACCAAGGTAATTAAAAATTACTTATGGATGGATGGATGTCTACTATACCTGCTTTGCTTTTCCCAGATTTTGACCAACTTGCTTGATGATTTTCAGTATTGCATCAGCAGCTGTACCAGTCACCAAACTTAGGTCTTTTTCAGAATAACCTCTACTGTATGGTGTTGTTAAATAGTTATGAAAGAGCTGTTCTGTCTTTGATGCAGCAAATGACAGGGCTTTGTCCCTAATTTGACTAGCACTGTCATAACTTGAAATGAAGCTGCGTAGCACACTATGCCAGATTTCAACTTTCTTTTCTGTTATTAGAGCCATCCATTTCTTTTTAAGTTCATGGTACTGTGAAAAATGTTGTTTGTGAAAAGAAAAGTCACTAAGCATCGAGAGTGTTGATCTGTCATAATGATGCCTTTTCCAGATTATAAACAGTAGAGATAACTTTAACATCATTGTTATATATGATTCCATGTCTCCAGACCTGAATGTAACAGGATAGTGGAAGAATGATATGGGAACCACCTCATCTAAAAGAAACAGAATGGAAGCATACTCTATGTCTTTGCAGAGCTTGAATTTTAGGAGAACTTTATCACGTAATTTGCCCCACGCCTGAAAAACAGCAGTTATTACCAGGCTGACGCGAAAAGGCTTTGGCTTGTTGGGTAAGTCAGATCCAAATGTCTCTTTGTACACTTTTTTAAATAAGAAGTCATAAATTTTTACAACATCTTCTTGTAGATTCAGGAAAACATGAAATGGGCCCTGCTCTGGGATGACTGATAGGAAACTGGCATCTGCATTGACTTCTTGAGCAATGAGTTTCTTTTGATAAAACCAAGTTGGCCAGTCCCCGGGTGCTGGTACTACAAATTTTTTTGTAGTTCCAGTTGTGGACAGCACAGGAATATGTGATCAATGGCTGATTTATAGTCCTCCACACTTTTCAAAGATAGCTCAAACTCATCTATTAAATTAGTAGACTCAAGGGTACAGAGCTCATCGTGCGACAACCCAGAATAGACCCTACAAAAAAAGAAAAAAATGATAATTTGGCATATTTAATGTTCCATATTTGTTTTTGTTTTTATTTTACTCTACTAATGTAAGAGGTACATATTTATTGGGTGGTAGGTCCATATAGGGGAATAAAGTATTGTGCCTGGAAAAATATTTAGGAAGTGTCAATGTTAAAACATTTTTTAAAAAGAGAAAACAGTATTTTTCTTATATGGATTGCTGACCTTTAGATAACTACATTAAAATCCATAGAATACCTCAATTCCTTTAGTTGTTGTTGGATGTATTTTGGTGAAATGCATTGGTGATTTGTTTCCAAGTACATTTTTGATAACACTGGTCTTTGAAACAACTCTTTTATGTAGTCTAGAACAATTCCTCCTCTGCAAATTTTATTTTCATTCCCTATCTTCACAATCACTCGGCTGTGTCTTGTATCTCTTGTAGGAATAGGAACAGCAGGAATTGAAGGATGGATGTCCAGTAGGCCACTAGCCATGTGCGTAGCTAATGATAGCTTCAGATTTGTTGGTAGTCTAACAGTCAAAATATTATGGAAGTCATCCAACAGTTGTACAATTAGGAATCCTTTCTGAAAATTTTAAAGAAAGTTAAGCATCAGTTATCCCACTGGCTTGTTTAAATTGAAATGGTTCTTGCTTATTCTCAAGTACTGTTTTTATTATTCTCTTATTCACTATTTACTAAAATAAAAATTTGTACCACACTAATCTCACCTCTGTTGCCAGGATAACCTTTCTCATCAGTATGTCTGGATATTTTGTTATTAGTGCTTTCTTGTGAGAATCAATATTTCTAGGACTTGTACTGAAACCAAGTATCCTTCCTGAATTGATTGCTGTCCTAGAAGCACCATGATGTTGTAGGAATAGCCCTTCATCCTTTTGTAGGGTGGAAGTTTTCTGAGACCTGGTAAAATAAATTTCTGTCATTTAAAAAAGAACAAAACACTAGTGTTCTGGTGCAGCTTGTATACATTGAATTATAGTATAAAGCATGATATTGAACATACCTAGGCCCAATTATGAAATTGGAGCAGATAGAAAGGGGGAGCTTATTACAAAATTTAGCCTCTAGAGGGTTTTTAGAAAGGAAAGTAATTGGAGGTTAGGGAGGTGGGTCTTAATGGAGCATTTAGGGTACCTGAAATATGCCAGTGTGTGAAGGAGAACAACAGTTCTTTGCTCCTGTACAGCTTGATGTTCATCTGAGAGTCTGGAGTCCTCCCTTGTTATTGAACTTAAAAGCATTTCAAACAGACCTGGAGAGTGTTTTTGTGTGAACGCTTTCATTGCTGCTGGCTCATATAATGGAGCTTCACTACTGAGGGCATGATGGTATAGAGCCATCTGAAATTGTTGCACTAGTTGGCCCAGTGAATTACCTGTTGATAGCAATGACAATAAATTATTGAATAAATTATTTGCAGTTTTAGTTGGGCTTGATCCATCACTGGGGTTGAACACTGATCAGCCACATCGGTGCTGATCGATAAAGCTATTATAAATATTAGAGCATGCAGATATATTCGATCATACAGCTGTACCTTCATCCAATTCATCCAATTCTTTGATTGTTGTCTTTATTTGGTCCCATACTTGACTATCCATTAACACGTTGCCATTTGGGGCAATTTTGATGGTACCTAGGGGAGTTTGCAGCTCTTTCCATGTTTCCAGGAGATGAATGTCACATATGTCTGCTAGAGCTTCAAGTCTTGAAAACAGCCTTCCAAATTGTTGCTTTGTTTGATCCAGTTGGGATATGGTAGGTGCTGACATAGATATATCTTGCATACTTTCATGGAGGTGTAGAATAGGGGATCCCGTAAACTGAAATATCTGAAATTTACAAAACAGTCAAAATGGAAAACAAAATAAGAATAAACAAACTATCTAAAATAAATAACAATAATTAGCAAAATGTATCATCTTTTGGGGTGCAGGTTTTCTGTTGTGGGTGGGTCAAATGGGGAGGGGTCATACCTGTTTTCTAAATTATTGTTAAGGGGGAGTCAAAGGTTTTCTATTAGATATTAGGGGAGGGTCCAAAGATATTTCTGAAAAATTGCCTTAAATATCCCAGCCCACCCTAGCTCCTCAATAATAAAATGTTTCTTGTCTTATTCTATTCCACCTATTCTAAATTAAGGAGTTCCTTTCATTCTCTCATAGAAAATTAATAATTTTATATGAATTGGCTTGGTGGAAAACAACTTGTCAAAAAGCTTATTTGTCAGAATTTTTACAAATTGTAAAAAAAAAATATTTCTTTTTCAACAAATGCAAAAATATTGTTTGCACTACTACTTCTCAATAATTGATAAAGTATTTTTTCCCACAAAAACAAAAAAAAAGGCTGAATTTTATAGATAATTTGTGTGTTTCTTCAGAATGTACAAATAAACAAACCTTTTGTAGTTGTTGTTCTGTGCTGATGGCGGATGTACTACTATTTGCTTTTTCCTAATAAAAAGAACGAAAGAATGTTCAAGCCTTTTCTATGTACTCGTTTTTATATTTTGTTAAACAGATTGAAAATACAGGAAGAAATACATAGCAATTTACAGCGAAGAGGCACTGCAGAGGAGTGGTTGTTTTCCCGAATAAAAATATATACTTACCTCGACTAGTTTTCTACTTGTTTGAGGACGGCTTTCAAATTTCTTATAGGCGAGCAACTTGCACCGGTAACACCACCGAGTACCAGGCTGGTATTCTGCCACTGTTAGCCCAATTTCGTCAAATACCGGATAAAAACGACTTGGAATAGGTTGCTTGTTCAGACGTGAGTGAGGGCTGTTGTTTATCGTGCATGGGACATGAGCAGCGCAAGTTGCTTCTTCGTAACGTATCCCAAACATGCGAACCTACCGGCAACTTAGCGACACGACTAAGCTCCTCGGAAAGCTGGTAAAGTCGACCAATGCATCCTTTCCCGTTTCTAGTTTTGCAACTCATCATACAGTGTTGTGCATCGTCGTTTGCATGAACGAAACCCAGCGAGGCTACAACCAAAACAACTATAATGGCGACCACGAAGGTCGCCGGTACGACATCCGATGCTTATCCATTATTTTCGCCTTTGGTGCAGGCCGTAAAGTAGGTGGTGCAAAATTTCAGAGATAGAAAATTTCAATATCTTGGTGATGTAAACTTTTCAGGCCTATTTTTTTTGTGTACTTCTTATTTTTATAAAATTTCGCGGCCGGAAACTGGTTTGTTTTGTTTTGCTAAACAATTTTAATAGGGGCGGGCGCCCGGCCGCCGGAAATAAGAGGCTGCGCGTGCGCACTACGTTCTGCAGCGGTGTCAATTACACGCCTCCTTCTTCCTTTCTCTCAAGAGATTTATAAGAAATGAAAAGAGGTTTTTAAACGCATTATTTTGACAATGTAACAGCTTTTCGCTACTCTACCTCGGTAAAATTGCCTTTCCCTTATGATTGGGATACCTATGTGGCAGATCTCGGCTATACCTGGGCAATTTTTGCACGTTGTGAACGCATACGATGCCGAAGTGTTTTCTACGTTTGGAAAAGCGTACAGATCTATAGATTTTATTGCCTTTGTTGCTTTCTTAGGATGGGTATTCGTGGTCTGAGTAGCTACATCGAAACTTTAGATGTTTGGGAAAAGATCGAGCTGAAAGACACCAAAGTTGTCATCGATGGAAGCTGCCTCGTGTTTAATTTGTACTACAATTCCGGATTGGATTTTCGTAACGGTGGCGAATATTATGAATTTGCGCAAGTTGTTACGAGTTTCTTTCAAGCGTTGTCTTCGAACAATGTCGAAGCTTATGTTGTGTTGGATGGGGCCATCGATCCCTCTGGTAGAAAGGTGGACACGATAGAAAGCCGAATGCAGGACTCGATTGATAACGCAGGGAAACCAGATGGCCGTGTCAGGCCAAAGATGTCCGCCCTCGTTCTTAGTCAGGCAATGCGAGACATTGGGGTTAAGTTTGTTCGTATTGATTGGTACGTATAAAAGACCTAGCATATACACAGACATTAAAGAGTTGTATCAAATCTGACATCAGGTTGGGCTGGTTTTCCCGGAAGGAGGGGGGAGACTCCCATAAAAACAGACGGGGGTGACTGTCGGCAAACAGAAATCCCTACCCCTAAGAGATAGTACATTAGATGATTGGGTGTGATTGCAGTAAATTTTTAAACTTAACAGTATTAGTGTCAAAGTATTCCAGAATTTATTGCTGTTGTCTTAAGAGCCACAGCCATCAAGCACATCTCTTTTCTGACTATTTTAAAAAGTGCTGTCTTCTAGTCCTGTTGTCATGAGAACACCTAAGGGATAGCAAAATTAGGGATAACAAAATCAGAAGAATCTTTGAACACCCCCTAAAAGGTAGGATGATCACCCCTGTATATTTTTATTTAGAGTCCCCCCCCCAAAAAAAAAATGCCAATAGCACAAAGAATAAAACTGCAAAACTTGTTTTTTTTGTTGTTGTTTTTTTGCAGTGAGGCAGACGAAGAAATCGCTTCCCTCGCCAAGAAGTTCCAATGTCCAGTGCTCAGTGATGACAGTGACTTTTTTATCTTTGATCTCCCTGGGGGTTTTATTCGTTTGACTTCCCTCCACTGGCGTTCTTTTCCTCTATCTACCAAGCTCTACAGCAGGCAAAAAATGGCAGATTATTTACAACTTAGACCTGATCTTATGCCTCTCTTTGCATCTGTGCTTGAAAATGACTTTGTCAGTTCAAGTGCAGTTGAGCCATTTTACACTGCCATCCCAAGAAATCATAAAGGAGGAGGATCTCGATTTAGAAATGTTGCTGATTTTCTTAGGGGTTTAGAGAGCATTGAAAAAGGAGTTGACTCTGTCCTAAAATGTATAAAAAATCAAGAGTGTCAAAATCATCTTAGGGATGCATTACATACTTCACTCAATAGCTACACTTCTGTGGGAAAGTCTAAAGCCTCTAATTTTTTTATTAGTGATGGTGGTGCTAATGATGGATGGAGTGAAATAGGGGGGACAGAATTTCCTTCATGGGTTGTAAATGGTTTCAGGAAATGTGCCTATCCTAGTGATTACATCTCTGCTGCAATATCTGGAATGCGTTTTTTAGCTTGTCAGGTTGAAAACTTGGCTAAAAGCTCTTCATGCTCTTGCACTCTCGATTTGAGAAGAGCCCTGTATGCCATGACACAGCCTGGCAAACCCAATGAAGAGAAACATGACAAAGTAACAAGGATTAAGGAATGGGACAGAAAAAAAAAAAGACTGACCAATTACTTTAGAGATCCAAAGTATGTCTTAGAAGGTTATGGCAAACTACCAACTTTGATCCAAATTAAGGAACTACCTCTAGAAGAGAGAGAAATGCTTTTCTTTTTGCTACTGGAATCCAACACAAGCACAATAAAGCTATTAGATAAAGATGAATGGCTGTTTGTAGCTGCAACACGCTACTGGATTAAGCATGCAAATCCACAAGACTCACACATTGAAGCAGTTATTCTAAATCATCTGGTGCCCCCCGAATCCAGAGAGAAAAAGATCTCATGTGTTGATTCATTGCATAGCTTTGCACAGTGGCAAAACGTAATGTTGGAGACCATTTACACAAATCAAGTGCTCAATTTCCCACTGGCTGAACCTGCTGTGAGCGGCCTTTATGGAAGTGGTGTTGCTGCACTGGGAATCGCTGAACAGCTCCAAAAAGGTAAGCGATGACACAGGAGGGTTCTTCAGGTGCAGATATTTTTGTGGGCAAATGGTTTTGAATCTTAAATCTCCGGCTTAAATGTTAAATCTCCGGCTTAATAAGTACAATTTTTACAGGAAACATTTTTAGTTTGCTAAGAAAGCAGCAGGGAAGGGGGTTGGTGTTAACATGCTTCAGAATGTGCATTTGTTTCTCTGATTATTCCTATTATGTTTCCCAATCAGTTCAAGAGGCATCGTCAATAGTTCATCCACCAGGATACAAGAGGCTAATGGACGCGGTAAGGGAGGGACCTCCAACGTGCCTGGCTGGTAATAAATTTGCACTTCTCTTCAATGAAACTGGCTCCGATGATGACGATGTCGAATAGTGTAAATTTCACACGAAAAACAATTTCCAGTCAATTCTCTCATAAGTGGAGACCCTTGGTGTGCGCTTGAGAAAATATGTAACTTACGTTGCGACGCAAGCTAGCGTGGTCATCTTGATAGCTTTGTGAAGTAAAGCCAATAATAAGGATAACAACAGCGATGCAAGGAAATGCTTAGGAAGTTCACGTCATAGCGCATCGGAATCCTGCTAGTCTGTTTAGTTTTTTGTTTTGTTTTTACACAATATTGCGAAAAAGTATTCAGGAATGAATGGGTTAAACAATAAGAATAACAAATTAAAAAATAGGTCATTGGGATCGAATCTGGTCTGAAGAAAAAACAGAAACCATGCATTCGGATTACACACTTGGTATGGCAGCTAATTGCTTTACGGAAGGCTGTAAAGAACCGAAAGGCCCCAAAAGCACCGATATTTCCTGGGATTGCTGTACAATTGCAAAGTATTTCAACAAGCGCCTTGATGGGAGGCAATAACCAGGATCCCAGGGTTGTCATAGTCGATTACGCCTTGGGTCTTTTGGGGGGTCGTTATGTCGCCGTGGCATCGTAAAGCATGGGCGCATCGTCTCGCTTAATTGTACAGGACATCAAAGTAGCCTTTTGCTTTGTTTTCTTGTACAACTGTGGCGCGCACGCACTTAATACCGGAAAATTCGAACAAACAGCGCGCGCCACTGTGCGCAGAAGTGGTGCGCTATACACCAAAAACTGGAAATCGATTCTGCCAAATATCCAGTAATCCCCTGACCGTAGACATCTTAGTGCGGTTTGCAGGTTTTGTTAAACTTTCCGACAGAAGACAGCGTCACAATGCCAGTTTTAAAACTCAATTTTGTTTCATAAGAAAGGCTTTATGTTCAAGCACGCTGTGCACACATTATTCAGTGGCGGTAAAGCATACACAGGGGGTGCGCACGCATCTCCCTGTGCGTCTTCCATATGTATGATGGCTCAGTGTTGTAATAGTAAAACCAATCACAATACTGGAAATCAACTATAAAAAATAGGCAGTCAAAGACTGCATGTGACTCAAGGTATAATGCATAAGAAACGTAAAGAGTAGAGACTTTAGTGTAGGTCTTAGCATAGTGAATTGTTTTTGAAGAAGTTAGAATTTACAGTGTAAGCATAAGAAACAGAAAGATGTGAAAAATTAGGTTGTGTGGCTAAACACCATAAAAATGTTCAATTTTGCAAAATATAAACATTTTATTTCCACTTCAATATAAATATATAACGTGAATACAATTTTTGTGGCTTTTCAAAAATATTGATAAGTTATAATATGAACAGTAACATCTTATATAAAAATATATTCAATAAAATCCCTTTAAAATAATATTTGTCTGTACTTTCACTCTATTTTGTAATATAATTGTGAAATGTTTGTTGATTAGAAACAATATATCATGGATGGTCTTGGTTGACCAATAACTAGATTTTGGCTTTTACAATATGATCAATATGAGTTGAATATCAGCAAGACCATTGTACACAGTCATCTAGATACAATATGAACAAGAACAATAATGCTGGTTCCAGTTTTACAACTAAACGAACTCTAAATTTAACTTTTTTGAATGGATTTCTCTGTATTATACAAGAAAAGCAGAGAATATCAGACATTATGCCTGTAGTTCAACAAAAACTCAAAATATGCAAATAAATGTTTTTCTGTAGTCTTTATACCTTCGACGTGTTTTGAGGTCTAAAAGAGAACCTGATGAATGACAGAGGTTGAATTATTCACAATAAGTTGCTTAGTTCCAGCAGTTAAGAAAAGCTTGTTCAGTTCTTTAGGTGATAAGTCATCTATTCTAGTGTCGCCTTTGTTGATGGAGATGAGAAAACTTTGCAGGCCATCATTAAAGCATGTGTACATCTGCATTTTGCCATCAGTTTTCTTGACAGTTAAGTTGCAAACCAGTTTTGTTTGGCATTCTGAAAAGAGCATAGTTGTTTGGCAAGTTGGCAGGGGACATGTTATCATGTCATCTTCACTATCATCTTGATTTAGCGTGGTGTTGCATACAACACAAGAGTTTGCTGCTTTCACATTGGCACCGATAAACCGTCCCTCGATAATATTTTCAGCAAATTGCTCAGATGTTAAGTTTATGTCATGGATTTGTCGATCAGCTGGTTCAATTGATGTTGAAGTATTTGTAGATAGATATTTAACGTCATCAAATACTCTGATTCTAACATTCTTAAATGTGTACGTTTTTCCACATTCTACTCTGTCAATGAGGTCTTCCCAGAGAGTGAGTTTTATTGTGCTATGCTCATCACCAATGATACAGTCTGATTTCTTTAGCTGTTGACCTTGTTTAATGATCAATTGATTTTCGTGATTCTTTGTTACCACCTTAGCAACAATGTCAACTGCCTTGTATTCTGGCGCTGATAACGCTTCTTGCACCGTCACAATAGATGAGACAACTTGGGAGTTATATGAGAATTCTGGCGCTGCTGATGTTATCTTTGATTTTTTCGTCATTCTGAACTCTTCAGAGGTACTGGTGCTAGCCATTCTTTTGGTGGCTGTGATTTTTATTGGTGATTTATTTTGGTATGGTTCAAGGAGATTTTTTCTTAGCTGTGGGTCATAGCACACGGCACGGACCTTTTCAGCTTCTCCAGTTTGGACAAGACAGTCAAAGTATGGTTTTCTGTTTTTTTTCGCATGCTTAACAGGACTTAGGCTATGAACAAAACCCTCTAGTTGAACATCTGAAAGAATAGAACTTATTTTAGTCATTGCAAACACATTGTTTATTATGCTTTACACAACAAAGAAATATATATCTTACCTGGTGAGTCGTCAGCTTTGTTGAGTTGTTGTTGTCTGCAATAAAAGGAGATGTTATGTAATAATATTAGCAAAGAGTACAAAGATATTACCTAAGATAAGATGGAAACGAAAAATAGAAATGAAATTAAGATACAAGTACTTACGGGTTTGTTGTAGGAGTGCTCATGTTGGTATTCTGTAATGAAATAAAGTGTATCTAAACAATTGCACTATTGAGTGTATTTAACTGTGTTTCTAATACATAATATTTATAATAAGTACCTAATTATTCAGAATACCGGTAGTCTTATAAGAACATAATCAGTATGTGCTACTGTTAAATAAACTAGTGTGTAATGTAAATTGTTTGCACTGTATTTATAGACTCCATTATCAATTTTTGCCTTTAGTTAATGAAGCTGTTTATCAATACACAAATGGCTTTATGATCAGAAAAATATGTCTCCAAAATCTGAAAGCTTGTTTGCACTTCAGGTAAATTAGTGTAGATGTGGTCAATACAGGTTTTACTGTTTGTTGTACTACATGAAACTAGCTGTCTATAACAATTTTGTGTTATAAAAAAGTTATAAAGTGATGCACGGCGTGATTCACTGAGCCAGTTCACATTGAAATCACCAATAAAAATGTTAATTTGTGTTGGTAGAGAGTCTAGTGTCTCTTTCATAGCATTACATAATTCTGTTATTGATACTGTTGGTGAGCTGTATACTCCCACTATTGTAATATGAGGTATGATCATAAACCTCAAAATAGTTATTTCTACACCATGTGTATTACTACAAAATGGATATCCTGGGTAATAGTCAAGACGGCTATACACTGCTGTACCTCCATATGGCCTTACATTTTGTCTTGGTGTACCATCATTTCTGAACAATGTATAGTTTTTATCATCTAATAGATATGAATCATCATTTTCATGCTGAAAAAATCTTGTTTCTGAAAAAATATTTACATCAGTGCTTGAGTAATTTAAGTCATGACGTATGTCATCTATATGCTTGTGCAATGATCTTGCATTGAGAAAACAGATTTTAATACTAGCTTGAGGTGCTTCATATATGGGACTAACAGAAAGTGACAGTTTTCCTTCAGTTCTCAATCGATGCATTTCAGTTTGGACGTCAGTATTAACAGCTATTTTGCTTTCACATAAGTCAGTTATATATAGACCATCTATAGTTGTTACTCTACTTAATCCTACATAATGTATATGAGGAATGGCTCTTTTGGTTTCAAAATTTACTACAATTCTACTTTCAGTATCACCCTGTGATCTATGTATTGTTTTAGCAGCAGCAGGTCTAAGTGGAAATTGTTTTCTCATCACGTGTACAGATCTTGTTCTACCTACAGCAAATTGAGTGCTAATAGGTTTGATTGGTGTCCATGTTGGTTCAATATCATTGACATATAGCTGTCTATTATCATGCCTGGTTTTTTGACCAACATCAGCATGATCAAACTGTACCCATATAATACCTGATGGTTTGTCTGTTTTATGTATTTGCATAAATTTTATGACACTACCAGCACCATTGGTCATACCATCATCATTTCTAGTGTTTAGTGATATCTCTGTTCTTTCACCAATTGCCAAATGCAAAACAGAATGCAGTTGTTTTGTTTTTCTAGGATCTTTAGGTATTTGCTTTAATATTTTGTCTCTAAGTTCTTCCGAATCTGTTCCAATGACAGTGTCATGTGCTTTAATAGAGTATTTTGGACCCTGAAGAGCATTATGAGCTTTATAGTTGAAGTCATTGACTTTAGCATTTTGAATAAATAAATGAGGTGCATCTTTGGGATACTGAGCACTAGTGTGGTTAAGAATTCTTTCCTTTAATTTGATTATATCCTCTTTAGTATGATTTCCCTCTCTTAATCTATTCAATAATTCAGCAAAGTCTTTGCTTTCCCTCTGTCGCATGATTTCTTTAAGTTCAAACATTTTGAAAAGTTCTTGCCATACATTAGGTGCAAGAACACCATATTCATCATTATCCATGTCTTTAAATATATAACCATCCATTACAGGTTGTAATTGAAACAAATCTCCTATAGCAACAATACTAACACCGCCAAATGGTAGCGAGCTGCCTTTGATGTCTTTAAGTCTATTATTGAATTGGACATTAAACATAGTATTACCAACCATAGATATTTCATCTACAAATATCAACTTAAGTCCACCTATTTGACATCTTAATGTATTAAGCCTACTTGAATCAAGTTTCTTATAGTTCTTTAATGACTGACAGGCTGGTACTGCTAAAGCAATATGAATGGTATTGCCCTTTATATTATATGCTGCTTTCCCTGTGGGTGCTAACATAAGTATTTTTGTTTCAGCAAAATTAACGCCAGGTCTGGTGTTATAATATTTCAAAGCAGCTTGGTATAAGGCTTTAGTGACATGTGATTTACCCACACCTGCACCACCACTTAGAAAGCAGTAAAATGCCTCACCAGAAGTTTTTATTAAATGTAGTACATGATAGAAAAATTCTTTTTGCTCTTTATTCAACGTCTGTACCATACATCTATATTCATCATCTGGCAGTTCATTCATAATAAGTGTTTCAGTATTATCAACTGATGGTATTCCTAAATCATCTGATAGATTATAGTTTCCAGTGAAGTCAGGATGTAAGTCTTGATCACCTTCAGCTCGGTCTTGTTGTTCAAGATTTTGAGTACAAGGTGCTATCTCATCAAATCTATCCTCTAATCTATTCATGTCTTGTTGTATTTCAAAGTCCTCATTGCAAACTGCATATTGTTTCATTTGTTCATTGATGACATTGGCAAGTAACATATAGCGTTCTTCATAAGATGAAAATGTACCAAGAATATCAGTTTCTTCATTTCGCCATGGAGTAAATAGCATTAGAAGTTCACGATAATGTTTTTCCGGCTCAGCTTCCTTATTAAACCACACACTTCTAATTATCCTAGCCTTTGCTCGTTTTTTAGTTTTGCTACGTGGTGTTTTCTGAGCTTCTGTATCATCATCATCATTTAGATTATCATCAACAAAATTCTCTAACGGAAGACCATCAACATCAACTTGATTAGTTTGTTTTACATAAGGCTTTCCAGCACAATCATACCATGCTGCCCAGTCTGCAAGTGTGATATTTTCTAGTTTTAGAGGGCGCTTTGAATATCTTTTGAGTAAACCACTGGTATAGATTTCTTCAGAGTCATCATCCATTTCATTAATATTATCCATTGGTTTTAATAGGTCAACTCTTTCATTAGGTGGTGATGTATTTATAAATATTATCTGTCTAGATGATTTTCTCATTGGAAGCTGTAACACAATGTACACTGCTTCTTGTGCACTTATCTCAACATTATTGAGGAACTTACTTCCAATATCCCTTACTTGTTGTTTTATTGTTTTATTACCTTGCCTAGCTTCAGTACATGCCTCTCTTAAAAGTTCACTCATGCCTTTCTGGCCTTTTGATATATAATTCACTATGTACACAGCACATGCATAGACATCTAAGACAAACTGTATATCCATGTTAGCTCTCCATGCAGAGAGACAATCAGGGTTGTAATTATTTATGCGTAATTCATTGGGATTTCTTTTCAGAAACACAGTAGGTGTGTTAATCGATGAACTTACAGCAAGTAAATAGTTTTGTTTAGTGATATTAAGGTTCACGAGTAACTGGTCAAATGTAATATCTTCACCTTCTTTGCTTTCATCTAGATACACTTGAATTGCCTTCCAATTATCTCTATATATTTTTATTTCCTTTTCGGGTGTATCCTCATCTAGAGGATATATTATCATAGTTTGCTTCATTGGTGGCTGTGGATAGTTAAATCTACATTTGCTACTTGTATTTTTACGGCATGTATGAGAATGTCTATGTACCTGTCTATTAACCAAGACTAGTAAATCAGCATTGTCTACTGGCTTTTGGCAAGTTATTATCTTATCAATAAATGATGTGACATCTTCATCACTATCTATTTGAAATTGTGGTGCATCTTCAAGCCACATCAGCATATGTATATGAGGAGACCCTCTTTGCTGATATTCTACACGGTAAAACCAGTCAGATATTTTACCTAAAGGTTGAGTAGAACTGAACAAGAAGTTTGTTAAAAATTGATTAACTTGATAATCAAAGTGTCTTGCACATGTCACAGGGTCACTCTGAATTAAGCGACACCTGTCATCCCAATTAAAATTGTCTATTTGTTCATCAGTGTATTCCTTATTGTCTACAAGCTGACCAAGTATTCTAAGTAGGTGCATCCATTGTGTTTCAGCTGATGAGAAACTACAAAATAGTGTAGCAGGACCTAACTGCCTAATCATTGCAAACAGATCTTTTTTAGCTTTTTCAAAGTATGGAGGTGAACCTCTCAATGCATTTAAAAATTTGTATCCATCATCATGACGAATCAATCTGTCTATTGATCCTTGCTGTTTAAGTTGTCCAGCAGTAATATTTTTGTTGTTTCCCTTACATTTTCTCAGAGCTATATGTGATTTTCCTAAGAGAATTTTCATTTGCAACTTTTTTGTTTTGTAAAATATATTTTCAATGCACACTGCAGCTCGTCTGTCAGACCGTCTCAACTCTGATTTACATATATCACTATAGTTAATATCGACTAATCTTTGTTTATTGTCAATTCGTGGTTGTCCAAGAAATATTCCAGGGTATGCTAACTCTTCACAATATTTGTCTCTAAAAACACTTAATGGTCTATTCCCTTCACCTGGAGCAATATTTAATATGTTTTGCCTTTCAATTATCTTCTAAAAAGTCAGTTGCTGTAAACATAGTATCAGTAACACCAGCAATTGTTTCTGCTTCATCTTCATGTGATTCATTTTGGTCTAGCCCTTCAGAATCAATATCATTGTCATCAGTTTCATCTATTGTATCTGACTGTACCTTCTCATTAATTTCATCATTATCAGCTCTGTTGTATTGATTGATCCAGTCATTATTCAGTACTATACCTTCATCTCTATATAAACTACTATGTGTTATAAGCCAATTTGCTGCTTGAAGTACTTTATATGGTCTTACATTTAGTGACAGTGCAGAACTCTTATATTTCAGCATCCGCTTTAAATTAACTTTAATTGTAGCAGTTTGATTTTGCAATCGTGGTAATATATTAACTGTATTAGTTACATCAGCAGGTACATTAACAATATTTCCATGTATCTTAAGCTGTCTCCCCCTAGGTGCCTGCATTAATTTTTGAAATGCAATTCTTGGAGCTAATAATCTACATTCTAGTTCATTGAGATCAAAGAAATCTGGTTTATCTGGAAATGCCATACCATTCGCTACAGCACATGGTGGGACTTTATTTTTTTGCAAATAATTAGAGCATGTTCTACAAACCCATTCTTTGTTACCAACACTTATCTTATTTGATAGATATTTCACAACATCAGGATTTGATTGTCTCAGCTTAGTAGTACTACTCACACTATGTTTATACCATAGTTGATCACAACATATACAAATATACAGAGGGCCTTGGTTTACTATTTCATGGAACCGCTTTATTGCAAATTCAATGGATGAGTTAGCTCTATATTTTCTTTGGTATTCATTACGCTTTGATTTCTTTTCCGGTGATGCATTCATTTCTCTATTTTTTCTTTGGTATTCATTTCTCTTTGATTTTTTTTCTCGTGATGCATTCATTTCTCTATATTTTCTTAGGTATTCATTACACTTTAATTTCTTTTCTGGTGATGAATTAATTTCTCTATATTTTCTTAGGTATTCATTACACTTTAATTTCTTTTCTGGTGATGCATTCATTTCTCTATAATTTCTTTGGTATTCATTTCTCTTTGATTTTTTTTCTGGTGAAGTATTATTTTGTTTGGATTGCCTGTATTCCTTCATGTATTGCCTAATGTAGGTAGCCCTGTCTTGCTTTTTTGTTTCATTTGAATTAGAACTTTTGCTTGTACTTGCTTGCTTTCTTTTTTCTGGACGACTCGAACTTGTATTTTCCCTGTCAATATTGTTCGAACTTTGTTGATGTGAAACAGAACATGTTGATACGTAGTGCACTTGACCAATATGTCCTATGTATATTGTTCTAATATTATTTATTATTGTATTTGCTGGCTCAACTAATGTGACTTCCCTAATATTTGAATCTGATTCTATAATATGAATCTTTAAACTCATTGCATCAGCAACAGCCTGTATTATAATATGATTGGCCCATGTTCCTTGTAGAGACATATTAGTTAAATACTGTGACCAAGATGAATCTATGATACTTTCAATAAATCGTTCAGGATTGTCCTTTAAATATCTCACTCCTAAAGCTCTAATTTCTGCATGTTCATTTGAATTACCATATAGCTGATGTGATACTGATTTGAAAAAGCAATCACCTCCTCCACCAACATCTAGTGGTGTTAAACCATGTCGAAGCATTCGGTATCTTAACGTAAAGTCACCATTACTATATAAACATATATCTTCAATATTATTATTATCAGTTACAGGACCAGGATTCAATTCAATGTCCCCAGACAATAAAAGAGTTTGTTTACATCCATTATACCTCACTGATGTTTTACAAGTTGCTCTAAAAAAGGAGCTATAGAAACTATTAAGTCTGTTAATGTATTTCAATTTCCAATAGTTATAGTTTGTAGCAATTCTGTAAAAAACAGATGAAACAGGTGTGCCCTTAATAATCATCTTTTTGTGTCTTTTTCTTAACTTTCTATATCTGAGCAATCTCATAACTTTTTTTAGGGATATTCTAGATGGTTCTCTATCTCTACATTTGTGATTTAGTTGCTTTGAACATATTCGAGAATGTCTATGATTTTCTATACACTTGGAGATCTTGATAGATGGACAAGATGCATGTTTATTATTATCATGTTTGTTTTCAATACTAGGCATAGTTTTCTCAAATGCATTTGTTATACTGTTATTACTAGTTTTTGAGGTGAATTCGTCAACAAGATTACTTCGATCATTATATACAGTGCTAAAAATGTGCTTTGTTTGCCCTGTTTTATCCGACAAATACAGCAACATGTACACAGGTATCCCGAAAATACTTTTGTTCACAAATTGGTTTCCACAATATTTGCCATTATAGTGCCTTTCAGTCACATTGCTGTGATTATTAGTTTCCCGAAGGAAATTTTCAGTGTGCCGAAGCACAGTTAAGATCACATTGCTGTGATTACTAGTTCCCCGAAGGGAATATTCAGTGTGCCGAAGCACATTTTGAGCCCCATTTCTGGGTTTGTTTGCTTCCCGAAGGAATTCTATGCTCTCCCGAAGGAGATTTTGAGCCCCATTTCTGGGTTTATTGGTTCCCCGAAGGGAATTGAAGGACACCATACGGCCATAAGGACTGGTCTTGTGTAATAAGGCAAGCGATGCAATCGAGCTTTTGTTGGCAAACAAACCACATAAAGCACCCCAAAATCTGAAATATTCTTTAGAAATACCAACATGACAAATGCATAAAAGGTTGTGCCTAGTACTAAACACAAAAGGGATAGAATACATTGTAAAAGAAGTATTAAATCAACTCACCTTCACAAGAGCTCGTGAAATCAAACGAGAAGTGCGAAGAGAAAGCACATGTTTGACTCCAATCATTTTTTGCTCGTGGACTATAATTCAAAACAACGTCGTAATCCGAAATCAATCCGATCCCTCTTCGCCAGCGACATCTACGACGACGATCACGTGTTCGATGAATGACCGCTAGGAACGCCTGCTTCAAGTGAAATTCTATTGTTTACAACTCTTTCTTTCACTCACTCAAACCGATGGCATAGTGACGAGAGGCCCCATAAGGCCTTTCGTCACAAAAATATATAATAAAATAAATTAAAATACTAATTCCTTTATTTAATATTTATTTTCTATTAATTTTTTTATTCTTTGAAAAAAAATACAAAGAAATATTGTGGCAAAAAAAAAAATATTGACAAAAAAATGACAAACAGAAAATATTAATTAAAACATCCCGCACGAAATTTATTCACACAAAAAAATAATATATAACTGATAAAAAAAATCTGGACGTCCAAAAATAAACCGCATTGAAAATCAACATTGAATATCAACATTGAAAAACAACATTGAAAATAAAAGGTAAATTTCACCAACATAGAAATTCGAAAATGAATTTCGCGTTTCCCCTATGTGGCCCATCGTTAAAGGGATCTGGTGACACTATAAGGACGATGGCCCATTGTTATAATAGACCAGACACTGGGCCACCATACATATGATACCTATGACTGCGCACCCACCCCCTCAGCCAATCCTGGGCACGCGCATGGCTGACATAAATGTGGTTGGTAATCTGTGAAACGTCCAATGCGACCTGTGGTGATTCATTAGAAAATTATTTTCTCATCCAGGCAAAGCCAAACAAGAAAAAAATCATAATGAATCCACCTTTGCTTGCAAATATCCATAAGCAAAGCACTCAATTATGCCCCAAAAGACTTCATGATGTCCTGAGACACTCTCCTAATATGCTCATAGCTGTATTTTTGATGAAAAATACAAACAACCATCAACTTGTGCTGGCTTCAGCACAACGACGAGGGATTAAAAGTGGGGACCGCAAAGCACTCTTGGAAAGCTTGGATACCGCTGACTAGGTGCAGCTGTGTTTGACTTTGACGGGCTGTATAAAACTCAGAATAGGGGGGGAGGTATCTGTTTTTTGTAAATTCAGCTCAAAAATAGCCAGGAGTCAATGGGTTAACCAACGCTTCTTCCTTTCTCCAGTCAGCTCTTCGTCCCAATCTAACTTC
This sequence comes from Nematostella vectensis, assembly GCF_932526225.1. Taxonomy (NCBI): domain Eukaryota; kingdom Metazoa; phylum Cnidaria; class Anthozoa; order Actiniaria; family Edwardsiidae; genus Nematostella; species Nematostella vectensis. The sequence continues at coordinate 10,337,602 of NC_064045.1, read as the reverse complement.
TCGAAACACAATTCATAGATCCGACATGTCAATCACGCGCGCACAAATAGCCAATCAGGAAAGAGATGGTGCAATAAAAGCCATGTGGTCCCACAAATGTCCCACAAAAAGTCGGCAATCGACGCCGAAAAAGATTGGTTTGAGATATTTTTCTGCGAATGTGGACAAGCAAATAAGCATTTTCCGGTCAGCGTAGAAAGTGCTAGCCCTGTTTTCTTTGCCCGGCCGCTTTTAGTGTAGAGTTGGGACTCAATTGTAGAAAAACACGTAAAATGTACTACGAAAAACAAAAAGCAAAACCACTTACAAGAGCAGTAAAAGTCCTACCATTAAACTTGTGTTTGATATTATACCTAGGCTACTTAAATTACATATAGGTATGAGACTCTCAATCTCACTTGCTACGCTGTTTCGGCGGCTCGTCTCTTCGGCTGCCTCGAGCGCCAATATCCTTTCTCTTATGGTCGTTTCTATCTTTCCTGCGTTCACCGTCTCTTCTTCTACATCTTCTTCGGTGAAGGCGTCATCTCTGGACATCAATACAAGCACTTCATCGTCGAGGGTCTTGAGGATCTGTAGCCGGTCTCTCAGTACTTCGACCGCACTCCTTTCCTCGCAACCCCAGCCATAAACCTTGTCACGAGGCTCTGGGTCCCGCTCTGGTTTTCTTCTTCGATGCTACAGTCGCCATTCTTCTATCCGGCTCGATCGGACCAAATGTAGTGGAAATTCGTTTCCCCGTGCAATCAATTTCCTTCGATACTTTTTTGCGTTTGCGTTTACTAGCATTTCATGCTACGTACAATCAATACAAAGCCGCATTGTAACCAGTTTACTTCCGGTCGATTACGTAACAATATCCGATGATTTTTTTGACAGAAAACGCGAAAAATATTCCAAAATTCTTGAAAACAGAAAGCAGTGACAGCATATGTGATTGATAATTTAGAGCGGATGGCCTGTTAAATACCTCGAATTTTAATAGATTCTTTTGTTTTTTTTAACGGTTGAGGTTTCTCGGACCCCTGTAAGTAAACTGCTGACAATGTGGATTTAAGTTCGGGTATCTGTATAAGTTCTGCTTTTGCTTGCATTCCAGTGAGAGCAAACCCTAGACCCACTTCCCCCCCCCCCCCCCCCCCCCTTTTCCAACGCGACAACCGTAAGTACAGTACCGCGAGACAACTGGTACCGTTTAGCATCGTCTATTAAAATCCGAGATATTAAACTGGCCATCCGCTGTAAATTATCAATCACATCCCCAAAGAAACTTACAATAAACACACTGCTTTCAATATTTTGAAATGTTTTTCGCGTTTCCCGTTAACAATCATCGGAGATTGTTACGTAATCGACCGGAAGTAAACTGGTGACAATGAGACTTTAATGCAGATGGTTTTAGCGCGACTCTAGAGCGACACTCTATGTAATGCTACACGAACGCTTCAAAGGTCGCATTGGACGTTTCACAGATTACCAACCACATTTATGTCAGCCATGCGCGTGCCCAGGATTGGCTGAGGGGGTGGGTGCGCAGTCATAGGTATCATATGTATGGTGGCCCAGTGTCTGATCTATTATAACACTGGGCCATCGTCCTTATAGTGAACTTTAGAAGCACACTAGCATACACACATTAGCACAAGTTGGGCCAAGACGGGACGCTGGAACAGTCTATTACCCGTGCAGTTCGGCAACCGTGGACAGCTGTTTCGTCCTTATTAGGACTCGTCTGCATGGCATAGCCGGTTTGCCTCAGTTAAACTTCATCGGCAAAAAAAGCAAAAAAAAAGCACTTCGTTCGAGTCGAAGTCGCCCTGCAGTTTTTTTGCCGATGAAGTTTAACTGAGGCAAACCGGCTATGCCATGCTGACGATTCCTAATAAGGACGAAACAGCTGTCCATGGTTGCCGAACTGCACGGGTAATAGACTGTGCTAGCGTCCCGTCTTGGCCCGACTGGTGCCAATGTGTGTATGCTAGTGTGCTTTTAAAGTCCACATTTATGTATACATACTCGCAAGGATAGTTTGGCTATCCGACGGAGTTTTAGACTAGCAAAGGTCGCATGCGTGATCCGCACAATTGGCATCACGCTAGCCCGGTCGCAGCTCTAGATCCCACATGGATCTGAGCTGTGGTTTAAAGCACTTCGTTCGAGTCGAAGTCGCCCTGCAGTTTTTTTGCCGATGAAGTTTAACTGAGGCAAACCGGCTATGTCATGCTGACGAGTCCTAATAAGGACGAAACAGCTGTCCATGGTTGCCGAACTGCACGGGTAATAGACTGTGCTAGCGTCCCTTCTTTGCCCGACTGGTGCCAATGTGTGTATGCTAGTGTGCTTCTAAAGTCCTTATAGTGTCATCAGATCCCTTTAACGATGTGCCACATAGAGAAAACGCGAAATTCATTTTCGAATTTCTATGTTGGTGAAATTTACCTTTTATTTTCAATGTTGATTTCAATGTTGATTTTCAATGCGGTTTATTTTTGGACGTCCAGATTTTTTTATCAGTTTTATATTATTTTTTTGTGTGAATAAATTTCGTGCGGGATGTTTCAATTAATATTTTCTGTTTGTCATTTTTTGTCGATATTTTTTTTTGCCACAATATTTCTTTGTATTTTTTTTCAAAGAATAAAAAAATCAATAGAAAATAAATAATAAATAAAGGAATTAGTATTTTAATTTATTTTATTATATATTTTTTATAGTTGATTTCCAGTATTGTGATTGGTTTTACTGTTACAGCACTGGGCCATCATACATATGGAAGACGCAAAGGGGGATGCGCGCGCACCCCCTGTGTATGCACCCTTACCGCCACTGAATAATGTGTGCACAGCGTGCTTGAACATAAAGCCTTTCTTATGAAACAAAATTGAGTTTTAAAACTGGCATTGTGACGCTGTCTTCTGTCGGAAAGTTTAACGAAACCCGCAAACCGCATCAAGATGTGCGGTTAACGGAGCGAGGATACACTCTTTTGAGTTTTTATAAGAAAGTATATTTTCCAGTTGAGGCAGATTTTTACTACATGGGCGCAATTTGATTCTGCATTTTAGAACGCATCAGGACTAAAATATATTATTTTTCCTGCTATCTGAGCCTCGGCATGTTCTTAGCATGTTCTTAAAATTTAGTGAAATTTCAGACTTGAATTTCTTATAAAAAAGGTGTCTTTAAAAAAAGAAAGAGTGTACAGATTAGAACGAACGAGCGGCCGAGAGTGCGGTGTGAGAAGGTGTAGAGGTGAAAGATTAGTTCAATGTTACAACGAAGGAGACGTTATATTGAGTTGTTTAAATAATAGTGATTGATGCTTGAATTTTTTTTTAAAACAACCAAAGGCAAATAAATAAATCTAAATAAATAAAAATAAAAAATGTGACGAGCCTGCAGAAAATCATCTGCTTAGTCAGCAGACATACTTGCGACAGTAGCCTCGTTTTCATGATGGGCCTGGTTGAATAGTTCCAACTTACTAAGTTTCTTCGTAAAACACCAATTATTTACAAAATTCACGAAAAATCACAGTAATATTGCAATGCATATCAGAGACAAAATGTAATAGACCCTTAGAAGAATTTTTGCAAATTTTTTACCTGGATAGGCTGAGATATCTTGTGTTTTATGTTTGCGCGCTGACGCAAAGATGGCGACATCTTTCTGTTGTTGGAGGAAAAGGTAGCGAAGGTTTATACCAACTAGAAGTCTAAATACATGCACTGTTGAAATGGTAAGTTTGTAAGCTTGTCTGTAACCATTTAAGTGCTGTTTGTTAAGGCATCTCTCTTCTGTTTCGATAAATTTGTTCGTTTTCCACTCTTCCCTCTAAGAGTTGACCATAGCATTTTTGAGTAACAAGTAAAGCGGGCCCGTAGCCAGGTTCGGAAGAACCCCCCTCTCCCCACTCGACTGGAAGGTCCGCTCTAATCATAAATATCATAAAATGAAAAGATGGAGATATAACTTCTTTTGCAGTAAAACTTCACATTTATGCACACCCTATAGAAACTAGATCACTGTATTTTCTCTATAGGCATCAAACGAGGCTTCCCTTCATTCCCTTGAAGCTCTTATGGATGAGTTCTTTTGTGGAAATGCAGACAATAACAGAAAGAGAGAAATCGGTATGTTCTATTTAGATTAGAAGAGACTGTTTAGATATGCATTCCCTTTCATTGCAGCCATCTTACCATTTAATGAATCTCTCTGCCTGATTGTTTCATCTGTCAGTGTGGTCATCTCTCTGTCTGTCTGTCCATTTCTATCCCCTCTGTCTGTCTATCCCTCCATCTCTTTCCGTCTGTCTGTGCGTGCCTGTCTATCTATCCATCTCTTTCTATCTGTCTGTCTATCTCTATCTTTCTGTCTGTCTATCAATCCATCCCATCTCTTTGTATCTGTCTGTCCATCTCTATCTATCTGTCTCTCTATCACACTCTATCCATCCATCTTGGAAAGGTTGTCCATCTAGGAAGACATTTGATGTTCCAAATGTAATGTAACTATTTATACAATTGCTTCGCCCACATGTAGAATACAAGGTTTGTGAGAGACTGTCACAGAGCAGTGGACAACCTTTTCAATTTGAATTATGTTGTATATTATGTGTACAGTTGATAGCTCAACTCTCTCCTCCTTCTGCAGAACATGTGCTCCATAATTTTGGTCAGCAGTCGGGAGCGTGGCATCACTGCGTGTATTTTCTGAGCAACAGTCGGAATCATTATGTTCTGATGTATGCTATATCAATATTTGAGGTAAGCGTTCAAATGAAATATCAAATTTAAATAACTACAGTATTTTATAAATGAAAATTTAAAGCAAACAATAAGTTTCTCCGGCTGTTCTTTTCATCCTTCCCATTTGCTATTGTCAGTAGGATTTGATGATGGATTTAACTTCCTTATCTGCCGAGAAATGAAAATTAAAATAATGCAAAGCATTGCATTCATTTACATTAAAGAAAGAGAAGTGTCTTCACCTTTTTTTTGCCTCTATCCCATAGCTGTCAACTCTCCCACATTAGGCAGGAGTCATGGACCCCACCTCCTGCTCTTCAGCATTGAACACCAGATCCCCTGTGTTTTAGAGATTTTTATTGCTTCCGAAAAATTATTCTATAGAAAATCTTCATTTTGCCTATTTTCTATAAAATGATTATAACTATAATTTCCATGCGCAGCGCAATTTATCCAATACCCTCGTGAGATCTATAAGTGGACTTGTGCATGAGAGCTATCTATACAGCAAACGACTGCAAGGGTATACCCACCCCTCCACCCACAAAAATATACCCCACCCCTCACCCTAAAAAATTCCTTGAGATTTATGGGGGTTGACAGGTATGCTATATTGTATGCTAATAAAGTGGGATTTGAGAAAAGGATTCTATTCTCTTATCCAGCAAGGGATGGTGATATGAAAAAAAAAGGGAATTTAAGAGCGTTCACAATTACGAAAATTATCAAATTAAAAATGTTAATCACAGAATTGCACTAACAAAGCTTAGACTAAGCAACCACAAACTATCGAAACAGGACATCACACAAAACTGTACACTCCCCCTGAACAAAGAATGTGCCCAATATGCTTGGTCGAAGTTGAGGACAAGGAACACTTTATGATAAAATGCCCTGCATATAATGAATTGAGGGGGAAAATGTATAGGGTTTTTCCATTTGCAACAAAACAGAATCTAAAAGGTGATTAGTTCAAAACAGGAGAGTGCAACCAAAAATTAAATAGCTCAATTTGTTTGGGAAGCAACGACAATAAGGGAAAGTGCTTTGTAATGAGAATTATATAATAACATCACTACAAAGTACGATGATAGAGAATTTATTGTAAATAGGAATATAATTGAAAACCAATTGTTTACTTTTTAATATAAATGTATTTGGAGCATTGCCCGTGAATCAAAGGTGAAAAGGTGCCAAGTAAAATAATTGAATTGAATTGAATTGAAAATTAGTCAACTCATTCTCCGCCCCTATTCCCTATATGTCATTAAGGTTGGCAGAACAAGATTGATTAATCTGTCTTTATAGTGTTATGTTGAAAAGTAATGGCATATGTGAATAAAACAGATGGAAATAATATAAGATAAAGAATTTCTTCATTGTTCCTCAGAATTTGATAAACAAACAATGGATCGGTACCCAGCCATCGGACAAGACGGAAATCCGATCATTCCTCAAGCAGTACTTGTTGTCACAACACAAGGCTCTTCCGGCATTTGTCAGGAACAAGCTGGCCAAGGTCATAGTAGACATGGGTAGACTAGATTGGCCACATTTTTACCCTAACTTTCTCTCTGATATCATGGAGGTTGGTATATTCATTCACATGCAAAATACCTGGGTACCTGTGTTTTATTTAACCAGAGTTTATGTTAGTCAAGTCAAGTACCATTATTGGGTAACAGTATACCAACTGGTACTTGACTCAGTTTTTATCTGCCCTGAAAAAGAAATAATGAAGACGATAATTTGGCTGGATAGATGACCATTCACATACTCATTTGCAGTTCACACACACTCACTATCTTTTTAACATTAGTCAGTCATTGCTGAGTGGGTTTGACACTACATGGTACTAACATACCAGTATTTTTATTTAGGCACTATTTTAACTCCAATATTACCTTTAAAATCCCTACCCTTATGTAAAGCACAAATTAGCTTTAACACCCCTTTTAGTTGTGAGTGAAGCAATAGAAGGTGCTCTTTATTTTTCTGAAAGACTGAAAACACAGGAGAAACAAGTTCAACTCACTGAAACCTAGACTTGAACACAGAAAAGTCTAATAGCTGAGAGCCAGGATTTTAACCTGGACTGCAGCGTGATGGGATTCCAATGTGCTAACCTCTAGACCGATATGTTTACACTGGATGGTGCAGGCACTCATGCTTAGTGAATCTAGAATTCACTAAAAACCAGTGATGTATTTGTCCTTTATTTTAAATTACAGCTTATTCAGCAGCCTTCAAACACTAGCCTCGGCCTTATCATGCTACAAACCACCTCTGAGGAGCTGGCCTCACCCCGTGAAGACCTCAGTATTGCACGTCGCACAGAGTTACACCGACTGCTCCTACATGAGGTCCCAGCCATCCTCTGCCTACTGACTCAGCTGCTCGACCGAATACTGGACAAGCACCGTCGTCTAGCATCCACAGTCACCCCTCCACCCTCGCCAACACATGGTGTAGCCTCTACGCATAGTGCCAGCCCAACTGTCTCAAACAGTAGCACCCTCTCCCTCTGTTCCACTTCCCCCCTGACGGATGCACCTCACCATGTCTCAAATCCTCTAGTTGGAAGACTGTTGAATCAGTCACCCAAATCTCGGCAAAACTTTGGACACCCTCTGCCATCACTGGACCCGGACGCCGAGGAGATCAGCTGTTTGACTCTTAAGTGCCTGGCACATCTGTTCAGTTGGATTCCGTTGTCGAGTACAATCAAGCCTGCACTACTGGGGACAGTGTTCTACTTTGCTGAGTTTGGCTGTAATGGTATATCGGGTGGTGGTGGTGGTAGTGTTGTCTGCAACCCTGATCTAGGTAATGCCTTGATGCTTACATACACTAATAGCGACATACATTTAGATATCTGGTTTTAGATAAGCTTCCAGTAAATTTAAAAGTTACAGTATTTTGAGATCTGTCACATATCCATAATTAATCTTTCATGCAATTAAAAAAATATATATTTTAGCAAAAGGGCCATAAGTGTGCCAATGATGGGTAAAAGAGCATTTGAAATAAGCTAACCCTCTAGGGTGTGGCATTTTGTCCATGTGGGTTTTAAGAGTGATTTTGAACTCCCCTTATCCCCACTCATTTCCTACTGAGCACAGAATATAAAAGTCTCTCACAAAAACATTATGCTTAACTGAACACACAGAAAATTAAAGTCTCTCGTAGAAAAATTAGGCTTAACGATACCGTAGACCCAAATGGCTTCATTTCGGGTGAAATTTTTTTATCGTGCCATTCAATGACAATAGGCATACTCTAGGTTTTAGCAAAAAAATACCACCAAAATCTTAAATATTACGCCAGATATTCAAGAAAAACCAAATTCGAATGAATGTAGCGTTATTCTCGAAGGCGTCAATAATCCCATAATCCTGTTTACTTAGCTGAAAGTCCCGCGATCAACGTCCGGGGAACTTAGTTTTACAGCTTTTCCCTCTAATAAGCATACAAGCTCTTCAGTATCATTATCAACGTTTTATCTAAGATTTATCCGTATTTATATCAACTTTTTAAACGTTTACTCTAAATTTTGCATAGTTGTAAACTACGCCAAGATTTAGTAAGAATCCTTGGCTTCCTTCGAAGAAGGCTAAGCGAGGAAGAAAGCCCAAAACATAGAGTTGTCTCCGTTCGAGGGCTTTTTAAGTTTTCCGTGCTCTTCTTTTGTTCGGTGCAAGCTCGTTTCGGTCTAGGCATCTTCCTTCACTAGCACACCAGCGGTATGACATTTGAGCGCCTAAGAGTTCCCCCCCTTGCTTGTAGAGCATGCAATGTGATTGGTTGCCATACGCGGCTCTATTTGCTCTTCGCCTGTCATTACTGTCACGCTGCCTCTAATGTTTACACAACTTCAATCCCCGATATCTCGCAATCAAATTTCACCCCATCTTACTCTAAATATGTGAATTGAAGGTACACTTCTAACCGCCCGATTCCTGCGCAACTTGGCAAGCGTCTAGTAGAGATATTGTTCTGTCACACTGTGCCGCAGATAATCAATAGCTTTTTTTGTTACGGACTTAATTAGCGCGTTGTAGCCAAAGAAGCAAAATTATTCCACGCCTAACTTTGACCCTTGATATCAACGAGGCTGTGTGACGTCAAATGTAGACATGGTTTGTCAGTTCAGTACATGACGAAAGATATAAAGCAGATCCCGGGAGGTTACGCCCTTTTGGTGTGTATAAATAATTTGCATGTTTAAAAGTGGTCGATTTCGCACTTCGGACCAGGAAAAAGCACTCAAAATTAAGCGCGTATAAAAAATGATTATTTTAGGAGGAAAGTACAATCATTATGCTTCAAATTGATATATAGTTTGTTGGCATTTGCTTTAATCCAACGCGAGCGCGAGTGATTTTGCCGGGACGATCGGGGTAACTACCGCTTGGGTCTACGGTATCCTTAACTAAACACACAGAATATAAAAGTCTCTTGTAGAAACATGATAACTAAACATAATAACTAAACACACAGAATATTAAAGTCTCTCACAGAAACATCATGCTTAACACACTGCTTTATAATAACCTGTAAATGTTGTATTCTCTTTAACAGGTGTACTTGCCATGACATGCATTAATGAGCTTCTGTCTAAGAACTGCGTCCCACAGGAGTACGAAGAGTATCTTTTGAAGCTGTTCCAACAAACATTCCAACTTCTGCAGCGCATAACCAAAGATAGTGCCTCATCATCAGACGACCACCTTTCTGAACTTGATGATAGGTACTGTAAGCAGTTCATCAGGAGACAGAAAAAAAAGCCTTATAATTTGTTTTATAATCTCACCTTATAAGAACCCCCTGAGGGTTGGTTTACAATGAAAAAGACATCATGCATTGAATACCCACTTTAAAATACCCAATTTTTAGTGTCTAGGGTTAGAAATTGCTTCATCCACATCTACTGTAATGTACTATCTTTTAGGGTTAAGGATTGCTGTTGACCACACCCAAACTGCTATTCGTTAGGGTTAAATTGATATTGCCAATGATAACCCCTATCTGTTTTAAGATGTCCCTTGTCTCAAGGACATAACTTACCAAGATAGGCATAGCTGTAGCAGGGCTTGAATTATGGGGGGGGGGCACTATACAGAAACTTAAAAAAAAAAACAATGGGCAGCACAGCCACACCCCTACTTGTCATTTCCTTATAATTTTTTAAAATATTGGGGGGGGGGGGAAGTACCCCCAGTGCCCCACCCCCATCCACGCCCCTATGGAAGCACCAAGCCTGTTACCTGCTTGGAATGGTTGATGTCCTGTCAGTCTGTCATTTTTAATGTATGTTTCTTGTGTTTCCAATCTATTTACCCATCTATATAACAGGAAGGAGAGAATGATTTTTCTTTTTTTTCTTATAGCTACCTGAACAAGTTTACAGAGTTCCTACACCTGTTCGTCAGCATCCACCTTCGGCGTTTTGAGAACAGCTCCCTTTTCCCAATCCTGGAGCTCCTGACTCTGCTGTATAAATACACCTTCCATCAGGTCAGTCATAATGCACTAGCCTTGTATTGTAGCTCTTGGGAATTCTTTGATCTGGAGAGGTAGGTTTGGCAAAGTCCAATCTGTACACTCTTGAAACCTGGGTATTACAAGACCCTTCCCCCTTAAAAGACCAAGAGCCAGATCCCCCCACTTCCTCACCCCTCCCCCCCCCAAAAAAAATATATATAATAATAATAATAATAATGATAATGATAATGATAATGATAATGATAAGTAATGAAAAAATAAATAAATAAAAATGAGGCCAAATTCATTCAACATTCTGTCACTGTTATCCAGCTTTGAAATTGCATGGGGTGAAAATAATTTATATTTTACAAGATTTTTGGTTGTAGTCAGGTATGCAGCTAGGATTTTCTGATTAGGCCAGGGTGGGTTGAGAAGGTAGGGTAGGTTCACATTAATATGTGTTATATGGGAAAAAAGCATAATATTTGACAATCATTCAAATAGAAATGATATACTTTTTGGCTGTAGAGGGAGTGTGTGTGCGTCTGCTGTGAGCACCCCTAGTAATAATTCTGTCGGGTCCTTATACTGTTTTATACTGTGGTATCTCCAGCCTCAAAATGAAGGATTTTTCAACTGCCTGGACACATGGTCTGTTTTCCTGGAATATCTGACATCAAAGGTGTCCAGCGCTAGAAGAGATAAGCTAGCAGAAGCAGAGGCCACTGTATCAAGGTGTGTATCGTTTTTGGAAAACCTAGGTTTACCATTATCACTAACAAAAAAAATCCCCTGGGGAACAGCTGTATCAGAGGTTATTCAATAAGATAAAGTTGAGGGTGTGATTGGGCAGAGCAAATAGAAAATATCAGGTATCCAAGCCATAGAGAAATTTAAATCATTGGAACAAAAAGGGAAATGGTGACATAAAGCCTACAGTCTCATTATTGACATGATTTCCCTCAGCTTCAAAACTTTAACACTTTGAAAACTTTAACACATTGAAAATAAGAGATTGATGGTTTAAAGAATGTCAGTCACCTTCTCCCTTGTTATTGTTTATAATTGAAAATACAACAGTTTATTTGCAAGTAAAATTTAAAAAAAGCAATCCACAATTGTGGACTGATACTTTATCAATGGTGTTTGATTGAAAGTTTCTTAGTTACTTGCTTAAACTAGCCGATGGAAATGAATTCTTTGTGTGACTCGGCATTGAGCGGGAGCTTAAAATGGCAGCGTGTTTGGCCTTTTTTAAACACTGAAAGTAGCCATGCAACAAGCTCTGACAAAGCTGTTCCCCAAGGTCTTTTTGTTTGTTAGTGAAAATGGTAGAAAAAAGAACTCCCTGGGACTCCTGGGATGTGTTTTATATGTGCTTGGTTATTCCCTTTGCTTCCCCCTCTAAGTTTTCTTTCCTGGAATGCATCTGTCTTCTTTCCAGATCTAAGCAGTAGCCCTGCCCTTAGTTTATTGTCCCATCTTGTGTACCTCTGTACTAGTTTGAATTCTTGTTTTTTGTGTCTAGATACAAGGATGTGCTTATGCTACTACTGAATGATATTCTGAAAAAGATACAGTTCCATCACAATCATGATCAGTTGGAGGAACTGGATGACTCGGATATGGATGATAATGTGAGGTTTAATGTTCTCTGTCTAGCAAATAAGTAAATGTAAGTTGGAGGAACTGGATGACTCGGATATGGATGATAATGTGAGGTTTAATGTTCTCTGTCTAGCAAATAAGTAAATGTAAGTTGGAGGAACTGGATGACTCGGATATGGATGATAATGTAAGGTTTAATGTTCACTGTCTAGCAAATAAGTAAATGTAAGTTGGAGGAACTGGATGACTCGGATATGGATGATAATGTGAGGTTTAATGTTCTCTGTCTAGCAAATAAGTAAATGTAAGTTGGAGGAACTGGATGACTCGGATATGGATGATAATGTAAGGTTTAATGTTCACTGTCTAGCAAATAAGTAAATGTAAGTTGGAGGAACTGGATGACTCGGATATGGATGATAATGTAAGGTTTAATGTTCACTGTCTAGCAAATAAGTAAATGTAAGTTAGAGGAACTGGATGACTCGGATATGGATGATAATGTAAGGTTTAATGTTCACTGTCTAGCAAATAAGTAAATGTAAGTTGGAGGAACTGGATGACTCGGATATGGATGATAATGTAAGGTTTAATGTTCACTGTCTAGCAAATAAGTAAATGTAAGTTAGAGGAACTGGATGACTCGGATATGGATGATAATGTGAGGTTTAATGTTCTCTGTCTAGCAAATAGATTTGGAAGGAGCTGGCACCAGCATTATGGAGGAGGGAATGCCTTTATGGAAATAAAACATTAAATACACCACTTTACTACTTCGAAATCAGAATGTCAACAAAATAGCTTAAATTGAAGATGCCATAAAAATGGGACCAGCCGCTCAAATTCCATTTGTCATTTTTGAGAATTACATAGCTTGCTATGCGTATTTGTAGTTTGAAATATGTTATTAAAAAAAGTAATTAATGTCACGACAGGATGAGTGCAACTTTGGAATATTCTTTGGGGCTAAGTGGAAATGCTGCTTCTATTTTGTACACTACTTGTGTATATTTGTGCTTTCCTTAAAAAAACATCCCTCTCCCTGAGATCCAGTCTATAAGCCTGAAGATAATTGTCATTGACAACATGAATAAAAGTCTCTAGCTGCATACACCTCTTTGAAATAAGGCTGCACTCAGAGAATCTGTGTATCGTAACCCGCAGTGCTTCAACGTTAATAAGCAAATAAGCATTGATAAAATACAAATTGAGGTTTGAAAAGATGTAGAATTCTTGTTAACATTCTTATGAACATTCACATAGCCTTCAGAAACAAGGATTCAACCGTTTATACGGTACCCATGAACTACTGCAGGTTAGGACACATGGGTTCTTGAGTGCAACCTTATTTGAAATAGCTGATACTTATTTGTTTTTTTTTTTCTGTTTATTGCTGTTTATTGTTGTTTAGGCTGAGACTGAGTGGCAGGCCTTTCAGCGCAATTGCCTCGAGATTGTTGCCAAGCTTGCCGAACTGTTGCCAGCAGAGGCTTTTACTGCCCTGGTAAGATGAGAACATGTACAATGACAGAAAGGGGGAACTACGTCAGGGGCTTAGGGGGGGGGGGGAGTGGCAGCCATGCCTACTAGGTGACTATCCATTTTTGATTCCTCACCCACTTAACGCTGATTTTCATACACTCTGATTTTTCAGACCATAGCCAGGATTTTGAGCAGGGGGAAGGCTTGTGCACACATCCCATCTAGCAGGACATTTTTTCTCATGCATCTCATCCTAGCTCGCAGTGGTTCTCAATTCTCCCTGAAACCCCCCCCCCCCCCCCCCCCCCCGGCTGCAGGCCTGATGTTCCCCGCCCTGAATTTTACTTCAACGCCCAAACTCCCTTCTGTTAACAGGACTGTACTGAGAGGTGTGGCATTAGGGACAAGTGCCCCCCCCTCCCCTCCATTCTTAAAAAAATATAAGGATTGACCATTCCCCTACTATGGTTGGGCCCCCAATTTTCTTCATGTTTCTGTATCATGCCCCCACCCCTCCCCACCAATATTTCATACTGCCTTCTGCAGCAGTGTTTCTGGATCCAAACATGTGCGTCAAATATGTTACTCCTGCAAAAACATTGATGCAAATAAAATATGCCAGTTACTGTAGTTTAATAACCCCAGCTTGGATAACTGGAATCCCATCCTAAAATAAAAACATTTTATTCCATTGCTCAAAAACAAATAAAAAGTTAATGGGTAAAAATATTTTCCATGATAATACGAATTTTTAAAATACCAAAAACTTTCAGACTGCCCTTCAGGTTATCCTATATAAGTTATCCTACATGCGTTTTGTTTTGCAGTTTCCCTTGTTCAGCAAATACATTGATGTTTATTTGGGTCTTGGACAGTTCATCACGAAAACAGCAGAAGGTAATACTTCCAGATAATATTTGTAGGTGATCTCCTGGATCTAAAATGGTGATCATGAGACAGTAATCATTCTTATGTCTAATTGTTATCATAATTGCTTGAATTAGTGACTCCTCCAATTAATAGTACCCCTCCCCCCAAAAAAATAATAATAAGCAGCTTTCCTTATAATTGTTATCATAATTGCTTGAATTAGTAACTCCTCCAATTAATAGTACCCCTCCCCCCAAAAAAAAGTAATAATGAGCAGCTTTCCTTATTATGAAGAAGACCATCCCCTTAATAAGTACCTAGCAGGGGTGTGTCTAGAGATAAAGATAGCGTGGGGTCCAGAGTATGAATTCCCTGACCATAAGTCAATTAAGTTCAAATCAGCATCTTCAGCACTGGTAATAGGTCACTTTTATCTATCCAAATACATACTTAAAACTAACCGTCTTCTTAACTACTACCAATTGGGGCAACTGGAGTAGAGCTCATATCTTCACATGTACAGGTTGGGGTCCTGCCCCCCCCTGACCTCTCACCTGTCTTGGCTGAACATTTTGCTCTTTTAGACTCTTGTCATAAGGGGGACTCTACCTCTAGTTTTTTTTTTTTAAATCCCTGCACGTTTTATCAGAGATAAAACGGATTTTGAAATAAGCTAAACCCCCAAATAAGCGGCATCTCCAAAGATGTAAAACATTTGATAAGTACCACAGAGCTTATTCAAGCAATTACTGCATGTCAAGGTTCTCTTGTGTGTTTTTGCTTGACAGGTACCTTTCACATGGATCTAGGAGGAGAGATGGAGTGCCGTCAGCTGCACTGTAGTCTGCGAGATCTCTCCACGATAGAGCGTGCCCTTGGCAGGCTAGTGGAGCACTTTATTGGCGAAGTGAACTTTGGCAACAGATTCAGTGATGGCGAGGCTATTGTCGACAGGTCAGCAGTTTGTTAAAGCAATCCCCACTCTGCCGCCAAAACACAGTCATCTCTTCTTGAAAAGCCACCAATATTTTGACTTTTATGATATCCATAGTCCCCCATCCCCCTTCACAACAAATTCTTGCTTCTCGGCCATTCTTTGCATGAAATAAATGTCCAGTTAGTGACTATTGAATTGACAAGTCACCCTCGGCTGTACCATCAGATGTATTCACCTTCCAGCCCAATTTTCACATTGCATATTATTTCTTGTAAAAAAAACCTGGCAGGGTTGGGTTGACAACATGGTAGGGTGTGGGTGCACAGGCTTCTAAGGTCCCGTTGCCGTAGCAGGCCTCAGAATATTGAAGGGGCACAATAAAGGAACACTAAGAAAATATTTAAGGCACAGCCACACAACTACTGGTTAAATCCTGCCTTGGTAGCTCTACAAAGGATTGATTGTTGCGTTTCAGCGTCTTTATGTATTTGTTTGGGGAGATCATTTGAATTTATAGTGTGTAAGGGGTTACCTAACCACCAGTCATATTTTCTCAGCAATTCTCTTTCCTCCGCTATTATGAGGTTGTTGTTTTTGTCACAACTCTCATATCCTTCTTTTCACAAAGTGAGGGTTCTTATTATCACTTTAGGTTTTGCCATGTTGCATTATTTGGGACCCAGATGAAACTGTACTCCATCAAGTCTACTATGCCATCGCTTCTACAGCCAGACCTTATAGAAGTGTAAGTTTTACTTTGGCCACGTCCCAAGAATAATCTGTTGGTTAAAAGCGGGTATTCGTACCGTGACACCTGGGATGGGTAGATAAAAAATGTGTTTGTGTGTGTGTGTGTGCGAATACCCGCTTTTAACCAACAGCAGTCAATGTGGTTATGATGATGTAGATGTGGTAGATGTGATGGTGATGATAGTGGCGGGGGTGTTGATGGCAATGATGGTAGATGGATATTGATATTGGTTATGATGATGGTATTGATGATGATTTTGTTGCAATTGATGATGATCGTGATGCTGTTATTGGTATTTTGTGATAATGTTCGTGGCGAATGCGATGGTGGTTGTGTAGATAGCGATGATGATAACTGTGTTTGTGGTGATGATACGGATGATGGTATGTGGTGATATGGTTGTTGCGATTGTGGTGGTGGTTGTGATGATGTTGATGATGAAAATCTGAAATCTGTGTTCCTCTTACCGTTGCTATGGTGATTTTCAGTCATGCCCAGGCCCTCGCAGCCTTGCAGGCCTACTGCCATTGGTTGAGTCAATTCTACCTTGAAAGTCAACGACAACAGCAGCACCATGACAAGTTTGCCACGCTGGTATCCACGATCATCAACGCCCTCATTCCACTCCTCAGCAAAGAGGTGATGTCATTACACTTAAAATGGATAAAAATAAAAATAAATTGGAGTAGCTGATCACTCTCATCGCAGCTAGATGAATTAGCAGTTGAGCAGCTAGAATTATGAGAGCGTAGTTTCAGATGTGGTCGAGTTGAAGGCATGGGAAGGCGCCTTAGGTAGCCACCATACAACTCATGTCTGACCACGGATCACAGCTAAGATCGAAATTGTTGGTTTTGTGGAGGGAGGAAAACCGGGTAACCCGTAAAAGACCCTCAGAGCAAAGGCGAGACCAACTGACTCAACTCACGTCGGAACCTGGAATCGAACCCGACAAAAAGGGACTTACATGGTCTCCTCTTTATTTTTATTTACCTCTGCATCATTTAAAGATAAATATGTGTCATTTTTGGTTTACCTGCATTAGTGAGATCTGGATTTTAGGATATGCCTGTCGTGAAATCGGTTGATTATAAACTTTTCCAAGATAGACTTATTAGCGTGTCCTCCAGCGGCTAATTGTGTGGTTTGTCTGTGTAGGTCCCTCACCGCGTGTCGCTACCCGCGTGTCACCTTCTCAACTCCCTGACGAGCACCGTACGCCCTTCATTCTTTATAGCGCTAGACAAGGTCCAGAGCTTGTACCGGGACATCAGCAATGGAAGTCTGGGCGGGGTACCCTTGGAGGTAAGAGGGTAGCATCATCGCTTGGCAAAGGCAAGGCAAAGCGTTGAGGGATTTATTTCATAGTTATTTACTATGCTTATTTTGTATAAAAAAAAAATCAGTCCTACGAGGTATCAATGAGGTCCAGGTCAACCCTTTTGTGTCTCCTACATGTTCTTTTTAATGCGCAGCCCTCACTTCAGTGGACCGAGTCTTTCACTGACGCCAATATGCAACTTACGAGATGTATGCAAAGACGGCTCTATTCTTGTGCTTATGTATAAAATGATGTATGGATAAATAAATTTTCAAAAGATAATTCTAATATGTAAGAATATCCAATATAAAGCCAAATACAAGACCTGCCAAACATGTGATGGAGTTTAAAGGGGGTTTTAAAAAAGGCAAATCACACCGTCATTTTACGCTCCCGCAAGATACCGTTAAACTCAAAGAATCCATTTCCATCGACTAATTCAAACAAGTGACTGAGATACTTTTAAAGGAATATCGTTAGTAAGTAACTTTTCAATCGTTCTTGGTTATTTTTAAGTTTCCCTAAATAAAACGTTATTTCTACTAGGGTAACTCGAACTTCCCTAACTCGAACTTTTTTTCGTATTTCTGGAGGGCCAAGGCTTCTGGCCTTTATTTCCCGCCTGGTTATAGGAATACTCGTTGAGTAGTGTTTTCTACTAAAGCCCCATCTACATAAACAATTTTTAGTTGACAATTTTTATTTGCTAGTGTAGATGGAGCAAAGTCGGCAATTTTTATGGGGCAACTATAGTTGCTCAAAAGCTAGCAGGTTTGCTTTTTCTCGGTAATTAAAAATTGTCACATGAAAAATTTGCTAGTGTAGATGCCAACAAATATAGTTGTCAGCTAAAAATTGTTAGTGTAGATGGTTTTAATGCAATAGAGAGAACGTTGTTTCCTGTTTCCCCTTTTATTGATGATGACTTGTACACGGCTATAGATTCAAGTATTGGTGTTCAGAAGCTTGTCCAACGCCCTGGTGTTACCCTGGCCATACGTATCTGGCAATGAACAGGTATAGTATGGGGGGAGGGGGTGGGGGCTTTCCTCACATCCTTAGGATTTTAAAATAAAAGTATGAGAGATATCGAAAAATGCCTACCGCCTTGTTTTTATATTGGGCCCTACTTTGAAACATCTTGGTTTCGCCTCTGCACATTGAAGCGGAAACAAAAGATCGTGGAACAATAATCAACATGTAAACAGAGCTTTTTTAAGCTGGTGAGGGGCATTGTCACCAGTTTACTTCCGGAGGGCCGAGGGAAACCTCAACCGTGTTCAACAGTGTTCATTTTTTAATATTTTTCGCTTTTTCCGTTAAAAAAAATCGGAGATTGTTACGTAATCGACCGGAAGTAAACTGATGAAAATGAGGCTTTAACCGTTAACAAGCCAAGCACAATATGGTGATTCTAAAATGCAATGACTCTTTGAAGCACGCCGGCTCTCGTAACTGTACTAAGAGTTTTTTCTTACCCTTAATAGCAGTGGGAGATGCGTTCCCAGAACCACCTGAGCCTTATCAAGGGCCTGACGTCACGCTACAAGGAGATGACGTCATCACCCGGTTTCTCCACCAGTAAGGAACTCCAGCAAGCGGCCAAACCGAGCCTGCAGTACACGCTTCATATATTACAAGACCTGGTGTCAGCGGTTGCGGAAGACCAGGTTACCAAGACCAAGGTGATTCTGTACCATTCCATTCAAGATGTTGTGCAGCTGACTTTGACCGTGTTCCCGCTTTACGCCAACGAGCCTGGTAACTAGTAGTAGTGTTGACCTGTGCAGTGATCGTTTGATGATAAGAATGTAAACAATTTTTTTTTGGAATAAGTGAGTAATAATTCAACGACGTTAATGGTACTTAGTGTATTGGATATTAGTATAAATCCACTTACATACTATCACGAATCTCGGGATTTGGTTGGCTCCCGTACTCACTCTATTGAGCCATAGATAGTGATTAGCGAAAAAGCCGGCGTTTTCGCTACAAAAGCGGTTATTTATTACTGAGAATTTATTACTGAAGGTAGTATGCAAGTGGATTTATACTAAAACAAAACACAATTAACTATTGACTACTTTGGTGAGATCTTACGTTACTTACTTCTCTGCCTCCACGCACTTCCCTCGTTAGAACAGGGTTTTAAATCGTACTTAGATTATCAAAAGCTGCATGGTATTCAAAGAAAACAAGGGATTTTGAGTTTAATCTAATGGAAAATATATAGCATTTTAAACCTTTTTCGTAAAGTGACCTAAAAACTGCTTATGTTATAGTTTTGCCTTTTGAAGCGAAGAAAAACTGAGACGGGAGAATGAGCTTAAGCGCGTGTGCAAATAATCGCAAATGAGACGCAAGCGGAGAAAAAGGAAACATACCCGTCCCTTTCCAAACCTAACTTCGTATTTAGGTTCTATATAAAATAAGAAGGAAGTGAAACAACGCTCGATTCCATTGTTCGAAAAACTGCCTAGTTACGGCCAATGTTGTGATGTTGGTATGAGACATGATTGATTGGCAGCTCACTTTTTCTTTGAACTTATCCCGCCGCCGACACCACAGGTAGCCCGGGCATTGTTCATCGAGCGTTGTTGCTCTTCCTTTAAATAGAACCTAAATACGAAGTTTCGTTCGGAGAGGGCTCGGGCTAGTCACGAACACTAAAGAGGCTATGGTTCCAAAGTACCGTTCAAATGTTTCGAGACTTGAAAACAACGATCGCTAGGGTTTTAGACAAGAGAAATAAAAATATAACAAGAGGCAACTAAAAAGGATTTCGCTAACTCAGAAGGCAGGAGACATTTTGGATTATAAGGTTAGAAATATTTTATTCGCTGAGTTCAATACTCAACACAAATTGGGGATTCATTTTTGTTTATTTTAAAAAGAAATCGCTGACAAAGTATCCTAATTCCCGTAGTCCTACATCTTTCGTCCATCTTTCTGACAACTTTGTCTTACGTCTTTCGTTTGTCATGTGATTTGCAGACGCCATCGACGCTATTCTAGGCTTCCTCCTTGCACTCTTCCAAAGCCTCAAGATCCAGATCGGTACCGCGGTCACTGAGCAGATCGTCCAGCGGTTGATGTCAATCTTCACTCGTGACCAGCTCTACGCGACGATTGTACACGAGAGTAGCCTGGGATCCAGAGTGGTGGAGAAATTCCTTCGACTGCTTCAGTTACTGGTACAGGAACCCGCTGCGTCGTTTAAGGCGTTTTTACCGGGCATTATATCACTCAGTATGGACCAGTTATATCCAATACTCGCAGAGGTGAGCTGAACATTGGTTACTAATGCTATCAGTCCTACAAATACCGCAGACAGGGCTTTTGTCATCTAGCGATTCCTATTAGTTTTTTTATTCCTTTTTGCTGCTACCATTTAATGGCGTCATCACGGCCGGTGTCAAAAGAATTGATTTTAAGAAAACTACTACATCAACGTTGACGGCAGAGAACAATTAAAATCCATTTTGTTTTATATACATATCCGTTATTTTTTTTTCAAACTTCCAAGAGAAAACGTCTGCGCTACAAACACAACTATCACTGCTTGGTAAAGTAGAAAAAAATGTTTAATCTTTGCCTATTTAGAATGATAAAACAGCGCTTTTTATCGTAAATAGTTGCGAATTGAACAATAAGTATGAAAGCATTGTTTTGGTTACATTATCCCTTTTCCTTTTGGACACTCCCCCTTTCCCTTGTCGGTAAATGTGAAGTGTTTTACGAGCAAAGGCGACAATACTAACCCCCTCCCCCCTTATTTTCCTACCCTAGCGCCAGTCCCCCGATATTAAAACCGAGTTCTTCGAGCTCCTTCATCAGCTTTTACTTCACAACTGGCGTTACTTCTTTCGCACATCTCTGCTGGCCAAAATGTCTGCAGGCGAGGAGCAAGTCGAGAACCAATCACAGTTCGTCTCTATGTTACAAGTAAGCTTTTTACTGGTTGCTATTGTTACGCGCTCTGTTCTTTGTTTGCGTGTTGATGATTGATACGCGCTCTTTTCTTTGTTTTCGTGTTGATGATTGTTACGCGCTCTATTATTTGTGGCCTGTTGATGATTGTTGCGCGCTCTTTTCTTTGTTTACGTGTTGATGATTGTTACGCAGTCTGTTCTTTGTTTCCGTGTTATTGATTGTTACGCACTTTGTTCTTTGTTTCCATGTTGATGATTGTTACACGCTCTGTTCTTTGTTTTCATGTTGATGATTGTTGCGCGCTCTGTTCTTTGTTTGCGTGTTGATGATTGTTACGCAGTCTGTTCTTTGTTTCCGTTTTTATGATTGTTACGCACTTTGTTCTTTGTTTCCATGTTGATGATTGTTACACGCTCTGTTCTTTGTTTCCATGTTGAAGATTGTTACACGCTCTGTTCTTTGTTTCCATGTTGATGATTGTTACGCATTCTGTTCCTTGTTTCCGTGTTATTGATTGTTACGCGCTCTGTTCTTTGTTTCCATGTTGAAGATTGTTACACGCTCTGTTCTTTGTTTCCATGATTATGATTGTTACCCGCTCTGTTCTTTGTTTCCATGTTGATAACTGTTACGCGCTCTGTTCTTTGTTTCCATGTTGATGATTGTTACGCGCTCTGTTCTTTGTTTCCGCACTCTGTTCTTTGTTTCCATGTTGATGATTGTTATGCGCTCTTTTTTTTTCCATGTTGATGATTGTTGCGCGCTCTATTCTTTGTTTGCCTGTTGATTGTGGTTACGCGCTCTGTTCTTTGTTTCCGTGTTAATGATTGTTACGCGCTCTGTTCATTGTTTACGTGTTGATGATTATAACGCTCTCTATTTTTGTTTGCATGTCGATGATTGTTACGCATTATGTTCCTTGTTTCCGTGTTAATGATTGTTACGCGCTCTGTTCTTTGTTTACGTGTTGATTATTGTTACCCGCTCTGTTCTTTGTTTCCATGTTGATGACTGTTACGCGCTCTGTTCTTTGTTTCTATGTTGATGATTGTTACGCGCTCTGTTCTTTGTTTCCGCACTATGTTCTTTGTTTCCATGTTGATGATTGTTACGCGCTCTTTTCTTTGTTTCCATGTTGATTGTGGTTACGCGCTCTGTTCTTTGATTCCATGTTGATGATTGTTACGCGCTCTGTTCTTTGTTTACATGTTGATGATTGTTATCAGCTCTGTTCTTTGTTTCCATGTTGATGATTGTTGCGCGCTCTGTTCTTTGTTTGCGTGTTGATGATTGTTACGCAGTCTGTTCTTTGTTTCCATGTTTATTATTGTTACGCACTTTGTTTTTTGTTTCCATGTTGATGATTGATACAGGCTCTATTCTTTGTTTGCGTGTTGATGATTGTTACACGCTATATTCTTTGTTTGCGTGTTGATGATTCTTACGCACTTTGTTCTTTGTGTCCATGTTGATGATTCTTACGCACTCGGTTCTTTGTGTCCATGTTGATGATTGTTACGCACTCTGTTCTTTGTTTCCATGTTGATGATTGTTACACGCTATATTCTTTGTTTGCGTGTGATGATCGTTACGCACTCTGTTCTTCGTTTGTTTGTTGATGATTGTTACGCACTCCGTTCTTTGTTTTTGTGTTGATGATTGTTACGCACTTCGTTCTTTGTTTCCATGTTATTGATTGTTTCGCGCTCTGCTCTTTGTTTCCATGTTGATGATTATTGCGCGCTCTGTTCTTTGTTTGCTCGTGATGATTGTTACGCACTCTGTTCTTTGATTTCATGTGGATGATTGTTACGTGCTCTATTCTATGTTTGCGTGTTGAAAATAGTTACGCGTTCTGTTATTTGCTTGAGGATCGGAATGGAAGTTGTGGTTTTTTTCAGGCATTCGGTCAGTCTTTCCTCCAACCCGACATCACGATTTTCAGACAAAATCTCGAAGCTCTGGAGAACTTGAACTCAAAATGCAAACTCTATCAGAAGGTAACAGTCAAAGTAATTGATTATTATAATAGCTGACATAACGGTTGAAGAGTTATAGATATGTGCACTGCTATGCTCGACATAGTAGTCATAACACAAAGAAGGTGCTGACAACTACACAGTCCCTTAAAATTGCCCTTGGCAACGTAAGAATGGTGAATACTAGCTTTACGGGAAGCCAGTCGATTTTGTGACTCCGTTGAATTATTAACATTATTTAATCCATCACTATACAAGTACTAAAGCCATTTATTTCATGCCGCAGGGTATTTTCCGTTCCAACATGCTGTTACAGTTCGTGAACGTTTTAACGCAAGCACTGGTGCACCGGTCACATGACCTGCTGCAGGATGAAATTATTATCACCATCTATAACATGGCCGCTGTAGACTGGGACCAATTCTTTGCATCCTTCCTCCCACAGTTCCTTGTGGGCTGTGAGGGGCTTACAGAGAATCAGAAATCTGAATTGAGGAACAACTTTAGGCAGGATAAGGTATTGACTTGCTTTGATGATGATGATAATGTTGGTGATTTTGGTGATGTTGATGATGACGATGACGACGACTTATTGACGCAAAGAAATTCAATAACCAAAAGGGGTCCCCAGTAGCAACGATTTGATTTGGTTTTCACTTGGACGTAAGCGCAAGCGCAGCGCACGTAATTTCCCGATTCTCACTAGAAGGCAAGCGCAAGAGAACGCAACTGCTTGATTTTCTTGCGCTTGTGTTTGACCGATTCTCACTAGTGTTGCACTTCCGTTTGCGCTTACGCTTGTGAGAACCAACCTTTAGTGGACCATTTTTTCTAGGTTATTTTGCTTTAGCATGCAGTGGTAGTGGAATTTAAAGTCGAGTGAGGAGGTTTCGTCCCCCCTTCCTCCCCTCCCTTGAACCTCCTCTGGCTACGGTCTTGCTATACGCTAAAGTCGGGAAAGGGGAAGGAGGGACCCCCCACCCCCCCCACCCCCGGCCCAAGAAAAAAAAATTAGTCTAAATCAAGTTTTGTTTCTCCTCAGGATCTGCCCTCTTTTACCCACGGTATCCAGAGATTTATTGCAGACTTACGCTACTACCGTCTGTGTAACAGCAGCTTGCCACCAGGAACCGTCAAATTTTGATTAACACTTGCGCTGCTTTGGATTTCTGTGGTTGGCTATGAGGCAAGAGGAACTGGGGAGAGGGTTTACGGTGACTTCACATCTCCAACCACAGGAAACCCAAAAAACAACCCGATATGAACTTCGGGTACTACGCTGGCGCTATTTTTATCTGGTAAGAAACAACCCAGCGCCACGAACTGTCGAGATTTAAGACCAGGCGGCGTAGCTCAATGAAAACCTTCGCTTCAAGGTTTGTGTCTACTCCCTGCTCAAGGCCAAGATGATTGACAGGGGTGAATAACATATCGAATATAATATGAAGTGCATTCAAGAAACCTGTAAACTACGGCAACATCTCTAACCTTGGCAATCACTAACTGGTAATGGTGGAGAAACTGCATATACACCTTTTTCAAAAAACGTCAGTGCAAACGGTAAATGGCGATTGGAAAATGGTAGTTCTACGACCCAAGGGACCCATGAATCCCAAAATATTTGTTTCAAATTCAGTAAAATATCAATAAAACGTACAACTATCCATTTAATATAATTAATTTATTATATGGCTACGATAGTACGCGCGCTGTGATTGGCTAATTGGTAGTCGTATTGCCCGTCTCTGCGGGCATTACGGAATTCCGTATTGCCCTACGAAAATCTTTTCACAATCTTCTGTTTTTTGACATTTCTTTCCACCTTCAAACTGCAAAATGAGCGACAGCGAGTAGCGAATTCTAACATCCAAAAGAAGCAGAAATGGTTTGTTGGCGGGCCGTCTTTTTCCGTATCAGGACCGGGAGCTTTTTTGTGTTGTTTTGTTCGGTTGCACAAATCTCGCTAAAACAAAATCGTCCAAAACACCAAAGCCACAAAAAATGGGAATGGACGAGTACTCTGAGTCGGAGTTTTATTATCCTGAAGAGATTGAAGAGGAAAATTTTGAAGAAAAAAAAAATAACGAGCCGGCGAGCGCCACCGATAAGAAATACAAAAATTAAGTTATTTATATCGGATAGCCATAGACAATGAATAAATAACAAGGGGTGTAATAACCCGGAAAAGTCTCTTTAAGATAAAAGTACTACCAGCTGTTATTTGTGAATTCAACATTTCCATCAAATCATAAAGCAACACAAAGCGATTGGCCTTTTTATTTTACTTCAGATGTTTGTTCTCTACATACCGTGGAGTTTTCGAACTAAACAGTCCATTCATGCCGTGAAGACTGACAACTTTCTTTGTTATTGTTTGGATCAACTTCACCTATGATAAAACCTGTAGCTTCCAAAAGGTGCAAATAGAAAGAAAATAGCCCGAAAAGTCGTCCAATTACTTGTTGTTGAATCTTTTCACCCATTTACATTTTTGATTTGGCAGCGCGCGAGTGTTTCTTGTTTTCCCGCCTTTTTGAAATCGATCGATAAACTAATCGATATTCGCTCGAAAGCGAAAGTTGATTTGTTTTCTTGTCATTTTTATTTTAAAAACCATATAATAAACAACTTACTAACCTCGACCGTTCCGTCATACCGGGAAATATCAAACCTCGGCTTTGGCTCATCGACCTCGCAAAGCCTCGGTCGATACGCCAAAGCCTCAGTTGGATATTTCCCGGCATGACCTCACTCTCGGTTAGTAAGTAGTTAATATGGTTCTTACATCGCTTGAGTTTATTTACCACCTTTGTTTTTACAAATAATTACTACCCATAAACACCTTTTGGTCGTAGAACTGCCATTTGGCAATTGCCATTCGCGGTTCGCGCTGACAACCTTATTTGAAATAGGTGTATACTGCAGGTTTATTTTAGTGCGAGAAATGGTTGACAGTTTGAAGAAAGTATTTTTGAAATCAATATGTATTTATGTAACTTATAAATTATCATAATCTGCCTTAAAGGAGTCTTATTAAAGACGTAAAATCAAGTACCAGTTTTGTATTGGTGTACCATATTCTTTTCTGATAACTCCATGATTAATGACCACAACTCGCCCCTCTGTGGCCCAGGTTCGAATCCTGGCTCTGACTAGGGATTTTTTCCGAGTTTATATTTGATTCGAATTTATTTGTGTCGGATAAGGACACAAAACCTGAGAGGCCATGTCTTTTCAAACTTGACCATATACTAACCTGAATCGAAGGGACGTAAAAGAACCACTGGGGACGGGACCTATCTCTGTTGTCCCTTCCGTGAGGTATTACTATACAGCATGTTGTATTTTCGTATTACAGCCATGACGCAATTTCTTTACGTGATGCAAGACCCAGGCAAAGTCCCATTGTTCTGCGGCAAATAGCCTTTCTACCTAGCTTTCCTACCTCGGATCTTTTTTGTACTAAATATGCAGGAAGAACAATATTATGAATCGTGTTGCGTTATTTGTATATTAATTATTTATATTTTTTTTTTTTGGCGGCATCATTAAGAAAGAACGGATTCGTAGCGATCATTGCGTCGAGTTTTCTAGAGTAAAATGTTAAAACCTTACGTTAACCATTCATATATTTGTTGTTGTCTTTATTCAATATTGGCAGGCAGACTATGGATGAAATCTTGAAATGACCATCTAAGATGATCGGTGACGGTTTACACTATTCCAAGATGTTTTCCCGCCCAAGGTATTTTGCTAGTTAACAAATTGATCTCATTTTTGCGTGCGTCTGTCCTCTAATAGATGCACAGATGACGTCACAAAGTGACACGAACAAGAAAGTACGTACAGGACGCAGTCAAGTTGGGTGACTGCTGCTCGTGACGAGGTGTGACGTCTTCCATCTTCCGTCTTCTTCGCGTGCGCGTGTCCTCTTATAACACATAGACGTCCTTGACCAAGTAGAGCGCACGATTTTGTCGTTGTATAACATGAAATGTATGACCGTCTGCTTATGATTATCAAATTAGGGAAATGTCGGGGGAGGGGTAACCGCAACTCACCCATTGTCCAGTAAACGTAGATAGTCATCGTACACAGGTACTCACCCATTGTCCAGTAAACGTAGATAGTCATCGTACACAGATACTCACCCATTGTCCAGTAAACGTATAGATAGTCATCGTACACAGGTACCAATACAGTATTCTCCCGTATCTTTACAAATCGTGGATCCCTCTTAAACAATATCTCTGTGTTAGTGTCTTTCCGTATACCAACACGGAAACCTGAGCTTGTATCTTGGAGCTGTTGTAAGACAGTGTGAAGCGATGAGAAGGGATGAGGGAAAGTATTTGATGCTCGAAGCATAGGGGAGTACATATATAATACATACATATATGAACTTTTATTTTGATTCGAATATCCTATAGCCACAATGGCTAACTTGCTTCACACTGTAGAAAAAGGACTGGTCAAAGCTACAACAAAAATACTTAAATTGCATTACGAATAGGATTACCTCTTAAAATTGCAGTTGTTATTCAATCCCCCTCCCCCCTAAAAACACGCTCCTGATAAACAGACCAGGGAAAGAGCATAATGGAGCGTAAACGTAGAGAGGTTCGACAGCCCAAAGGGTATATATAGCAAGGGACCTGATTCGTCAGGGCAGAAAACAATGGAAGGTATATAATCACCTTAGGATCAAAGATGCCAGTGATAGGAAAGTGAAAGCGTTCTTGCAGCAGTGAAGCCATCAGGTTGGCCGTGTATGTGGAGATCAGGACCAGGGTTCCCAGTGAAAACACGGCGTGAGTCGGGCGCTTGGACTGCGCGCTGTGATGTCTTCAAGGCATATCTTGAAGACGGAACTGAAGACATAAGAGTAGCTATCGCATAGAGTGAAGACTTGATCCTGGTTCGTGTGGCCGTAAGGGCTGCATCTGTCGATCATCCAGACCAGAAGTACAAAGACTATGATCATGGCACCACAGACTACCAATAACATATCCTGGAAAGGGTGAAGAAACCCGAACCATCCCACGGACAGGAACGTGTGTTTCACAGGCATGACAAGGATGTCTATGAAATGTACGATATCAGCGTCTGCAAAGTCGATGACTGATTGCCATAGATGGGGACACTTGTAGAGTGGTAAGAGCCATTTCTACTTTTCCCTCGACTAGATCTCCAACCATGCCATTCCATGTCCCCTTTTTCTCGTCGAAGATTCCAAAACTCTCATCCATCACAAGATAAACCTCCGCGTTAATCTCCAGGTCTCGCTCTAAGCTCAAAAGCAGATCGAACATGAGTCCAGAGCAGCAATGCTGTACTTCACGGGTTCTGTTGTCTTTATTTTCTCCGATTTCTTTTACTAATCGCGTACATATGTGAGACAAGGAACATTGTCGAGGATCGGTAACCTCTTTCAAACCAACGAAGTGGTCTATCTCTGCCGCTACAACACACAGAGACCGCGGGTTTCTGCACTTGCGTCGTGAATGGATATCGATAGTTCCCATCAACTTACCGTTTGAGATACTTCCTACCATTTTCTTGGTGTTATTTGACAACATTTTTTCCACTCTGTTGTCTTGCTGTCCATCGAAAGAAAGCTTGACATTAAAGTCGTCCAGCAATTGAGCTGTATCGGTCAACCTGGACAATAAAGTCAGAACACTAATCAAAGCAGACGTGGTTGATGACGATACTATGGCGTTGATCAATTGATATAAATTTTTGTCTAACAAGCCCCCAATGGGCCGCTTCCACTGATGGAATTCTAGCGTGAAAGCTAGAATAGTGGTGGGGGTTAGGGAGCATGATACAGCGACATAAGGGGACACGTGCCCCCACTGCCGAAACTCTCGCTACGGCCCTCCTGTCCCATAGCCGCCACAAACTGCTTCTTATTGCAGTGTGGCCATGATGGTATTTCAATACATATTACAATAGAGCTGTAGCAGGCTTTGAAATGTTGTGGTGGCAAGATACAGAAATATCAAGAAAATATTTATGGACGCTGCCACGCCCCTGATGGTCATTCTTGTATAATTGTTAAAAATATTGGGGGAGGGGGGGGGGCACATGCCCCAGTGGGGCCCCATCCCCTGCTATGGCCCTGCACAACAACCAGCATTGGGAACCAATTAGTCAATGGAGCAATCAGTAAAGGCTTGCAGTGTGTTAGCACGCTATATTTTCAGATAATAACAGATGATGTTATTGATTATGATCATTATAGGATATATTGTCATGGCATATGCTACAAGTTGTAGTGCAAGTACTGCGGTTTTCAACATTCGCCTTTGATGTCCAACACTTTCTTCTGGCTTCTGTTATTTAAGTGCTTTTATTAGCCAGCACTGAAATAACTTCCAATCATACCACATCTTAGCAAGGCTCTGGCCAACAACAACAACAAAAAAATAACCAAATATGAGTCTGTTAGTTAGAAGACAGAAGCCAGGAAAGCAGTAAAAAGCAGTTTGATGAGAATGCAAAGAATATGGAAAATAGCAGCAAAATGATCAGAATTTTATATTTACAATTCAAGGTAGGTCGCTTTATTTGCCAAGCTAAAGACTTTCTTGTTTGTGTTCATAGACCTTACTACCCACTGTTAAGTACTGTTTGAATAATAACGCCTTTCCCAGTACTGCTTCAAGTGTTCCAACAAGGCTCTATGAGCTTGCATAGCTTTTCCATGGGAAAACTGTACAACACATCTATAACTTTGCATATCAATTTTGTTAAACACTACAACACCATCGCCATCTTTTGCTATTTCCCAAACTTGTTTCATGTGTAAAATACCATAAACAACTAACTCATTCATGAGAAGAGAGTCTTCTTTGAGAATTGTCATCTTCACATTGAAGAATATGCTGTGGTTGTAGATGCCAAGAATAGGAATCTGATCATTGGCTGTGTATCTAACAACAATGTGATCCCTTTCATCTCTTGATCTCTCCACATTGTGGATGCCAACACTGAAAAAAAAAGCATATATAAGCTTACTTGGGGCAATTTACATGGAAATATGTTTGAATTATGCTTATATTACACAGTCTCTTTTCAATTGACTTCTAGATGCCCCCCCTTAAATAAGTCTAGGATATGTGATCCAATTCTGCTTCAAAGAAAAAGGTGATTTGTTGTCTCCAACAATGTTGAGAGGTTTGTACACACTGGAGTACTCTACCAAGTATGTCTTCACTGTCTCTACTACCTCTTTTTTCAATGGCAGCCTGGCATTACCGGCGGAACCAGTATATTTGGCTTAATTAAAGGGGTGGGGATGTCATACTAGGATCACCATTTATTTCCTTTCTAATCTACAAGGCGATTAAACATTCTGTTTTTGTTACTAATCCAGATACTAGGAACATTCAACGGAAATCGGATACAACTTGCATACGACAGTATGTCAAATATGTGTGAAATAACGTAGCACATTTGTGCTTAGTGATGTTGTCTTAGCATTTCACAACGGAATGTTTAATTGCCTTGCGTTTTGTGCAGATTAGAAAGGAAATAAATGGTGGTGCTAGTATGACATCCCTACGAATATAACTAAACGGAATATACTGGTTCCGCCAGTTCCTCTTTTTAGTAATGCCGATGGCAGCCATATACATTTTCAAGTTGTCAAAAACAAAATTAAAGAAACAATGCCTTCAGTCTAATAGCATGTAAATAAATCATCATGTAGACAAATATGAATAGCTTCCTGCTGGCTAGTACAAAATGTAAAGTGAGTTTTCTACACCCTGACAATGCAAAACGGAGGAGGGAGCAATTTTATAAACCCCCCTCTTACATAATATATGGAGTCTTTGAAGCTCCACCACCATTCCCACCTTTCCAGTGAGGACACAGAAAGCAGGTTATGCTGAACAATTTTGACCAATCAGATTCGGCTTGAACACCGTAACCAAACAAAAACATAAACAAAAACAAATTTAAAAAAAAGTTTAGCCAATGAGAAACGCACATACCTGTGTTTCCCATGGTCGACTACATGTACGAGGTCAAATAAACAACGTCCGAAGTTTCTAATTGACTAAACTGTTTTTTTCAAGATGTTCACGGTGTTCAAGCGAGTCTGATTGATCAAAGTTGTTCAGCATGGCCCGCTTTCTGTGTCCTCACTGTAAGAGCCATTTAAATGGCTTAATTCAAGTTTCAGGTCCACTTAATACCACATTTTTGGCCTCTTCTCTTTTCTCACTCCAAAAGCCACGCGCTTTTAGGTAAGTATTTACCAGAATGCAGCAGTTTTAAACAGCTGCTGCTGAGGAAAATAGAAAAAACGTTTTTGAAGGACGTAATAATATAATAGTCCTATCGCCCTTGGAGATTATATGTTGTGAGTTACTCACAGAAACGAATGGCCCTTAAAGATTTCGTGGAGGGGGTCTGAAACAGCGTCAAAAACCTCCTTTGCAGTCGTGTTGTTGATCTTTACACTGAGCAAAATGTTGGCTGTTGTTTCTTGTAGCTCGTAGTACACTATTGCTGAAGATACAGCAATTAGAATAGAACAAATGATTCCAAAATTGGAAAACATCCTGTCAAGTCATGTCGAGTATTCTCGGTTTCCGAGAATGCGCTTTCCGAGCATGGTGTTAACCCCCGAAACCTTTCGGAAAATCGTCGTACCGTTTTCGGACTTCATCGGTCATTTACGAATTACTTGCATTACCGCGAAGCGATGCAGTGTCGTGTTTACTTTTACATCTTCTAATGATTGTGGTGAGGTTTTACCTAAAAATGCAAAAGAAATAGCTTGTAATGGCCTCTAAGACTTCCAAATTAACCAGTTTCATTCGCCAGAACTATTTAAAGAATGAATATATGTGCATGGCTTAAAAAAAACATAAAATAGTCCCGAGGGCACATCGTAAACTGGATTGTGATTTTTCTTTCGTACAAAACTCGGAATAATTAACTTTGCAAGATCTCCAACTCATAAGCATCTTACAAGAAAATCAAGTCATGGAATCACTCAAAGAAGAGAACAATCAGATGAGGAGGGAACTAAGGATTTTACAAGAACGGCTTTCGGAACAAACAGGGTCGCATTTTGGCGCCGATTTTTTAAACGAGTTGTGTTCTCTTGCTGACAATCTGCAAGAACTGCAAAACCGTTTGACCGCAAATTCCTCAAATGACAGCGTTCAACGCAGTATTAACCATGGTAAGATATGTTGTATATTTTATACATTAATGACAACGATATTGTTTTTTATTATGCTGTTTTTTCAGTAGTTTATCGCTTTCAAATCGCGCCACGGTCGAAGAATGTGTTTTGAATTCGATAAGAATTCAATTAAAGTTTACCAAACTTCGAACCTGTCCTACACTCTGCTAAACATGATTTTTAATCAGTCAATGTATGTCTGTGTTTTTGTTGTGATTAAGTATAAAGGTATGTTACTGTAAGCTTATTCTATTCCCGAATTGTGTGCTCGCGGATTTTCTATCTAAAGTTTTGTTTAATGTCTTTGGGGTTTGACCCCGCTGCGATTAGTACAAAACAACAGCAAGATATTTTAATGTATAGTTAAAGGTCACTTTGGTATCAAAAGCGATCACTCCAAGTAATGGACCACTACTAATCATATTCTCCCCCGTATTCTAAACCCCGGGGGCCACTCCCTAAAAGAAATGTACATATGTTCGTCCTATCCCTTGGGGTATAAAATTCGCCTCAAGTGCTATTCCTTAGGGTCTTCTGGAAATCTGCTTTCCCTTAGGATGTCTACCTGGGGACCCGACCACAAAAAATACAAATCCACCAGTTACAGTTTGTAAGACTTTCTGTTTAATCAAATTTCAATTAGTCGTTAATTAAACTCAGAAATCTGATAATTCATTTGTTTTATCTGCTATCCCTTAGGCTGTCTACCAGGGGACCCAACCCCAAAAAATAAAAATCACACTTCCTGTTACAGTTTGTAAGACTTTCTGTTTAATCAAATTTCAATTAGTCGTTAATTAAACTCAGAAATCTGATAATTCATTTGTTCTATCTGCTATCCCTTAGGCTGTCTACCAGGGGACACAACCCCAAAAAATAAAAATCCCACTTCCTGTTACAGTTTGTAAAACTTTCTGTTTAATCAAATTTCAATTAGTCATTAATTAAACTCAGAAATCTGATAATTCATTTGTTCTATCTGCTATCCCTTAGGCTGTCTACCAGGGGACCCAACCCCAAAAAATAAAAATCACACTTCCTGTTACAGTTTGTAAGACTTTCTGTTTAATCAAATTTCAATCAGCCCATCTCATGTCAACTGTCAACTAAAATAAAACTCAGAAACCTGATAATTCGTTTGTTTTATCTGCTATCCCACACCCATTAGGGTTAAAATTCATTTTCTCGAAGAGCATATGTAAATTTTTTAGGGAGAGTCCCCCCCCCTGGGTTATAAACATCCATTCAGAACAATTTCTCCTTTTTCTATTTTTAACAACTTTGCCATTGTTTTAAATTTTTGCACTCTAAAGCCCACCCTCTAGGAGATTAGTACTGGTTACTGATTGATAAGTAACTATAATCTTGATTTTTGTCCCAGTCGATGTCGACACCTTGAATGATGACATCAGCAGAATCAGCAGGCTGTTGCACAATATACTGAAATATGATGGGACACAACTTTCATCGCTAAGACAAGGTGCAGTAAATTATGGTGCCTGCAACACAACCCTTCTTGTTGATTGTGATTTGTTGCTGTTTTGTTGTTGTTTTGGTTAGGATGTTGAAGATTTTGATACCATACACTGCTAACAGAGGATTTTCCCTTGTGTTTTTTGGCTACATGCATTGTTTATAAATAAACAACACAATATGCTGGAGATGCGAATCAGCAAGTAAATTCCCAAAATAACAAATAAAAAGAAAAGCTCCGCTAGCATTGTGACTTCAGATGACCAAGTAGTAGTGGTGTTTATGATGATGATGATGGTGAGTATGTGATGATGTAGTGTGGTGGTACTGCTGTGGCCATGATAATGGTGACTTTTCATACTTAATCATGATGGTGATGATAAAATAGTGATGGTAATTGTAGCAGTAGTGGGAGCAATTCACCCTTTTGGAGCTAGAAAGTCAGAAATCTGCAAATATTAATATCCTTGCCACACTTGAATGAATCTCTGTGTATGCACCGCTTTATTCATTATTCCTATATTTCTGTATTTCTTTCTCCTGGAAAATGGAATAATAGTACAGGGCCCCTATTGCTATTCTCTTCTATAACTGCGTGAATCTAGAATCATTTCTAGGGGTGCCATGCTTTGTTGTCACCATTTTGTTTGTACGAGGCACATGCGGCTTGACTTGTCGGACCTTTTGCAGGTTGTTTACAATTTTTTGGACTTTGACCCCATTAAACACACATGACTTTCTAGCGCTGAAAGGGGGAATTGTTATGGAAGTGGTGGTTTGTAAAAGGAGAGGGGGTTAGGATTTAGTTGACTAAATCGCCATGACATATTTTGTAATAATATTATAATATATAGGGACTCTTTGATGCTGAAATTTTTCTTTATACAGGTTCCAGAACAGTGGGGTCCTCCAGTAATTCCCTCACTGATAGTATCACCACGCCCCTTGTAGAAGATCTTATAAACCTTCCTGGGCCTGTCACTGAGCATGCCATTTCCAGGGCCTTGCACCAGCAAGTGGCATTTGGAAACAACATGGTAAGATTAGAAGGCGGTTTTTCTGGAAACAATATGGTAAGATTAGAAGGCGGTTTTTCTGGAAAAAACATGGTAAGATTGGAAGAAGGTTTATCTGGAACAGCATGCTAAGGTGGGGAGGCAGTTTGCAACATGGTGAGATGAGGAGACGGTAGGTTTACATGGAAATAACATAGTAAGATTGGAAGAAGGTTTACCTGGAGAAAACATGGTAAGATTGGAAGGCGGTTTACCTGGAAACAACATGGTAAGATTGGAAGGCGGTTTACCTGGAAACAACATGGTAAGATTGGAAGAAGGTTTACCTGGAGAAAACATGGTAAGATTGGAAGGCGGTTTACCTGGAAACAACATGGTAAGATTGGAAGGCCGTTTACCTGGAAACAACATGGTAAGATTGGAAGGTGGTTTACCTGGAAACAACATGGTAAGATTGGAAGGCGGTTTACCTGGAAACAACATGGTAAGATTGGAAGAAGGTTTATCTGGAAACAACATGGTAAGATTGGAAGGCAGTTTACCTGGAAACAACATGGTAAGATTGGAAGGCGGTTTACCTGGAAACAACATGGTAAGATTGGAAGAAGGTTTATCTGGAAACAACATGGTAAGATTGGAAGGCGGTTTACCTGGAAACAACATGGTAAGATTGGAAGAAGGTTTATCTGGAAACAACATGGTAAGATTGGAAGGTGGTTTACCTGGAAACAACATGGAAAGATTGGAAGGCAGTTTACCTGGAAACAACATGGTAAGATTGGAAGGCGGTTTACCTGGAAACAACATGGTAAGATTGAAAGGTGGTTTACCTAGAAACGATGTGGTAAGATTGGAAGGCAGTTTACCTGGAAACAACATGGTAAGATTGGAAGGCAATTTATCTGGAATAACATTGTAAGATGGGGAGAGTTTATATCATTGGAAGGTTGTCCAACTTGCAACTTGATAAGATGGGAAAGGGTTTTTTACATGGGATGAAAGGTTATTGCAGACTGACAAAAAGCTGCTTCTAAAAAAGGTTGGTAAGATGGAGAGGAGTTTGATACAGTTGAGTTATGAAAGTTTGTTGTAGATTGGCACAACTTTGTTGATAAGTCACAACTTTGTCAAATAAAAAACGGTCTATGTACTGTAGGATAATAAGCCATCCTGATGATGTTGGTGATAAAAAAAATATTTTTTTATGCCATCTGTCATGCAGGTCAAGCTTGGCCCAGTACTCTTATCAGTCAACACCTACGCCCCCCACACCCACCAGGGCGTGTTACAAAGCCCACAAGACAGGAAGTGCTTACAGAACATTGTCAAGCAAGTACTGAGAGAAATGTCAGACACAAGTCACCCTCAGGTCTTTGTTATGAGGTAGGATGTGTGTTATGCAGGGGTTTCATGTTAGCCGCATTGTCACCAGTTTACTTCCGGAGGTCTGACAGAAACCTCAACCGTTAAAAAACAAAAGAATATATTAGAATCCGAGATATTTAACATATATATTTATTTAAGCACATCCTCAAAGAAACTTCCAATAGACATACTGCTTTCAATATTTTGAAATATTTTTCACGTTTTCTGTTAAAAATCATCTGCGATTGTTACCGGAAGTAAACTGGTGACAATGTGGCTTTAAGTTTCAGTGTAGGTGGTGGAAATTGATAAGTAGGAGGTTGAAGTTATTAGTTCAAATAAAACATTAATCGCCTTTTTTTAAAGTAGCCGGCGCTCAGAAAATAGTAGCTGGCGGTTCTGCCGGCTGCCGGGCCTAAATGAAACCCCTGTTATGGTTAGGGATGATTTAATAGATAAACTTTAGATGAATGCATAAGCATGTGTCCTTTGTTTCCTTAGAGAGTCTCGATCAGATTGGTTTGAGGAATCTTCAGTGCCCCTAAAGATTTTCAATAAACTGTGTAAATGAGATGAACATTTTAATAGCGAACTAAAGTAAAATCCTCTGGAATCGCTAATGGAATTCAATCCATCCAACAATACTGATCATTTTCTTTTTGTATTCCTCTCCTAGTGGTTGTAATGGCAGCGGGAAGAGCTGGCTGTCTCATGCCTTAGTAAGACAGATTATGGAGGAATCTGAGGGAGGATTAGATACTGATATTTGCAAGGTTTGTGCAAGGGTGTACAGTAACAGAGTGTTTGGCACTCTTCCCCCTAATAAACTCACAAGCCATATACTTTATACTGTATAATCATTCCAGTCTGCCAAATAGTATTTTGCTATTGTAAGTTTAGAAAAGGTTATGGTTCCCAGCAATATTCATGTGGCATGGAAGGATTTTATTGAAAGTCGTCTGTGTAGGACAGAGCAAAAAATGGCAAGTTTTCCCAAAATAAGGATGGTTAAGTTTGGTAAGCTTGAATTTTTGCATAAAGGTTATATAAACCAACATATCAAAAAGCATTTTTTTCTAATGGATTCGTCTTGGAGATATGAGGCTTGAAGTGTAATTTTCAAATGTTCAAATTATGAATTCTCGTTTTTAGGGAGAAGTTGGGCTCTGATCAGAAATTAAGCCAACTTTGCTCGCTTATATCTAAATTTCATATCTTCAAAATTTCTTTAAAATTTGGAATTAAGGTCAGACGAACCTTATATATGGAGAATTGGAAAATTTCATGCCATTTTTTTCCCTCTGTCTCTGTGTAGGGCTTTTGTATTGTATGCTTTTATTAATTGTTGTTTTTTTCTTTCAGCATTTCTTAGCGTCGTATACTGTCCTGCAGTCTCTTGGTTGTTCAAAGACGGCATCCAACTCTAACTCAACAAGAATTGTAAGCAAAAACATCTTGGGGATAAAAGAATGCAATTTATATAGCTTTTGGGAAATTTTAACAAATTTTGCAATCTGCATAATTGCCCTATAATTCACAATTTTAATTTCATAACTTGCTGAACAAATGTGCATAATTTGGCTGATAGAAATGCATAATTCTGGAAGGCCTGCATACATATGATGAGTATTTCCCAGTCAATAAATCACTTCCAAGTCAATAGTATATATGCTAATCATTTGTTTTTAACCAAGGTTATTTTGAAACCTGAGGTTGTTGTCAGATCTGCGTCTAACCTTAAGTGTTGTCTTAGGGCTAGTTAATGAGGTTGTTGTCAGATCTGTGCTAACCTTTTGTGTTGTCTTAGGGCCAGTTAATGAGGTTGTTGTCAGATCTGTGCTAACCTTTTGTGTTGTCTTAGGGCCAGTTAATGGAGTTCTACTTCACAGGTGGCACAGTCAGCAAAACGAAGATCCAGTGCTTTCCTCTAGTTGGGGTATGGAGTATGAAATGTTTACTTAATAGGTGACTTGCGCTAAGAGATGATTTGACTGTTTGGTAGATGCTTTCATAACAGCAACAAAAACAACTTATTCGACGCTTTTCAAAAAAGCCAGAATTCTTTTTTTCTGAATGGGTTTAGTTTTATTCAAAGATTTTATATTTGAGTGCTGTAGTCCATTCTAAATATAAACATTTATGAAAAGTGTTTTAATAACATTATAATGATACTGTTTTTCTTTATTCAATTTGTTTTACCCTGAACCAATACACCAGAAATTATCTCCATTTCAACATAAATTGTTGTTTTCAAAAGGCTTAACAGCAAAATGTTATCGTTTTAAATCAATCCTGACCAATGTATTTTACATGCCTCATTCCTCTCCTTTTTAGTCAAGGGTCACTAACCCCTCTCCTGGTGAAAGGAACTTCCACATTTTCTATCAGCTTCTAGCGGGAATAACCCAGGAGGAAAGAGGTAGACACTGTAAACTTAGCTATTTTTAAAAACAAGATTCAATGGATACTGGTAGATGGGGGGTACCTACTGTAGTAAAAATTTACCAAATTTTAGTTTCTAAACTTATTTAGATTCTAGAATTTTTTGCTGTAGGGATAATTCATATTATTTGGAACATGAAATGTTATGAAATAACATACTAAGTTGAAAAAATGATGTCTCTAAAAACTACAGATGTATCTATTCTGCAGTTTTTTGTATTTTATCCATAATTACATAACAAGTATGTACATTTTTGTGGCACAGTGGGGGCATAAGTTTTACGCCAAAATAGTACAGCCTCTAAAAGCAAATCTGATAAGGGCATAAAGGTTGCTGTCTATAGTCAATTTGATAGCAGTTGATATGAAATTATGCTTAGTGAAGATAACAGCATTTTGTCCAAAATTAATTTGTCCCCTCCATGACAAATCAGATGGAAAGAAAACTATAGTTGTTATGAACACAACCTTTCAGCCAAACTGCATCTTCAAGGATATGCAGCCCAAAACCTACAGTATCTGAACCAGAGTTCCTTGCCTAGTGACTCTGAGGAAGCAGTGCTCAGAGCAAAGTTCGAAAGGTGGAGGGTGAGTACCTGCTCCTGGAAAACATGGCCTGTCAAGAAAAAATGAAGACAATTTGTTCCTGGACACACATTTTGTCCAGATAAATTGTAGACAATTTTGTTCTTGGATTGGACGACTTGTCCAGGTGTTTTGTTTTCCCTGACCAATACAGATCTTTCTGTAAATGCTACCAAAACATGTTCAAGAAGTTTGCCACATTATTCTCCATGAAAATTTATTTTTGAGGTATTTATCCACCTAATATTTCTTATCCCACATAACCAAAACCTCAAGAAGGGAGGGACCTTTGACCATAATTAACCACAGAAAAGTTTAGTTGTTAAATTTTGAAAACCATCATCGGGAGTGATATGCTGTGTTTACATTATCCACAAAGGCATGACCGTCACATGGATTTACAGTATGTCCTCTGTGTCATTTGCTATGCTTTTGGTCTATTTAGACAGGGCTGGCAGCTCTTACAATCAAATTTGATGATGTCCAACGAATCCTTGCGGCAATACTTCTACTGGGGAATGTCCAGTTTGTTGAAGGAGAGGGAATGGAGCTGGATGTCAAAGGCAACAATGGTATGTGACAACCATAGCAGAGCAAGGCAAGGGTATGGGGGATTGAGGGAAAGAAGTAATGTACTTATAGAATTCAACATTGGTATGTGGCAATCATAGCAGAGCAAGGCAAGGGTATGGGGAGGGTAGGGAAAGAAGTAATGTACTCATAGAATGCACTAATGATATGGTACACTCATAGTAGAGCTAATGATGAGGAGTAAATTGGAGGGAATAAAAATAAGAGAAAGGAGAAAAAAGGCTTCTCCATGAAGGTTGAGGGGTTGAGGGAATGAAGTAAAGTGTTTTTAGAAAACATGGTACAGTAATGTACACTAACACTCATATCAGAGCTATTGATGAGGAGTAAATTGGAGGGAATAAAAATAAGAGAAAGGAGAAAAAAGGCTTCTCCTTGAGGGTTGAGGGAATGAAGTAATATACATCAAAAATGAACAGTAACAAATATAGAAAGTCCATGGATAGGGAGGTAACCAGGAACTTTATTTCAAAGAAAACAGGTGGAGGAACCGGTCAAAAATAAATAAAAGCTTGAGAAAATTAATTGATCAAATGCAAAAATGGTAATATGTAACAATTATAGAAGATCTGTGGTTCGGAAGAAAAGAAGGAGACCAACCTGAATTCAAGTAAAAGGAAAAGAAACGTAAAGGGGAAGGTGCAAGAATAGGAAACAGAAATCATGGGAATAAGGGGAGATTGATTTTAAGTAGAATGAGTTTTTATAGAACTGTACAAATATCCTGAGAAGTCATACGATATAGATGACAATGGGAAAAGTATAAAAATTGACAACTCCTCAAGAGTCTGGGGTTTTTAAGGGATGATGGGAGGTGCATACGTCCCCAGTACATCCCTACCTTTACGCTTGAGAACATAGTCTACTAAAGTCATCTTTGATTGTTTTAGAGATCAAAGCTGTCGCAGCGTTGCTTGGGGTGTCTGGCGTCTCCTTATATCGAGGTCTGACCACAAAGACCAAGACCCTCCGTGGACAAGTTCTCAGATCCCTCTGTGATCCTGAGATGGTAAGAAGTGTGCATTGAAAGAGACCATATCAGCCACATATTTTAGTGATAAATATAGACAAAATGTGAGGAAATCAAGAGCTATCCTAGAACATATGTTTATACTTCAAAAAACAAATTGATGGAAAATATTGCAAAGGCATCCCCAAAAAAGTTGATGGAAATAGGCTGCCATATTTTTATTGTATACAACTTTTTCTTAGGTATGGGGCTCATGTGGTTATTTGCACCACATTGGAGCTCCACTAAAATCACTCTTCAGACCTGCAAGTGCCCTTTTAATACAAGCTGTTTTGTTTTTTCAGGCAAACCAAAACAGAGACTCTCTGGCACAAGCTCTCTACCTGCGAACAGTTGCTGCCATCGCACGTCGCATCAACAGCTTTAAACGCCAATCATCACCAGTTATAAATGGTTCTCCACATGGCTCCTTTGAATCTCTGCGCACCCCTCCCCTCTCTCCTGAGGTGCTAGATGTAACGGCAAGGGTGGGGCTCTCTGATGGTCTCCTGAAAACACCTCCGCAGGGTACAGGTAGCTGTAGTTGGAATCGACATTAATGGTATTTGTTGTCTTTTGAGACACTAGGTCATTGAGCACTAGGTCATTTGCAGGATAGGGCTGGTAAATGGCCCATCTAAGAAATTTCAAGATGGCAAGTAGGATGTTTTAAAAATCCAAGAAAATAAGATCTTGCTTTTCTTAAGATCCAAAAACGAGAAATTGAATCTTCAAAATCTGAGATGCCTTAGAATTTGGCGAGAAAATTAGTATTTCTAGCAGCTAGTCACCCCTCATGATAACATTTCATTGATTTAAAGGTTTTAATTGTTTCTTACAAAATCTGATTCAAATAGTATGTGGCAAGATGGAAATGGTACAAGGACACACTCTTACACCCCACCTTAAACCTTACCTTATACCTCTACCCTTTGCCCAATCTCACTCTACTCCCCACCTTACACCTCACCCTGCACCCGGCATTATACCCCACTCTGCACAGTTCAGTACCTAGAGAGGGATTTACAGTCCACAAAAAGGGATTTACAGTCCACAAAAAAAGATAATCAGTTTTTTCCTTTAAAAGTAAAAACAAGCTGAGCTGTCGAAAGTTCAATCCCTATTGCTTGAAAAAGGAAGCCCACACCACTGGTCTATTGTGCCACTTCTGTTGATGGAAAATGGGATTTTTTTAAATTTAGGCATCCCAAACGGCACCCACATTGGCACATTGGTTCCAGGTGTTAGTGGTCTTGTGTCTGTTATGGATATGTTTGGATTTGAGAATTGCGAGGTGAGTACAGTCCAATTGAATTGCCCACAGACCATCTGTCACCACTATAGCTGTCACTACCACCAGCCCCATAATTATCACTATGTCATCAGATACAGGACCAACACTAAGGTCTAGCAAGACCATTTTGCTTTCATGTTGGGGGCAGAGTCTCAGTCATTCTGTGTATTTGCTTATAGGGAACTTTTTGTCCATAAATCCTTTGTTAACTCTCCAGACAATGCCATGGATAATTTTTGGTGTATTGGACGACCATCTGATTGTGCTATGTACCATGTGTTTTAAAATCAGGAAATTTTTGACAGCCGATGACTTTTGGACAGCAGCCTAAGA
The DNA here is from genome assembly GCF_932526225.1 of Nematostella vectensis. Classification (NCBI taxonomy): domain Eukaryota; kingdom Metazoa; phylum Cnidaria; class Anthozoa; order Actiniaria; family Edwardsiidae; genus Nematostella; species Nematostella vectensis. The sequence continues at coordinate 10,295,170 of NC_064045.1, read as the reverse complement.
TGGGGCTGCAGGCATTGTGTCTTTGATTTGTGTCAGGTTTTGTGACAGGTTTTATGTTTCCTCTCCAGTTTTAGAATAAAATATAATTACCTGATACGTGTGCTAAGTGTATATATGATACGACCTTCATTTAATTGTGTACACAGGTGAATGGCCTAAATCAGATATGTGTCAATCTGTGTGCAGAGACAATCCAACATTTTTACAACACACGCATCTTTAAAACCACAGAGGAATATTGCAGGTATGTGCAAGAGAAGAAAGTTAATAAACCTGCTTTATTTACTGTATACATTATGTGCAAGAAACAGTAAAATTTGAACATTTTTGTTAACTCAAGGATCTTGACAAATAATTATTCTCCATATTGATATCTGATTTTGCAAGGATCTTGACAAATTATTCTCCATATTGATATCTGATTTTATCTGTCCACTTTTTTTAGGGAAGAGGGCCTTCTGTCAGAATTGGACTTAGACTATATTGATAATGCTGCTTGTATAGAGCTGCTCACTTGCCAGGTAAGAATACAGACAGTACCACTTGCCACAGAATTTGGTTCTGGGAGGATTTCTACTCCATGTATGTCATAAAAACAGATCTTGAAATAAGCCCATCCCTCGTCCCTCACATAAGTGCCTTTTCTAAATACAGTAAGCTGCTCCCCAGAATAAATAGCACGCCTTGTACATGAGAAATTAAAATCCCTGGAGCTTTTTCAATCAATTTCAGTATCTCTCATTAAGGATGCTGTCTATTTTTAAATGCACCCCTTCTGTCAGGGGATCATAACTAGGTGGTACAAAAATGTTATACTGTTTATTTTCAATACTTTTTGTTACAATTGTTCTTGAGACTTTCTGACTTTTCAATCTTGCTATATAACAGAGTGCTGGTGTTTTGACACTGATGGACAAAGAGTGCTTACTTGCAAAAGGCTCCCAAGAAGAGTTTTTACAAGAGGTCCGTGACCATCACTCGGACAGTGAATGGTGGGTAGACTTTGCATGACAACAACACCAAAGCCCAGAGCAAGACTCAGTGCTACAAGCATTCACCCCTCCCCACTTTGACTTCCAAAAAAATGCTTCTTCTGTTAAAGAATTTTGAAATCATGAATACTTTTTTGCTTATGATCTAGGCCCCCTCCCCCTACACTCCCCCTCATCAAACCTTGGGTACATGCCTTAGAGACAGAGCAAACAAAAATATATAATAAAAAAATATATATCAGCTCAAGATTCTGCATACAAGGAGCTCCTCTGACCAAAAGCTCAATTCCAAATTTTAAAGAAATTAAGAAGATATTAAATTTAGATATAAGCGAGCAAAGTTGGCTTAATTTCTGATCAGAGCCTGACTTCTCCATAAAAACGAGGAGAATTCATACTTTAAACATTTGAATATTGCACTTCAAGCCTCATCCATATCTCAAAGACGAATCCATTAGAAAAAAATCTTTTTGACATGTTGATTTACATAACATGAGAAACCTCTATGCAAAAATTCAAGCTAACCAAACTTAACCAGACCTTATTTTGGGAAAACTTGCGATTTTTTTGTCTGTCTGCCTTAGACTCCTGAATAAGATCTCCTTTTGTGAAGACAAATGGCATATTCATGTTGTGTGATGTTTTCTATCTTTTTTTAACGTTCATCAGTGCACCTAGATTGGTGTTTAACAGACTAATTGTACATACACCTTTTGCTAGCTAGCTTTCTCAAGTGCTGATATTTCTGCCGCTAGGGTATCCACCATGATTTTTGGCTGTGGGCTGCTCCATGTCATAATAAGTTCTCTCCTTATTTTGAATAAAGTTATCTTTCTCCACTATAAATTCACCAAGATTAGCCTTTAATAATGACAGTATATACCTATTTCAAAAAACGTTGTCAGTGCGAAACGGCAAATGGCAGTTCTAGGACCTAAAGGAACCATGGGTCTCATTAAATTTCTACTAAATGCTGAAGAATATGGATAAATCAAACAATTATCCATTAAAGATCATCAATGTATGTCTCTGACATTGCTAGACTTTATTTAACACCTTTAATTTTACGAATGATTAGTACCCAAAAGCACCGTTCAGGCTTAGAACTGCCATTTACTATTTGCCGTTCGCCATTTGCACTGACAACCTTTTTTGAAATAGGTGTATGTAAAAACCACTTTGTGTTTTGTCTTCAGGTTCTTTGACCCTGATCCTAATAGTACTGCGTTTGGAGTGTGTCACTATGCAGATAATGTAGGTACTTTCAAGAAACTCTCAACCTCTTGTTTTTATATATAATGTTGCATCAATAATCAGTTTCTGTAATTTTAGGTTGTTTATGAAACAGAGGGTCTGCTTGACAAAAATCGTGACACCATCCCTGATGATATCATCTGCGTTTTTTCAAGACAGGTCAGGGGCTGCCCTCACAATCATTTTTAAGGATAGAGCACTGCCTTTCTTGTTCTGCAACTTGTTATAACCACTGGGATAAGATAAGGTTAATTGGATGTGTCAGAACCTGCTATAGAAGTTAATTAATTATTATTGATTATTAGAACTGCAGCTTTGGCTTCGCCACCCATCTGTTCATGAGTGACTTGAGGACAACTCAAGGACAGGCGGCATCCCCCAAGGGGGTACTCCACAGGATTTCACCCAGCCAGGGACAGGATTCTGGAAGGTACTGGGGGGTGGGGTGGGGTGAGGTGTGTACTCCACAGGATTTCACCCACCCAGGGACAGGATTCTGGAAGGTACTAGGGGGGGGGGGGGGTGGAGATGTGTACTTCACAGGATTTCACCCACCCAGGGACAGGATTCTGGAAGGTACTGGGGGGGGGGTGGAGATGTGTACTTCACAGGATTTTACCCACCCAGGGACAGGATTCTGGAAGGTACTAGGGGGTGGGGGTGTACTCCACAGGATTTCACCCACCCAGGGACAGAAGGAATTCAGGGTATGACTTCAAAGTTCTCTCCTCGTAAGAATTTTGGGAGCTTTTGAAAAAAAAGATATGCAGCAAGGTGTTAGAAAGGTTCTAAGAAAAAGGGGCTGTTCTCAGAAAGGTTTTAAAAAAAGGGGCTGTTCTCAGAAAGGTTCTAAGAAAAAGGGTCTGTTCTCAGAAAGGTTCTAAGAAAATGGGGCTGTTCTCAGAAAGGTTCCAAGAAAAAGGAGCCGGTCTCAGAAATGCTCTAAGAAAAAGGGGCTATTATCAGAAAGGTTCTAAGAAAAAGGGGCTGTCCTCAAAAAGGTTATTAGGAAAAGGGGCTGTTCTCAGAAAGGTTTTAAGAAAAGAGGGGTGGGCCGTTATAAAAATAAAAGAGAATGAGAGATTGGTGAATTATCTCATGCTGGAGCTTTGGTGTTTAAATGACACCTGTATATATCATTTTTTTTTTCATCAACAGCTCACCAAGTATTGCCGACCTGGGGCTAACCACATTCTACCAGGACGTCCAGGTAATTAAAGTATAAGATAATAAAAATGCTCCCTGTTGCTGTGGCATATGTACCCATCATCCGGCTCGTCTGTGTTGCATTGTGGGAAGGGTGCTCCCCATTACCATGGTTTCCTTACCCATCATCATGAATCGGAGTGTGTGTTGCATTATGGGTAGGCTTCCCCCTGTTGCTATCGTTTCCTTACCCATCATCTTGTCTGTGCGTATTGCATTGTGGATAGGCTGCTCCTTGTTGCCATGGTATCGTTATGTCTCAACTGTTTGCTTAGAGCAAGTTAGATGGGCTGGTGAAGACGCTGGTCCAGGCTCGCCCTTGGTTCATCAGATGTATCCGTGGAAATGCCCGCGAGGAGCCTGCCAGGTTTGACCGCAACACTGTCAATCAACAACTGAGGGCGCTACAGGTCTTTGAGACGCTTCAGATGCTACAGTCAAGTAGGTAGTCTGTGGTGCAAGATATATGTGGTCTGGTCTGATTTGAAGGCATTTTATCAGGGTAGTAATGAGGTATTATATGGGATCAAAATTATGTTGGTGCAATCAGTCTCACATTTTAAAAATGTTTGGATCACGGAAATTTTCTCGGGTGGGTCAGGGATAATTTGCCCAAAAATGTACGGAAACATGGTTTTACCCAATTTTGGATCCCTGGGATTGGTATCACTTGAATAATTTACCTTGTTGCCACCCTGATTGTAATTGCAAATCCATAAAAAAATACTCTGAAATGCCAATTTGAAGAGTTGGGCATTATAGACCAGAGTTTTATTCTGCTCTCACTCTTTCCCAGGTTTTGCCAATCACGAGAAATTCCAGTATTTCATCAGCAGATATGGCTTCCTGTGTCCGAGCAGGATCATAGGACACGAAGAGTCTGGGGCTGAGGATTGCAAGAACATTCTGGAGTCAGTGCTGAGTGCTGGTGATGTCTCCATGGCAACGCACTTGTTTGGTTCTTACGCATTAGGGAAGAATTACGTCTTCTTCAGGTACAACATGTTGTCGATCGATTGTGACATCTTTTATAAAAATGTGGGCAAATGCTATGCTGCAAATATTGTATTTCTTCAAAATTTGCTTTATCATTTTCACCTGTTCTTGTGCATAAAATGTCTAGCGATCAAACAAGTACATTTCATTCGCATGAACCGGCGATCACTTACGTGAAGCAAAAACCCATTTAGGAATTTTAAATAACATGGGGCATTCAATTGCACGTTCAGGCAATCGATAGCGGCATTGGGCATGGAAGAGAATTGATAAGAATCCATCAGAGCGGGAGTTTATACCATTAAATTGAGATGGACGAGTGTGGGTGGAATCGCTGATGTGCCATTCATTCAAATCCATAGTACATTTGCTGAATGAAAAACAATCATTTGAATCGACACATGTATCAGATAAATAATTCCCCCCCCTAAAAGATCCTATCGGTTTACCCTAGTGTTTGCGCAGGGAGAGAGGGGTTGGGGTGCTGGCTTTATATGTATGTATCTATATATCTATCTATTATAAAAAAATTGGGAGCAACTTCAGAACACCCACTGCCGTGGTCCGCACTCCGCAGTGAAGCTGTCTTTTTGATTCATCTAACGAAATTATTTAATTGATCTAAGTCATTGCTACCGTGGTCCGCGGTCCGCGGTCCGCAGTGAAGCTGTCTTTTTGATTCATCTAACGAAATTATTTAATTGATATAAGTCACTGCTACCGTGGTCCGCGGTCCGCAGTGAAGCCGTTTGTACATATTTATAGAACGGAGTATTAAATTATAAATCTAACTGATCTAAGTCACTGCTACCGTGGTCCGCGGTCCGCTGTGAAGCCGTCTGTGCATATTTATAGAACGAAGTATTAATTATAAATCTAACTGATCTAAGTCACTGCTACCGTGGTCCGCGGTCCGCAGTGAAGCCGTCTGTGCATATTTATAGAACGAAGTATCAAATTATAAATCTAACTGATCTAAGTCACTGCTACCGTGGTCCGCGGTCCGCAGTGAAGCCGTCTGTGCATATTTATAGAACGAAGTATCAAATTATAAATCTAACTGATAAGTCATTGATACCGTGGTCCGCGGTCCGCAGTCCCCAGTAAAGCCGTCTTTGCATATTTATTGAGCGAATTATTAGAGAATAAGTCTAAGTAATCCAAGTCACTGCCACTGTGGTCCGCCGTCCGAAGTAAGGAGGTATTGATGATTATTTTCTGTATAGTTTTGTTAATAAAGTTTAGTCTCACTTTCCAAACATACAATACAGACGCCGGATGAATATGACTAAGCCCTAGACCGCGAACCAACCAATTTCGCATTATGGATAGTAGTCTTTGACTGCGGACCGCGAACCAACATAACATATCCGATTATAATTTAATTGTGCAATGATGGATATTTTATATTGACCGATGAAATTTACAGGCCTTAAAATGTGGACGGGTATTCTGAAGTTTAGCCAAAATGTGTTAAATTTACTTGTTTTGTTTTTTGTGCCAAGAAACGCCGCTTTTAAGAGAAACTGTGGGACTTATAATTTTCATGTCGTACTAAAAATGGCTGGGGTTTTTTTCTGCCGCTTCCGTAGTAGTTTATATTGACCGATGTAATTTTGAGGCCTTAAAATGTGGACGGGTATTCTGAAGTTTAGCCAAAATGTGTTAAATTTACCGGGTTTTTTTCTGCCGCTTCCGTAGTAGTAGTCGTTTTTTAAATTTCTGTTATAGGATGAACGCGGAAAGAAAAAATCGCGTGTCATCTATAATAGCATTTTTAAAGATTATAGCAATGTGTTTAATGGAGTTTCTGTCCCCAGCGAGCCAATGAAAGTACAGCTTGAGCTCAGGCATGACAAATGGAGAGAGTCCGCTGCTATCACCCCGCAGGCGCATAGCATGGCTGCTAATATCAAGTAAGCCCAAAATCTTCCCAACATGCTGTTCGCTTGTAACTAGATGCGATCCTTAGTGCAAAGTGATAAAGACGAGTACAAAATAACCCCAAACAAGGATGCCATGCAGTTTAGTCTCAGAGCCAGGTGCGGATAGAGTTAAGGTGGATAACCACTCTCCCTTTTGATTAAAGTGTTTCTATTAGACCCCGTCCCCACGTATCCGTTTTCTTTTGGAAACGCAACCTTTTTGTTCCGTTTTCAAAAAGATCCGCGTCCACACGAAGCGTTTAACTTTTGATACGACACGTCCCCACGGAAACGTAAAAAAGATACGAAAACGATAACAAGCTCTACAGCGCATGCGTACTCGCGCGCCAAGTGGGACTGGACCTGAGTCATCACGCAATCGTTTTCGAAAGGTTCCGTTTTCGCCCGTCCCCACGGCACCGAAAGGGTATCGTTTTCAAATTGTTCCACTCTGGAGATCGTTTTCAAATCGTTCCGTTTTCGGTCATCGTTTTCGCGTTTACGTGTGGACGATACCCGTATCCGTAACAAAAAGGTTGCGTTTTTAAACGAAAACGGAAACGTTGGGACTTGGTCATCAAATAAGGTTTCACTTGAGAAACCACGTCTCATTGGCTGCAGTGGTTCAGGGCTGAATCTGGTCTCTGAAATTATGTAAATATTTACAGGCCCCTAAATAAGAATATTACAGCTTTCTAAACCTGGAATTGTTTTTTTTTTAACGCTTATTTCGCTGATACCCATGAAGCACTGCGGGTTACGACTCATGGATTCTCCGAATGTAATAGCCTCATTTGAAAAAGGTGTAATACATTATTATAAGGCTCAAACTCGTGTATTGCCCCTGTCATCCGCGTGGGTCCGCCCCTGATGGTATGTATGTTACAGACACTCCCGTCCCCCTTCTGTTCCTACCGACAAGGAGTTGCGAGTGGACACGAAAACTGCTGAAGAAACTTGTTGTCTCTACGGTCTCGATATGGTATGTCTGGTATTCCTTCATGCACATCTGGTAGTTTGCTTGCAGCCGTTTTTAGTGTCAGTCACGCAACGCTTCCCTCCCTCCCTCCCTTCCCTCTTTGGGAGGGAAGCAGTGCGTGACTATTCCCTACCTGCATAGGCGCGCAAAGGCTTACTTTACAGCTAAAGCGCTTTCTGCTTTCGGTCTGTTCACCATCATCTCTCCTAGCATGTGACATAAGTTTTTTTAGAGGTTTGGAAACAGGCAAGCATCACATCATTCTCTAAAGGACCATCTTGGCATTGAGGCGTCATGGCGTTAAGGCCGTTTGGGGGAAACTCTAGGCCTTCAATTTGGCTCTAAAGATTCTGGCCTTTCGGCACTCATCTTATTGAAGAGAGGGGCGGAGTTTCCAAAATAACACGCACAAAGAAAAAAATCCGAATGATGATAATATAAATACCCTGCAGAACATTGAGACGGCAAAAAATATACAATTATCTGTTCCTGACCCAAAACTATGATTACCATACTGGGAAAGTGCTGTATCACATTAAGTGATCCCGAGGCGTCCCCCAAATCCCCCTCACAACACTTCTTTCTCCACCCCGTCCCCCTCACGCACATCCCTCTCACAAATTAAATCTTATTTTATCCTTACCACACAACATACCTACCCACTACTACCACCCGGCTCTATACATGTCACAACCCCCTTTCTCTCCCCCTCATACCTATTTAACCACCCAAGTACCCCCCTACTCACATCACCTACACCCAACCACCCACTTACCCCACAACAAGCACCCCCTCATGCCTAACCCCACAAACAGCCCCATACCCACTTTACCCATACCACACCATCATACAACCCACCACGATTATTCCAAGCCCCAACACAACACCAACACCCACCTAAGCCCCACACACAGACACATACACTACCTCCCCCCTTATACTTTCCTACACTCTCACCTAAAAAATACATACCTAACACGCCCTACACAAGCCATACCCCCGCCAACAAACCACACACCCCTTTCCCCCCCTTCCCCCCCCCATGGCCACAACACTACTCACCCTACAACACACCAGACCAACCACACCCTACAGCAGCCACTAATCCTACAACCAGCGCTCCCCCCAACACCACACCCTACATACAGCCCAACCCCCCTCCAACCACACACACATCTACCCCTCCACACATAGCCTACTACCTACACACCATAGCATCCTACGACTCTATCAACCAACCCACAACACACCAACCAGCCACACCCTACATCAGACACAACCCCACAACCACCCCCCCCCCCCACAAACACCCTACATACAGCCCCCTCCCCCATGATACAAACATTTACCCCACAGCACAAAACCCAACTACAAACGAACACACCATATGACCCACCCTACCTACCCACAAACCAACACGCCCTACAACACTCACACACACCTCCTGTTTCTTCATTAGCCTTTTCCTATTCCGCCCTAGTCCTCGTGTCTCCTACCCTCGGCACCCATCACTTTTCACCTCCCTAACCGCGCCTGACTAGCCATCGATCTTGCTCCCTGACGATAAATCGTGGCTAGAATTAGTGTGGTGGCACATTTATTCCTAAGAGCTCTTATGAAATTTCTCACATTATTGTTTTATTTCTGTGTGTTTGTGTATCTCCTTTTATCAGCCCGCCAGGTACACGCCATTCACTTCTCTCGATTCTTTGTATTCCTGCCGTTTCTGCTGCCTGTGCCACCGCGTATTATTTTCGCTCAAAATAGGCCATCGCATAAACTCACCGCTTATCAGCCACTATCTATTATCAGCGCGCATTGTTACACAATCTCTCTTTACACGACACAATATAACACCCCGAACTCAAGGAGCCAACTGTCCTATACTTATATAACCACTATCTGACACCTATTTGCCATCCATTTCTTTCTTTTATACCGTATCTGCACGCCTTCATATTTTATTCCTATCACCGGCCTTGTAATTCCATTTAAGTGTCTACAAGCTCACATTACACTCCACAAGATTGAACAATATGTTATCACGAGAAGTTATCAACATGTAATTATCACCTTCCTCCGAAGGTCAAACACACAGTTCTCCCCTAACATCTCACTGCTAGCCTATTTCTACCTCTCATACATAGCCACTACTCCGACCCTTACAGCCCCCAATGCAATACACCATATAAAATAGCCACACGTACACACGCACCAACGTCCATTACCACACATTGTATTACCCCACACACCCACAGTTAAGCCCCGACGCCTCGTTACGAATACCAGATTAAAACTAAAACTGAGAAAAGCAAGAATAGATGAATCTAGTGTTTGAAAATTTTACAGCCTCCTTTTTGTAGAATCAAATGATGTAAACTCACACAAATTCTTCTTATGTCTGATTTGTGTCTATTTTGATTCCAGACTGCACCACCGCCAGTGCCCAAGAGTCGACTTTACACCATACAAGGGAACATGAAGATGGGGTTCCCTCAAACTCGAATAATGAAACAGGACTTTACAGGTATGCTGCCGAAATGGTTGATATTGGTAATTTAGTGTTGATAATTTTAGCGTAGGTAATGTTGGTGATGGTAATTGTGTATTTAATTACAATGGTAATTGATGGTGTGGTGATGGTGATGGTGATGGTGATGCTAATGGTGATGGTGATTGTGATGGTGGTGGTGATGATGATGGTGATATTGATGGCGATTATGGTAATGGTGATGGTGAGGGAAGTGGTGATGGTGATATTGATGGTGATAGTGATGGTGAGGATTGTGGTGATGGTGACGGTGATGGTGATGGTGATGATGGTGGTGGTGATGGTGATGGTAGTGGTGAAGGTGAGAGTAGTGGTGATGATGGTGGTGATGATGATGGTGATAGTGAGGGTAGTGGTGATGGTGGTGGTGATGGTGATGGTGATGGTGATGGTGATGGTGATGGTAGTGGTGAAGGTGAGAGTAGTGGTGATGATGGTGGTGATGATGATGGTGATAGTGAGGGTAGTGGTGATGGTGGTGGTGATGTTGATGGTGGTGGTGATGTTGATGGTGGTGGTGATGTTGATGGTGGAGGTGATGTTGATGGTGGTGGTGATGATGATGGTGATATTGATGGTGATGGTGATGGTGATGGTAGTGGTGATGGTGATGGTGCTGGTGATGGTGATGGAGATGGTGATGGTGATGGTGATGGTGATGGTAGTGGTGATGGTAGTGTTGATGGTGGCGGTGGTAGTGGTGGTGGTGGTAGTGGTAGTGATGTTAATGTTAGTATTGGTTGTGGTGTAGATGATGTGGTGTAATAGGTGATAGAAATGATGTAGATGATACTTCCGAACTTGACAATAGTAAAAATTCAACGCTTTTTGCCATCACACAGGGGGCAGTAGTGAAGTTCTTTTTCACAAGGGCGAGGTAGTCAAGGTTTTGAGTGCCTCACGCAAGCGAGGGTATCTCATTGCTGAACACAAGAATGGCTCCAACATACCCATTCCCCATCAGCTGATGGAACTCAAGGTAAGGATGATATGACATGTCCAGCATACTGATGAAACATAAGGTAAGGATGGCATGACATGTCCAGCATACTGATGAAACACAAGGTAAGGATGGCATGACATGTCCAGCATACTGATGAAACACAAGGTAAGGATGGCGTGACATGTCCAGCATACTGATGAAACATAAGGTAAGGATGGCGTGACATGTCCAGCATACTGATGGAACATAAGGTAAGGATGGCGTGACATGTCCAGCATACTGATGAAACACAAGGTAAGGATGGCATGACATGTCCAGCATACTGATGAAACACAAGGTAAGGATGGCGTGACATGTCCAGCATACTGATGAAACACAAGGTAAGGATGACATGACATGTCCAGCATACTGATGGAACATAAGGTAAGGATGGCGTGACATGTCCAGCATACTGATGAAACATAAGGTAAGGATTGCGTAACATCTCCAGCATACTGAGGGAACATAAGGTAAGGATGATATGACATGTCCAGCATACTGATGGAACATAAGGTAAGGATGGCGTGACATGTCCAGCATACTGAGGGAACATAAGGTAAGGATGGCGTGACATGTCCAGCATACTGATGGAACATAAGGTAAGGATTGCGTAACATCTCCAGCATACTGAGGGAACATAAGGTAAGGATGGATTGACAAGTCCAGCATAATGATAAAACATAAGGTAAGGATTGCGTGACATGTCCAGCACACTGATGGGACGAGTAAGTACGCAGCTGCTTTGTCTCCTATTATCTTTGTTCTACAAAGGAGTTCTTTCGTCTCTATTCTTCTCGTTCTTTGTGTCGAGGTGCGGATATTGCTCATTTGCCCAATCAAATTGCAGCTAGTATGTCTAGCATACCAATGGTACTCAAGGTAAGGATGGCATGACATGTCCAGCATACCAATGGAACTCAAGGTTAGGATGGCGTGACATGTCCAGCATACTGATGAAACACAAGGTAAGGATGGCATGACATGTCCAGCATACCAATGGAACTCAAGGTTAGGATGGCGTGACATGTCCAGCATACTGATGAAACACAAGGTAAGGATGGCATGACATGTCCAGCATACCAATGGAAGTCAAGGTAAGGATGACATGACATGTCCAGCATACCAATGGAAGTCAAGGTAAGGATGGCATGACATGTCCAGCATACCAATGGAAGTCAAGGTAAGGATGACATGACATGTCCAGCATACTGATGGGACTCAAGGTAAGGTGGCGTGACATGTCCAGCATACTGATGGAACATAAGGTAAGGATGGCATGACATGTCCAGCATACTGATGGGACACAAGGTAAGGATGATATGACATGTCCAGCATACTGATGAAACACAAGGTAAGGATGGGGTGACATGTCCAGTATACTGATGGAACATAAGGTAAGGATGATATGACATGTCCAGCATACTGATGGAACATAAGGTAAGGATGACATGACATGTCCAGCATACTGATGGAACATAAGGTAAGGATGACATGACATGTCCAGCATACTGATGGAACATAAGGTAAGGATGATATGACATGTCCAGCATACTGATGAAATACAAGGTAAGGATGATATGACATGTCCAGCATACTGATGAAACACAAGGTAAGGATGACATGACATGTCCAGCATACTGATGGAACATAAGGTAAGGATGGCGTGACATGTCCGGCATACTGATGAAACACAAGGTAAGGATGACATGACATGTCCAGCATACTGATGGAGCATAAGGTAAGGATGGCGTGACATGTCCAGCATACTGATGAAACACAAGGTAAGGATGGCGTGACATGTCCAGCATACTGATAGAACATAAGGTAAGGATGATATGACATGTCCAGCATACTGATGAAACATAAGGTAAGGATGATATGACATGTCCAGCATACTGATGGAACACAAGGTAAGGATGATATGACATGTCCAGCATACCAATGGAATTCAAGGTAAGGATGGGGTGACATGTCCAGTATACTGATGGAACATAAGGTAAGGATGATATGACATGTCCAGCATACTGATGGAACATAAGGTAAGGATGGCGTGACATGTCCAGTATACTGATGGAACATAAGGTAAGGATGGCATGACATGTCCAGTATACTGATGGAACACAATGTAAGGATGATATGACATGTCCAGCATACTGATGGGACTCAAGGTAAGGTGGCGTGACATGTCCAGCATACCAATGTAACTCAAGGTTAGGTTGGCGTGACATACACGCGGACACCCACCACACGCCCGTGACATCTATCCCAAAACCCACCGCACGCCCCGGATATGCTTCAATGCTCATAAATCTACCAAGTGGGCTGGTCTTCACGGATTTTTTTTTGTTATTTTTTTAGTCGTCGCCAACACCGTCACCTAGGTGACAGCCTTCACAAACACTGGCTCCTATAGGTAACCTCTTTTTTACCACACTGTCACCTAGGTAACAGCCTTCGATTTCACCGTTTCCTAGGTAATAGCCATCACTCGCAAAGTAATACTGTTCTTATAGGTTCCTGACATTGCTTGAAAATTGTTATGCAATGCTTTGGTCACTGGTGTTGATATGAATGTAGTCAGATTTATTTATATTATCTAAGAAAAATCGTAAGAAAAAAACAAAGAAAATGTGTTTTCTTGGTCCGCAAGACAACTTAAACTTCGTGCGAAATACTACGTAATGGAGAAAATGGCTTATAAACGGTATTTAACACTTTTTTTTGGGAAAAGCCACGCCAAAATGTAGTCTAAGAAACATTAGAATAGAAAAGTTAGTAAAAGCTTTTGATTTTGAATCAGTAATTTCACTTACAATTACATCATACTCTCTTGCATAAATTTATGATTCTAATGTAAATCTTAGCTATTAATATATTCCTGACAAATTTATAACCATAGAATATGTAATGCTAATAAAAGTTTTTCACTTTAAAGTCTTCGCCGTTCATGTTTTCTCTTTTCCCTTTACTGTTTGCACTCTAGCTGTAGTTTTATAGCAAAAGTTCTGTGATATTTTAGATATTTTTATTATGATAATGTTTTTACCAGAATAAAGTGATTCCCTTACTTATGAAAGTAGGAAGAAGGCGAGTCATCGATGCAGACTCACGTCTTGCTTCAATACAAAAGCGAAAATAATTGTTTATGTTATTTTCATATGATCTTTCAATCTTGGTACTGCGATTTTAAATGCTCTGCGAGCTCTCGTCAATATCTAATGTCCCACAGGTAACCCGCTTTCTGGCTTTCTGTCTCAAACTAGTGGAATATTTTCTGCTTTTTGATTGGTCAGCGCCTTTCAGAGAGATGGCGTGATTGGAAGCCATTTCAGTGCTGGCCAATGAAAACGCTTCAAGGATTTTGAATGACGTAAGCCAGAATGCGATTTAGCTGTCGGTGAGAGTTCGCAGAATAGTGAAAACTAAAGTAAGCCTTACCGGAAAAACACAGTGATTACAAGTAAGAACGATCTCCAGTGTCCCCAGTGGTTAACAAAGAGTGCTTCAGAAAAGCGCAGTTATTTTTTTATTATGACTCGCAGAGCATATGTACCATAGCGTCGTTATTCTTGCATTAGCTGACTTATTTACTGTTCTCTATATTTCTATGTACCCTACACTTACCTTTCATTACATAAAGTAAGGTCACTACTTCTTTCACTTATCAGTGTGTTGCAAAATGTCGTTGAGATTGAAACTAGTCTCGAATTTGATGAATTTATCGTTAAGTGAAAATAGCACTCCATTAGCAGAAATCACTTACACGCTTAAATGCTTATGTTTTTTATCATTTATATTTTCTTAAAATCCGACGTTTAAATAGTAGGATTACTCAAGTCTCGTACCCAAAACGCCGCGCGATGCATTTTGGGAAGTTGAAGAAGCGCACGGTGCATGACGGTCAGGGTGCGGTTTTGCTTCAGGAGTCCTGTGGATGTCTGTGCAACAGCAAATAACGACAGGGTAGCAGTCTGGGATTTCCTTTAGAAAGTGAAAATCTGAAAAGAAGAATAACTTTCTTATTAAAAAATCCATTATCTAACATCGTGAGCTGGCTGAAAATCCCTCTGCGTTTAGTTCAAGATGTTTTAAAAAACTCTTGGCGAGTTCTCTCGTTTATGTCTGCTTAGTTTTTTTTATAATACATCAAAAACTGGAATTCGACTCTTCAGTCTGCCCTGAAGAAGTCTTATTAAAGACGAAAATTTGGCAGAGTCGAATTCCAGTTTTTGGTGTATTGTATTCATTGTTCTGGTACGAGATCACGACAGTTTGGGCTTTTTGATTCGAATAGTTTTTTTTTATGATACAGTAAAAACCCGCGTGTAAGGACAGATTTTCTTAAGTCTGGCAAAACGGGTTATTATATTAGGGTTATTATTATTATATTAGTATTTACTAGCAATTAAGGCAAAATAGGTTCCTATTAGGTTTTTGATTTTTTTTCGTCTATGTATCAACAGTTCATAATTACAGAAGTGTGACTGAATATTTAACCATTTGCTATTGAATGTATGTTAAATCTGTATTCTTTTCTTTATGGAAGAGCAAAATGTTTAGCAAGTTTATATTTCAAAGCCCTAAATTTGTTCTATTTTTCATGGAACAACCCATCAAATAAGAACATTTTGATTTTTTTGGCTTAGCAGGATTTGTGGTATTAAAATCCTAACATTCTGGCTAGGTTCTAAAATCACTAGGTTCTTACACGCGGTTTTTACTATATATATATATCTGTATATCACAGTTTATCATACTTATAAACACAAAATTTACAAATCAAATGACAAACGAGCACAGGATCGAAACGAACTTTTGCATCACCCTGTATTTTAAGGCTACAGATTATTCAGAATATTTTATTTTTCCTTTTTTTGTTATAAAGACATCTTATTAGTTTGATTAAAGGTTAGCGTTTGCCATAAGGGTATAAAAACTATAATTTTTGACTTTCTACACCTGTTTTGGAAATTATTGTGGTTTAAAATTTTTTTGAGAATTTTGTTCAATCGTATTTATTTCGCAAAGAGTTTTTTTATTCCTTTTATTCTTACCTTGACAGTCTAGATAACAAACTTTGCTATATGTAATAAAAAAAAATACCAATCTACAATCAACTGGCTCAAGTGCTTGTCCACAGAACGTAAGCAACCGATAGAAATCTTAATTTTTATGATAACAATATCCTTTGAATATTATCCTTGTGAATTTAGAATAAACTGACAGGAGAAAGGGATGTGTTTTGAGAGATTTTTAGCTCTTTCAAGAGACGGGTTGTAAATTCATAATTCCAGTAGGAAATTGTATTCCAAGTGATCTTTGTTATTATATATTTTAAAATGATTAAAATCATTTTTGAGTTAAAGTTTATTTTTTTTAAGCTACTCAGATTTATCTTATTTTCTAGAATTTTCCCCGTCAACTAGACTCAACGGTCAATTACTTGACTTAATTGTACTCTGTATCTTTTATACGTCTTTTGATAAAAACACAAAAATGCGCTTAGTTCATTGACATTAAAATCGCGCGAATTCAAGAAGTAAAGTATTACATTCAGGGACACTAGAAATCTATCTTGTTACAAAGTTTCAGTTTGAGTTTTATCCTAGCTGCGAGCAACTCCTGCAGGGGCCTCATCATTCCCTAGCAACCTCTCATAGCAACAACCACCAAATATCCACCTGTCGTAAATTAACTCATCATTCAACCAAGTTAACTAGTCTTTGGGAAGTACGTGTTCAATGGATCTCGCCGTTTCACGTGAATACCAGGGTTCTTTACCCGGTTACCGGCAGCTGATGAGGGAACAATTCAATTCGCCTGCGGTGCCCCGCGGTGCGGCACATTCAGGCTCCGCAATGCCCCGCGGCGCGCCGCATTCAGGCTCCGCTTTGAGTCCCTTTGTCCCAGCTAATCAACTAGAGCAGATGGAACTGTGATACCTTTGTGTGTTTTTTCTGATATTGTAGACCATTGAGAGATTATTATCGCTATTGTGTTCAGTCACCATGGCTTTTTTCCATTTAGCTGCGTTTTGTAAAATTGTCAAGATGTATAGACTGGTCCTGTTCTTTCACAAAAACATAGTCGAATGAAAAGTTTGAATAAAGTAATATTTAAGTGGATATGAGACTTCGACACTGGACAAACGGACAAACGTCCTAGATGTCTAGTCTTCACAATAATTCCCAAAAAAGCCTTCTGCAATAATAGAAAGTCCTTTCTCAAGTCAAAATAACTCCGTTACATAACATCGGCTATTGACCGGTAAATTTAGTTTTCTGGTAACCAGTATTCGCCATTTTAGTGTGCTCTTTGTAGGATGGTTACTGAGTAATAACCTGAAAATTTAGAACCTTTTAGCCTAAAAATATGTCATTTACACCCCTAAATATAAAAAAATAAGCTTAGGAAATAAAAAGCAGGTTCTTATTTTATTAAATCATATTTATTATTGTGATGCAGCTGCAAAGTAGCTATGCAAAGAATCCTATTTGTTGAAGTAGGAACTTTCCAATTAATTAAAAACCTGTTTAGGCTAACTCCCAAAAATGTAGGTTCTTACTCGCAGGTTTATAGTGTATTTGTGAATTTTAACAAAGGCTATAAAATCTATCAGTCATTCTGAGAAATCGAGATTATGTATGCCAGTTTATGCTCGACTTTGTAGGATCTTATTTAGTTTAGCAGTGAACGACTTAGTATATCAGGTAAAAATGTTTAATACAGGTTTGTTTCGTGGGTCAACCGTAAGGTTGATCCACTCCTCAGTTAAACCTTTTACAACTGTGACATCGATGTATGTCTACGAGATATATGTATGGTTTCGTGAGATGCATAATGCAATAAGCAGTTACAAACTGCGCGCTTTTAAAGATTGTCATGCGCGCGCTACATTTTCTTTTCCAGAAGCGTTAAACTTGAGAATGTATTTGCGTTTATGTCTACATGTCGAGATAAGCTCGTTTCTCTTGTTAAGGGTTGAAATTTTGGCTTGGTAATAATGAGGTGCTTTTCTGTAGTGCACAAATTGCATCTCCTCGTTCGATTCGAGTATGCTTTAGCTCTAGCTAGGATTTTCCAATCTATAGCATAATCCTCTTTCTTCTATTTAAGTTGCCATACATATTTACTTAGCTCTGTGTCATTCCTATTTTCATTTCCAAATGACTGCTTGTGGTTTCCAGACCTAGTTTTAAACTTATTTGCAGTTAAGCCTATGTATGTTTCGGTTTTCCCTCTGTTTTAACAGTAGCTTGGTAAACTATTTCTTGCGTTAAGGATTCGCCATTTAATGGGCACTCATCTTTTTTATACAGTTGCACTTTCTTTCCGTTTGTGTTCGTTGTAAATATATATTCCTCACGCATTCCTACATATTTGGTCATATTAAGTTTTCTAGGGAGTAAATCGTATATTGGAATATAGCAATGTCGTCTTAGTTATACACTATGTTACTTTTTCCCCTAAGGATTAAGTAGTTCTGTTTTTTTGACAGCGTTCATGAATTATTACCCATTTTTTTTATTTTAGGCGTTTTCTTAGGAATTCTCATTAAAGTATCATCCAAGGCGTTCTAGTTAATTGTTTCCTTTGTCACATCCCGCTTCCAATTAACTTATTGATTTCTTCATCCTTTGTAACACTAGCACAATGAAAAAGTTAAATGCTACTTCGATAGAAAGTTCGGGGGATTTTTACTTTATATACTATGCAATGGACTCCTTTAGTTTTGAAAAAATCAACCACCTAATCAACCAACCAACTTAAAAGTCTTTAAAGTTCGTGTTTTCAATTTTCAACAACCTTCTATTCTAGTAGATTCGAGATCCTCTTCATACAATAGCCAATTATCAAGTTAAATCGGCTAACGGAATAAGTGCTCTATAATTAACTCAAAACAAAGGGATATCGGAGGGCCCATTACTGTGTAATAACGCTCATTTTTAACATTTAACAGATATTAATCGTTATTCTACAGGGTTTAGCGGTGAAAGGAGTCTTGAAGCCAACAAGGAGTGGTATTTTCCACCCGTAGATTCCCCTCAGGCAAATTGTCTTTACTTCGTAATATCGTCCATAATCCCCTTAAAACCCATTGTCTACGATTTAATGACATTTAATTTCCTCGCTAGCACCTTTTTTTCCTCTAAATATCAAGAAGTGACAGATTGTTGTGTTTTTGCAGGTTTCAATCAGACCAAATGTAAAGTTTTGTCTTCATAGGTCTCCTCTTTGACGGAAAAGCACATTGTTTGGCATCTCGGTTACCGAGTAAAAACACCCTTGTTTTTTCAGTCCACAATCATCAGTGTTGCTATGCCCATTCTGTCGTTTTGAGGTCATTTCTGGGGAATTCCATTATAGATAAAGTTCTTCTGGAGGTAAAGCGCTCACGGTTTGCTGTTTTTCACACAACTGCAAAGTTTTACAGAGTTTTGCTAAGTTTTCTCAAACTCAGTTTAAGAATGATTAAACATGACTTTTTCTTAAACCAATGCATTTAGTTTTGTTCGAGGTAGCCAGAGTAGAATTAGATACCATATCACGTTCAAACTGGTAAAAGAAATAATTTAGCATGTTGAAAATAGTAGTAATATTTGTAACCCAAACTTTTTCAACTCTCTGGGTAATAATGTTTTTGCATGACAAGAACACGTATTTATTATCTATGAGATATAAAATCTTTGAGACGGTAAAATCGGTCCCTAAAAGAAAGCATTTATAGCATTTTTAAAAATGAAGAATAGATTTCTATGCTTTTCTCTTTTAATTTAAACGCGTCAGCGTTATAATTTTATTATCGTAATCACCCATTGATATCCTAACAACGAAACTGTTACCTTCATTTTAAAGCTAACTTTTTCGCCTTGCACCGTAGTAATGTCGTGCGATACAAAAGTACTGCTCCATAAAGGTGCACGATATAACGAATACATCGATCAGTATTCCGAACTCGGGGGAAATGTAGCCGTTTGACGATTTCTCGTTAAAGCGAAGGAAATTGCCTTGTCCTTACATTATATTTATGTCGCAATTCCCCTCTACAAAAAAAATATCTGTAAAAAAATCGGGTTTTCACAATGGTGTGGGAAATAACATGCAAGCTCTTGACTAGCAGGATGTATCATAGTGGGATAAGGTGCTTTTATCTGTGGATTATTACGATAGCGGGCCTGTCAGGGACTTGGCTAAAGTACAGGAGACATGCACAGTGTACTTGGCAAAATAAAGCAGGGTATTTTGTTCAATGATAACTACACTTGCAAACGTCATACATTTGGTTGCATCGTATTTATATAAAAATCATATGAATGAAACTCCACATGCATTACCGCGCAGATACAGATATTCAGCCTATCCTTGACACAACATGGTCAGAGAACGTTTTTTAAACTCCGCACCTTTACAGAGGTCGAAATTTATTGTAAGGGGATTGAAATGCGAATAAGAACGAATCTGGAAGTTCTGCAGGATGTCTTATGTACTGAAATAACCTCGACATAAAGTTATACCACAGTTTGCCCTAAACTAGATCCGACCTTATAATATTTCCACCCAAATAGTTCAGTAAATTTCTGTGATTTTTATTCGTATTAACGAGTCAACACAGAGGACGTCCTATGAAAACATATTTTCTGGGATTATTCCATTTGGGGAGTCAAGAATGAGCGCGTTTAGACTGAAAAAGTAGGTTTTGTTTGCATGGGATTTTTTTGTTATTGGTGTAATGTACCGGTGGTTCTCTAAACATTCTGCACGCCAAATGGAATGGTTTATAATCCTCCGTGAAAATATTTATAAGAACTGCCCACTAAATACTCCATCACTCGATACCTTAGGTTGTTTTGGTGTATTTCTCTTTTGTTGTCTGTTTTGTTGACGTTCTTTCCCCTTAGTTTACACACTTTCGGTTTTCAGGAGAAGGTTGTGAGCTGGTTAAATCAAATCTCACCTAGAACACACCTTATCGCCAGGTTTTAAATACTTTATTTGGATTTAGTTTAGGTTATACTGACTTTTGTCATTGTAAACAGAGTCATGTGACTTTTTTTTGCAGACATCATCTAAGACCCTAGAGCTATACTCCTCTGGTCTTTTCACAAAGCATCAAACAAACAAAAACACAATTTACAATTTTTTTTTTTAAATCAGCTGGTGTAAAGAGTTTTTACGCATGCCTTGTATTTTTTGTTTAGAATGTAGGCAGAGTGTCTTATAAAATGTTACAATTTTCAGATAAAATGATACAATTTTTATTGTTTCTTTCCACCCCAGATTACAATGTTTAGCCTACAACCAGATACAGCAAAACCTGCATACATATGTGGATACATAACACCTAGAAGAAGAGTATAGTAAGAAGAATGACATGACGGAAAAACATGACGTGACGCTTCAAATAAGCCCATTTCACATCGAATAAGGCGGAGAATTTCTCTGAGTACTTAGTAACTTATAGCAAACAAAATATCAAGTGCGACTTTTTTTAAATTGATGCGACATTTCGTAAAGTGTCAGTGAAATTTGGGCTTTTCGTTCCTGAACTGATACACAGGGCAATAATGATCAAGGAAAAATTATCTTAAAAAGCCAAAATCTGGTTATGTGCACTTAGGCCTCGCGTTATTTGTGTTTTGAAAATCAGTCCGTAATACAAGGAACCTATAGCCATTGTAAGATATTGTGTCTTCTCTCTCTATCTGTAACTGCGCGTTACCAGGTTTTCCCGTCATGTCAAGAAGAATAGTAATTTTAGGTTTCGTAAAAGGCCACCTTTACTGCCTACTTTCTTAAAACAAGCGTGCAAGTGCCCCTTTTAAGTAAAAAAAAGAATATTTAATAGCCTGCTTTTTTATGAAATACCGATATACAAGAATACAACAACCCTAAATACCGAAAACGCGTTTTTTTACTGAAACTTTATTTTGTTTTATTATGTTGCTGCAAGCCGTGTTAGAAAACTTCCACGGTTATAATGTAACCCTCTATAAATAAATATAATATAGTCCTGGATATACGGCTAAAACCCTTCTTCAGTTACAAATTATTGTCAATGTTTTTACACCTTATGATAATTATTTGATCACCTTTTAATTCGTTTCTGCCATGGCTTGTACTTCGGATTGTGATTTTTAACGAACGAGTAATCGTCCGCAGTCTTAAAAAAGCATCGGAGCATCTATTTATGAAGTTAGTGCTTGATTATTTGGGGACTTTTCTAATGAAATACAAGCTATGTGATTTTCCCAGGGGACTGCTTACTCAGGGACACCAATGGAGTTTACATTTATTTGATTTCTTGTTGTTTCAAGTGGTTCGGTGTCAAAACGCGCGGTCACCTGAGACTTCACCGTATCCGGTCTTGCTTTTAGTAATCGCCCGGTAACCGCTTTTTTTTACACCCAAATTGACTAATTCACGGAAAAGGAAAGATTAGGTACTGTTGGCTTAACAACAAATCTTAAAATATCTTCCCACAACAGGAAAATATGTTAGTAATTTTATATCAAAGCCTGTCTTTTCGCAGTTGGTTGGAATTTGTTGATATAAGCTCTGGGAAAACACCCCCTCCTAACCGCGCGAAAACAGCGCGTTTCCCGGATGATCAGTGGCGAACAGCTGAACACCACAGGGTGCCCGCTGAGACGTCCGTGTTAATATCACGCGCAGTGCGATTAAGCGTCTATTACCCCAAACAAACTCAGTGGTAATCGTAAATATAACTCGCCGAAAAACCGTTTGCGAGGGCATTGTATTGAGGATAAAGCACTATAGGGGTTCGTTGGTAAACCAACTTCCACTTAAACATTGTTTGCCCTGAATTTTTGTGACTTCGAAAGCGAAAATTTTCATTCGCATATCTGAGTCTCTTTTTTAAACGAGGCTAGAAATAATTAGGAAAGTTTTTGAGTGAATTCTTAAGAAGTTTATATGTAGATATTTCGTGATTTTTTTCTAGAATCCCTTACCTCGTGCGCAGAAAATCACCTCCGGAACTTCATGGGAGAAAACTTATTATTCAACCCCAAAGAGAGTGCATATAGGCACGACAACGAGAATCTTTATAGTAGGACATCCAGCTTGGGTTAAGTTGAATGAATAACTTTTAAGCGCAAAGGGTTGGAATACTAAAACTTAATCAAAGATATTCATTTGAATTTCCCCTTTGCGTGTCCTTGGGCAATATCCGAGCCAGAACGCACCAGGCTTCTTGACATTACCATGGCAACGTCAAAGTCTAATGACTCTGACCCATCAAGCCCCCATCCCCTGATTGCAGTTGTTATCTCAACCGGGTTATGAGCAATCGACGCGGAGTTTTTAATAATAATATTGACACTGCTTTGATAGCTAGACGAGGTTTTGGGGCACACGGCTCACCACAGACTGTATGGCAGCGATAAGGCAAAATCTAGGATTCATTTACCTGTCATTAAAGCGCTTCCCGTGCGCTGATTGGCCGGCACGTGTCCCAATGTGTGGTCCCTATGTCAATTTATTGGTTGTTTGTAAACAAATATTTTGGAACAAAAGAGGGCTTGTCGATAAACAAACAACATTGGTGGTCGATAAATAAGTTTGGAGGCTCGCTTCTCGGGCACTCAGAGTTTGAGGTGTCGCATGAAAGAGAGGAGCTCATCGCTATCCGAAGATCCGAGGAATCTCTCCGATATCACGCGAGGAAACAACGCGTGCAAACGCAATTAACACGGATTACTTTCAATACTACTTTACCTCCTTTTAAACTCGTGGTTTATTCAAGTGGGAACAAAGAAAACGCTCATTCAAGAGGGGACAAAAAGAGAAAAACCGCCATAGGAAAAGAAGGGTAAAAACGCGATGTACCCGACTCCACATCAGAGTTGCTTCCACGTGTCGGGGTATCCCTACAGTCCCGTAATGGCGGCGGCGCAGCCCGCGACCTTCGCTGGTTACGGGTGCCATTCTTCCTCGATGTACCACCACCAAGCGTGGGGAAGGTCCTACTATCCTTTTTACACCGGCTATTATTACCGCGGGCACGAGCCTCTGCCTAAGCCTCCGTACTCGTACGTGGCTCTCATTAGCATGGCTATCAAACAGTCGAAGGGACAGAAAATTACCCTAAGTGGCATTTACCAGTTTATTATTGAGAACTTCCCGTATTATAGACTGAACAAGAGGGGATGGCAGAACAGCATACGGCATAATCTATCGCTCAATAAGTGTTTCGTGAAGATACCAAGAGAGAGATCGGATCCGGGTAAGGGATGCTATTGGGCGCTTGATCCAGCCTACGAAGAGATGTTCGAGGATGGGAATTTTCGCAGGCGAAGGCGGCGGTGTCGGGCGTACCAGGGAAGTGGGAAAGAGTCACGGAGCATTGATGATGAGGGGGAGGAAAAAGGCGAAGATGATTATGACGCGGAAGACTTACAATGCAAGAAAGAGGAATTAGCCTCGAGTCAGAGCTCGGATGAAACTTTGCTTTCCTGTTCTACGAGATTTGGTGAACGCGAAGAAAAAAGGCGGAAATACGATGGAAAAAGCAATGTTGAGTGTAGGAGTAGCGAACTTTCACAAAAAGCCTCAAGCCACCCTTTCAGTATTGCGAATATCCTCCAAGGAAAGTCCTCACCTCGCATGAATGTTGACGAATCGTGTAAAAAGGATCCGAATGTAGAGAGCAAACTAGATCAAACGGGTGCCGAAGTTGTTTTCCCCGCTCACGTGAAAAGCTATAACAACTCTATCTTGGTTTCTGGCGCCAAAAGCATCCCGTTTGTCTCAAGTCAAACTCAATCGGGAGCGACTAGTTATCTACCTTACAATAACGCGTGAGACATGAGTTATACGACTCTAAGAATTATCCACCTCCACAAAACTCAAAATACTTTAAAAACAATCGAGACAAACTATTGGTCTCACGGATGTACATATCAGGGAACTGACATATTTGTCGATGTTTTCTTGAGCTTTCACTGCGTTTAATTGATATGTTTTGGCGAAAAATTAGGAGTTTTGTGTTTGACACTGTTTTTTCACTTGAAGAGTACTTGAGGTCTCGAGACTCGAAAAGATAAAGTTTCAAAACCTGCGGATTGCGTTTCGCTAAAGCATTTCTCAAACCACTCTCTAAGCACTTTGCTGTTGAATAGGGCTTACGAAGGCTTCTTCTAGTCTGCTATTTATTCATCAGGTTATTGAAAACGAAGCATTTTTTTTTTAGTTTGACCCTGTTATAATTGTGTCAAATTAGATATTTCGTTGTTTAATCTTCATTTCTATTGAACTCTAACAAGGAAAACATGATACTATCTGCGCCAGCTCACCCTGCGCAAAACGTTAATTGTAAAATTCGCAACAACTTTGAAATAGAATGATTCTTTCTCGATCGAAACACAAATACATGTAGATATATTAATTTATTTATGAGACGCAAATTATCTTGTTTGACAAATCAAGGCGATTCATTAAAGTTAAGACGTGTATCTATCCTGTGTTGTTTATTATGATAGTTATCTCGGAATCTTATCGCTAGCGGGAGACAAAGGGAAGGCACTTTCGCTTGCCTTTCTACCTTGAATTGTTTGACTTTTTTTGAGAAATAGGTCAAAAAGTATGCATGTCTGCTTTGTAATAAATTGCATAACATTTTAACACAGGACTTAGCAACTTCCCCTCCCCTTCCCCCCACAGTTTTTAGCCTTGCCCCGGCATATAACCACCGATTTTCATAAAGAAACATTTCCATAGAATAAACGTGTTCATTTTTATGTAATTAAAAGGATTTGTTAAGGCAGGAGAATTTATCCCCACTCTTAAACTTTTGTTATCCTTAAAAGCTTAAGTTTGTTGTCACATACGATTATTTAATTGCAAAGGAATGTGCATAAAAAAAAGTTAGGGAACCGGGATTTGTCGAGCGGTTAGCATCATCACGTCGGCTGTCACGACTTAAGATAAGGCACACATTATGTCAACATTATTTCAAGAGATTGTTAAACCGTAGTTCTGGCATAAATATTTACAAATTGAATGAAACAACAATCCGTTGCGCTATTAGCAAAAATGCACGCGCGGACTTGCTAAAACTACTCAAAAAGGAAACCTCTTCTTAATCTTCAAAAATTACGAGAATTAATGACATTCTCTGCATAAGGAAAAGGAAAAACCCTAAGCTTTTCATTCACGACTTTTCGTTTGTTTTGTTGCAAAGGAATGAAAAACAAAGTTGTCCATTTCCGGCGGGTCGTCGAAAAGTCTAGAACCTTGGCCCGTTTATGATTTCGCTTTCTCAAGCTATGGCGAGAACGATGTTGCCTTTAGTGAAGTCTAAACAGCTCGTGCAGTGCTGTTTGTTTCCGCTGACAGTGTGCTTCCTCGTAATCTGTTTCCCTGATGAGTTTTCGCTACGTGAGCTCCCGCTTGATGTCTCTTGGTGTGCTCTTGCTTGGAACCTCGTTAAGTAGGACACCATCAATAAACTGATGATCTTATTAGCGGGACGTCCTTATTAAGCGGGATATAAAATGTATTGAAAATAAATCAAGTTTTCTTACATTCGGACCGAGAGAAATGTTATCATAGTACTAACAATCCTATGGTTTCAATAGAATCTTGAATTTATTGCGTTCTTAGTAACAAAATTGAATAACTGCTGTTGCATTTGTAGATTCTCTTCTTATAATTAATGGGTATTATATTTAGTGTATATTTATATACAGTAAAATTTAAGAACATTCTTAAGGCCTGGCGACATGTCGAGCGCGACATGAGCGTGCAACATGTCGGGTATTCCTTGGTGTTACGGGGAGCTTTGTTTTTGGCGCCCAAGGCTTTGCTTGTTTAGCCACTATCAAAAACATGTAGTGCGCGACAAAATTTTGTAGAGCGCGACACGAAAATGTTGCTCAACTATACGAGAAACATTTCGTTGTCGTTGCTACAAGATTTGGCGCGCACTCCGATGGCTAAACTAAAAAACATGTCGCACGCTACATGTCGCACGGCAAGTCTCCTAGTTTAGCCAGGCCTTTGAGGGCCAAGTCCCGTTAACGCCCTTGTATTTCCGCTAAGTTTCTTCTTGTAATATCATTTCTTTTACCACGAATCAAAATAATATTTCGGTATACAAACACTCCCACTTTCCTTTCTGATTTGAAGTGAGAGTTAAGTTCCGTGAACGCCCTTGTATTTCCGCTAAATTTCTTCTTGTAATATCATCTCTTCTATCACGGCTCAAAACAATTTTGCGTTCTTAAATTCACACTCCGCTTTCCTTTCTGATATGAGGTGAGAGCCAAGTCCCGTTAACGTAAAATTCCCTCTTAGATTTGTCTTAGATTAGACCTATATTTGGCGGGCAGTATCAATCAATGGCTATCGTTTTTCTAAGGCGCGCGGGAAGCAAGTGTAAGGGTCCGGGCCAATTTATCAAAATGGCGACTTGCAAATAGTAAACACGAATTCCTGCAAAATTACGTAAACATTCTCTAAATATTTGAAAAAGATAGATAATTGATTGTTGGCTTTTTAACGCGGTGTGGCACAGTTAAACTCTATGGGTTAAACAATATGGTAAATTTACACGATCCCCAATCTTTGGCAGTGAACCTTTCAGGTGGGGCTTTCAACGTAATCTTTTCCTTTTTGGCGTTACTACGTAGGAAAGTGAGTTTTGTTTATACAATAAAGGCTAAGGCAACTTAAACTCGATAAAGTAATTACTTCTTGATGGTGATCCAGCGATAATGATTAATGTGAGTCATACAGCGCAAGAACACTTGTAAAGCCAAGTGAAAACAGCGGTAACCAACTCACCGCGCCTGCACAGGTAACCCAAGCTCACTGTGTGTATGAATAAATTATAGTGGTTTACGTTACGTGTGTGTGTGTCATGGTTTACAGTAAAGATATGGAATTGAAACTCGCAATAATATTCTGACCTGACAGTGGAGTCTTAAATATAGTCTGGGTGAGGTTTCAAGCCATTTGGCCGGTATTTAGAGAGTTACGTTGTTCTACTCTAGAAAAACCGGCCCAAAATGGCTTGTAAACTTCACCCAGACTATATTTAAGACTCCACCGTCAGGTCAGAATTTAATTGAGACTTTTACGATTTTATTTCGTATTAGAGTGAACGACTTATTTCAATCCCATATGTTTACATGTTTATGTCGAAAGATGCTGCAAATCAAATATGTAGATGTTACTGTAAACCATGAGACCACAACGTAACGAACGTAAACCACTAATTTCATAAACACCTTTGTCGCTTGCAGAAACCTCTAGGCTTATCACAAAACACATCACTGATTTATTGACGAACTATAGTCCTTTGGGGAAAAGGTTTAA
The DNA here is from genome assembly GCF_932526225.1 of Nematostella vectensis. Taxonomy (NCBI): domain Eukaryota; kingdom Metazoa; phylum Cnidaria; class Anthozoa; order Actiniaria; family Edwardsiidae; genus Nematostella; species Nematostella vectensis. The sequence continues at coordinate 10,266,945 of NC_064045.1, read as the reverse complement.
GAGACAGATTCCAAAATAAATATAATTGTTTACAGAAACATTGCATCGCATTTATTGTATAGCCAGGGTAGCACAGCCATCACACCGATTTATATACAAGTCAACGTGTTTTTATGCTTACTGTTGTAATTTTTACCATTCTATAAAATAAAGTTTATAAAATGTATACATCGTTAGTAGTCATGTCGCTTGGGGTTTTCATGACATTTTTATAAGAAAGCGTTTCGTAAAAAGTAACCACGATGTACGCTGAACACAGAAGTAAAAAAATACAGAGATATTGTTTTGGGGAGGGGTTCACAGAGCTGCCATTTGCCAATCATTAGTATTTGCACTCAAGTTTTTGAAATAGATGTATCATTTAACTGTTTGATAAACCTGGGTGGTTATCGTGGCTACTATATAATTTCATCTGTTTTCAAGAAAGACTGCTCACTGAGCAATGCTGGCGCTGTTTGCGATCCATGTCGGGAGGTACTTTGAAAGGCTTCCAAGTCCCCATACGGCACTAGAGGGCGTGAGAGTTTTAAATGAGTTAAATACAACCTTTGTACCCGGAATAAGCCCCAGGCAGGAGGCCTAGGTATAAAATAAAGATCTGAATTCTTTACGGTATTAGTAAGCTTTGGGACGGTCTTTTTCGGACAATCGTTGAAAGATAACATAATAGTGTGCATCCCTGGCCCAGGTATAAAATAAAGAACTGAATTCTTTGCGGTATTAGAGACCCCCAACTCAAAATCCTTGTTGTCGTGACTGAACTAACTGCGTGACTGAACTTACTGCGTGACTGAACTTACTGGGTGACTGAACTAACTGCGTGACTGAACTAACTGCGTGACTGAACTTACTGCGTGACTGAACTTACTGCGTGACTGAACTTACTGCGTGACTGAACTTACTGCGTGACTGAACTTACTGCGTGACTGAACTAACTGCGTGACAGAACTAACTGCGTGACTGAACTTACTGCGTGACTGAACTTACTGCGTTACTGAACTAACTGCGTGACTGAACTTACTGCGTGACTGAACTAACTGCGATTTACAATATGCTACGAACTCTCGTCAATTATTTCCAAATACTAAACCGCCTTCAGGCTACTTCAGGCTACCCTGGGTACCAGAGCCTCCAGTCTTCTCTCGTCCAATGACGTTCAGCCAAAATGCCGCGACGAGCGTCACTGAACGAGAAGTCTGGAGGCTCTCTCTGGTATCCAGGTTACCTTGAGACTTCCGTCATTAAAACTAACTGAATCTACATTTTGTGGTTTTTGATTGGTCAGTTTATTGCACAAAGGTGGTGTGATTGGAAACCATTTCAGTGCTGGCCAATGAGAACTTCAAGGATTTTGCATGACGGAATCCAGAAAGCGAATTAGCTGTTGGAAATTGTCGCGCCAACTTTCCTTCTGTTTCCAGTTTCTATACTAACGACACTGTAAACTACGCCCAAAATTTACTGAGATTAAACAGCAATGGTGATTCAGAATTTGTCAGAACATTTTAACCCTCCCCAAAAATATATGTCGTACCCCCGTCATTCATATATCGCCACCTCTGCAAGGGTTAGAGAAACCTTTTCGACTCGTCTTAAACAAGGGACTTGGTTGCACTCCGATGGCACAGGGAACTTTAATGTGTTTGTTTTTAGAACGAAAGATTGTCTTGTTCCGCTATAGAAGAGATGGTATTACTAGAATAATCTAAACGAAAATTCAACGTAATCAAACGTGACTTGGCTCTCATTACACCAGGAACAAAGGCAGAGTGATTGTTTTTAGAGGGAAGATTGTTCTTGATCGTGATAGAGGAGATGATAGCACAAGAAGAGACTAAGCGGAAAAGCAAGGGCGTGGACTTGGCTCTCATCTTAATATCAGATAGAAATGTGGCAGTGTTTGTTTTTATAGAGATTTTTGTGTTAATTAATACAAATACCAATGTCCCATCGCATAAATGTTCAGGATTGGCTGGGGAGGGGGGGGGGGGGGCAAAGAGGGGTGCGCGATGCAAATGCATGTAAGTGAAGATGAAACAATCGACTCGATTCAATTGTTTGGGTTGTCATTAAAGGGGTCCAAGTACAGTGCCTGAGGTACCCCAGAAGAAACGTGTACAGCAGCCGATGTCGCCCCATCCAGAACAACAGACTGTTCTCTATATCCGTACAAATCCAGTTTAGTAAGGAGCCGCTGGTGGGGTACGACATCGAAGGCTTTTGAAAAATCCATGATGATAAGATCGGATTGCTTGTTGTCGAGGAGTCCTGTTTTCTTTGACCGGCCACTTTTAGTGTCGAGTTGGGACTCAAATTGCAGAAAAACACGTTACAATTTCTACGAAGAAAATAATAAAAAGCAAACAAACCACATACAAGAACAGTGTAAGTCCTACCTTGTGTTTGATATTATCCTAGGTTACTTCAATTTTGCTATAAATCTTGACGTTTGCCGATAAAACTTGTAGTTAATAGTCAGGCGTAAACACCGAATTCGGCATTCTCTTCTACTTTTCCCCGCACTTAAATCACTGCAAGTTGACAAAAATAGCTTAGAAAGCACATAAACACATAGTACCTACCGAAAAGAGCACCGCTTTATCTTATCATATCTAAGTTTTCGTATTTCGGGCTGGATTCGTGCCAATTCTATTCAACAACCAAACTTGTAACTATCTATTTCTATGCTTTTCTACAAGATTTTCACCGAGCTTGGACAGCAAATCAAGTTTCCACAAGAGACCATGATGTAAGAGAACGAATCCCCCGTACTAGGGTATGTTCAAATGATGACGTCCGTGAAGCTATTTTTAGAACAAGCAGTTATTTTTAGATACGCCTCTGATTGGTTAGCGCTCACGTTTCCTAGCAACATGAGTCAAACGCGCGATGTGAACCGGCAAAGGATGTTAGGGAAATCTCTTTGACCGAAAATCATCCTTTTTTACAAACGCTGTGAAAATGATTTTCCATAGAGTACGCTGGATCCAATCAACCGTTTCTCGGACATTGAAATGCATAGAGTGCGTGATTTTAGGCGCCGGGATCAACTTCCCCAGTAAAAGTTTTCACGGGTGATTCGCAAATTATAAAACAACAATCAATCATAAATCTGTGTTTACAACACACAATTATCTTCCAATTCCCTTTTAATGAAAAAGATACATCCAGAACTTAATACCATTACATTCATACCGATATTGTGGTTATTAAGACAGGTATTTCACAAATAAAAGATTTCAAGTCTCCATAATGAAGTAAATCTTATTAACACATTGACCCCTCAACCGGCCTGTACCGGCTTTGGGAAGTACCCACAACCCAAAAAAATCATAAATGCAAACTAAACACAACAAGATGAAGATACTCAGGCATCAGTCTAAGGGATAAATGAAGATATGCATCCAACCAAGGTGTTGGCAACTACTCTTAAGCCAAATAATAGCACAGGTTCTTTGAAAAAATTCAAACCGAACAAGGAAAGAAAAGCAGAATCACCCCTCTCAATAAAACGCTCAAAATACAACACAAGGTAGAGAGATCAGCAAACACAGTTCAAGACACAAATAGATACCTTTATTCTGATCCTCCAGGTTCATTTCCATGGCCTCAAAACACAATGTCCACTCCTTGAAGGCTTGTAAAACCACGAAGATGCCTTTACGGATTGAAAAGCATTCTGGGAGATCCAGGGAAAAATTCACGAGGGGAGGGCCAGTCAACACTCCTCTCCCCAAAGTCAGATGGTTTTTTAGAAGTCTTTTCACCCCGAAGCCAAACAAATCAATTCCAGCTCATACAGACCCAGAATAGCAGTGTAAACAATTTTGCAATCAATTTGGTTTCAGAAAAGACAGCATTTAGGGGAGCTGTGGTGATTCATTAGAAAATTACTTTCTCATCCAGGCAAAGCCAAACAAGAAAAAATCATCATGAATCCACCTTTGCATGCAAATATTCATAAGCAAAGCACTCAATTATGCCCCAAAAGACTTCATGATGTCCTGAGACACTCTCCTAATATGCTCATAGCTGTATTTTTGATGAAAAATACAAGCAACCATCAACCTGTGCTGGCTTCAGCACAACGACGAGGGATTAAAAGTGGGGACCGCAAAGCACTGTTGGAAAGCTTGGATACCGCTGACTAGGTGCAGCTGTGTTTGACTTTGACGGGCTGTATAAAACTCAGAATAGGGGGGAGGTATCTGTTTTCAGTCTGTTTTTTGTAAATTCAGCTCAAAAATAGCCAGGAGCCAATGGGTTAAGGTAACAAGGGTTTCTTGCGTGACATGATTTCTGGACATTTGCGTGAAGAATTGAAGTACATCAAAGAAAAATAAAGGCCTTCTTGTATTTAAATACATAACATAGACTGAGAATGCCTAGGTTTTCCATCTCACCATATTGAAGAGAAAAAGAGCTTTTAAGGAGTCAGCCTGATGCATCTTGAATGAACTCCAAATTCGCCGTCTCCCCGACGTCTTCCCGATATTTATAATTATTTATATAACATTTAGATAACTTAACATTAGATAACTTTAACAGATACCAGGACACCACCCTACAAGTAGCATTTTAATCATGAGCTATGAGAAGCAGCTAAAAGGATAAAAAAGGTAGCGAACGAAGTCAAGAAGTGCAGAGGGAAAAAAATTGTGAAAATGTACTAGCCCGTGAGGTGCCCGTAACCAAATATGGCGCGATGAACCATATATGGATGCTATGATTGACAAGCTCACGCAATCTAAAAATAGCTTCCGTGGACGGCATCATGGGCCACGGGGATTCGTTCTCTTATATCATGGTCTCTTGGTTTCCATCATGTTAGGTGACCGTGTTTTATTTCCCAAGTCGCAGGAAAACCCCTATAAACGTCTATGTTTTAGATAGACCCGAGCAGGATTCACAGACCTCATCCGACATGTTGTACAATTTGTGGGACATTTGGGTTGCACTTCGCTGGCTTCTATTTGCTGCTTTCTGATTGGATATTCGTGCGCGCGTCGGATCTATGAATATCGCAACCTCACTCAGCAGCTGCTTCTTTCAGGATTCTACAAGGAATATGCAGGCGCAGTCTCAGACAAAAAGCTATGTTCTCTCTTCGGTGCTTTGACTTTGGTTGCTCTCTTCTTTAATATGAACCCAACGACCCTACCTACGACTTTCTAGCTTGCAATTCTTATGTTAAACAAACAAAACAAACAAAAACGAATGATGGATAAAAAATATTCTCCCTAACTGCAATTTGCGCGTGCAGCCTCACGTCACTCGCGCGCGCGACCAAACTCAACGTAGCTGATCACAGGTCCCCCAAGCTAATATGTTGTACACCTTTTGCTGTTCATTACCAAGAAATCTACATTCATTTGCGGTAATTTACGATTAATAACGCGAATATACATTCATTTTCGTCATAAAGCGCTCATTAGCGTGAACACAAATTTCATTAGCGATATTTACATCGCCAGTAACATTCAATCGCAAAAATCGACAGTCATTCGCGCCTTTCGTCATTCAAAGGCGAAAAATATACGTTCATCTGCGTTTTCATTCGACCATTAACAAAAAATCGATAAACAATTAGGCGAATTGACAGTCAACTGTGTGCAACACATATTTATTATAACAATATTTATTATAATCTTTATAACAAAGAGTGAAATTCAATAGCATTTATAGACAGTCATTCACACGAATATGACATACATTACTGGGTTTGTACAAGCATTTGCGCGTTCTTTACATTTAATAACGAAAAATCTATTTCAATAAAGGTGAGTCATTTTAAAGTTCTACATAGAGCATTTCGCTGCACTTTGCATTAGCCCTCGATCACCTCACCATTCAGACATCGTGGTAAATATGTTTGCATGAATCGGTACCACTGAGCGCATTTAGCAGGGGTTATAGTACCAATATTTCGCTGCAACGCTTGCAAAAGCAAACGCGTACGGAAAACTCCCAATGCAAGGCCTTCTTGGTCTCTAGCCGCACCCCTATCTCCTATCCGGGCTTGTACTTCTGGCCTTGGGATGTCAGCTTTTATAGCCGCTTTAAGAGAGCTTATTGCCTGCTCCACAATGTTCAAAAAGGGGCTGTAGGGTGGTAGCATTTTCAGCTCTGTATTTGGCCCGGGTATCGCAGGGTTGCGATGTGGTTGCGCTCCATCGTAAATAAATATTACCATCTCGTCCGGGTCGAGATTAAGTCTAGCCTGCGTAAGAAAGTCACTGAACCGCTGTGCGTTCATGCCACCAATAATTGCCGAGTGGAATACAAGACCATTGATTGGTGATATTGCCATTGTTACGGTAATGTTCCTCCCACGCTGCCCGCAGACCTGTCTATAGGCTCGCTCTCCTTGTCTCGCCCTCCCGTGACTTCTTGCGGTCCAGATTGAAGGTATTTTATCATATTTTTTGTCCCAATTTTTTTCTTATTGTAACGCACTATATATTTACAGTGAATGAGACACGTAAAATACGACTATTAGCTTGGGGGACCTGTGTGCAAATTTTTTGGCGTCCGGTCTAGGGGGGAGGTCACGATTTTTGGGGCTTGGGTTTGAGTGGGGAGGGGGCGAAATTTTTGAGGCCAGGGTTTTGCAAAATTGCCGCCCCAAGTAATTAATGACCGCTCCCTTATCCCAAAAATTATAACCTAAAGACTAAGTTCAAACGTCGTATTATCCATGAGTCGTACTCGATCAGGCGGAGAGTTACTCTTCGCCGGATCGTATTGTTTACAATAGAACAATGAGGTAATCTAGCCAATCCTGTTAGGCCTTACGAGCGGGTTTCTACGCACTTTCTTGTTGCTTTTGCCCTCCCCTCCCCCCTTTTGAGGCTCAAGAGAAGTCAGCGGCTTTGCCTATTGCGAAAATAAATCTGAAAATATTTCGGCGAACGACTGGAAATAATTCTGTAGCCTTCAAGTCTTCTCAACTGAAAGAATTGCTGCAAGACGCCTTTTTTTCTACCATCTGTCACTCTTCGCCGGATTTCTTCACACTTAAGCATCCAATTTCAATTTCTAATTGAAGCCGGTGCGTTCTCGAAGATCAAGTGGTGGATGACAAATTTGTCCCGAAGAAAGACATTAACTTTTCAGTTTAGTGTTCAGCATTATAGCTTTTTAAAAGCCATTCTTTGCGGGGGCAGCCATTAGTCCTTGTTAAGCGAATAATTAGAGGTTAAAAGAGAAAAAAACAGCTGTTCCATGAAGGTATAATTCCCAAGAAATCTGACTTATCTGGTAATCGTTCGCGTCTCCTCGACGAGAAATGCGCTCTTCACAGTGAGAAAGTATCCCACCGAAAACAAGTCTGGCGACACAGAAATTATAAGTCTTGGACATAAAACACGAGCCAAGCAACAAAGAATAACGAAGAAAAGGGTAATGCAGGAAAAATCCAAAGAAATAGAAGAATTTAATATTTAAATCAATTTGTAAAAACCGCAAATTCGTTTGAACGGTGCTTGTCAAAAGAGCGGCGCTAGTCGCCAACAAGTGCTTGGGACGATTTTTTTCTCGAAAATTGGATAACCTGCTATGATTTTTTTTATTTCTCGCAAAAAAACTATTAATTTGCTTTTTGAATATATACTGATTTGTTTTCTCATCAGCAAGCTATTACCTCTTTAAGTTTTGGCTTTCATTGCTTCAACTAATCTTTTATTGGCCTAGGAGTAAGCCTCAATATTTTTATCAGATTTTTTTACCACCTTTTCCTATTCAATTAGAAAACATCTTGAATATTTTCAAGAGCTTTTGCATAAATTATGGAAAGTTAAGTAAGTAAAGCTAAGAACGTTCTGGAAATGCAGATATCAAAAAGCACAATTTCCAAATCACCATCACCAGATGAAAGTCTTAACGATTATGCAGATTTTGAAGACAGTGACACTGATGTTGAAAACACTGTTGAGAACACAACAATGATTGAAGAAAATGAGGAAGGAAAAGAAGACAATCCACTGTCATTTCAACGCAGGGTTTGTTTTGTTGGTGCATTACTACTCTGTATTTTCACCATATTTGCCTTTGCATTTCTTATCCCTTGTCATAGAGAAAGTTGCAGTAATCGCAAATGTGAGTTAAAAAATACATGGTCTGTCAACTTTACTGGTCTGGTCCCACATCTACTAAGAGAAATCGAGGGTGTTAAGATTGGAGGCACAGACGTTGTACTTAGTGTTATCAAAAGGCCATTATTTTCTAATGGATCAAAGACTACACTATCAAAGGCTTCATTTGAATTGATGTCATTGAGTAGCTGTGATGGCAAAAAACTTTGGAGTTCCAAATACAATGGCTCATTATCTTTACTTGTCTGTCAGAACCAAGAACTTCAAAATAACATACTCCCAAGATGTCTAGTTCTAGAATCTCCGTCAATCCTCCACTCTATAGATTCCTACACTGGAAAACCAAAATGGGCAGACAACGATATGTGGAAAGTGCTTTCATTCAGAAGAATATATGATGTCAATAATGATGGTACCAGGGATATTGTTATTGCTAGGAATAGTCCTGTTACTACGCGAGCAAAGGACACTGAGGGATATACTATACAATTTAAAGGAACCCTAAGTATTCTGTCTGGAAAAACTGGACAACAGATTGGTAGGAGTGTAAAGATTCCCGGGCATGTGAATGGAACTATTTTGCTGCTTGTCCAGGAAGTGTTCTTCTACAAGCAGTTTGTCCTTATTGGCTCAAAAGATGCAACAAAGAAAACTGGATCTTTGTGGGCAATTGAGGTTAAGGACTTGTTAAGACATGCAACTAGCTCTGGCCCCAAAACCTCTGGCGCTCCATGGGGTTCATTCCATCCCGACCCCAAAACTGGATTCATTCGCATCCTTGATAACCTTGTTATGACAGAGCCTAAGTTTTCTGACCTCAACCACGATGGTGTCTATGATGTGTTCCTGCTGACAACGGACGAAACAAGTGGGGATTTCACAGTGAGGGCACTGAATGGGAAAAATGCAAAACAGCTTTGGCAGAGGAAGCTACCATCTAAAACGATAGACAGGTTGGTCGCCATGCACATAGAACATGAAAAAAGGCAGGATAAAAAGCTAATATATTTATCCATGTATAAAAAAGGACTTTATTTATAATTCCAAAATGACCTTAAAAATCATGGTGTATCACTAAAATGCAATGTTTTGCATTTTATTTTACATCCTATCACTTTAACACATGATATACCATATCTGGAAAAAATTGTCATTTCATGAAAAAAAAGAAAATGGAGTAAATTGTAATAAGAAAAAAATATTACTATTATATTATTTTTTAATAATCCTTTGAAAATGTACTCATGGTTTTTACACTATAGAAACTTATACATGGGTAAATAAAGTTCATGTTTTCTTTCAAACTGCAAATACATAAGGAAAACACTGTTTTCAATTTGCATTATAGGTAGTGATCTTTTTAAAATATGCATAATTTAGTTTTTGCATGAAAAGGGAATCACAGTAGCATGTATCACAGCTGGAAATTATCTTTATTAATGAAATCATTATCTAATGTTCTGCTGTGATGTAGGCTAGGATCAGGAGGTTTCTCCTGGAACCAAAAGGAAAAGCATTGAGCTGTTTTTTTTTTTTTTTTTGCCAATGCCTTTATTTTTTTAAGCTCAAAGGATGTCTCTGAAAAGAGGAGGAAATCGGAATCAAAACAGGTTTAGAGAAGGGAAGAAAGCAGAGACAATAAAAAGGGCAAGAACAAAGGAAATAACAATTTGTCACAAGAATGATTTAATTCATAGGCAGATAAAAGGTTTTTGTAAATATTTCTTTGACATGTTTAAAGCAAAATCTCTAAGGCAATCATAACCTCACCACTTTCAAAATAAGGAAAAGATTTTAAGGGGGGGGGGGGGGAGGAAAGTCAATTAAGCAGATTCAGATGTTTTAATGTGTAATGATTCTGTCCCTGCAGGGCCATTTCTGAGAGTATTACACTTGACAAGAAGCTTTCCCATCTTGGAGTCACACTACAGTTTGCAAACAAAACAGCCGCAGTACTTGTACTGAATGGTCAGACTGGAGAAATCATGTGGACGTTCCACATGGACCACCCCCTCCTTGTACCCCCTGTTGGAATACCCAAAATGGATGGCATCCCTGGGGGCTTGATGCTATGGTTACCTAAATCACAGGTTTTACAGTACTTGAATACAAGTGTCATAAAGTCATTAGATGATAGTAGTGACCGTGCAACAAGGTCAAGCATTGGTGGAAAGCATTCAGGAAGATGGGACTTTGGAGAGGGACTTGGAAGGGTCCGGAGAGATGTCGATAAGGAAACAAGGAAAGCTAAGTTAGAGGAGCTTATCAAGAAACTGTTGATTATTAGGCAGCATGAGAACTTTAAGGAAACTGATATTCAGAGATATGGTGAACTTTCAAGGCTTCTGAATGCTTTCACCAAAAAACAAACTGATAAAGCGGATGATGTTGTTAATGATGATGATGATAATGATGACATGGCGGATCAGGAGCTGAGCTTGGATGAAAAGATAGCTGTTGTTGAAAGACTGAAAGGGATTTTGCTGCAGGAGGTGATAACTCAGGGGCCGACCACCAATAGTGGGAATGATACAAGTACCACAGACTTCAGTGGTGACATGGCTAAAAGATCAGCTCCAAGCCCACTTAAAAGGTTCCTTGATGCTTGGAGAGTGAGACTAGAAAGGGATGCGGCACCTATTCCCAACAATACTGCCGTGACACCTGTCTTTGGGAGTGACAACCCAATGACCCCAGTAAGAGACTCTACATCAACTGCAAATCAAGGTGAAATTACTGAACTTCCATCAGATGCTACACCCACGGAATTTCCTGATACAACTGTCATAACAGATAAACCACCACCCAAGAAGGGTCCTGTTCAGGATGAAATCAAGATGTTACAATGTGAGGTGTGCAGTGCAAGGGGTGGCCATGACCAGTCATCAGCTTTGATTGGCATCTTGTTGTACAAAGAGGATGGTGTTCTTAGGCTAAAAGTTGTGGCAGAGGAGAAACCATTATATTTAGGTGAGGGATATACACCTAATGAAATTGAGGATGATGGTGATAATGTTGATAACAGTGTTGACTATGATGGCAGTGATGATAATGGGGTCTTGTTGTGTTTACTATGAGGGTGATGTTGATAATGGTGTTGCGTATGATGGTGGTGACGAAAATGGTGGTATTGATAATGGGGTGATGTTGTTGACTATGATAATGATTCTGATGATAGTTGTGTGTATGCTAATTGACATGATGTTGATGGCAAAGCTGGTGCTAAATGGCGTTGCGTTAATGATAGTTTGAGATAGGCTGTTTAATGGTTGCGACAAAAGGATTTGTTCAACAAAAATATTTTTTCCCAGCTGCTGAAGCAAAAATCGTTAGTTACGGAATTCTTATGTGTATTCAATCCTAGGACCTTCAGAGTACACACAGCAGTTTGGTGGGGATTTGGATTTCTCTGGATGCGCCAAACTTATACCAAACATCACCCTGAAGCCTGTCATCGCACTGCAAAACAAGGCAACCAGCAAGCTCCAGATCGTATACATTATAGACTATAAAACACAGGCATGTACAGATAGTAGTGGTGTGATAATGAAGCCACAGCACATCATGACAGTTAAGAAGATTGATGTTGCCATGGCAATTAAGAGGTGGGAGGGAAAGGTTAAGTTTGGCGCAAAAGGTGATGAAGTCACAAGGGAGAGCAAGAATAGGAGGAGTCAGATATTTGAGTCGCCATTATCAAAGTGGGGAATCAAGTGATTATTAAAGAAATCTTAAATTATAAATAAAAATATATAGTATTTATTGTTCTAGGAATAGGAATGGGTGTGTCAGGTTGGGGGGTAAAGTTGGAAGAGGGGGATCCAGGGTTTCTTGAAAGGGGGCAGGTAGTACCTTTTAGAAAGGGGGCACCTTTGTCTAAGAAATATAGTGAGAGGTTAGTTTGTGTTTTTGGCTGCCATACATCTAAATACCAATATATACATGAAACATTGAGTTTTTTATCCGTCATAGGTTATAGGATACTTATAATTTAAGAAGATAAAGGGACTAAGTAGTTCGATAGAATGTGAAAAAAATGTCATTGACCGTTTGCCAATATGCAAATTAATGAGTGAGATTTCTTATGTATAATTATAGCATAATTATATCTTTTTATTCAATATTTATTCATTATTTATTATTGAAAATAAATATTTTACCATGCCTCATAACTGGACTGATAACCACAAGAAATCAATGGAACCTCAATAATATGCAGCCAAGGAGGGGGGGAGGGGAGGTATAGGGGGAAGAAAGCACCTGACTTGACTTAAAGATTTGCTCAAATAAAGGAAATTTGCAATGACGAAATATCCCTCACCCCACCCAACTAAAAATTCAAAATTCTGGCTATTGGCCTGGAAATGCAGATATGGCAAAACTTTTTGCTTGAACTGCTTTGAAATGCCATTTCTTTTAAGAAAACATATCCGGAAATGAGACTATAATTTTGGTTTCCACAACAACAGATTTGATTCTCTAATAAACCCTCCTGTCTGCATTACATTAAATTATGTTTTTTTTTGCTTATGAAGAATTACATTTTAAACTACCCCCCAAAAATACAAAGTTTTCTATTAACCCTCCCACCAAAAAAGAATTTAACCCCAATTATTATCCAAGTGCCTCCTGGGATAAGTGCACTTTAAGATTTATACAAAGCAAAAATCAATTTTACTCTTGTGGGTGTTATAGAGAAGGGCTCATTTTCCACCAGCGCTAAAACCTTTTTAAAGGTGGTATAATTAAACTGATTTAAATCTCAATCTCCCAGGAGTGGACAAAACCAAGAACAAAACTGAATAGACTGTGCTGTACACGTTAATAAGTGATCATTTAGCTAGTAAGAATTCAACACAATGAGAAACTTGGAAAGTTATCAGGCAAAGAAAAACCTTGTTTAACTAAACATGGTTTTGGTGTACATGCAGCATTAGTAAACACAAATTCCTGCAAGTGTATGTGGAAATTCTTGACATACACAGCTCTAGGCCGTTAAGGGAAATTTCAGAGCCCCCTTTTCATTGTGAATATTTTTTTTTGGTGCCCCCCCCCCCCCCCTATTAGAACCCCAAAATTTTCTTTCTTTTTCCCTTAGAGTACTTTTTTTTACAGTTTTGGTGGTTAAAAATTATTTTCGGAGCCCCCCTCAATATCTTCCCTCCCCCCCTCGGTGTATTTAATGAACACTCCCTAAAGCTTCCAAATATGGTATGTAATGTTCTTATAAGGAAATGACCAAGCATGCTAGAAAAACAAAAGTTTTCAAAACAAGATTGATTGATATGAACATTTTGGTTCAAGAGGGGAGGGGTGGTGATAAAGCCCTTATAAGGTATGTTTAGCTTGGCACTTATGATTAGGTGTAGTTTAAAATACTGCCAGATAATTAGCTGACATTGAACAAAACACCTGTACTTTCACCTTTTTCGTATTTTATCAAAATCATAAATCATTAAAAGCAACAATGTAATTTACAGCACACACATAAATGTTCCAGTATAGGGCATTCGGGCCCCTTCCCAACACTTCCTTTAGTTTGCTTATTGCCATTATTTTTTTTTCACACTACTTATTCACACCATTACCGGTCACTTAAAGTACCAGTCGTAAATTTTCCAGGCACAGAAGGCAGCGGATGAGGAAGCTATCACATTGTGGAGTATTTTTCTATACTTGTCATCAGTTCTAATAAGTACTATTGGTGATGTTGTTGTCCCTACAGGTAAGCGGGCAAGTTTCTTAGTGTCATATTCAATCTGGTATTTACAGCAAGGATCAAACTGCCAGGAAACCCCGTACATTAATGCACAGAAAACACTAACTCCTCCAAATGCCAGACTTGATGGAGTTTTATACGATCCGGGCATGACCACAGGGCTTAGTAGTGCACCAATACCAGTCAAAACAGATGTTTTGTGCAGACAATTGCCAACTTGGATCCACCGGGCTGTCTCCTCCCCTAGTTTTGTGGGCTCAATAATAATCGTTGTAATACCAGATTCCAGGGCATTCTCAAGCTTGACTTCAAACTCTTCTTGTGCATCTTCTGAGTCGTAAATCTCTTGAATGGTGACACAGCTCCTGGCAAGTTCCTCCTCACTTGGGGAACTGCAAGAAAACCGCTATGAATCAATTTGCATCATGGAATATTAAATACACCATTACAACTCAATCACACAATGCTACACATGGATGGGATCAAATTGTCTTTATTACAACTCAATCACACAATGCTACACATGGATGGGATCAAATTGTCCTTGAGGGTTGATAAAAGTTTAATCAGAAATAATTTTAGACTACACTACAAAATTAATCACCTATTTCGGAATACACATGTTAAATGCTGCCTGATAAAAAAATTACTGTACTCTCATCATCTCTTACTGGTATTACCGGAAACTGCTCTTAGCTGTTATGTCGGTATTTAGCTTGATCAAAGTGAATGAGAGATGTTGAGATAGTATGAGAACAGAGATGCCAACCACTGAAGTTCAAAATACAGGAGATTTTTTTGGGAGTAAAGTTTTATAAATAAGTTCAGAGAAGCCCTATACTGGCTCTACAAAAAGCCAACATATGCCACATATGCAATAAAGACTAAATAATGAATTTGCTTCATTTTCCTCCGCTTACAGTATATAATAAAGGCTAAAAATCTGAGTAATGATTTAACTTTAGGTGGCATATAAAATAACTGAAAAGGGTGAGTTTGTTTTAATACAACAACACAATACCAAACATTTAACTTAAAAATAAAAATGAATATGTTGTTATTTTATTTTTCTTGGAGGTCTATTCACCAAGCCATTTCTTAAGTAAGGAATTGGTTATGTCTAAAGTGAACAGTGTTATCGATCGTTAGATATGAAAACCGATAAAAAATGGAAGAAATACCATTCAGTTATAAGTGACACATATGTAGCATACAACGATCATATGCCGAGGCGAGTACTGAAAGACAGGTTATATAAACCATAAAAAAAAAACAAATCCGTTACTTTAGCACTGTGACTTAAATCGCATATACAAATCTCTTCGAGCTCTGGGAAATTCACCTAATAAGCCTTTCGTTATATTATAAACACTGCTGTGGGTAGGATATTGAAAAGAAATCATTTAAATTTTGGACGCGATTGAAATATCAGTGACATGTCGGCTGAAATCCAAGGCGTTTTCAACTAACGCAATGACGGAAAAGCGAAACTTTGGAGTTTCTGCACTCATTTAAACAACGGTGCAATTTTGGGTTAATTTAGGATGTGAACCCAGCGTTATTCAATAAAGAAATCGTCTATTCTTACTACAACAACCTTTCAACTGACCTTTCTTCTGCGGTAGCCATCTTGTCACCCAAAAGAGCTTGGGGCGAGTACCCAAGCGAGGCTGCCGTGAGAGACTTGCACGAATCTATATTTAGCCCATGACGTCACTGCGAAGTGCAGATCCAAGATGGCCTCCCTATTTGGGGTAAATCCGTTTTCCACCCCAGTTGGACAGAGAATAGGTATTTCCCCCATCATAGCGTTTGGATTTTAGCTTGACATTGTATCTGAGCGTATATTATGAGCGCTAGAAGTCAAATTCATTTTAAGAGTGGTATTGTTTTCGTGAATTCCCACTCGGTGTGTGTTTTATAGTCACGATGGAGGACGGAACGTGAATCTTTTTTTCTCATTCAGAGAGGGCTACCGATGGTGGTTTGGCTTCCGAAGACTGGTCCTTAAACCTTGAGATCTGTGATATTATAAACGAGACCGATGAAGGGTAAGTCGTTCGTGATCTCCTCTCCTACCAACACCCCACCTTTTTTCCTCCTCCCATTTGAAAGCCTCAATACGAAAACTAAATTGTTTTCCTCGCTAATCTAATAAATATCATCTTTTAGTCAAGACATGCATTATTAATTCTGCCGATCTTGCTTTTCGTTTTACAGCCCCAAGGATGCAGCAAAAGCGATACGCAAACGCCTGACGAACAACAAGAATTTTAAGAGTGTACTTTTGACACTTACTGTAAGCTCAAATACAATCATTTAATTGTTATGCTTGGAGGTTGAATTAGTTAAAGACGGCTTGATGGGGGATATTTTAGTATTTTCGTTGTAGGTATTTTATTTATTTATTATTAGTTTATTTAACTTCTTTCGACGTGTAACATTTCTTCCAAATGGGCATATTCCATTTTCAGATTCCAACGCCTGCTTGACACAAGAAAATTAAATCCCAAAATTTTAGTCGGAGCCCTGGCTTAAAATAAATTTCATGCAAATATTATTAAGATTTGTGTATTGTGCATAAGCTTGCTAGAATTTGCAAGCAGTTAGTGTAAACCAAAGCTTACAAATCAGCCATAAAAGATCAAGCATGTCGTATATAGGTATCATCTGATATGTTTTTTTTTTAAATCTAGACCAAATGGCTTTTCTTTAACAGGTATTAGAATCATGCATCAAGAACTGTGGCCACCGCTTCCATGTTCTAGTGGCAAAGAAAGAATTTCTTGATGAGATGACAAAACTTCTCAGTCCAAAAGTAAGGAATGCTGTATTTCTTAAAGCTCATTTTGCTCATTAATATCAAACATACATTAATGAGTAAAAGTATTTTTTTTAAAAGAAGGCTTATTAACTGTGTTCTACCTAATCTATAAAACCATGGGGCCAAACATGCCATAGCCCGTTCTCTTAAAATAGCGGGCTATGGCATGTTTGCTTTAAAAATATAAAGGAAAATATAAGAAAGTACATGGAAGAACAATGAATCCCAACCTTTCTTGAAATCCTTGCTTTAGCTCTCCAATTTTGAAATTCCTTGATCAGCCCCTGACAATACAATGCCATGTATGGTCCTCTCAACTATTTTATCTTATCTTCACAGCTAAATCCTCCACAGGTTGTACAAGAGAAAATTCTGTCACTTATCCAGGACTGGGCTGATGCCTTCAGAAATAGCCCTGACATGAGCGCTATTCTCCAGACTTACGAAGGCCTTCGCTCACAAGGTTTGCTGTGTTACATTGATAAGGGGAGGGGCTGTATGGAGCTCAACCCCTTTTGATTTGTGGATGGGATATGTTAAAACTGGGCTTAAAAATAGCAAACAAAGAAAATAAACAAAGATCTGTTAATGGGCCTATACTTTGTATTCAGCAAAGGTGTTTTAGGATACAGTTTATAAATCCTAGAAATAAGTCTTCTAATTGTTTAAGAGTTTGTTTGAAATGTTTCATTGCAACAGTGGATATCTTGATGACATGATATTTGTCCTTTTTCTTCCAGGCATTGAATTTCCACCAAAGGATTTGGACACCCTGTCACCTATATTCACCCCACATAGGGTAGGTACCCTACAACAATCACCAAACTCACCAATCACCAAATCCACCAATCACCAAATGCACCAATCACCAGATCCACCAATCACCAAACCCACCAATCACCAAACCCACCAATATTCACCCCAACATCCACCCCTAAACACCCACCCCACAGACAGTAATTATTCACCCATATTCACCAAACAGAGCGTAGGTATTCACACATAATCAACCAATTCGCCCATGCCCCTCAAAAAAGGCTAGTTGTCCGACCTCGTTCGCCCCCTGTCCCATAGTTAACCCCACCCATACTAACATAATCACCCTACATAAGCTATACCCCCATATTAACCCCAAATGGGGTAGTTATCCACTCAAAAGTGAACAGAGCCACAGGGAAACAGAAGCCCAGGAGGGTGTCTTATTTATTCATAAGAATAAATTCATGGTTAAAGTACATGGATTCATCAGTCATGCACATTAAGAAAATTTTTTTATTTTATTTTGTACTATGCATCAGTCACTTCTCACTCTAATGAATTTTTGTTTTTTTGCGGCTGTCAATTTGTTGTGGAATGTGGAATGATTTATTTCATGTTTTTTTTTTCAATGTTGATGGGCCGGCCCCCTGACGTGGACAGGTGTTTCGTGGTGCACATAATTCACCTTTGCATTTCATTTCATTTTGCATTTCACTTGCCTTTTCTCTTATGTAAACCTTCCATATGCAAGTACAGTACAACTGAGCGTTCTTTTTCATGCTCTGTAGAGTTTCACTTTTTTTAAATGTTTTTGTTACAATGCTGTACAAGTATTATTTTCAGCTATACAGTCAGTGTTTTGTTATTTTAGCCACCAAAGATCATGGTATTCAGTACTTATATAAATCTACAATATTTGTCAGTTATGTGTGGTTATGTTATATTGTTCATACAGTATTACAAATATGTGACGACTCACGCGAAAATGTACCTTAGTGTTTTCCGCAAGTTTGGACAAACTCGTGCCCGTTTCACGGAAAGCTCGTGGCCTTCTCGCAGAATGCTCGCGCTTTTCTCGCGGACTGCTCGCGCCTTAATAACGGGAAGCTCGCGCCCATCTCGCGGAACGTTCGTACCTAAATAATGGAGAGATCGCGCCTATCTCGCAGAACGCTCGTGCCTTGACAACGGGAAGCCTCGCAACTTGCTAAACACAACTCGCGGGTTGTATCTTATAGACGACATGGAATAGCGACCAGCAAATTGATCCTTAGTCTTTGTCTAGAATTTGTGTTGTTACAGCTTTTTTAGAAGAGTACCCAAGCACCTTGACAAACTTTCACAGATCGTACTCGCTCTCGAATCGCACAGAAATAAATACGAAATAGTTAGTCTGGCGATTTAAGGACAATTTTGTTTAAGTTACTAGAGATAAGTAGTGTATTCGGGGAATAAGAATAAGTCTTTTCGGTGACTGCTTTTTTTTAAACAAAGGGTTACCGAAGCCCGATATCAAACTATCCCTGATCGTTCTAGCACTACTGAAAACGAAAGGAAATATGTCATTACCTAGTGTTGTAATTTGGCGGAACAATTTGGTGTAAGTAACGTAGGAATTCTTAATGTATTGGGTAATAAAGGCGAAATGCGTCTCGGAACTGGTATCGGTTTCGAGCTTCACCTATCACGAAGATCTCAATTCCAAATGAGATCTTTGTTATATATTATTATCCCCAAAAAAGATTCCCCGATATGTGAGCTTTCTTTTGAAATAAAGATTAACACAATCGCTACATTGCTCCATTAGATAGAGCCGAACACAAACCAAGGAAGTGTTGCTGTTCGAGTGTCTTTGTTGAAAAACAACAACATATTAACCTGTCGCGTCTGCGGCGAATAAATCACGCCGGTTTATGTTTGCTCAAAAACTTGCGTATTAAACAGACCCCTGAAAAAAGATTCCCGATATGTGGGCTTTCTTTTGAAAAAAAGATTGACGCAATCGCTACATTGCTCCATTAGATAGAGCTGAACGCAAACCAAAGAAGCGTCGTTGTTCGAGTGTCTTTGTTGAAGAACCATGATATATGTTTATAAGTCGGTGGCGAATAAATCACGCCGGTTTACCTTCGCTTAAAAAATCGCGTATCAAATAGATACCACAAAAAGATTGTCGCAATCGCTACATTGCTCCAGCAATGCAGTAGATGTCTATCGCGTTTCACCGACTTTGGAAATCGAAAGATTCAGCCCTTTTGCTGATTGTTACGTTATGTGCTCGCGACTCAACAACAAAAGGCTCGCGCCCGTTTTGCAAAAGCTCTCGCCTGACTTGCAGAACGCTCGCGCCTGTCTCGCGGAACGCTCGCGCCTATCTCGCGGAAAGCTCGTGCCTATCTCGCGGAATGCTCGCGCTTATCTCCTGGAATGCTCGCGCCCGTTTTGCAGAACGCTCGCGCCCGTTTCGCTGGTTAATTCGCGGAATTGAGAAGCTCTAAGGTACGTTTTTGCGTGAGTCATCACATACTTTATTTTAAATTACTCCATCTGCAATATCTGACGTGTTATTACACAGTATACAGTATTTGTAAATGGTCTATAGTTGTCAATTTTGTGTGTTATGTTATATTGTGTTTTTAAAAATATTTTTGTTAAAGAGGAATTTCTCTTTTAAAATATTTATTTGATTTATTGTTCCTTTTGTCATTTGATTTCCATATGCATTCTGTAATATTGAAATAACTAAGGCTAATCCCATAATCGTTATTGCTGAAAATCTTCATCTTCATGGAAATTTCTAGACAAATTAGATGTCTGGTCAGAGTAGCATTTTTTATCATAATTGATTTGACAATTTTATTTGTGTATATGAATCATATTTAAGTTGCTTCTAGTCTGAGTCTACAGTCTGTAAATAATTTTTAGTTATCAAATACACAGACAACACACTGTTTATCCCTTTTTTAATATTGAGCTTTACTCTTATTTTAAATATTTAAAAACTATAGAATTCCACAAAACAAAACAGACTTCTGTACAGAACAAAATATATAGGAGTTCATAATAAAAATAATGGTCATAAAATGGGTTTATTTATGGCTATTGATATTTAGAATTATGCATTGTATTTTTTTCAGACTCAGCCAGAGAGACCAGCAACTGCCCCAGGGAGTGTCTCTCAGGTAAAGAGAGTGAGGGGAAGGGAGGGATAGGGAGGGCTAAGAGTGTGGCTTGGGTTATACACATGGGGTTCTGGTTTTGCCACTTTTAGCACCAAATAGTCATCTTTCATAAAAAAATGTTGATCAACTACTCCTTTGTTATTGTTTATAAATGAAAATGCATTGGTTTTTTGCAAGAAAACTTCAAAATAACTACGAATGAAGTCTGGTATATTATTGACAGTATTTGAAGATATCATGGTTAATTGCTTGTATTAGCCGATGGAAATGGATTGTGTGCCTCTGCATTGAGCGGGAGCATAAAATGGCGGTGTGATTGGCCTTCTTTATAGAAAGCCACTCACAACACCATTTTATGCTCCCACACAATACCAAGTGACTTAAGTTAATTCAAGCAAGTGACTAAAACTATCAATCAAATATCATCAATAAAGTATCAGACTTTTATCGTGGATAGTAATTTTGAAGTTTTCTTGCAAATGAACCACTTTATTTTCAATTGTAAACAATAACAAATGATTGCTTCATCGAAATTCTTTAAATAAAGGCATCTGAATTGGAGACCTATATTGAAATAAATCTCAAACCCCTCTTTGGATTGGCAACCCCACAACAACCAACAACCCAGGCCACTAAAAC
Source organism: Nematostella vectensis (assembly GCF_932526225.1). NCBI lineage: Eukaryota > Metazoa > Cnidaria > Anthozoa > Actiniaria > Edwardsiidae > Nematostella > Nematostella vectensis. The sequence goes on along the minus strand of NC_064045.1, from coordinate 10,245,729 downwards.
AAGCTTTTTTTACAGTCTCCGCCTCAGCAGTCACCAGTCCATGCTCCCGCCCCAGTGGCCTCTGCGCAGCAGCCTCCAATCAGTATGATGGGACCTGTCAACCCTACCCCTGAGCAGATGGCAAAACTCAAGTCGGAGCTTGACATCGTCCAGGGTAACGTTCAAGTGATGTCTGAGATGCTGACTGAGATGACTCCTGGCCAGGAAGAACCTGGTGACCTGGATTTACTACAGGTACAGAGGCCTGTATCAGGCCCGTACCCAGGGGGGTGCAGGGGGTGTGAACACACCCCCCACAACGGCCGAAGGTCCACTTTCGGTTCTCAATAGACGTGCTATTTATAGACAAAACTATAAAGCATAAGCTAGATCACTCTGGTATGTAGCCAAATCCGACAGTAAACATCTTGGCAGATACTGCAAAGGCATAAAAAAAATCCCTTAAAAATTCACCCCCCCCCCCCCTACCCCCACTCCCCGGAAAAATTAGGCCCACTTTTTCGGATTCCGCACCCCCCAAGGAAAACCCTGGGTATGGGCCTGTGTATCTATCTCTCTGTTCCTCTGTCCATCTTTTAGTCATGTTAGGTTAATCTGTTAGCATGCTTATTAGTCTGTCTATCTGTCTAATGGTTTTTTATTGAATCTGATTATTTGTCTATCTTTTTTTCAAAAGTAATCTTTTGTTTATTCAATTTACTATCAGAGTATGTTTAAGAAGACATATTTTTTTTTCTTTTCTTACAGGAATTAAACCGCACCTGTCGCGCCATGCAGCAAAGGATCATGGAACTACTGGAGCAAGTTGCTAATGAAGAAGTGATAGGGGAACTGCTTAGAATTAATGATGACTTGAATAATGTGTTTATACGATATGACCGATATGAGAGATTCCGCCAGGCACAGTCCACGCCGTCTACGCCCACTGAGCCACCACGCCCAGCTGAGCCTCCAAGGCCGTCACCGGCTGCCACCGCCCACCCTGTGATGCCTCCTAGGCCACAGGTAGGAAGAAGAAAGGAAACGAAAAATATACCATGCCTACCAAATGACCAGTGAACAGAAATTGTACAAAACACTTCTGACTGAAAAAAAAAATCCTGCCCTCAGTCTTAATTCCTGCACAAATATGGTGTATTTTTTACCCTAGAACATGACAATGGTCACATTTGAAAGCATACTAAAATATGATCATTGTTTTCTGGTTCTTCAGGTTCCTCCTCCCCCTGCGACTGAAGTGTGAGTATGTACTTATTATTGTGCACAAGAGTAATTATAAATAGTAAAAATAAAGCCCTGCTACTATAGAATGTTAATTACTCAATTGAAACAACACACTTATTTATAAGCTCAATTTGACCCCATGATATTGGGTTTTGTGTGCTGATGCCAAATCTTTTTTTCTTCATTTTGTCTTTAGTGCTGATGACTCGTTGATAAACTTTGAAGAAGAACCTTCAGCTGTGGCAGTTGCTGGAAATGACGGCCTGCCGGCACAGCTCCATGCCCTGAGTAAGTGAAATTAGAATATGAAAGAGAGAATTCTAGTTTTCTTATAGAATAGTCCAAAGCCAAGAGAGGGACCATCGGGGGTAACCTTAATTGAAAAACAAGATTTATTTGCGAAAATATGAAAAATTTAAGGTCAACCCAGCCTTTGAAGCTGACCCCACTTAGTGGTTGCCATAAGACTCCTGTATAGAGGCATCTGCATGCTCAACCCAAACATTCCATACTGATAAAGTTTTGTCCTAGATCTGGTCAAAGAATTTCACAGACAGTTGAACTTATTTTGACCCTTTTTTTATCATATTGGAGTTTCCCACTATACAGGGCTTTATGTGCTATTAAAATTAGATTATAAAGTTAAATTGGCCACATAATTATTTTGACAAGATCAGGGTCAAAATACATCATCAGTATGAAATCAGTTTCTGTTCAGTTTTTCATCATCAGTTTTCATTGAGTGTGTAGACTCCTCTTTTTGAAAGTCCCTTTCAGTAAGCACTTAGTGGTGTCAGCTTTTACAGGCTGAGGTCGAATTGAGCTAAAAATCTGCAGAAAATAGATGTTTTTTCACAGATTAATAGCTCTGATACACTCTAGTTTGCTAGAGTGTATCCATTTGAACCTCAGGCACAGTTAATTGAACCCTTAGTCATATGTGAAATGCTTTTTTTTAATATATATATTATTCTAGCTTTGAATGGAGTCAAAATACAAACTAAAAGCAAAGCACAAACCCTTGAAGAGTCAGTGGGGAAAGACGATGACTTTGACATGTTTGCTCAGTCAAGACAGAGCACATTTGAAGAGAGCAGAAAAGGGTGCGTTGATTTAAAATTGTGTTCTGTATCGAAGCTCATCCCTCTCTTAAATGAATGTTAATTGAACAGACTTATTTAAATTTATAGCACAAATACCATCAACTGGTTTAGTTATTTTACTAATGGGCTGTATTTCTGTTTAGTGGGGCATCCTACAGTGATAATGCCCAGCTCTATGACCGTGCCATTACAGACTCCTTGAGTCTGGAACAAGCAAAACCCAAGCTAGAAGAAGTTAAGGTAAATACCCTGTAGCAGCGCAATTCTAAACTTTGACTTCTTTGGCAATAACCGAAGAAATAGAGATAGTTGAAAATAGTCTAGAGAGGTTTTGAGAGAGATTTTAGAGAGGATTTGGTATTTGTACTTTGCAAATAGTTTGCACCAGGGGACACTCTCTTTAAAAGCACATAATGCTCATTAAATAAATTTAAATTATAAGGGAGGCCATGATGGGTGTGGAAATCAGCGATTTAACCTCCAAGCAAAAATGGATAGTCACAGAGAATTGCATCCCTAAATCAGAAGTTCAGATAGCAGACCAGTAAGAAGGATGTAAGGCATAGCACTTGGAAAATGTTGTTAGTAAGACATGCATATGTGACTTTTTATGAGGGATTCCCCCCTCCCCCACCACGAGTTTGCAGTGTGGTAGTCTTGTCTGTTTCTGGTATACCCTTTGGATTGGTTCAGATGTTATTGGAATAGGTATTTATTGATTGATTTCTCTCTTTTTTTATCTTTCATGAACACTGTACAGACATCACAACCAAGGTACAGTATGTGTACGTACATGTTAGAAATGTCAAATCTCCCATTTTCCTGGAAGTCCTCTGGATTTTGGCCTTGACTTCATTTTTTTTTCAGATTTCAGTAAAAATCCCCTGGTTTCTCAGCAGATTGAAGAATAAATGAATAAAATAAAATTTGTAAAAAAAGAATAAAATAAGATTTGATATAGTGTGGGAAGGTATCCATTTCAATGATTTGGTGAAGATTTGTAAAACTTTGGGAATTCTTTTTCAATACTTAATGAAAACAATAGGGCTTTCCAAGGCTCTTGAGTGTTTTGAAACCAAATTCCACTGAAGACTTATTATTGTATGTTTCAACCCTCCCACAGGAATCCCATCAGTCATTATTGTTTTGCCCTAACAGAGAGATCCCATTACTCATATTGCTTCACTGACACCACAGGAGTCCCATCATAAAAGCGTTGTTTTATGCCACCACAGCAATCCCATCACTCATAGTATTATTTAACCCCAACACAGGAATCCTGATGCATCAGAAGGCTCCACTACCCCCAAACCACTGTAACTATAAGTTTTTTTTAATTATTTTGCACAATCCTTTTTTCAGAGTGTCCAACCTGACTTTATTATAAACTGATCCCCTGTGCTCAAATAAAAGCATTCATTCAAAATGTTGTGTTGTTGTCCAGCGATAACAACTGTTGAAAAAGTATGAGCAGTGAAAAAAAATGTTTTTTTTCTCATTTTTATTTCTGAGAGAATGGAGTCAATATGGACATGATGGAAAAACCTGGAATATTTGCAATTCTAGATAGAGAAAGAAGACACAGTTTCTTTCAATGGCCATCTGTTCCTTAAATTATGAACTGATTTTCAAAACTCAAATAACGCGAGACCAAAATGCACATACCAAGATTTTGGGTTTTTAAAGATATTATTTTCCTTGATCATCCTTGCACTATGTGTGGGCTCAGGGATAAAAAGCTCAAATTCCAATGACACTTTACAAAAAGTCGCATCAATTTTGAAAAAGTCGCACTTGATATTTTGTTTGCTATTACTAAGTACTTAGAGAAATTTTCCGCCTTATTAGATGTGAAATGGGCTTAATATTTGACCGTCATGTCATGTTTTTCAGTCATGTTGTCAATATGTGGTTCCATAAAAAAGATACATTTTTATTGTCAATTGTGTTCTCATTAGGAACAGGGGTTTTAACCAATTTTGGAATAATACTATCGAAATCTGGAGGGTTTGACGCTCTGATTGCTTGTAAACACTGCAAGCTAATGTTAGCCTGATTTGCATTGAATTATTTATCCTTAGTTTCTGCTGCTTCTAACATGTAATTAAACATCCTGTATCACAAATTTAAGTGCTTTTAACACTAATAGTTGCAATGTAGATGCTTTACTATTGCTCTGAATCTAATTTTAATCTTTTAATTTAAAGTTTCCCTGAAAGCAGTGGAAGAGAGTCTTCCAATTTTTATCCCAAAAAAAGTTAAAGTTTCCCTCAAAGCTTCACTTCCCGGCCACCTGTTTATTTTTAGTACCATTTATCATCTTTGGACATTATCTGCCGATATCCCAGCTGCCAAATTGGGTTTATTAACTAAATATCAAGCATGTGTTATGGCATGATGACCCAACGTGGTTATCAATGTTGTTGATTTCTCTTCCTTTCATCCAAGTGCCATGGAGAGTGTAGAGGCGTGGCTCGGCGACGAGGACAAGGAGGATGGGCAAGTCAGCGCAAGTCAGGGAACACTCAGCAGTCAAGGTACCATGTTAAAACCAGGTGGTTGATGGCCCCTTTCTCTGACTGACATTTAAACTGGCATTTTCACCAGTTTACTTCTGGGCGATTACGTAACAATCTCCAATGGTTTTTAATGGAAAACGCATAAATATTTTAAAATTGTGAAAGCAGTTTGTGTATAAGAATTTACTTGAGGATGTGATATTTTAGAGCGGATTGCCAGTTAAATAGCACTGACTCAAATAGATTCTTTTGTCTCTTTGACAGTGCAGCTTAAAAGGACCTAAAAAAATACTTGGTGTGTTATTCGATATATAGAATGTTGCTGTGCCTTACATATGTATCTAAGGTTTGTTTGTTTAAATTTTAGAGGGGGGGATTTCATTGGAAACCTGTCAAGAAGTAAATTGGTTGGCCTCTTATCAATTGTTGTTGATTGCCTTGGGGGAAAGGCTATCAAATAATTTTGTTAGTAGGAAAGGGGTAATCCTTTCTGCTGGAACATCTTTCTGTTTTCATGTGGATGTGTCAACCATGCTGCTGTTTAATTCTCAAATCTAATCTACATAATTTTGCAAAATAAGGGATCTTTTTTACAGGATCTTTATTAAGCATTGACAAAACAATCTTCTTTTGGTCACCAGATTTTGATGATTTCCTTGCCCAGCGTGCAGCCTCAGGCGGTCAGAGGTCTGGTAGTGTGAAGGAACGCGGGGGGTCAGGTCGGCCCCCTCAACGACAGATGCAAATGGAGCAGACAGATGAATTCTTCGGACTCTAGAACACAGGCTACCCAACAAACCACCTTGAATGCACCCCCAACAAGCACTGGTGGAATATTTAAATGGGAACAAAACAAAAAACAAAAAAAATTTGCACTTAATATTGAGTTGTTTTGCGGGACCATTGGTATGGTAAACCAAGACATTGGCAAGCTTCCTGTTAAAGGTTAAGCTGAAATCTGATTGGTCAATTAAATCTGTAATTAACCAATCTAAAGTGACATCAAGGTGATGTCTTTGGCATCAAGATGGTCAATTTATTCAGGTGAAAATATTGATGGACGAATTGCAATAATGCTAAAGTGCTGTCTATATCTAGGTTAGGACGTAGAAAGAAATATGAAAAAACCATTTTATTTAAAAATACTTAATGTTGTACATGAGTAAAGAGAAAAGTTGTAGTCAAAATATAGTGTAACCCCCATAACTCAAGCTAGAGTAATCCATTCTTCTTGCTGTTTCATACTGATTTTGAATTTTTTCGGTACTGATTTTAAATAATCAAAATCCCCAACCAACTCAAAGTGTCTTTTGTCTCTGGATGGTTAGCAGGATTCAACTCTATTACTATTGTAAGATCTGAGATTTGGGAAAGTTTTAATTAACCAGGGACCATGTCTCTTGATAAATCAATTTGCTTCAGACCTGTGGTTGAAAGCATCTCCTTTTTTTTCATCTCAGGCTTTTCTGTACTTTTTTATTATTGAATAATGGTATATTAACTACATCAATAATGCCCTTTACTCAGATAAGAAGCTCTGTTTACATCTTGCTTTGGGCCTACTAATGCCTACAAGACCAAAGACTTGTTAACCGTACAATATTATCTAATTATGTTACAAAGCTGTCAACTCCACCGTATTAGGCAGGTGTCACAAGATTTTGAACTTCATCACAAGCCTCATTTTTGTGAGACATACTTTCTCCGTAATCACCCACATTAGCTCTTTTGAGTTTTTTCACATATTCACTGTATTTCCCCTGATCTCACAAGATTTCGGCCCACGATGGGTTGACAAATCAGTGGCACTACCTGTGTACAATAACCTTGGTATTGTAATGTCAAATAAAATCATGATACACCACCATTGGTTGCTTTCGAATGCAGACATTCTTGCACATTTTGTGTTGGTCTAATAACAGGATTCAGGTGTATACCAAGGATTTGCTTAGCAGGAGTGTACAGTAATAGGTAGCATACAGAAAAAGATAGTAATTACCAGGATCCCTCAATATGAAATTACCTACTTTTCAGCTGTCTAGGTGCTGCATGCATACTCATACACCCTGTATCAGGCCTTCAAAATGCATGTGGTCCATGAATAATTTTTATTTAAATTTTGTCCTTGACTGTTTTATCGTGAAGGTCACTAAAGTGCTAACTGATTACTGAGCTGTAGTGGGCCGCAGAATATTTGGGGGGCATGATATATTATAGCCGTAGCAGGCCTCGAATTCTTTGTGGGGGGGGGGGGGGTACAATATAACAACAATGGGAACAATGGGGGCACAGCCAAGCCCTTACTGGTCATTTCCTTATTTTTTTTAAAATATTGGGAGGGGGGGGGGTAAGTGCCCCACCCCCCACCCCCCTGCTACGACGCTGTATATATTGATAAAGAAAATATTGTGGAGACAACCCACCCCCCTTGTGGTTATTTCTATTTTTTTTTTTAATGGTGGGGGGAAATGACAACCCTGGAATAGGCAACTTGCAATAAGAAATCTTGTGACTTTCTGGTAGAAATGATGACGCCCCCACCCTCCGTTTCCCCCTGAGTTACTGCCTTGTGCATAAAGTAGAAAATGTGGCGATATAAAATTTTTAAACTCTCGCACAACAGTGTTTTTAGGATGCTTTTAGTTTGCATTTATTTTATTATTTTCAAGAGTTTGACCATTGACTTTGCAGTGTCCAATTGGAAACAAAACTGGCCTGAGATATAAGGCCCAGAATCCCAGAATCTTTTAATTCCTCTTTTCCAATTCAACAGCTTCTTTGTTTGTTTTTTCTATGAGAACCCTGTGCTGTAGCTTCTTTATTAGAAATGAATGTGTACAAATATTTGGTTCACGCAAAAAAAAATGTACTTTACTTTTTTGAATATCGCGCGTTCTAGCTGTCAGTTCTAAATTTGGTTTTCTATTGTCTTGAATTCCACCAATCGCTAGGCCGGATATTCTGCGCAGCTTGATCCCAGGTCTTGCGCACCCCGCACATGTTCCTTTTGAAGGACTGTTGTTTTGGTCGAGTGTCACGAATTCGGCTGTTCAAAGCGCAAAACCTCCCCTAAATCCCCTAGAAAACCGCAACGGACTCCCCTATCCGACCACAAAATGGTCAGTTGTATTCATCTAAATCGCTTCAAAAAAGCCAACGGCTTGAAAACCTACAGAAAAATCCACACGCACTTTATTTCATGTAGTTCTCGTGAGGCACTAAAACGCAAGGTAACGATGTGTCCAAGTATTTTTTGGTGAATGTCTGATTTTTCTTGCTTTCCCTTAGCTGAATTCTCTGTATCTTTTTGCAGGCATCTTCGTGTTTTTGCCACGGTTGTGGTACCTATTCCTGCCGCTTGCATTCCTGTTTATCCTGCGTTTATTTCGGATGTTACACCGGTAGTCGACATATTCAACAACATGCGCGAACCACTGGCCATTCCTTGGGTGAGAAGTCGACTTCCTAGAGATTCTATTCTTTACAATTTATATTCAAATACTCCCCCTTTTTGCTCCTTTTCAGCTATTGATCTAAACCATGGGACTGTGTACTGTTTTATTTGCGGTGATTACAAATATGATAAAGATTTTGATAACATCAACCGGGATCAGTACAGGAGAGCGTGGAGAAAACTTGGTGAGTCATACGAGACATGTACAATAAAAGAACACAAATGCAATATTATGGTCCCTGGGGGGAAGTCTTTTTATTTGGGATCATCATGTTGGAATAGCAGCCTTTGAAACTATTCTAGTCACCTCTCTGTGGCAATACAAAAACTTCCGGCATGAAATTTATTGCATAAGTGAAAAGCCATGTTTTGTTTACGTTTTGATAATTTCACATGCAAATCTTGAGTACTGTAGTTCTTAAATTTCTATGATTTTCGCAAATCGCCTTACCGAAAATAATAGACAATAAATTATAGGTGTAAAACGATATCATAGGATAGGTACTATTTTTTTATGAAAATGGAGCTGGTGGAATTTATAGAAGGGGGCATGTGTAATGATGAGTGCCCACTCACCCCTAAAATACAGGGGTAATACATGCTCAAAGATATGCGTCTTTTAAGGTAAATTAGAATTTCAAGCAGCACCCTTTCCATGATAATTAAATGAATGGTTTACTAGTACAACAATAGAACTTTCCAAAACTGAGTATGCATTTATTCTTACATATACAGAACTGATTTTTATATAGTCTTATAATTGTTTGGCATACTTTTCTATTTCTTGATTTAGTGATATAGAAATTATAAGGTTCTTATTATGTTCTCATAGAAAAGAACCTATTTAGCTGGGAGAATTTAAAAAAGCTATTGGCTAAACTGCAGAATACCCGGCCACTTATTTGCATTTTCTTGTATTTACTGCCTCGTTCTATAGAAATCGAGGTGTGAAGTCTCATTGTTAACTCTTTGTAGACGGGTATTCTGCAGTTGCTCCAAGCTATTAACAGGAAATTACTTTTTCAATGTCTAAGTAAATTAGACTGATTTTTTTATATCAAGGTATACAGCAGTCTTACATGAAATAGAGGGTAAATAAATAGTACAGAAATGTTCTTTACATTGCCTGAGGCACCAATGTCCACAATTTCCAGGTAATGGCTGCGCTAAGTTCTTGCCATGGGAACCTACCAAGTCAGAGGTGAAACTTTTCCTGGAAAACCCAAAGAAAGTTAAAATAACCAAGAATTCTACTATAGGTATGAGACCTCTACCAATGAATTGTAGATATTTCCATCGTCGTTATCACAATCATCAAAATCATCATCAACATCATTCCATAATATATATATATATATATATATACGCATAATTATCAATTGGGAAATCAGTTGAGTTTCACATTAACAGTCTCAATTCAACCAGATCAGTATCATTGTCAACATTATCACCATTTTCACCATTCTTCATCATCATCATACGATTACCGAGTGTCAAGTATTTAATTAGGGCTTAACCCTAACGAGTGGAGGTTATGACACTTGTTGCCGGTACTGAAACAACGCACACCATCATGACTCCAAAAACAATATTACCCAAGTCAGACCCACTAACTTGTTTCCTATCCCATTCGATTGTCTCAGGATTACGAGGGCTCATCAATCTCGGCAACACCTGTTTCATGAATTGCATAGTGCAGGCACTCACCCACACACCCCTGCTACGGGACTACTTCTTGTCAGATCAGCATAACTGCAAAGGAGATGCAGGCACTTGTCTTGTCTGTGAGATGGGGCTGCTGTTTCAGGAGGTACTGATCAACACAGTGGTAGCTGTTGCTATGTATGTGCAGATAGTTTTGCACACAGAAAAATGGAATGCAGGGCCCAAAAAATGTAGATGTTCCTTAGGAAATGCAGTGCATTGTGTTTGGCAGCAAATATTCAGAGATCACTGGTTGTAACCATGAAATTCAAGGCCTTATACCAGTAAGACATTTATTTTAGCTTGAAAAATGTTTAAAACAACAAACAACCATTTGGTTGTTTGAAGTTTACATATGGGCTAGCCCTTATCAATAATTTTTTTTATTCAAATATCCAAGACATTTATTTTAGCTTGAAAATTTAAAAAAAAACTTTCATTTGGTTGTTTGAAGTTGACCTTTTTTTCCCTAATCTGCACTGCAGAGTTGGTGTCTATTTAAGGGTAATTTCTTGATCAGAGTCCTTTCCTGGAAACCAAGTATCTGTCATATGGTCAATTCCAGGAGTATCGTATACCTGAAATTTGACAACTTTTTGGCCAATGGCATTGATTTTTGATCCACCATGTTCTACTCTTTCCAGTTTTATTCTGGGCAGAAAGTTCCCCACTCTCCCTTCAAGTTGTTACACCTCGTATGGACACATGCCCGTCACCTTGCTGGCTATGAACAGCAGGATGCGCATGAGTTCTTTATCGCAGCCTTAGACGTCCTGCATAACTATTGTAAAGGTGCGTGATGTTTATCTATAATAATTAGCATTTGGTATGTATTTAAAGAGGTGTATATTATCATATAAATACCCTTGCTGACCACCCACCCCTCCCTTATTACTCTTCTCTCCATCCAACCCCCCCTCCCCTATCCTAAATTATTGTGCACGTCTGATTTGTCCTCTTTGCTATTCTTGTTGCAGAGGATGCTCCAGATAAACTTTATCATATAAATACCCTTGCTGACCACCTACCCCTCCCTTATTACTCTTCTCTCCATCCAACCCCCCCCTCCCCTATCCTAAATTATTGTGCACGTCCGATTTGTCCTCTTTGCTATTCTTGTTGCAGAGGATGCTCCAGATAAACTTGCTGTGAAGCCAAATAACCACAACCAGTGTAACTGTATTATCGATCGCATATTCACAGGCGGCTTACAATCAGATGTCATATGCCAGACCTGCAAGTAGGTGCAGTTATGTTTGCTAAGGGGTGGACTATTACATACTTTGGGGAGGGGTGTGGCTAGGGGGCGAACAAGTCCCCCCTCCCCCCAAAAAAAAATTTGGGCAAGATCCAAGATCAATGGGCTTTCCTATTTTAAGATTGATGTCCATTTGTTAATACCAGTAATACTTGTTATTTGTACCACTAATACTTGTTGTAGTTATACCAGTATTTCTTGTTATTTATACCTCCCGTAATTATTGTTATTTGCACCACTAATGCTTGTTATTTGTACCAGTAACTCTTGCTATTTATACCACTAATGCTTGCTATTTGTACCACTAATGCTTGTTATTTGTACCACTAATGCTTGTTATTTGTACCACTAATGCATATTATTTGTACCACTAATGCTTGTTATTTGTACCACTAATGCTTGTTATTTGTACCACTAATGCTTGTTATTTGTACCACTAATGCTTGTTATTTGTACCACTAATGCATGTAATTTGTACCACAATGCTTGTTATTTGTACCACTAATGCATGTTATTTGTACCACTAATGCTTGTTATTTGTACCACTAATGCTTGTTATTTGTACCACTAATGCATGTTATTTGTACCACTAATGCTTGTTATTTGTACCACTAATGCATGTTATTTGTACCACTAATGCTTGTTATTTGTACCACTAATGCATGTTTCCGTATAGCTGTGTCTCCACAACAGTCGACCCGTTCTGGGACATATCTCTAGACCTTGGCCATGGTGACCACAGTGGGCGTAACAGCTCTGGAGCCTCAGCTGCATCCACACCAGACCCCTCAGCACCATTAGGTAAAAATAGACATAGTCGTAATGCAATACTGTACCATAATTCCATCAATTTTGAGCACCCCTTCCAAAAAAGCTCCCCAATTTAAAGACAAAATGTTCAAATAAGCCCCTGCCTTCTTTCACCTATAAAGTATAAAAAAGAAACCCTTACTTGTTCCCTAAGATGTTCTCTAACAGGTTTACAGGAGTACAAGGGATCCTTGCTTGGCTTAAATGTAAAAAAGGCACTAAATATCTCTGTTAATGTGCACAAGTAAACAGCATCTTTTACTTTTGAAAACTGTAAAAAAACACATCAAAACACTCCTCTACAATACCTCCCCTTCCCCCCATATTCAAGACATAAAAAGAAATAGCCCTGGTGGGACTTAATGGGGCTTATACAGTACTCGTCACAAGCTGTGTCTCCATGTGACTTTTACGTGTGCTGATTACAGTTAACGTTCTGAAAGTTTCATTCATGTGGAAATTTTTCTCTCATGGTGATATTACCAGTTAATTTAGGTGGCGTATTGTGTTCAAATAACTATGCCCTTGGTTTATTGTGATCTGCCATCACTTTCCAGATGAAAACACAAATGTTCCAACTCCAGAGTTTAACCACCATGACGAGAGCTTTGTACCGAAATCCCTCATAGAATGTCTACGCAGGTGGGTATGACTGGTCTCTAGCCTTCAAGTTTTCTAGCCAACTTGGTGAGCTTGTTGGCCCACTGTGAATAGCTGTATTACTGGTCTTTGGCCTTACAGTTTTCTAGTAGCCAACTTGGTGAGCTTGTTGGCTCACTGTGAATAGCTGTATGACTGATCTCTAGCCTTCAAGTTTTCTAGCCAACTTGGTGAGCTTGTTGGCCCACTGTGAATAGCTGTATTACTGGTCTTTGGCCTTACAGTTTTCTAGTAGCCAACTTGGTGAGCTTGTTGGCTCACTGTGAATAGCTGTATGACTGGTCTCTAGCCTTCAAGTTTTCTAGCCAACTTGGTGAGCTTGTTGGCCCACTGTGAATAGTTGTATTACTGGTCTTTGGCCTTACAGTTTTCTAGTAGCCAACTTGGTGAGCTTGTTGGCTCACTGTGAATAGCTGTATGACTGGTCTCTAGCCTTCAAGTTTTCTAGCCAACTTGGTGAGCTTGTTGGCCCACTGTGAATAGCTGTATTACTGGTCTTTGGCCTTACAGTTTTCTAGTAGCCAACTTGGTGAGCTTGTTGGCTCACTCTGAATAGCTGTATGACTGGTCTCTAGCCTTCAAGTTTTCTAGTAGCCAACTTGGTGAGCTTGTTGGCTCTCTGTGAATAGCAAGATAGCCTTTGACCTCAGAAGCCAGTGCTAGAAAAGATATTTAAGGATGATAATAAAGAACTTGTTATATTTTGTAGATTCACCCGCCCAGAGAGTCTAGGAAGTGAGTCTAAAATCAAGTGTAACAAATGTCAGAGCTACCAGGAATCAACGAAACAGCTATCCATGAGAAAGCTTCCTATAGTCGTCTGCTTTCACCTCAAGGTTTGTTACTGGCCCACTTCCTGTCATAGAAAAACAGGGGTGCTTACTGCCAGAGTGGAATAGGGGGCTTACTGCCTAGTAGGCATGTAAGTTGATTGGAGTGGTTACTGCCAGTTAAGGGGAGGGGGCTTGCTCTAAGGGATGGGAAAGGGGGGTCTAGATGAGAGGGGGTCCAAGCTGATATCGTCAAAAGGAGGGGCCAGTCTTACTGCATGTGAGGGGTAGGGTGTCTTTCTGTCAGGGAGGGTTTGGGTTGTTACTGTCAGGGTTAGGGTTGTTACTGCCAGGGAAGGCTCTGGATGGATGCTCATACATTAGTGGTTATTGGTGCCCAAAATGGCAATGAGGGCATGGCAACCTTTCTTATTTATTTATTTATTTATTTATTTATTTATTTATTTATTTATTTATTTATTTATTTATTTATTTATTTATTTATTTATTTATTTATTTATTTATTTATTTATTTATTTATTTAATCACTTTTACCACATATCTATAAATAAAGCTTATATGTATAATACTGTAAATTTGACTAGTGTATTATGTAAGATAAAATAAGACATATCAATAAATTTTATGCTTAGAAGTATATATGGTGTAGGTTGCACAACATATATCATTCTACGCCCATTTCTATATCTTGTTTAATCTTAAAGCATCATTGTCACCAGTTTACCTGGTCAATTACGTCACAATCTCCGATTATTTATAATGGAAAACTCGAAAAATAGTTCAAAATTGTGAAAGCAGTGTTTATATTGGATGTTTGAGGATGTGAGAGCAGATAACATAGTGTGAATGCTAATATAGATGATAGAGATGTCTCTCAACGGTTGTCTCTTAATGGTTGAGGTTTCTGTTGGCCCTCCGGAAGTAAACTGGTGACAATGCGGCTTTAATTCCATCCATTTTTTAGATCTGGTTGTTAGTAAAGATATTAAACTTCAGCGCTGATTTGTATAACATTGCCTTACTTTTGTATTGTCAAATCACTCAACTCATTTTGGTACCTAGCAGATAACCCCAATATAGAGATTTATCTGACAGTCTTAATTTTTTTCTAGCGTTTTGAACACTCTAAAAAGTCAAAGAAGATATCAACTTATATCCCTTTTCCACAAGAGCTTGATATGGCGCCATTTCTATCTTCCAAGTAAGTACTCTTCTCGTTGGTTAATGTGCAGGGGCGGATCCAGGAGCTCCAAAAAGGGAGGGCCGAAGCAAGGGTTTCAAAAAGGGGGGGGGGGGGCGGATTTAATATTCTTCCGTGTATTTCCTTAAATTTCTTGTTGCTTTGAGGCCAAATATCTGAAAATAGGGGGGCCGGGGCCCCTCTATCCTCCTCTGATGTGCATTTACCCAGTGGTAAATGAGCCCTTGTCAGCCACGCCCTTACTATTGCTTTCAACTCCTATTGAGTACAAATTATGAGAAGCAATCTCAAACTTGCCGTCTTTAATTGAAATCTTATGCTTTCTCCGTCTCCATCAATACCTTTATTATGCTTTAAGAATTGCAAGTATTTCTTCTGCTTTCCCTTTGTCCATTACCGCAATTCCTTGGGGTTCATTTCGGGGACTCTTGGGGATCGTTTCGGGTCCCGTGATCAGTTGAGGTACTTTTGGGGATCGTTTCGGGTCCGAGGATCATTTCGGGTCCTGTTCATATCCTTCCTCCTCAAAAACCAATAATATCGTTTATGTTTTTTAATTATCTCTTTCTTGGTGAGACCTGAGTCGTATTGCGACTGTCTTCCTATTTCTAAATTTCTAAATTGACCTCGTAATTCTGAATCACCCCCTAGCCTCGTCACTCTGTATTTCTGCATCACCCCTAGCCTTGTCACTTTGTTACCGTACCCTCGTAATTCTTCATCACCCCTAGCCTCGTCACTCTGTTACCGTACCCTCGTAATTCTTCATCACCCCTAGCCTCGTCACTCTGTTACCGTACCCTCGTAATTCTTCATCACCCCTAGCTTTGTCACTCTGTTACCGTACCCTCGTAATTCTGCATCACCCCTAGCCTCTTCACTTTGTTACCGTACCCTCGTAATTCTGCATCACCCCTACCCTCGTCACTTTGTTACCGTACCCTCGTAATTCTGCATCACCCTTAGCCTCGTCACTTTGTTACCGTACCCTCGTAATTCTTCGTCACCCCTAGCCCCGTCACTCGGTTACCGTACCCTCGTAATTCTTCATCACCCCTAGCCTCGTCATTCGGTTACCGTACCCTCGTAATTCTGCACCACCCCTAGCCTCTTCACACGGTTACCATACCCTCGTAATTCTGCACCACCCCTAGCCTCTTCACTCTGTTACCGTACCCTCATAATTCTGGATCACCCCTTGCCTTGTCACTTTGTTACCGTACCCTCGTAATTCTGCATCATCCCTAGCTTCGTCCCCAGGCTTTTCCTTTGTCCGCTCTTTTTCAAAGCCCCATGATGCAGCGCAGTCATATTTTATTTTCACTATGGTGGATCGTTGTAGCGCTGTCAAACGACGTCAGTAACAAGAAGCCACGCAGCTAAAAGGATCCTGGGGACGGGGCTATATCACTCCCGTTGAAAGAAGATGATTAGTTTTCAAACGTGTAAAAAAAATTACACAGACCTTAAAAAACTCAAGTATTTAACACCTGCCTATTCCCCCTCAACAATCAAACTCTTTCCAATAGCTAGGATATTTTTGTCGTTCTTTGCAGACTTGGAGAAAATGGCGACTCGAATGGCTACGGTCAGGACACAATGTCGTCATGCTTGTCCTACGACAGCAAGTACGTCACCTGCCTCGATTTGAGGGCTCCTTTTTGATTGGCGTATCTGTTTGATTCCATTAGGTTAACATGATTGGCCAACAGGAAAATAATCCTTTTCAACAAATCGCTTACTGCTCAATTTAATACGCTTGTATTCCAGGTACTCTCTGTTTGCCGTTGTAAACCACAGCGGCACCCTAGAAGTCGGGCACTATACAGCATTTATACGACAACAAAACAATGTAGGTCATGGCGTAGTTCTATTGTCTCGTTTGTGTTTATTGCCGACATGACGGAAAAACCTGGAAAACGCGCAATTCCAGATAGGGAGAGAAGACACAATTACTTACAATGGCTATAGGTTCCTTGTTCTACGGACTGATTTTCTAAACACAAATAACGTGAGGCCGAAGTGCACACAACCAGATTTTGGCTTTTTAAGATAATTTTTCCTTGATCATCATTGCCCTGTGTATCAGTTCAGGGACGAAAAGCTCAAATTTCAATTACACTTAACAAAAGGTCGCATCAATTTTAAAAAAGTCGCACTTGATATTTTGTTTGCTATAAGTTTCTAAGTACTCAGAGACATTCTCCGCCTTATTCGATGTGAAATGGGCTTATTTGAAACGTCACATCATGTTTTTCCGTTATGTCTTTATTGCCTCTATATGCGTTGACATAACTCTATTGTCTTGTTTGTTTTTATTGCTCCATATCCGATGAAGTAGCTCTGTTGTCTTGTTTGTATTAAGTAGTTCAAGTGTGATGACGTAACTCTATTGTTTTGTTTGTTTCTAATGGTACTGTTAATGGTCTTGTTTTTATTTATTGCTCTATATTCGATGACGTAACTCTGTTGTCTTGTTCGTTTTCTGTGGTTCAAGTGTGATGACGTAACTCTGTTGTCTTGTTTGTGTTTAGTGGTTCAAGTGTGGTGACGTAACTCTGTTGTCTTGTTTGTGTTTAGTGGTTCAAGTGTGATGACGTAACTCTGTTGTCTTGTTCGTATTTATTGCTCCTTATCCGATGAAGTAGCTCTGTTGTCTTGTTTGTATTAAGTGGTTTAAGTGTGATGACGTAACTCTATTGTTTTGTTTGTTTCTAATGGTACTGTTAATGGTCTTGTTTTTATTTATTGCTCTATATTCGATGACGTAACTCTGTTGTCTACTTTGTTTTCTGTGGTTCAAGTGTGATGACGTAACTCTGTTGTCTTGTTCGTATTACGTGGTTCAAGTGTGGTGACGTAACTCTATTGTCTTGTTTGTGTTTAGTGGTTCAAGTGTGGTGACAAAACTCTGTTGTCTTGTTTGTATATAGTGGTTCAAGTGTGATGACGTAACTCTGTTGTCTTGTTCGTATTAAGTGGTTCAAGTGTGATGACGTAACTCTGTTGTCTTGTTTGTGTTAAGTGGTTCAAGTGTGATGACGTAACTCTGTTGTCTTGTTTGTGTTTAGTGGTTCAAGTGTGATGACGTAACTCTGTTGTCTTGTTTGTGTTTAGTGGTTCAAGTGTGGTGACGTAACTCTGTTGTCTTGTTTGTGTTTAGTGGTTCAAGTGTGATGACGTAACTCTGTTGTCTTGTTCGTATTAAGTGGTTCAAGTGTGGTGACGTAACTCTATTGTCTTGTTTGTGTTTAGTGGTTCAAGTTTGATAACGTAACTCTGTTGTCTTGTTCGTATTAAGTGGTTCAAGTGTGATGACGTAACCCTGTTGTCTTGTTTGTGTTTAGTGGTTCAAGTGTGAGGACGTAACTCTGTTGTCTTGTTCGTATTAAGTGGTTCAAGTGTGATGACGTAACTCTGTTGACTTGTTTGTGTTTAGTGGTTCAAGTGTGATGACGTAACTCTGTTGTCTTGTTCGTATTAAGTGGTTCAAGTGTGGTGACGTAACTCTGTTGTCTTGTTTCTGTTTACTGGTTCAAGTGTGGTGACGTAACTCTATTGTCTTGTTTGTGTTTAGTGGTTCAAGTGTGATGACGTAACTCTGTTGTCTTGTTCGTATTAAGTAGTTCAAGTGTGATGACGTAACTCTGTTGTCTTGTTTGTGTTTAGTGGTTCAAGTGTGATGACGTAACTCTGTTGTCTTGTTTTTATTAGTGGTTCAAGTGTGATGACGTAACTCTGTTTTCTTGTTTGTGTTTAGTCGTTCAAGTGTGATGACGTAACTCTGTTGTCTTGTTTGTGTTTAGTGGTTCAAGTGTGATGACGTAACTCTGTTGTCTTGTTTGTATTAGTGGTTCAAGTGTGATGACGTAACTCTGTTGTCTTGTTCGTATTAAGTGGTTCAAGTGTGGTGACGTAACTCTGTTGTCTTGTTTGTGTTTAGTGGTTCAAGTGTGATGACGTAACTCTGTTGTCTTGTTCGTATTAAGTGGTTCAAGTGTGATGACGTAACTCTGTTGACTTGTTTGTTTTCTGTGGTTCAAGTGTGATGACGTAACTCTGTTGTCTTGTTCGTATTACGTGGTTCAAGTGTGGTGACGTAACTCTATTGTCTTGTTTGTGTTTAGTGGTTCAAGTGTGGTGACAAAACTCTGTTGTCTTGTTTGTATATAGTGGTTCAAGTGTGATGACGTAACTCTGTTGTCTTGTTCGTATTAAGTGGTTCAAGTGTGATGACGTAACTCTGTTGTCTTGTTTGTGTTAAGTGGTTCAAGTGTGATGACGTAACTCTGTTGTCTTGTTCTTATTAAGTGGTTCAAGTGTGATGACGTAACTCTGTTGTCTTGTTTGTGTTTAGTGGTTCAAGTGTGATGACGTAACTCTGTTGTCTTGTTTGTATTAGTGGTTCAAGTGTGATGACGTAACTCTGTTGTCTTGTTCGTATTACGTGGTTCAAGTGTGGTGACGTAACTCTGTTGTCTTGTTTGTATTTAGTGGTTCAAGTGTGATGACGTAACTCTGTTGTCTTGTTCGTATTAAGTGGTTCAAGTGTGATGACGTAACTCTGTTGTCTTGTTCGTATTAAGTGGTTCAAGTGTGATGACGTAACTCTGTTGTCTTGTTTGTGTTTAGTGGTTCAAGTGTGATGACGTAACTCTGTTGTCTTGTTCGTATTAAGTGGTTCAAGTGTGGTGACGTAACTCTGTTGTCTTGTTTGTGTTTAGTGGTTCAAGTGTGATGACGTAACTCTGTTGTCTTGTTCGTATTAAGTGGTTCAAGTGTGGTGACGTAACTCTATTGTCTTGTTTGTGTTTAGTGGTTCAAGTTTGATAACGTAACTCTGTTGTCTTGTTCGTATTAAGTGGTTCAAGTGTGATGACGTAACCCTGTTGTCTTGTTTGTGTTTAGTGGTTCAAGTGTGAGGACGTAACTCTGTTGTCTTGTTCGTATTAAGTGGTTCAAGTGTGATGACGTAACTCTGTTGACTTGTTTGTGTTTAGTGGTTCAAGTGTGATGACGTAACTCTGTTGTCTTGTTCGTATTAAGTGGTTCAAGTGTGGTGACGTAACTCTGTTGTCTTGTTTCTGTTTACTGGTTCAAGTGTGGTGACGTAACTCTATTGTCTTGTTTGTGTTTAGTGGTTCAAGTGTGATGACGTAACTCTGTTGTCTTGTTCGTATTAAGTAGTTCAAGTGTGATGACGTAACTCTGTTGTCTTGTTTGTGTTTAGTGGTTCAAGTGTGATGACGTAACTCTGTTGTCTTGTTTTTATTAGTGGTTCAAGTGTGATGACGTAACTCTGTTTTCTTGTTTGTGTTTAGTCGTTCAAGTGTGATGACGTAACTCTGTTGTCTTGTTTGTGTTTAGTGGTTCAAGTGTGATGACGTAACTCTGTTGTCTTGTTTGTATTAGTGGTTCAAGTGTGATGACGTAACTCTGTTGTCTTGTTCGTATTAAGTGGTTCAAGTGTGATGACGTAACCCTGTTGTCTTGTTTGTGTTTAGTGGTTCAAGTGTGAGGACGTAACTCTGTTGTCTTGTTCGTATTAAGTGGTTCAAGTGTGATGACGTAACTCTGTTGACTTGTTTGTGTTTAGTGGTTCAAGTGTGATGACGTAACTCTGTTGTCTTGTTCGTATTAAGTGGTTCAAGTGTGGTGACGTAACTCTGTTGTCTGGTTTGTGTTTACTGGTTCAAGTGTGGTGACGTAACTCTATTGTCTTGTTTGTGTTTAGTGGTTCAAGTGTGATGACGTAACTCTGTTGTCTTGTTCGTATTAAGTAGTTCAAGTGTAATGACGTAACTCTGTTGTCTTGTTTGTGTTTAGTGGTTCAAGTGTGATGACGTAACTCTGTTGTCTTGTTTGTATTAGTGGTTCAAGTGTGATGACGTAACTCTGTTTTCTTGTTTGTGTTTAGTCGTTCAAGTGTGATGACGTAACTCTGTTGTCTTGTTTGTGTTTAGTGGTTCAAGTGTGGTGACGTAACTCTGTTGTCTTGTTCTTATTAAGTGGTTCAAGTGTGATGACGTAACTCTGTTGTCTTGTTTGTGTTTAGTGGTTCAAGTGTGATGACGTAACTCTGTTGTCTTGTTTGTATTAGTGGTTCAAGTGTGATGACGTAACTCTGTTGTCTTGTTTGTGTATAGTGGTTCAAGTGTGGTGACGTAACTCTATTGTCTTGTTTGTGTTTAGTAGTTCAAGTGTGATGACGTAACTCTGTTGTCTTGTTCGTATTACGTGGTTCAAGTGTGGTGACGTAACTCTGTTGTCTTGTTTGTATTTAGTGGTTCAAGTGTGATGACGTAACTCTGTTGTCTTGTTCGTATTAAGTGGTTCAAGTGTGATGACGTAACTCTGTTGTCTTGTTCGTATTAAGTGGTTCAAGTGTGATGACGTAACTCTGTTGTCTTGTTTGTGTTTAGTGGTTCAAGTGTGATGACGTAACTCTGTTGTCTTGTTCGTATTAAGTGGTTCAAGTGTGGTGACGTAACTCTGTTGTCTTGTTTGTGTTTAGTGGTTCAAGTGTGATGACGTATCTCTGTTGTCTTGTTTGTATTTAGTGGTTCAAGTGTGGTGACGTAACTCTGTTGTCTTGTTCGTATTTAGTGGTTCAAGTGTGATGACGTAACTCTGTTGTCTTGTTCGTATTAAGTGGTTCAAGTGTGGTGACGTAACTCTGTTGTCTTGTTTGTGTTTAGTGGTTCAAGTGTGATGACGTAACTCTGTTGTCTTGTTCGTATTAAGTGGTTCAAGTGTGGTGACGTAACTCTGTTGTCTTGTTTGTGTTTAGTGGTTCAAGTGTGATGACGTATCTCTGTTGTCTTGTTTGTATTTAGTGGTTCAAGTGTGGTGACGTAACTCTGTTGTCTTGTTTGTATTTAGTGGTTCAAGTGTGGTGACGTAACTCTGTTTTCTTGTTCGTATTAAGTGGTTCAAGTGTGGTGACGTAACTCTTTTGTCTTGTTTGTGTTTAGTGGTTCAAGTGTGATGACGTAACTCTGTTGTCTTGTTTGTATTTAGTGGTTCAAGTGTGGTGACGTAACTCTGTTGTCTTGTTTGTATTTAGTGGTTCAAGTGTGGTGACGTAACTCTGTTGTCTTGTTCGTATTAAGTGGTTCAAGTTTGATAACGTAACTCTGTTGTCTTGTTTGTGTTTAGTGGTTCAAGTGTGACGACGCATGGATCACCAAGGCAACCATAGATGATGTCTTACAGAGTGAGGGGTAAGAAGCTGGAAAAAATCAGTTGAAACATTATTAACCTAATAAGCCTAAATATTAAATCCTGTCTATATATTCTTCGTTGTTTTATTTTCATTTCTTATATCTAAACGCTCTCACCTCCTTTTACAATCTCGTGATGTATTTTTTTTTCCTTTCTAGGTATCTACTTTTCTATCACCGAGTTGTGCTCGACTACGACTAACTTGTACTTGCCTTCAAACCTCTTCTTTCCTACACTGTCCACTATCGCCCTCTCCTTGTGCGACTGATGTCTTCAATGCCATCACTTTTATACTACTCGTACTGTTATTTCTTCTTTTCTTTTACCAGGAGACGCCTAGCTATGGATACGTCAACCACTTCCCTCCTTCTTTGCTCTTCTACTTTTTCTGCTATATCTCCATATCTCGTCTTCTTTATCGGAAGGTGCCTAGCTGTTAAAACGTCAACCAACGCCCGCCTTTAAACCTTTTTTGTCCTGCACCGCCCACTGGCGCCCTTTCATAGTGAGACTGAGAGCCAAGCTCACTGACATCACTTCTCTACTAATCTTCCGTTTTTTTCTCCTCTTCTTCCAACCGAAGGTTCCCAGCTATGGATACTCTTTTACTAGTACTCGGGGAAGTGTGACAATTACTTTCCGCCTTCAAATCACAAATTTCCACTGCCTAATATGGAATAGTTTACTCCAAGCGCACACTGGACAGTGCAGCTGGTCTACTTATTCGCAGAAATAGATAACGAAACGCTCATACTAAAGAACAGAGTGTAGATTAAACGATTGGACAAAAGGTAGTTATCAACACAATATGGTTAAAATGTGCATTTGTACATAGAAAGAATTATATGTTTGTTGTTTTTGGTGTTGAGATGTATAGATATGTCGTTGCTATGTCATAGTAGGAAAAATATCTGAATTGGATTAGTTTTATTACCGCTGACCATTATATTTTTCGTGGTCGCTTATTCACATCCTCCGTGATTTCTGTTTAATCGAAAAAGGATTGGATACTAAATTGGTATCTAAAATGTCTCGTTTTAGAGGCTTGCTGATCTATACTCTCTTTACAAAAGACCGCGATCGAGAAAAATCAGTAGTTCGCACGGTTACGTTATGGAGCTACAACGTAGCTACAGTGGAACGTGGATGTTACGATGTTCCTCAGGAAAAAAAAAATTACATCGTTAAGTCGGGGTATTAACATTTAGTGTACTGTCCTTAGTGGCAGTCAAATGGATGCGAGGGGATTGTGCATTGTAAGGTAAAGTTTTTTACACCCTACTTTTTTCATCAGGGAACGGAAAACAGTTTATATCCTATGATTGAGGAGGTCGTTCTAAAGAGCATGGGATCTAGGTTCCACTGTAATTTTGTCCATTTCAAATTGTGTTTTCTCCGTTTATAGTGTACTGGTCGAATTGTGCGTCTTTCTCCTTTTTCCGACTTTGTTATTTATTGAACAACGCTTACTATTGTCATTTTGCAATCCACGCAGAAATAAAAATTATCTACTTCGTCAAGAGTATATGTGGTTTTGTGCCAAGATGCAAACCACTTGTTCTTTTGGACTTCCCGCTAGATTAGTAAATCATGTAATTCCCCATGAACTGAAACAATTCTAATGTCCCTACCCGTGAGGGTGGAAATCTGGTACACACTTCACTTTTCGTGTTTCCTGTGATTGTGATGTGATGATATCAGATACACGGGTCACGTGATGCACCATGGGAATCGTTTTGCTACCCACCCCCCAATCCCAAAGTTTTGTGCCCCGACAAAACTCGCGCACGGTGGGTTCATCAGCCCAACTTGCATTACCGGGTTGGGAAATATGACTGACCATGGGGTATTAGCTTGACTGAGTGACCTCCCGCTAACCCGTCGTTTCCAGCCTAGTCCCTGACTTTCATTAAGGGTTTTCTTTGGTGGGTAAGAGATGTGACGTCACACAAAACCTTTCTGGGGTGTGCCCGTCCCAGTCTCATCACGGTTCATGTGATCACAGGAAACCCGGCAAATAACAGGGACTACATTGATTTTCACAGATACCTCGAGTTCCCAAATATATTCGAACCATTTTTTCCCTTGGTGACGGTAAAAAATCTTGTTTGTGCTAAATTTCCACTTCCGATAAATTTGAGCTTGGGTGGTGCAATTGGCAGGGCGTTGTAAATCGACGCGAGTGAGTTAACTTGTTTTCCGAGGGTTTTCTCCGGGAGCTTCTAGCTAGCCTGGCAGTACCAGAGGCTCGAACCCCAAGCCTCACTAACAAAGAACCGCGAAACGAGGAGCCAAGACCGGCGTGTCATTAAAACGAGTAAAGCTTGAGCCTCTGTTACCAAGGGAAGCTTCTAGCAAGCTCACAAGTCAATCTCAGACCAAGAAAATAAAAGTACTTTCCATATCCCTTCCCCATTTACCCCGCTCGACCCTTCAAAAGCGGCCTTATTCGGAATCTAGAATTTTATAGAGTAACCCCTGCGTATCCCCAGTCTAATAATAATAATAATAATAATAATAATAATCTTTATTGCCTTAGATAAATCAACATGTCTAAGTTTACAAAATGTAGGAGAAACCGATTATAAGTAAATGCGCTACATCAATTATATGTCACTATATTTAAAGACAAGCCTATTGACAAAAGTATTTTTGAATCGCTCTGAGTGAACCCTAGGATAAATCACATTTCTTTTTCTGAGGTTGTATTTTTGGTCTTTTTTCTTAGGCAGGATTTTGCTCAGAGGATATTCAGGTTGATCTAAGCGAGTACGATAAATCTTCTTATCTGCCTCCTCTAGAAGTTTACGGATGTTTACAATGTTTGAAATGTATTTCCTTTTAAAGCATCTCTCTAGGAAGTTCTGTATGTTTGTGAGATCCGAGTCTGAGGCACCAAAAACGGACAAGCCATAAGTGAAATTAGGAAGGACAATAGACTTAAAGAGGTGATCGAGTTCTTCTTGACAAATTCCTTCCTTTCTTAAATATCTTAAAATGTAAAGACACTTATTTGCCTTTGTTAACTTGGAACGCACATGTTCACTGTATTTGCCGTTAGACTGAAAGGTAATCCCTAGAATCGGTAATACCGTACATTGCGGAATGTTGTTCACTAACTCGATATTCTGATTACACCCTTTCTTCTAGCAAATCCTTCCTTTCGCATCTGGATTCCTGGGTCATTTTCTCCCCACTCCTAGCAGTTTTGGGCCCTCCATGCTGTTAGAGCCCCCCCTCCCCCTACACACTTAGTTTTCTCAATGTTTCCAAGGTTACGGCAATGTCAAGGGCGGCAGGAACAGTGATTGTTAGGCTTAATTCTGATAATAAACCACGATTTTCCCTCTAATTTTTGCGACGAGCTCTCCGTGTTTGATTAGATAACCCGGTCAAGTTACATTGCGTAATCCGAGCTACCACCCCGTTGTACGCGAATTGTCCCCTACGAGCTAGAGGGAAATTCGTGGCTTATTTTCAGAATTTTGCCTGACACTGTCCCTACCTTCCTTGTAAACGCCATGGAAATAAATCTTGTGGATCTTTGAGCTGTGTTTGCTGATCCCATGGAGTAGTATTCTGAGCGTTTTATGCAGACCACCTAGTTTTCTACAGCTTGTCTGTAGTCTTTCTAGTTTAAGGGTCTATCGTAAATTCTGAGCGGACATCATATCACGTGGCTATGAAAAATGTTCAGTGATCAGCCGGATATCCCAGAAGTCCGCACGCGCTGTGTTCGCTTCCCGCGTAAGGGAAAGAAATTTGTGAATGGAGCCGAGTTGACATAGAAGTCCTCCTAGGAAACTCTATTTCTAGCATTTCCTAGACCCTTAGCCTGCTTAGAAGCACCAAGATGATCACAGAAAAGACTGAACCCGTGGCTCATCCCACAAAGAAGCCAAAATTCGAACAAATTCGAGCCGATCATGAACTTTTTCTACAAGCATTCGAAAGTGAGTAATGATGTCTTTGGACAGAAGCGCTCGGTTTTAGTCAATAATTAGTGTGCGATTCAATCTGGTAGAAGAACTGATATTTGAAATCTTTGTTGTGTTATTCCAGAGCCCACACAGATCTACCGATTCCTAGCTACAAGGAATGCAGTTGCGGTAAGGCTAAGATTCGGTTGGACATTGTTCTCGACTATCACACAACATAAGCAACAGCACAGCTTCATACAGCTTAGTAAGATTCACTTTTTCGTCGAAGAGGCTTATGCGTTGTATCGTATTTTTCCATCAACCATTTTTTCTTATGTCTTAGATAGTGTTTATTCCAGACTACTAGTTTCTAACTTTATATTTTAACCTTTGTAGCCAATATTTCTACATCGGACACTGGCCTATATGAAACACCTTCGAACCCCTCGCAAAAAAAACAGGTACTTATATCACCCAAAAATATATTTATGTTTATTCTGATTTTGTTTTGTTTGTGGTATTTAGTTTGCAGGGTTTGTCTTAGAACTAATGTGCGTATCTACTTGTATAAACACGCGTGTGGGAATGCAAATGAGATCGTAAAAACAATGACAACACGACGACGCACGTGGACTTTCCTTCCCGATGTCATTTCTCCACTCGAAACTCCAGTTCTATTTTTATACTCGTTTTTGGCGCTTTGTATTTGTTTTATAAACGTAGTTAACGTGTTCCGCTTTTTAATTTAGAAGATTGGGTGGTTGCTTTTATCGAAAAACAATTTACAACAAGTTTTCATTGTACAGTACCTGTTTAGAAACAGTCTTTATCTCTGTTGATCTGGTTTTCCAGTTTTATTATGTGCGTTCCATGTTTGATAAAGAAAATTTCATCTTCTATCGATCAGCAAAAAAAAAACATTTGTAGGACAAATGTACAATTGTTTCAATGTTTTCATGGTGTTATCAGAGACATCAGGGGTGGGTTTTTTTTAGGACACTTGCCTAAATGAGGGCAAGACGACCACCAATTTATATTGAATATTGTGGGAAAAATTTGTGAGTTTTAGCTCTCGTTGTTGTATTTTTAACAATTAGACTACGAGTGTGAGTTTTCTATGAAACAATAGTCAGCTCCGATTTGACTATTTGACTTTTACAAAACAAAAACGAGTATTCTAACTGTTTTAGAATAAATCCACTCACATAGTTCCTTAAAATAAATGACAATTTTAATAATTCTCAGTAATAAATAACAGCTTTTGTCGCAAAAAGCAACACGAGCTTATGCACTTTTTTGCTAATTATTACTGTATCTATGGCTGTATAGATTGTGAGTATGGGAGCCAATCAAATTGTGAGACTGGGGATAGTATGTTAGTGGATTTATACTAAAACACAAAAGATATCATTTTTTGTGATCTGACCTCGAAAAGAAGAAGTCACAGTAACAACACCAAAGATGGTGGCATGCAAAAATGAGATGTTTTTATAATCAACATTTAATCTGCTAATCTTTATAGCCAGTACCTTGGCTTAACAAAATTCTTTATTCATTAATATTTTCTCAGGAAAGACTTCAAGCTTGACAGCATGCTGGAAAAACTGGAAAATAAAACTGATAGCAAACCAGACCCTAGGTAACTAAGCTGTTAAGGGGACTAGTCCAGCACCATAACAGGGTAAGGGGGGCGCTGTGGGTATTTAAGAAAGCCATTCAGTTTTCAGTCCACCAAGCATTAATTTTCATCTTATTCATGACAGTATTCAATGTTTTTGGTTTAAAGTTGCATATCCTTCCCTTTTTCTTTAATGGATTTTTTTTATTGTAGCATATGACCAATAACAAAAATCCTTGGAATTTAACCATTTTTTTGTCTTTCTATTTTAGTGAGGAGACTGATGGTTATCTTAATCTAACATTCTCAAGTTTCTTTTTCGGTTCTGGGCCAGGTGGGTGTTGTTAGGGTCTTTAGAGAACCTTGAGAAGGCACTGGATGAAGTAAAAGCTTGAAAACATTTGGAATTATTCTGAATAACCAAAATAATTATTCAGTTTTTTTTTGATAACCTGTGATCTTCCAAATAAATATATTATTGTTAATTGAAGGCATTCCATTGAGAAGATGGGAATGATTGAACATTTAGTTTCTGTTCAGGCTACTGTATGTTTGTGTTTACACCTTGAAACCAACCAGTTCCTCTGCATTTCAGCAAAATGGGTTCTTTTCTATTTATTGCATAAATAAATGAGGTAAATACAAAGATTGTTGTTTTTGGCCTTGTCTGACACCAATGTTTTTTTATTGATTAATTCACTGAATACTAAGTTTGGCTACTCGGTAGTAATGGCATATCAGATAATCAGCTGCCTTTTATTCCTTTCACCTTGTAAACTAAAAAAAAATACTTGCTGTCTTGTCTAGTAAATGGTGATCTATCTGGAAACAAAAAGAGA
Organism: Nematostella vectensis; assembly: GCF_932526225.1. Lineage (NCBI taxonomy): Eukaryota > Metazoa > Cnidaria > Anthozoa > Actiniaria > Edwardsiidae > Nematostella > Nematostella vectensis. The sequence continues at coordinate 10,217,404 of NC_064045.1, read as the reverse complement.
AGGATGTTGGAACAGGACTTTGTGAAAGTGGAGGTTTCTCTTGTTAAGATCTGCCACAAGAAACGAAAGGTATTTTTTGTGTGTATCTGACTGCAATACTTCCCAAATTCAACTTTGTATTTAGAATCTCCAGAAGCTAATACAGGCCTGATATGGGATTTATTATCTGATTGAATGCATTTTAAGAAATACAGGGTGCCTGCCCTGCACATCACTAAGAATAGATGTTGCTGCAATACAACCTGCAGGGAACTTAACATTTTGTGCGCGAATTTTGCACATTTTTTTGCGTGTAATTTGAGTGTAATTAGATTCATACACTCAAACTACATGCACCTTGTGTGGGCTACACGCACCAAACAACACACACCTGTTTGCCTCATTAACTTCTATGAAACCCCTTGAGAGTATTTGTGGCTTCAACTCAATGCCATGCATTTGTATGCGAAAAGAAAACTTGGGCGTTTGGCGTTCGATGTGATAGAATTCTACTATACAAAAGCCTAATACAACTTTAGCTCCTTTATTTTATATCGGCAATAAAAACTGATTTCTGCAAACTTCATGCCTAATTTAGCTTAATACAAGTAGTTTTACCAAGCAAAAGAAGAAAGTTTTTTTTTATTAATAAGAAGGAATAAATTTGAAGGTTGTGTGTTAAACAAAGACAGTGCAATGTCGGCAGCAACTAAACTATGACTGTTTTTTCTTGCCTTTAAACTCACACATCAAACAGTCCCCTCGAAAAAGAATCATCTATATCTAAGCTTGAATTTGCTTTAAAGAACGTCACAATCGGTAAAGCACTCGATTAGTTTTGTCGTATGCAAGCTGAGAGAACAAGCAATGTACCATATTACTCTAATGCAGACATGCCGTACGCTTCAACTAAAATGTCCTCGTTTCATGTGGCTTTTGTATGGAAGTATTTTTGGCATTATCGATAGTTACCCCTGCATTAAAAATTCGAGCGAACAATGGCCAACATTCCTGCATAACAAAGGAAAACTACACACACCGATCATGTAGTACATGGCCACTATATTTTACAGTGTACAGGGTGCTCTTTGCAACCTTGAGTATGTAACCCAGCACTTATCATGCCATAAGCCATCTTCATTAACCTTTTAGTTTAAAGGGGATATTAAGTATTTAGTATAGTGTAAATTCATTACGAGACTTGATCAAATGTGCAGGTGGCTGAACTTTACTTGTCAGATATGGATTGCTTTGCCAAGTTGAGCAGACCCTGGTACACTTTCTTGAGAAACAAAATTAAGACCTTAAAGTCTGTTAATATATAATAATTTATTAATTCTGGATCATTACTGTATCTTTATTGTTTAACAATTTCCAGGACAGTGAACTCCAAGTTGATCAAGTCTCTCTTGGCGAAGGAGTGGTGCCATTCAACCCCCGCTCTCAGCTTCTTCAACTCTCTTCATCAAGCAGTGTGACTATCCCTAACACCACTTTTAAGGCCAGCAAGGCATATTCCAAGACGTGCCTTCTGACATTACAAGTTGCTGTACCATACAAAACACCAATCAAAGGAAACAAAGGGAGGCCACCCAAGAAAAAGGATTCAGACGAAGTGACAAAAAACTTCTCAGAAACTAATGGTAAGACAGTGGGTAAAACTCATGCTTATTTGTGAGAGGGCAATACAATGTTTCTACTGGCAGTTGTCGCTATGATGACCAAATCATAGCTGAATCATGCTCTTTTAAATTATTTTCCACTGATTTTATGTGTGTTTGTTTACTAGGCACAGAGACACAAAGTCAAGAGAACATCGAACCACCAGCCAAACGACTCTGTTATGATGGAAATGAGAGTGAAGGGCAGGAACAGCAAGACTATCAAACAGAGCACACGACTTACTTTGCTGAACTTATCATGTTCGACAACCAGCGGCACTGTCTACTGACAGATGGCGAGTATGAGCTAGTGCTTCAAGAAAAGTACAAACGACCTGGAAGAAAGAGAGGTCTCCTGTCTAATAAGAGTTCCTGGGAAAATGTGTTCAACGGGAATGTGAGTAATTGGATGGAAAGAATTAATGTGTGACATGGGGGGGGGGGAGGTGGGGTAGGGACACTGGATGTGACTGGACTGACCCCTCCCACTTGGACGTAAGCAAAAGTGCAGCGCACGTAATTTCCCGATTCTCACTGGAACTGCTTGATTTTCTTGCACTTGTGTTTGATCACTTCTCATTTGTGTTGCACTTCCGTTTGCGCTTACGCTTGCATCCTAGTGAGAATCAACCTGATGGCTAATGAAGAAAGCAGCAGCTTTGAACCATTTTTTTAGTGTATAGAGGATAAAGAACCAAAAAATATCTTTCTTGACAAATTACCCTTTACACCCCCCCCCCCCCTACCCCAACACAATTCAAAACTGGACAATCGACAATTTCATGGTCATAAAATCACACTGTATGAATGACTTTTTGAATTATTCTGCTTTTGTAATGCCCCTTTTCTGTTACAGATGGGGCCATTTGACATATTTGCGTATGGTCCTACTCTGAAATTCAAGCTATCTTGGTCTGGTACTCCTGTGGTCTCTCAACGACCAACTTCTCTTCCCCTTCACTCTTCTCACAACCTGCCTAGTGGTACAGAATCACCCCACACCCCCTCTGGAGACAGCTCACAGAAGGAAAAAACAAACAAGGCACAAGTCCTTTATTACCAGTTTATATATAACAGCCACACCCGGCAGCAGACAGAGGCCCGACACGACTTTTGCTGCCCCTGGTGCCATGTGAACTGCAGCAAGCTTTACAACTTGTTGAAACACCTCAAGTTGTGTCATAGCAGGTTCACATTCACTTACGCTGTGAGTATATATCACCAAATTTGACTTGCTATCCCCTCTTGAAAAACAGTAGCATCCAACATGAATCATTTTCATATTTAAATTTTGGGATGTTCCCAAAATCTGATTTTGGTGGACCTTTAGTATATTATTTTGATTATAAAGTCACATAACGTAAACGTTTTTTGAAGAGAAAGGTACTGTGCATATCTTTTCCAGGTCAAACTGTAATATTCCTGGACTATAACTGTAGGTCATAAGTTTTGTATATTTCTTATTGTGTTTAAAGGACTATAGTAGAAACATGTTTCCACCATACATGTTGTAATACAGACATAGCAAAAAAAAAAGACAAGTTTTCCTAAAATAAGGTCTGGTTAACATTGGTAAGCTTGAATTTTTGCATAGAGGTACCTTATGTTATGTAAACCAACAATATCAAAATGTGTTGTTTTCTTATGGATTCATCTTCGAGATATGAGGCTTGAAGTACAATTTTCAAATGTTCGAAGTATGAATTCTCCTTGTTTTTAGGGAGAAGTCGGGCTCTGATGAGAAATTAAGCCAACTTTGCTCGCTAATATCTAAATTTCTTTAGAATTTGGAATAAAGCTTTTGGTCAGAGGAACTCCTTGTATGCGGAATCTGGAGCTTATATGTTGAGAATTGGAAAATTTCATGCCATTTTTTTGCTCTGTCTGTAACACATGTTTTGTTCTTCATCCCAAGCCTCACAGCAAAGGGGCCCGTATTGATGTGTGTGTTAACGAACACTATGATGGAAAGATGGAGGGTGTGAACGATGCCCTTGGCTACGCCTTCAGCCGGGAGGGACCATGTAGACGGGTGCCATTCAATCATGTCCTTGCATGGAGGTACTGTATGGAGGATTATTGTTTCCAATAAGCCAGTGAACTTGAAAAAGTTCTTATAATAAAGCTACAATGTGCACACCTTTTTGTTTGATTAGCCGCCTGCTTGGGAGCAATAAAACCATTTGCAATGTAATAAGGGATGCATTATCACACATTGGTAGTTGGCCTCCACACAGTTGCATATGGATGCTGTTGCATCCATCCAGCCTGGCATGTTACAAAGTGATATATGGAGTATTCTGTTATGTGTTTAGGCCGCAGAGAAGGAAAGAAAGCCTGTCAGAATTCCTTGAGCCTGATGATGCCGATGAAAACAGGCCCTATCATTCGGGATACACAAGGTATACAGACACCCCACCGCAATACTGACAAGGTCCTTTGCCACGCCCAGTAGTAGCTGGGGCAAACACTCTAGTAAATAACCATATATAAGGGGAAGCTTATTTTTCTCCAACCAAGGGCTTACACTCACAACTTCAGCGCAACAACTCTGTTTCAAAGAGGCGTTAAATATATTTTTTCAACCTTGTGTTGATTTATAGCAACCTTACGAAAGCCTGGTAGTGTAGTTGGCGTCACTCTGTAATGGCTGTGCCACTCACCACTGGGTTCCGGGTTCGATTCCCGGTTCCGACGTGAGTTCTCGTCTGCTAAAAATGTCTGCTGTATTTCGGCTGTCTTTGGCCCCTTCTTTGCCAACTCAACCAATTTGTATCTGAGCTCTTGTCATTCAGTATCACACAGGGTGATTGGCTTAACTTTTTATTATTTATTTTTGTATTTACTGCCCACTCTTGGGCAATTGAGATTTAAACCAGTTTAATAAAACCACCTTTAAACTGGTTTAAGTGCTGGTGTGAATACGGTATGAGATTAACTTGATTTGAGCTTGGGCTCTTATTTGAAGTTGAGCCCTAAAACTCGCGTTTACGGTGTTTAGTTTACGTATTTTTCGTTTACGTATTTCTCCATAGGACGTATTTCCACTCATCTACATGCGTACCGATCAGCCAATCAGAGTTAGGCTCGTTGTCAGACAGCGAGGGGGAGGAGAATCCATTGTGGATGCGCATGCGCACTATCCAAATGATTGACGACTTCACTGACGTCAATGACGGCGAGAAGGAACTCATGAAGCTTTGGAACCTGCATCTAATGGAGAAAGGGTAAGACGTGCGGGTAGCCTGTGGTTTTTCCAGAAGGAAGACTGGAACGTACTTTCCGTTCTAGCGATTTGTTTTCATGATTTTTACGGTTTTCTAGACATTGTTTTATACAGATAGCTGGAATACACGAGAGTTCCCAGTTAACCCTGTTAAATCGATAACTGCATCCTGTTTTACCTGTTGTATCATTGAGTTTGTTATCGAAATCCTGTTTTTTTGTTTTGTTGTTAACAGAGCAGTTATAAGGTCTTTGAGCAGACCACGGCCAAAAGTCGTATACCAAGATAATTTCCATTGTTACATACTTTTAGTCTACGACTTTGGATATATATCTTGAAATAAAGTCGACACTGTTTCCTTCACGTTGAGAACATTTGTCAAAATACGATAAGTTATACAGAAATAATAATCGAGATGAAATTGACTTTTGGAGAATTTAAATTCAATTTTATCAGCCTCTGATATTTTATGGGAACCCTGTACATGGTCACAGACATGTTTTTTTGTAGTATTGTAGAACAGGACGGTTAAAGCCGCATTGTCACCAGTTTACTTCCGGAGGTCCAACGGAAACCTCAACCGTTAAAAGACAAAAGAATCTATTAGAATCCGAGATATTTAACAGGCCACCCGCTCTAAATTATCGATCACATCCTATTTTAAAATATTTTCTGTTAAAGAGAAAAGAATCTATTAGAATCCGAGATATTTACCAGGCCATCCGCTCTAAATTATCGATCACATCCTCAAAGAAACTTCCAATAGACACACTGCTTTCAATATTTTGAAATATTTTTCTCGTTTTCTGTTAAAAATCATCGGAGACTGTTACGTAATCGACCGGAAGTAAACTGGTGACAATGCGGCTTTAAATCTTGTTACTAAAACCTCTTAATCGTGTTTGTCAGGTACGTCGCGGACGCTCAAGTGTACAGCGCCTGCCTCACCTTCATCGATGTGAACGCCAAGAAAATCATGAGCCAGAACCTCAAGCGCAACTTCCTTATTCACCTTGTCAGCCTTCACGACTTCAACCTGCTGAACGGAGGCCAGATATTCCAGCTCATGCAGAAGCTAAAAGACGTCGCGAACGAGACGAAACAAGAGCGAAACGCCGAAGTAGATGTTAGCGAGAATGCTGGCCAGAAAGGTGCGTGCGAAACGAAGGAATAAGATGGTATAGGAGAAAATGCCACCATGGTAGAGGAAAGCGTGGATCGGAAAGCTGGTCAGAATGTTGCGCTAGTTACGAAGGTGTATGATATGATAAAAGACCTCGAGAAAGGACCGTGTATCGAGCACTTACAGCCCGAAAAAAAACCGCGCCCGAACTTCTCAAGAACGTTAACTAGAATTTGAGAACTGGAAAGAGTTTGCGCAGTGAAGGAAACGTATACGTGGGTGCTGATCAGAAAGTTCAATGTACCTTAACCAAGTTTTATCACGACTTGTCTCTTGGAATAGACGTTTAAGAACCCTTGTCAGCCATACCTTCGTTATTGTTTTCAAAATTGGAAGACAAATTATCTGAAGAAATATCGAAATAACCACCAAAAAGTAACGTCTATGCCATACTTACTGATGGAAATGGACGCTTTCCTGCACTTGGTATTTGCTGGGATGATAAAATGGCGGCTGACAGGGTTTTGACCGTAGAATGATGAAAAGGGATAAGGTGAAAATGAGATGACTTTGACGGAATGAGGTGAAGTTTGGTACAAGCAAAGGTAGCTCGCGAATTACTTGATTGGCGAGATTGCAAGAAATCTGGAGCTGCGGAAAAGAATAAATGAATTAGTTGTCGAGCAAAAGTGGATTGCGCCTGAATTGTCTCCCGGATGAGGGGTGAACCATTTGTCAGTTTGAAGTGCAGATATCACTGATTAAAATACCGTACCCTCTGCTATGTTGGATGAGGAATGAACCATTTTTCAGGTCGAAGTGCAGATATTACTGATTAAAATACCGTACCCTCTGCTATGTACAAATCGCCATCGTTCTTTAGTAACAGGTAAAGAGTAACTAGAACACACCAGAGCTGAATCATTCAAGCATTAAGACCTACTGCGCGTTGTATTTTGATCTTGGTTCCCTACACCGCAAAGCGTTTTTTTCTGACCACGTTGGTGTTTAGAATTGATCATTTTGTAATTTATTTATCTGTTACAGAAATAATAGTACAAAGAAAGATACAGAAACCTGTTTGCACACTCAAAATGCTAAGCCATGATGAGTGTACCATCTACATTTATCAGTGTAAAAACTTGTAAATTCCTATGTATATATATATATTCTCGCTCCTTATGCGCATGTCCACACCACAGGTAACCCAGCTGTTTCTTAAATTCTTCATCATACCTGGGCTTGTTCATTTGATTATGTTTGTATGGAATGTGTCGAGGTTTTTCCTCAAATAATGTTATTTGTACAGTATATTCTTTTTCTAAATACATTTGAAAAAAAAAGTCTCGCTTTAATTTGTTAAAGGGAATCAGTTCACTATAAAGGCCTGGCTAAACTAGGCGACATGTCGAGCGCGAAATGTAGCGTGTTTTCATGTCTCCTAAATGTTTCCTAGTTTATCCAGCACACCAAAAACATGAAGTGCGCGACAAATGTTGTAGAGCTCGATGCGAAAATGTTTATCAACTTTCCGCGAAACATTTCTTTGTCGCTGCTGCATGACTGCATGATCTGTCGCGCGCTACAATGATTTTCGAGGTGGCATGGAGGCGACATGTATCGCGCTTAGCCAGGCCCTACGTCGAATCCGTTGTATCGCGACCTGCGTTTGCAAAACCCAATTTGTTTTGGTTTTCTGTTCCGTCAGTTAAACCATTCTGAGCCAATCAGAGTCTCGCTTTTTGCACTTCCCTGGCTTTCTTCTGGACGAAAACTAGACAGTGTCGCGACAGAAAGCCAGGCAACTGCAAAAGGCGAGAGGTGGCAAGAAACTGATTGGCTTAAAACTATTTGACTGGCGGAACAAAAGACAAAAACAAATCGATGTTTTGAAAATGCGGCGTCGCGATACAACGGATTTGACAGTCACCAGAATACATTGCATTTTTGTTTCACGTGTAGAAAGGGAACTTACATAAATGTGCTTGCAACTTAGGGCTATTCTACTATAACAATAAGAAGTAAGTAAATGCTAATCAGACTGTTAGAAAATACACTACAGAAGGACCGGGAAAGTGTGCCAAAATATGAAGGAAATATTCGCATGCATCTGCTTGTGTGCATCGCCATATCGTTTTCGCAAGCTTTTATTTTCCCGCACTTTTGCCGGTTTTGCGCTACGGTTTCTTCCCGCAGAATGCACCCTAGTCTATATAGCCTGCAATGCTTCGTTTACCCGGTGTTTTTATAGCGAAAAACCGGCCTTGAGCGATTCGTAGCCGCCATCTTGGTTTTAGGCAAAAATGAAAAACGTATTTTTATTTTTACTCAAAATCCAGGTGGCGGCTATAAAAACACCGGGTAAACACCTGTATTGGAGGCTATAGTCTAAATGATCGAATCAAATGAATCCGCAACTTTTTCTTCCGTAATCGAAAAGTTATCCGTCAACACGTAGCGTATCGTAATCGCCCGTCCACACGTATACGGCCTTTTTTGTACAGTAAGAGACTACAATTTTGACGTCATCGTAATCGAAAAGTTACGGATTCAACCGTCCACACGGATTCCGTAATCGAAAAGTTTCGGAATTGGACCGTCCGCATGTACACGGAATCGTAGCGTATTCATTTTGTTGCGCTTTCGTTTGCGGATTCAAAAAGTTACGGATTCGCCAGTGTAATCGTCGTATACGTGTAAACGATAGCCGTATCCGAAACGATAAAGTTGCGGATTTATTCGATTCCGTATACGTGTGGACGGGGCCTAATCAAACACGGAGAGCACGTTGCAGCCAAAATTAGAGGGACATTTTTGGTTTATTATCAAAATTCCGCCTAACGCCCCTGTAAAATGGTGAAGATTCCTAATTTAACCGTACTGTATTTTTATTATTTGTACTGTTAGCGACAGCAGGTGCTTTTCTAGCAAAGCAAAGTGTGATCAAAGACATAAAAAGCTAAGCAAACTCATCATTTTCAAGATTGCACGAATTGTTCTGAACTTGTTCTCGTGTTGTTGTTGTTGTTGTTTTTTGTTTTTTTTTTTTTTTTGGCGGGAAAAGCGTCCCAAGAAAACTTCTCCTCTAGTATCAGCTCTGAACAAGACGTTGCCTCGTTGGGCAGCGGCGTAGCCAGGATTTTTAACAGGGGGGGGGCCCAAAAGGCCCTTTAAGGCATTTTCTCCTGTATCTTAGATAATATCTCATACATTTACTGTTTTTTGGCTTCTAGAGGGGGGAGGGGGGGGCTGGCCACGCCCCTGTTGGGTTTTACTTTCGAGTCGTTTTACTCGGCACCAAGTGTTCAGTGACAAGCCTCAAGCTGCTCGTGCAAGAATCGGCAGCATCGACAATAATGAGGATTGCTGCTCAGACTGTGACTCATAGGAATCGGAGCTGAGATGGTACCCGATTGGAGCAGTTTTTCCAGTGGAAACGAGTGTCTTCATGGATGCACTAATTACTTTGGCTACGTGACGCTTAAAAACACTTTCAAAGCACCTTCGGCTTCGTTTTGATTAAATCATGACATTTTTTAACAACTCGTTTTAAAGCCGGGTTCTCACAAGGATACAATCTCAAAAGAGTCCAACAAGCATAGAGGGAAAGAAAATTGATAACCTGGCCGTCTTATCTGGCTTCTTGTGGTAAGTAAGCTTTTATGTCGCAGGAAAATTCCGAGTTCCGGATTCCACTCATACTCACAGTTCATCTACGAACACAGAAAGCCCAAAATGAGTGCTAGAGACTAGACCAAAGGCCTGGCTAAAGCTAAACTAGGCGACATACACTCTTTGTTTATAAGAATCTTTTTGTAAGAACGTCCAGGCTGAGAGTTCACCAAATTTTAAGAACGATGCTAAGAACATGTCGAGGCTGAGATAGCAGACTTTTTCTTCTTTTTTAGTCCCGATGCGTTTTTAAAATGCAGAATCGAATTGCTTTCGTAGTAACAACCTTATTATTGCTATTGATCATTGGTGTAATTCTCTTCCTAATAATTCATTGAGTATTATATTCTTACTGTATATACACTAAAATTTAAGAACATCGTAAAGAACATATTCAGTCTTAAAATGTCCAAAAAATAAGAACTGCCCAGCCTCAACTGAAAATGAGACGTTTTTATAAAAAAAGTGTATCGCCTATCTCAAGACGGCCTATATACTGTTCGATGCCTGAGAAAAAGCCTGGCAACCAGCAGGGTGGGATTTTCGGAAATCACTCTAAACCTCAGCATTGACGTCAATAAGAATATCCATTTATCCAACAAGACGAGCTAATCTTTATTAATGTTTACATCATATTTCTTTTATCAGTGTCGATATGACATAATTATCCTATTCGGTGAGGCCTGGCTAAACTAGGCGACATGTCTAGCGCGACTTGTAGCGTGCGACAAAGTCTTACAGAAGCGAAAAAGAAATGATTCTCTGATAGTTGAGAAACATTTTTGTGTCGCGCTCTACAAAATTCGGAGACATGACACACGCTACATGTCGCCTAGTTTAGCCAGGCCTGTATCTAAAGGACTTCAATTTCTAAGAGTGTACAAAATCAACAATGGAAAACACTATACGGCTTTGCCAAAAAGAAAACTAACGAATATCAATGTGATGAAGTAGAACAACCTATTATGAATTTAATTATTGTACATCATCAGATTGCAAATTGTAGAAACTTTGTTAAAGATTTTTTTTCTCGAGGGTAAAATTCTTCATAATAAAATAGTTAACACAAATCATAACGATCAGGGAAAAGAAAATTTAAAATGCAGATTTATTTTATAAAATTGTGTTCAGGATACCTGTGATTGTTTAAGTGTTATTTAACTTCATCAGTTTTGGTGTAAAAAGAACATATACTTATTTCAAAAAACGTTGTCAGTGCGAAACGGCAAATGGCGATTGGCAAATGGCAGTTCTAGGACCGAAAGGAACCATGGGTCTCATAAAATTTCACTAAATGCTGAAGAATATGTATAAATCAAACAATTATCCATTAAAGATCATCAATGTATGTCTCTGACATTGCTAGACTTTATTTAACACCTTTAATTTTACAAATGGTTAGTACCCAGAAGCACCGTTCGGGCTTAGAACTGCCATTTACTATTTGCCATTCGCCATTTGCACTGACAACCTTTTTTGAAATAGGTGTATATTATTTCCAGTCTATACTAATGTATCTATTTGCTCATCTTCCCACACATGTCTTCTTAAGGGATCCAGTCTTCTAAGCATCTTAGCGCCCAAGGTGCTTCAGCTCACGGGAAAGCTGGCAGAGCACACAAAGCGGCAAGCACTGAACGGCGCAGTAGTCATTAATCAGAGAACCCTACAAATGACAAATAAGTAGCTCAAGAGGATGCAAAAATTAGCGCTAACCCTTACTAGATTCTTAACCCTTCTTTGTTTGTGCCATGCCAAAAAGAGAGGGCAATTTTACCCTCTTTACCCCCCCCCCCCCCCCTAAAAGCCACTTTTTCACTCAATATGGTGGTGTGTGTACCCAGTTATTTTGAGGTAGGATCCAAAGCTCACTGTTTGCATGTTCCTTATATCAGCTAAAAAAGGGGGTACTACACCCCCCAGTCTCCCTACTATTGTTCAAAATCCCTCCTCCGCCCCTGGAGATGACACTGATGTGGACCACGCCTGAAACCATTCCCAGCCCTGGATAGCCTCTACAAAGTGAGATTTTAGTCCCAGAGCCCCCCCACCCCCACCCCTCTTTCCCCGCAATTGTAATCCTGGGTGATGGACCTGGGCGTGCCACTCACTTGGATGTTTTGCTCTACCCTGAGCTTGACACGAAGACCCACAAGCGCCCCTGGGCAGCAACATGGGAAGCAGCAACCTTCTCCCATACGCTGGGAAACATCAATCAGCAAGAAGCATGGACAGAAGTAGCCCAGAAGACCTAGTAACATTTTCAAATAAATCAGACAAGATGACAGGGGGTGCAGGGGGTGGGACACTGGGGGCAGGTGCCCCCCCAATATTTAGAAAAATTATCAGGAAATGACCAGTAGGGGTGTGGCTGTGCCCCCTCCCCATTAATGTTTCTGCATTGTGCCCCCCAAATCTTACAGGGTCTGCTTTGGCTCAAATACAGATGAAACTGAACTGCTAAGGAGACCTACAGTAAGAATAAGCATTTTTATAGTACAATTTGAGAATATCCATCCACAGATATAATGCATCTGATTTTAGTTACATGAAAATGTAGGTATAATAGCGAGTTATAGACTATAAAAATCTAGTACTAAAAGAATTAAATCAACATAGTGCGTCTTTTAAATTCTTGAGACTTTACTAGGGAAAATAATTGCCTAAAAGCTGGGAGCTTTTGCATGTTGTGATTACAGCCAAAACTGAAGGTTCTCAGTTTTGGTGAGATTAGCCTAGCAAGATATAAAACAGCTACTTATATTAATGCCAATATCACATTAAACACAGCCTATACCAGATATATGGCAGCTACTTACAAGAGCCAATATCATCAAAGCAGCCACACATGCCGGAATGCCAGTCCCGTTGCCCTTGCTGCACAACTGTAGGCTGTTGCACTACCACTGTTGTATGAGTGGTTTGGGCATGAGGGTAGCCCTGCTGAGGCGGATAGCCCTGCTGCGGAGGATAGCCCTGCTGCGGAGGATATCCTGGTTGTCCAGTGACAGGTTGTGCCATCTCAGGTCCTTCTTGCATACGATTATAATCAAACGAGGGTTTACTGTCCATAGACTATACATAAAACATGTATGAAAATATGTTTAGTGAATAGCTCTAGTCACTTATAAAAACATGTCAAGTTAAAAAACAGGTTAGTTTTAAATAGAATCCATAGCTGTGAAAACAACTTGGACAGAAATCTTGCAAAATTGGGTGAAATGCAGTAGATATGTAAAAAAAACCAAGAGAGCCAATGTAGGTGAATACAGAGAATGTATAATTGGGCTTGTGATGAGGCCCAAAATCTTGTGACACCCGCCCAATGCAGGTGAGTTGACAGCTATGAGAATCATGTATGTTCATTAATTACCCTGAGGGGGAGGGAAGAACACCTCAGAACACCTGATTTCAGAACTCCCCTTTCAGTATCAATTTGTTTCAGTGCCCCTCTTTTAAAATCCCCAGGATTTTTATTCAAAATCATAAAATATTCAGAATATTCTGCCCCCCCCCCCCCCATGTCTAGAGAAAATTAATGGGGTTCTAGTGTGGTTTTCTACTAGAAAATATTCATTACCAAGTAAACACCTGCTGAGTTAAAAGTCCCTAATGGCCCCCTTATTATCAACTACAGCATATAATTATAGCTAGTATTAAACGCCAAAAAGATAGAGTCCAGTGAGTATAGCAGAATGAGTATAGACAACTCACACTACTCACCCTGTATTACTTTTTTTTATTTTGAGGGCAGCAATATCAAAATTCTTTTAAGAACTTTGAAATGTTTTACTTCAAGTATTATGTTTTGAGGTATAACACAGCCGTCAAGTATATTAGATTAGAAGAATATAACCAATCAATGTGATCTCAAATGGGTATTAAACAAAGCAAGGTTAAAATTAACTTTCAATTATTATAATAACTAACTACAGCCTACACCTCAAAATTTGATATCACCTCTGATGAAACCCAATATGAATGATATAAAATTTCAAAGTTCAACACTCTAAAGATAGGAACAACTGTCAGTACATGTTGAATTTAGGCCACGGAGTTTTGAAATAAATATATTTTCAATGAATCATCCTCATGTGTGTGACAGAAACTGTTTGATAAACCACCATTTTCTGTTTGCTTTTATTCGAACCATACACAATACTGTCCTCGCACAATAATACTTTATCCTGTATTGTTCGTGGTTGAGACACCGAACAGCGGAAACCAGTCAAGTGCACCAAACCATATCCGAAACCACGCAGAAGAATATTCCATTTTGTTAACAGCGCTAACATACAAAAGAGTTTAAATATACAAAAAGTGAAATTAAACTTACCATATCCTAACAACATGCAAATTTTGAAAGATCAAAACAACCATTTGCATGAAGTTCTATTTTTTTTTCTTTTTTTTTTTACTACGACGTGTTTAGAAATAAAAAAAACTTAAGGTGACTTTTTGAATAGCTCTATTTTAATCATGAAAGATCCTTTATTTGCGGTTGAGTTTTCAATCTCTTTGCAAACGACATTGTTCAGTTTATATTACAGAGGGGGTGATAGGGTAGGTGACAGTTTCGTGGAAATCTCGAATAAAATACAATAAAATAAAGATTTAAAAGCATCAAATATACTTAGAAAGACCAGGAGCGCTTATTTACAGCACGAGTAATGCTTACAGTGGTTTTAACATAGTTGTTTTCTTTAAGTATGAGTTTTGGAGATTCGGTTTCTTCCTCGTGTTACTATAAACCGGAAAATACCTTGCATTCCAAGGTTGCAAAACTCCTCTTTGAAACATCCAAGTTTGAAACAGAAAATCAAATGAAAGAACTGGCAAAAGCTATCGAGAGAATCTACGAAAAACAACTCATCTGACAGAATGAATCTTTCGTGCGATAACAAAGAGGGAGTTGGCATTATTGACACGAGCAAAACTCCGAAATCGAGCTTCGTTTGAGCATGATCACGACTAGAGTATTTCAGAAAGAACACCTAAATGTGCAGAATGCATATCGGTAAAGAAGAAAATAAACGATATTAGGCTGGAGTGGGTGCTTTTGAAGGCATTCTAGCTTACAAGAGATGAAGACATGGTAAATCAGTACGTACCTAGTAGATGAATCCCGAATGAATTATTCGGAGTATACGGTGGTAGCGAGATTACACTAGAGTGAAGTGCCCGCCCCGGCGCGTGACGTATAGAAAATGTCACACAGTAACGTCAACAAGTCGTTAAGGAACGAGATAGTCTATAAAATCGTGAAGTTTCTTTCTCAAAATAATATGATCTAATAATATTTCTCAATTTTATGTTTGAGTTTAGTATATTTCACGATTAAGTTCCACAAACTTATGGATTGTAGTAACAGGTCTATAAACAATGCAAATAGTATCGAGATTTCTCCGAATCATGAATAAATGAATGTGACATCAAAGCGTGACGGAATTGGGACCGTCACACTTTCCATTACATTTTAAAAATACTCTAAAAACTCTAAAATCTAAAGACTTATTTTTTTTTTTCCAGTTGGCTGGAAATATCATCCAGCTCTCTCTTTTTTTTTAACAAAATTTTTATCTGTAACAGGATTTGTTCATACCTCCAGGCCGATTTGGGCTTCTTGGGCCGCTCAAAATTCACTATGAAAAGAGAATAAGTATTTTCAAAATTCGAGAACTTACGGAGCGGGAAGTGCCATGTAATATCGCGGCCAAATTTTTCATTAGATCGTGTTTATTATTTTTTGCATGATTTTCTGCACGTCTTTCTGCACGACTTAATTAAAACTTTCTGCACGACT
This sequence comes from Nematostella vectensis, assembly GCF_932526225.1. NCBI lineage: Eukaryota > Metazoa > Cnidaria > Anthozoa > Actiniaria > Edwardsiidae > Nematostella > Nematostella vectensis. The sequence continues at coordinate 10,201,940 of NC_064045.1, read as the reverse complement.
GCGCAAACCCCCAGCCAATCCTAGGAACTCGATAACAATAACAACAACAACAACAACAACAACAACAGCAACAGCAACAGCAACAGCATCAGTAACAGTAACAGTAACAATAATAATAATAATATAATATAATATCATCACGCTGCGTCGCCATGTTGACACTATAACATACTCAGTACTTAGTAAACAAAGAAAAGGTGTGCAAAAAGTCATATAGAAAGTTGTGCAGAAAGTCGTGCAAAAAGTCGTGCAGTCGTACAAAAAGTTGTGCGGAAAGTCGGGCAAAAAGTCGTACAAAAAGTCGTGCAAAAAAAAAAAAAACAAGATCCAATGAAAAAGTTTTCCCACGATCTTGCATGACACTTCCCGGGCTCCGTAAGAACCCATGCTCGATACGTTCGTGTTTTTAGGCCCTGGCCAAACGAGGACACATGTTGCCGGAAACATTGGGGAAACATGTTTCCTAAATGTTTCCGAGGGTGGCCAAACGGTTACGAAACATCGGGAAACATGTTTCCCCTGCAGCGCCACGGAAAGCATGCGCTCGGACAACATGTTTCCGGCAACATGTGTCCTCGTTTGGCCAGGGCCTTATTTGATTTTCGATTGTCACCTAAGGCCCTGGCCAAACGAGGAAACATGTTGCCGGAAACATGTTGTCCGAGCGCATGCTTCCTCGATGTTTTCCAGTTTTCGGTTTCGTTATTTTCACGCGCGCGCTAAAGAATGGCGTCATTTCAAACGAGCGTGCGCTGTTTTTAAATTTTATTTTTAATCACAATTTTTGTCGTTGTTGCCTTAGAAAACCACTCCCCAAAAGCTCGCTGTGATTGCCTTATGTATACAGATTATGATTTTCAATTTCGAAATGATCAAATGTAATCTACGGCTCTGCTTTTTCGATATTTACGGAGCTCTGTACTTGACTTGGACATTGCACGTGGCGCTGCAGGGGAAACATGTTTCCCGTAACCGTATGGCCACCCTCGGACATTTAGGAAACATGTTTCCCCAATGTTTCCGGCAACATGTGTCCTCGTTTGGCCAGGGCCTTATAAGAAAGCGCTTGCATACCCTATGGTTATCATCTGGCGTGGCTACCAAGTAAACAATATGGCGGACCTATATTCTATAACTTTGGTCAAATACTATTTTGTCTGTTAATATTTTTGGTTTTGCTGAAAGATATGGGAAAACATAAAGGAGGAGGAAAGAGAGCAGATCAGAAGAAAGATCACAGAAGTAAATTTAACAAAACATCGAAGTTTGAGAAGAAATGGTCAGATCAAGATGGCGGTTCATTTCCATCAAGACACGAATTCGAGGATGGTATAATATCCACCATGTTTTTAAGGCTTTTAATCTAATTATTGGAATTGATTATTAAGTGTGAATTGAAAATAGCAAGTGTAAGAGTTGAAAAGAGCCGCAATGTCACGTTCATTTTATTTTGTGGTTTAAAAATTACCAACCTAATTTTAGAAAGAGAAATCAAATTGCCGATCGCTGTTAAACCGAATTCCTAAAAGAAATTTAGAAAAAATAACAGTTTAATTTAATGGGGATTTTAAGACTCGAAGACTAGAAAAGCAGCCCTTGGGAACTAGAGGTTTCAGTTTATACCAAGTTGTGCCATATTGTGTTAATAAATACCAGATCTTTTATATCAACAATTTTATCTTTTTTTTTTACCTAAGATAGTGAAGCAAGTGCTGGAGAGAAGACTTTTGGTCGCGGATTCCCATTTCCTCTGGCTATGTGGGTAAGCATGTATGCAAAATATTAGATCACTGTATTTTGCTCAATAAAATGGTATAATACAAACTAAAAGTTAGATCTCTGCACCTAATAAGACTGAGGCATCTCTCCATGGATATTGGCTATCAAGAGCAAACTGCAATTTTTTGGCAAATATAATTTATGCTTTGCTTCTGTCTACAGTTTGTGTCTGGTTTTATTTGAAGTTAGTCGAGGGATCTAATTAAGATTGTTAAATCACGTTACTCATTTTCAGGACTTGGAACATTGTGATCCTAAAAAGTGTTCTGGAAAAAAGCTTGCTAGGCTTGGTTTTGTCCAGACGCTCAGACTCTCTCATTCTTTTACTGGCCTGGTCCTAAGTCCAGTGGGTACACAGTGTGTGTCTCCAGGGGACCGTGGTATTGTTGAGAGCCATGGGATCGCTGTGATTGACTGCTCATGGGCCAAACTGGAGGGCACGCCCTTCAAGAGGATGCGTGGCAGCTTTCCACGATTGCTACCATATCTTGTTGCTGCTAACCCTATCAATTATGGACGTCCTTGCAAGCTGTCTTGTGTTGAGGCTTACGCTGCTACCTTGTATATTACTGGTATGTAGTTCATTTCTTTGTATGTATGTTATTGATATATATGTTCTTGACATGTTCATGATTTTGAATAGAATGATTAAAAACAATGAAGATAATAATAACAATAAAATGACAATGACAAGTCCCTCTTCACCTTTTCCATTTTTATATTTACGCTGAGTGCCAAAAATATGATTACTTGGGTTAATTTCAGTTAGGCCCTGGCTTAACTCAAGACTCATGCTTTCCCATGTTTCTGTTTTTAGGATTTGAGGAGCTTGGACTGTTTATCTTGAAGAGATTCAAGTGGGGACCAACATTCTATGATCTCAATAGGTTTGTTCACTATAAATTTTTTTGTTTTTGTCATATATGATCGGTATAATCGGTTGAGGTGCCTTTCACCTCATGAATCAGTCCAGTTGATGTCACTGAAAATTGGAAGAACCCCGCCACCCCTCCCCCAACCACCCCCAAGTACAACTGCAAGCTAGGACAAGAGAATTGGTAAAGGAACCCCTTGCTCGAAATCCTTGCTACAGGTCTGTCCCCTCATCTTTTCTTTCTCTTTTTATTACCATATCTTTCTTTTTTTTCAAAGGGAGCTTTTAGAACTTTATGCAGCATGTAAAAACAGCAAGGAGGTTGTTGAGGTGCAGCAAAACTGGCTTGACAAGTGTGACAAGGAGCGGGCAAGGTCCAAGGAAAGTTCAGATGGTACAGTAGTTAGTTTCAAGAAACAAGGTTTGGGGGGGGGGGTGGGGGTGGCAGGGGCTTCTGTACATTTGTAGCTCTTCTAGAATGCACTGTTGGTGCGATTCTGTGAATTGATGAAACATAGCTTTAATACACATGCAGCCATAGCCATGTGAAGTAGGCATCCATAGCCATGTGAAGTAGGCATGTCACAGGATTTGCTTAGGGGGTGCCCATGCTTGTGTATCATATGGAAAAAGGTAGTATTTGACTCTTATTCAATAAAAAATGACCTACATCTTTGCAGGCATGGGGGACATGCATGGTTACCCTGCATTTGTGCAGCTCAATCATAGACACACTGTATCTCACCTCAGGAATTTTATTTGATGTGTATTATTCTAGAATTGTGATGGTTTTTATTTTAGACTTGATGGACATTGATATGGACAAGGAACACTTTAATCCCAACAGAACAGTACCATCAGCCGGTCTAGACTATCCTAGGTATAAAAAACTTTGAAAACTGTGTAGAATGAGCTTTGATCAGTGGGTCCATAATGATGTTTTAGGTTAAAAGCGGGTATTTGTACCATGGCACCTGGGAAGAAGGGGGACATAAAAGGGGGATAATGATTGTGATACGGGTAGAGGTTGGTGACAGGGGTGAGGGCAGTAGGGATAATGCTACAATAAATAGAGTTGGAATATAAGGAGTGTCCGGAATAGTGATGTGGTTGTTCTTACCATGGCAAATAGGGTGAATGAGAAGATTAAAAAGGAGGTAGTGGGTAGCAGAGGTATAGACCAGAAAACAAAAAGGCTTATAAGGGGTACTGGTGTACATGCTGCTGGAGAAAGAAGTGAGTTAAAATATAATGAGAAAATAACAAAAGTTAAAAAACATGCACATAAATGTAAAATAAATGACAGTAAATAAGGAATAGGATATTTTGTAGAGCTCTTTGAAAGGTTAAGCAGACTCACTTGTGTTCTAGTACAGGGTGATGTGTGTGAAAGGGGAGGTGGGCAGTGGCTTATTTGTGCAGGCTTTGGTGTATAGGGGTTTTATTGGATAATAGTACTGTATGTCATAGTCTTTACACGAATGAATGAAAAAAAGATTATCTCTTTTTTAGTGACTCTGAAGATGATGATTGTGATAAAAGCAGTGATGATGAACATGCACATGATACTCATGGTGAAAATAAAGATGATGTAGTCAATGATGGAGATGCTGACGCTGTTATATGTGGTGACAGTGATTATGATAATGATGATGATGACAATGATGAAGGAGATGCTGACAACGCTGACAAAGTTATATGTGATGATAAGGAAAACGAAAGTGATGACAATGGAAATGATGATGATGGTAAAGACAAGAAGAAGTATGGTTGCAATGAGCAGACTCAAAGTGAACAACAACTAGTAGGAAGACTTAAGAATGTTGATACTGTTGCTGATGGTGATCCATGCCGATCATTTAAAGACACAGGCTTTACTGCCAACAGCTGTGGTGGTACTACATCAAGGAACAATCCAGAAGGAACTGGAAATTCCGAAAATGGAGAACTCAACACCCCAGAATACCAACATAAAGACGTAGAAGCTATAGACACCTTAGCCGAATCAGTTCACACAATAAACATGTAGGTAAAAAAAATACGCGAAAATGAGTTTGTCTTGTAGACAATATTATTTCAGAAATATAAAGTAGAAATCTGGAAGATTATAAACCTGATGACCTAAAGCTTTTACTTTTCCTTATAGGAAAGGAAAGTATTTAGACTATAAAGTGGAAAACAGGTTCTTGTCTGGATAGTTTTTCACAGCTGGGGAAGAATCGGGCAAGCTTAACCAGTGGTCTTTGCTGGCGTTCCCTTAATGTCTCTATCGCGTGTCCTTCGCGACCGTTACCCCTCCTTACGCGCCTTAAAAGAAAGTCGTTGTTGCGCGACCTTTCAGAATACAAGATCCTTTATTTTGCAAATAGCGCCAGCAACGGTAGATCATTCATATATGATTCACTATAGTGTCCCTAGTCTCTACCCCTAACATAACCATTACTATAATGAACCATATATGAGGGATCTAAGCCAACAACGTTGGTGAGACGCTGGCCTAGAATTGCTGGCGCTGTTCAAATAACCGTGTTGTGAGGTACGTACTTAAGAGGCAGTTCACAACCCCTCCCCCCCCCCCCGCCCCGAGTATTTTTTAGGGGTCAAAATTTGGCCTCATTTATTTTTAAGGGGTATCCAAGAAAAATAGGCTGTTCTCTTCAAAATGGCATTTTTTAGCGCTTCTGGAGTATTTTTTATGGTAGCAATTTTTGGCCGTGCAGGTATTTTTTTAGGGGTATTTTTCGAATTTCCCGACGAGCATTCCTATCGCTTTTACCCTGAAGAGCCCCCTCCCTCCCCCCCCCCTCCCCCCCCCCCCCCCCCCCTCCTTCCCGGGTCACAAACATTTCCATTGTTTGGTCAGCCGGCGTAGCGGCGACAACAATGGCTGCAGATCTTGGCTCTGTTTGCACGGGGTTTATCGCGTAAAGAAAACAATCAAAGACTGCCCTCAAAGTTTTATTAACTTCGCGCTATTCCCTTTGTCTGTAGATAATCGTTGTTGCGCGCGCATCCAAAATGCCACAGACTGGCGGGCCACTGCTGATCTAAAATGTCGTACAAAGTGGAGTTTACAGACAAAGCTATAAAAAATGCTGTCAGAGTGCTATAGTCAAATTGGCGCTAGAGTCAAATACCTTTTCCAATTTTGGATCAGCTGTGGCCGGCCAGTTTGCGGCCTTTTAGATGCATGCGCAACATCATGAAAACGGTCCGAGTAAGGCAGTCAGTAATGCAGTCAGCCAGGGACCGTGACGAAAAGCCTTGTGTGACATCAGACAAATATGGCTGATTCAAGCGTGACACATCACAGACAACAATTCATCCCTCTTCGGTACTCTCCGTAAAGCCCTTATTCTGATACCGCATATTTATTGCAGATAACTTTCTGTATCCTAATTCTCTTATAAAAGTTTAGATCGTTCATTTATCTAAGATAGTTATTGCGTGCGGAATCGCCCCTGTATTTGCTTTGCGTGACAAACTCAAATCCCCTAGACTGCTCTAGAAAGGTCCGTTCTGTTTACAGTTATGCTGTTTTGAGGACGAGGTAGTTGACCCCTATATAGCTTTTAGGAATTATTCATGACAGTTGTCCTGGGAACTTTATCTCTCTCTGCTTCAGTGAGTTAAACTTAGCGGCACACCCAAGCATCTAACTCATCCACATCGCTCACGCCAAGTGCTAGCTTTCCTTCGCAGATTCTCCGCTCTCTGAAATACCTTCTTTCCAAGGTAAGACAGTGCTAAAAGCAAGCTAAGTACACAAGAGACAGATCCCAGTGAACACTGAAAGCGCGTGATGTTATCTAGACCTGTTTTGTTTGCAGAAAATACAACAAGTTGAACATCGCATCACAATCGACTAAACTATTGGCCAATCTTGATTGAATGCCATTTTAGTTCTGAGCTTTTTATGAATAAAATAAAATTTGGCCTACAAGGTATGTCATACGCGAAATAAAGGCATTTCTAATGGGATCGGTTTTCTAATAAGATCGAAGAAATTCCATCTGGCATAATAACATTTGCGGGGGTCTATTATTTTTCAGAAGACATATCAAGGTCTGAGAGATTTGTTTTTCGCTAGAGAAATGTTTTATTTCTATAGATTAAGGGATATTTGCTTAGATGTTTAAAAAATGATTCAGAGGCCAATAACTATCTTACTTTGCATCGACGAAAATATTTTATCAAGCATAAAATAATTTGACGATTTTACGTGAAGTCCTTTAACAAAATAAGAAAATCATCGCTGGGTTTACTGTTATCGGGAAATCAAAAAGGGTTCCAAAATGATTAAGATTAGTTTCAAAGTATGTTTAATTTTTTTAATGTCAAAAACATATTAATGGCTTTATGACTTATTACGTGATGGGAATTTTTAAAAACAATTATCGCTTTACTGCAGTTATCATCAATCGATCACTTTTGATGCATTGTTTGTCCCGGGTTTGTAGAGATACGAGCAAAAATGTTGTGTCTAAATGTCTGGTTCAATTCATGCACTTTTGTATTTAATTCCCTTATCACTTGAATTCTCAATGAATTAACGGAATAAATGTATAGACCGTAGTTAATTAAAACATCATTGACAAAGTAAAACCAATGAAGCGGAGTCAGTTTTCTTTGATCAAACATTAGCCATTGAAATAAAGGATTGTCTTGAAAGAGATGACAAACAGATACCACAACTCCACCGTTTTAAAGTCACAAACAATTCTTATTAATACAACAATCAACATCGTGTAAACGTTCTCTCATCACTTACACCATCTGGCGAGCACACAGGGGGTTGCACAGGGTGCGCACGCACCTCCCCCCCCCCCCCCTGGCGGCCAAAAAGTGGGTCATTTCTTATTAGGAAATCTTCAAATGCTATGCTTTTTCCATATGCTTTTTATGACTGCGCACCTCCCCCCCCCCCCCCCCCTTGGCGCCCAAAAAGTGGGTTATTTCTTATTGAGAAATCTTCAAATAGTATGCTTTTTCCATATGCTACTTATGACTGCGCATCCCCCTATGCCAATCCTGGGTACACGCCTATCAGCACTTTGCCGTCATCACAGTAAACAATGTTATATTTCAAAAAGGCTGCACTTGGAGTATCTGTGCATCGTAACCCGCAGTGCTTCATAAGTATGAAGTAAATAAGCAAATAAGCGTAAATAAAATACAAATACAGGTTTCAAAAGCTGTAGAATTCTTGTTTACGTTCTTATGATCATTCAGATAGCTTTGAGATACAAGAATTCACCCGTCTTTTGCTACCCATGAACCACCACAAGTTACGACACATGGGTTCTCGGGTGCAACCATCATATTAATCATCTTTATAATAATCATTATCGTCATCGTCGTCATCATCATCATATTAATCATCTTTATAATAATCATTATCATCATTATCGTCGTCTTCGCCATCATCATCTTAATCATCTTTATAATATCGATCATCATCATCATCATCGTTCGTCGTCATCATCGTCATAATTATCATCATCATCGACACACCCTAGCTCTACTCCTCCTCTCTCACTCACCCCCATGTCTTGTTGTTACTTAGCAACAGGCGATATGACGAGCCATACCACCACTACCCAGCACACGGTGGTGACAGTGCAGCCTGGCACCACGACCTACACCATCGGGCAGCAGAGGGACTGGAGCTCTGGCTTGTTCGAATGCACCAAGGACATGGGTGGATGTGAGTATTACGTTACAAACGTCACGCAATCTCCTGTCACACCGCCCGCTTAATTGAATAAGTCGCTTGTTACCTGTAGCCCTTAGCTATTGTAACACAATGCACGTTGACCCTTGTCACGTGCCCTGCAACAACCCTTGTCATGCAATCCGCATAGACCCGTGTCACGCAATCCTCATAGTTGTTTTCAGGTGAATCTTTTCGAAGCTCTCGTAAGTGACCATCCACGCAACTGCAGCGTTTTTTTGGGGAGGAAAAAACCTGCAGTAGTCCTTTCTTACGCAACCTTTGTCACACAACCTACAAAAGTTTGTTGTCACAAAACTAACAACAGACATGGTCACACAACACAGTTTGAATCATCTTTTTGTCACGCAGCATGCATCAGTATTTTGTCGTGCAACCTGAATTTTAACCTTTCCCCAAACAACCTGCATTGGAACTTTTTCACCTCAACATGTACTATCCCTTTTTAACACACCCTGCATTAGCCTTTTGTCAGGCAAACTGCATCTCTCTCCTAACAAATAACGTGATGACAGAGCGCAAAATTTACGTTGTGAGCTTAGCCATGATTTGCCATAGTCATAGATATCATATATCAGAAGGCGTTATGTAAGTTTATGTCTTCTATTGATTTTCCTTGTACAGTACATCGCTGTTATATCAATAAAGGCTGGTTTAGACAGCACGATTTAGTCGTATGCAACTTGCCCGTGACACCTCTACAACTAGATATGGCTTTTTGGCAGCCCAAAGGGGGGGGTACCCTCCCCCTAGATCATATCAATCAATGGCTGTCGTTTTTCTAAATGGTCTAAAAGAGCCTGGGGCGAGCGCGCGGGAGACCTGCGATATTCTAAAACGATAGGGACTAGGCTCCATTTCCAAGATGGCTGACAGCAAAATCGCAGTAAACACGAATTCCTGCAAGTTTACGTGGAAATTCTCGACTTACAAAGTTCCAGAGCGATAAAAAAAAGCAAAAAATTGATTGAAGCGGGACTTCCAAATATGGTATGTAGTGCCTAATAAGGAAATGGCCGAGCGAGCTAGAAAAACGACAGTTTTTAAAACAAGATTGACTGATATGCGCTACTAAGCGTAGAGTGTAAATCAGCCCACGAACCCGCAAAGATGCTTGACTACGAAAGTATAGTGTGTAAAATAGGGCTAGGACATGTCATCGTAGGCAAGTCACATAATCTTCTTTGTTGAACCAAAACTGATGTCAGCAATACGACTCGGCCGGTCCACAATATAACAAAAAGACTTTACTTTTTTTAGCTGCTGGGAGAGGGCTGTTGCGCAGTTATAAATATCATATCCTCTAAAACTTGACTATTCCCCATTGAAAAAACACTGCACGCTACGCGTATCTATCCAAATATCTGTGTGAGATATTAGGGTTATTTAGATCCAAGGCGCCGGCAAGAGGACGCCGCCTCGCGCACGATCGGTTGCGCGCGCATACTGATTTTTGCCTACGTTGCATCCTGTTCAGGACTAGGACGGCATTTCATGCATTTTCACGTCCTCTTCAGGACGGGACGCCGGCAAAAATCAGCGTGCGCGCGCAATCGAACGTGCGCGTGGGGCGTCCTAGCCGGCGTCGTGGATCTAAACCCCGTCCCCACGTATCCGTTTTTGTTTGAAAACGCAACCATTTTGTTCCGTTTTCAAAAAGATCCGCGTCCACACGAAGCGTCTTCATTTTGGTACGACCCGTCCCCACGAAAACGCAGAAACGATACGAAAACGATAACAAGTTCTACAGCGCATGCGTACTCGCGCGCCAAGTGGACTGGACCTGAGTTATCACGCCATCGTTTTCGAAAGGTTCCGTTTTCGTCCGTCCCCACGGCACCGAAAGGGTATCGTTTTCAAATTGTTCCACTCTGGAGATCGTTTTCAAATCGTTCCATTTTCGGTCATCGTTTTCGCGTTTCCCTATGGACGATACCCGTATCCGTAACAAAACGGTTGCGTTTTTAAACGAAAACGGATACGTGGGGACAGGGTCTTAATCACCCTATTCCACTAGAGAGCGTGCCAACTAAGTCGCTTTGTTACTTTCTTCAGGTCTGGTCACGTTCCTTTGCCCTTGCGTGACCCTGTGTCAGATCTCGCAGAGGATGGGAGAGGGTCTGGCTTATGGATGCTGCTGCGCCGACATAGCGGCCTTCACACTCAGGGCTAAGCTTAGAACCGAGCAAAATATTCAGGTGAGGAAATATAGCAAGTTTCATAACACAATTAGGAACTTTAGGACGTAGCGCGATTTTTTTTGCATTACAGCGTCGTGCTGTGCGATACAATACGTGATGTAATTGTTGCGATGCACCATATGATATGTTGCGTTGTGTGTCTAAATACGTGAAGTTGTATGTTGCGTTAAGTGTTGTGTGACTAAATACGTGAGGTGATATGTTGCGTTTTAGGCGTTGTGTGACTAAATACGTGAGGTGGTATGTTGCGTTAGGCGTTGTGTGACGAAATACGTGAGGTGATATGCTGAGTTAAGCGTTGTGTGACGAAATATGTGAAGTTATATGTTGCTTTAGGTGAGCCCTTTGGGATGGACTTTTGTGACGACTCTTCTAGTGCCGCAAATAATTTTGGCAACGAGCTAAATCTACTTGAAACATTGTGAAATTCAACCCATCCTACAACAAAAACATCTCCATTCCATCGCTAAAGTATAAAATGATCTATAAAATATGATATTTTCAAATAATAAGTCAAATAAAGCAACAGACCCAGAGTCTCAAAGTTGTTTTTGTTTAACGTGTTGTTATTGTGTTCCAGGGGAGCTTGTGCAATGACGCCATCCATGTCAGCTGCTGTATGCATTGCGCGCTGTGTCAGATGTCACGTGAGCTGGACCACGTGGGCAAATAGAAAGTCCCCACAAAAAACCCGGTTAGGGTCGGCACGTCGTTTGAGTACAAATTCGTCTAGAGGAAACATTTCATTTAGAGCTTTTTTCCGTTTTCTTTTTATCGCATAAAACTTCCCCACCCCCCACTCCCACGCTCTCTTTATCTAGTCCCGTTCCCAGTCTCTCCACCGTCATGCAGCAAATATCCAACGAGTTCTCCACCGAGTTCTATAAAGTTTCTCTCTCCTGAGCCCTTTCCTCTACCCTTTCACTCTATTTTTACATATTCATTTGGACCTAGTTCTTCTCTTCATGTGCATCCTGTTGGCAAATTTGTGTTGAAGATGGTCGAACAATAAAGGATAAGTGAAACCCTGAATATTTAGCGTTAGGTTAATAATGGAAAATAATATTCTCTTTTGTTAATCAAGTAATTAAACGTTACTAGATCACGGCAAGATGTACTTTTTGGCTTTTATACTACTTGTACTGTTAATTCAATATTTGTTATGAAATTGACACAATACCTTTAATGATTTTTTTTGTTTTACTGCGTAATCCGTACCAGGCGCATTAGCAAATTGACTCCACGTGACATACCAGCATACCCAACAATCTGAACATCGTTACCTCTGTTGGCCATTAACTTTAGTCCTTTGACTCCTCAAGACAAACATAACACTGAGAAGTGACAATTACAATGTTACGTGGCCATTTACTTTTATCCTATGACTCCAGGGCCGTAGTGGGAACTGCGGGCATGTGTCGCGCCCCTCCCCCAATTTTAAAAAAGAATTGTAAGGAAACGACCAGGGGGCGTGGCTGTGCCCCCCACCCCATCCATCCCCCTAATTTTCTTAATGTTTCTGTATCGTGCCTGCCCCCTCCCCCAAATATATTTTTTACTTGCTGGCCCAGCTCTAGATTCCACAAGAAAAATATAGCACTCAGCATTGACAGTATTCTATTACGTATCGCGAACACTTACATAAAAGTTCCGATTGTGAGGTATTTCATACCTCTTATTGACGACCACCATCATTGAGTAAAGCTACGGCCACCATGTTCCATTTTGCCTTTTAAATAGGAATGTCCAAATTTGCCATATGATGTAAATTACACTCACTACTGAGTTGGATCCTCCTACTGGAAATGACACAGAAATGGCTGCGGGCGCTAGAGCAGGGGCGTAGCCAGGGCCCCCCCCCCCCCCTTCTAGCAGCCAAAAATATAGCCTGCAATGCGGGCATTCCCTGCTTTTTTTATAGCGAAAAATGGCGTCTAGACGCCATATTTAAAATTACCCAAAAGACCCTGGGGACGAGTTTGGCAAAAAAATTCGTAGCCGCCATCTTGGATTTAAAGCAAAAATGAAAATCCAAGATGGCGGCTATAAAACAACCTGCATAACAGACTGCCAAAAATACAGTTAATGTATGAGGCATTATCTAATTGCAGTGGCTATATGCCCGACAGTAGGGAAAGGTCCTCAATGGACTAAATGCCCGAAAGTTTTTAATTTATTCAAATAACCCACTAATTGTCGACCCGACAATTGAGAGTGAGGTTTTGGAATTTAGAGTGAGGTTTTGGAATTGAGAGTGAGGTTTTAGAATTAGAAGTAAGGCTTTGGAATTGAGTGTGAGGCTTTGGAATTGAGAGTGAGCTTTTGGAATTGGAAGTGAGCTTTTGGAGTTTAGAGTGAGCTTTTGGAATTGAGAGTGAGCTTTTGGAATTGGAAGTGAGCTTTTGGAATTGAGAGTGAGCTTTTAGTATTGAGAGTGAGCTTTTGGAATTGAGAATGAGCTTTTGGAATTGGAAGTGAGGCTTTGGAATTGAGAGTAAGGCTTTTGAATTCGGAGTTTGTTTTTGGATTCGGATTGCACTTATGGGCCACCGTAATTTTCAAATATATGAAATGCTAATTATTGTAAAGCCTAAATAGAAAACAGCATCATTAGCTCCTGCCCAACTGAAATCTTATTTATATATGTACAACCAATACCACCCTTCTGAAAAGTTAGTAGGGACTTTGACATGAATCGAAATTCGTAAATTCATTGATGGAGTTAATAAAACCAAAACTACAAAAGATGAAAATAGTAGGAGGATAATTATTTTCAAACAAGCCAAACAAAACTCATGAAAGTGTAAGCAGAAGGTGGCGCATAACATTAATTTATCTATTTTGTAAGAGGTCTGGGGTTCTCCCCAGAAAAAAAAAATGAAATTCCAGACTTTTAGGAGGCTCGGAAATTGATCAGAACCCCTGTTCAAAGACCCCCACCCCCTAAACCCTGTATCAAAAATGGAGGCCCTCCCCCAAATCAATGCTAAAAAAATAGCAGCCCTCATAATGACCCTTCTCTAAGCTTTATAATTTAGTTCAAGTATGAAGAATTCGAGTCTTCCAATTCGAGCTAGTGGGGGGTTTACTACGCTGCAAAAACTCCTTTGTACTTTACGAAACGGTTTAGGTTCTCAGGGCGTTTAATAAAGGCTGTTGGTTGATCATTGTTGATAGCAAATTCCAAAAAGCCCAGCGCGCGGTATCGGTAAACCTTATGTCAAAAAAATTACAATAAAGCTATGCTACAACGATTATTATGATGTAATCTCTGCCTTAAAAAGCCATTAGACCTTTTTGTATTACATAACACTATTTTTTAACTTCGTGCAAGCTTAAATAGAAAGCGACGTGAAATTTTTACGGGATGTGATTCTTTTGTTCATACATTACTCATTCGCAAAAAATTCCAACGGATTCTCTTTGAATGACGATGAATGACGCTTTAATTGCAGTTTCTTTGTGCTTTCTCATGAATCTTTCATTTATACTCTCCTGGGAGTAATTTTAGACCAGTCGTCAAGATCACGTGACGATTGTATGGTTATAAATTCACCTGCCGTATGTGTGTGCGGCACCGTCCAGCCTCGTGAAAGAACTCCACGTCTCAACTTCAACGTTTGAAAACCTTTCTTGCTCAAAATGGATGACGATGTTGCAGCTCTCGTTATCGACAATGGCTCTGGTATGTGCAAGGCCGGTTTCGCCGGAGACGATGCTCCCCGAGCAGTTTTCCCCTCCATCGTCGGCCGACCTCGCCACCAAGGCGTTATGGTCGGTATGGGTCAGAAAGACTCCTATGTCGGAGACGAGGCCCAGAGCAAGAGAGGTATTCTCACTCTGAAGTACCCCATCGAACACGGAATAGTCACAAATTGGGACGATATGGAGAAGGTACACATTAAATACAGTACAATTTCTAATCCTCTATGCGAAGTCATGGTAATTTTTCTCTTAGATCTGGCATCATACATTCTACAACGAGCTTCGTGTTGCCCCCGAAGAGCACCCCGTTCTCCTAACGGAGGCTCCCCTCAACCCTAAGGCCAACAGAGAAAAGATGACACAGGTAAGCGTTTTTTAATTGATATTCTTCAGTGAGTTTTGAAGTGTTCATTGCTTAAACGGCGGGGTAAATGCCACACCTTCTAGAAGCATTGTTCCAATCGCATGCAAGATGTGAAGCCAGCAGCTTTCATAATAAAGACTCGTGCAGTTCTTATCTCTCCAAAATGAAGAATAGACGATCAAGAAAACACATAGCGAATATATTTTCTTGACTAATAATTTATTCTAAGTTAACCATTGGTCTTTTTAAACTCTAATCGTAACTTTAAAGTATAGTTTTATTTTGCTTTATACTTTTGACATATTTTGGCTGTAAATATTTAAATTGAGCGATTGTGGAAATTCTGTTTGCATTTAATTTCTACCTCCAAAAATCTTATAAATTTCCAGTCGGGTCGCATTTACAAAGCCGACGAAATAAAAATATGCATGGTGGCAACAGGAGACTAGACTTGTTCAAAATTTTTACCAAATATGGCCATGCTCTTCTCCGATTGGTCAGATTTCAACAAAGAGAAAATTGCACCAGCGCTTGGGCTTATTTGCTTTTATATCAAAGCCCTGCTTTAGCAATTCTAATAAGAATTGAAATTCCAAGGCACAAATAAATACAACCGAATTCAAATTTGCCTTGTGTTCCTTTCAGCGCTTGTCCGGCAAAAAAATATATCATAACCAGACAACAATTATATATCTTAAGCATGAGAAAAGTCTAAACCGTTTATAGTGGTTGCCTCAAAATCATTAAAGGTCGTTTATCCGTGATAAACGGTATTTGCGCATTCGATAATAGCGGCACCGGCTGGATAAGTGAAAACAATCGGGCTTATAGTTTAGAAATTACACTCTATTTCCCCGCCTTTTCTTAAAAAAAAGGAAAAAAACTGAACAATTAGAAGGTATTAATTTAACTCTGCTTGTAGCTTGAGTATTTGAATTTTAAGAATTCAGTACGATTTTTTTTGCACTCAAGTATTTGTCTTTTCTTGGGTTATCTGTGGTTTTCTTAACACAGGGAGCAAAATTATCAGGATCAAGCACATCCAGCCGGGATAAATCATAATAATGATTCGCGTAAATTGTAGCAGAAATATGAATTCAATTAGAACTATTTTATCATTAAAAAAATAGGTCTCAAGCTTTTTTTCTGCACTCCAGATCATATTCGAGACCTTCAACAGCCCCGCGATGAAAGCTGGAGGAAGGTTAAAAGAACAAACGTTGTATTTTTATGTAGTTTCTTAGTTAGCCCTGAAAATCTACTTCTGACCACAAATATGTTTTCTGCGAAACTATCTTAGGCTATTTGGAGTGGCAAACAAAATGTGATCAACAGAGTGGAATGGATTAGAAGCAGGAGCACTTCATCCAATACGAAAAGCGTCAGTTGTAAAAAAAAAGTCATTTTATAAATTTAAACAAGTAACACCCAATAAGAATGATCTTTGCGTTTAACAAGAGGATTTCAATATCTGATGTGCCAAACGCAACCGGGATGCCTTTGCGAAGATCCCACAGGAATCCAATCATCTGAGACTTAAGGCGAGATATTGGAAGAATGCATAAAAGTTATATAAAAGCTGAAGCATTACAGCAAAGTATCTGCTCTTATCATTTTTTTCTTTATTATAGATCATGTTCGAGACCTTCAACAGCCCCGCCATGTACGTCGCTATCCAGGCCGTACTCTCCCTGTACGCTTCTGGTCGTACCACCGGTATTGTGATGGACTCTGGTGATGGTGTCACCCACACCGTGCCCATCTACGAAGGTTATGCTTTGCCCCACGCCATCATCCGTCTTGATTTGGCTGGCCGTGACCTGACAGACTACTTGATGAAGATCCTGACCGAGCGTGGCTACTCTTTCACCACCACCGCTGAGCGTGAGATTGTCCGTGACATCAAGGAGAAGCTCTGCTATGTTGCTCTTGACTTTGAGCAGGAAATGCAAACAGCAGCATCCAGCTCTAGCCTTGAGAAGAGCTACGAGTTGCCTGATGGACAGGTCATCACCATTGGCAACGAGCGATTCAGGTGCCCCGAAGCCATGTTTCAGCCCTCCTTCCTGGGTATGGAATCCGCTGGTATCCATGAGACCACCTACAACTCCATCATGAAGTGTGACGTCGATATCCGTAAGGACCTGTACGCCAACACTGTCCTGTCCGGTGGAACAACAATGTACCCAGGTATCGCCGACCGCATGCAGAAAGAGATTTCTGCCCTCGCTCCCCCAACCATGAAGATCAAGATCATCGCTCCACCAGAGAGGAAATACTCAGTCTGGATCGGAGGCTCCATCCTCGCTTCTCTGTCCACCTTCCAACAGATGTGGATCTCCAAACAGGAATACGACGAATCTGGTCCGGCAATTGTTCACAGGAAGTGCTTCTAAGCGCAAAAAAGTCCACAATCAAATTCGCTGCTGCATCTATGTATTTTTGAAGTCCAACAACTATGAAGAATTTGTAAGATGAATATTTTATTACTCGCTGGACTCCCTCAAAGGAGGTGTTGATATGAAGGTTGTTTGTACGATTCCAGCTATTTATACTATTAAAATAAATATGAATGAAATGCACTTTTGTTTTATTGGGTGAGTCTAGGAAACGCACTTTTATACTTAGCTCCCAAGATTCATTTCTTTCTTATAAGAACCCCTTTGCCTTGACAACGTATTTGAGGATGTGCTGTATTTACGTTCTAAGAAAATATGATATCAAGACAGAAGTTTGTTTTAAAGAGTCATCTTATAAAATTGTTTTTTTTGGCTGTCGTTACCACATGAAAAGTTGACATGTATTCTCCCCTCTAGAAACTTCAAAACAGGCGGATAATCATTAAATCTTGCAAATGGTTTAGAGAATTAAACTCGTCTACCATATTTAATTATAATATAAGAGCTCAGAAACAAGTTAAAATTATGATAAAGGAATCATGGAGCTTTGCACAAAGTCGACACCAAAACCTAGTTATTCGTATTAAAATCTCTGTACCGTAATTGCTAGGATATAATTGTTTCATCTTCTAGGGAGGTGCCTACGTCAAATTTCGTTTCATATCTAGATGAAAAGTGCTTTAATAATAATACATAATAATGATAATAATAATCGTAAAGATACAATAGAACTCCTAAACGAGGATCGAGAGTTATACCAGGCGGGGGGATCAATCTTAACCCTAAGGGATAGCACTTTGGGTGTGGTCAACAGCAATTCTTACCCCTAAAAGATAGCACATTGAGTGTGGTGTCGAAGCAATTTCTAGCCCTAAGAGAGAGCACTGGAAACACATTTTTAGTTTTCCAGAATTTTGTTTGTATGTGCTTGATGGCTTAAAAGTCGCCCAATATGTATGTGCTCTTTTGGACATACATATTGTGACGACTTATAAGCCCGGTTGTTATTGGAAAAAGATTATCTATTAGTATAAAACCCCCTAAATGATAGCCGAATCGGGAGAATCGTTAAACAACCCCCTAAGGGAAAGCAGTTTATTCCCTAAAAGACAGGATGATCTACCCCTACTTCTGTGGGGAGTCCCCCCTCCCTTGGGGGGAGTATACCAGGCTCGTTAACAGAGAAAGGACAACTGGCAACCGCACTTTTTAACCTCATTTTTTACCCACGAACCGCGACCAATAGACACATTGTATATGGGTCCTTCTGATACTGCAGTTTCGTGGACCGTACAAGGGCAGCGGAAGGGGAGGGACAGGGGGTGGGGGCGCCAGCACCCACGTTTTCTTTAAGCAAACGGGTTTCAAGAGGTACATATTCAACCGACAACAAAATTGTTTGAACAGTTTAAAATCCCGTGCATAAAAACCTAGGTTATCACCCGAATTCTTATAAATAGCGCATAAGAACCTGCAACTACCACCCACCCCTCCCCCCTGAAACCACCAACCACCCCTTCCCTAAAACCACTACCCACCCCTCCCTCCAACTTTCGCCTCCCCCCCCCCCCCCCCCCACGGGACCACTCCGCCGCCCCTTCCGTACCAGGGTTTTCAGAGCTTTCGGGTATAAACCAAAAATTGATCATAGAAGGGGGGGGGGGGGGTGAATAGGGGTACGTAAATCCGCCGATCCGCAATATTTTCGGAGCAAATCCGTGGATCCGCAGAATTTTTAAGATCTGCATGGTTTGACAGATAAACAATAGCATCAATTGAAATTTATTTAAAATCCGAAATTCGATCGTCAAAGCAGTCAAAATCCGAAATCCGCGCCCGAATTGTCAACAAATCCGTGATCCGCCGTACATCCATAATTAGCCAATCCGCTGAAATAATCTTCAAAATCCGTAATCCGTGAGCATTTCGTGGCCGAATCCGCCGATTCGCGAACCTATTCACCCCCCCCCCCCCCATAGAACCTACCGATATGCGAGTTTCACAGAAGCAACAATGACAAAATCTCAAATAAGAATATTGCGAAGAATATATGAAGCTTTTGTTGTAAAAGAGAAAGCGAGTTGTATTTTTATTTTCCATGTTAATTGCTACAAAAGCTATAATATAACTTTATTTAAAAAGGAATAATCAGTCCATCTTGTCGCCTTGTTTTATTTTTTCAAATGGAGAATTTTCGTGAGTAAAAAAGCACTTCCGGAAAGTTCTTTCAAGATCCTATTTCATGATGCTGCTTTCATTTACTTTCGAATTTTCATGAACTTCAAAAGATATCACTCTCTCATTGAAGGGTGTATTTATCCTTTTGTATTTGTTCTGTCTAGCAAATCTGGTGGCATTTGTTTATTTGAGAACAAGCGCTTGACTTCTCGCCAGAATATTCTAAAGGCATTCTTGGCTGGGCTTTAGGGCATGAAAACCACGTGACATTTCGTATAATAACACCAATCAACATGTTCACTAAACACTCACAAAATCGTCGCGTGACAAGCCTAGATTTGTTGAGCTAGAAGCTCAGAAAACCTCTCTCGCTTAAAATGGAAGACGACGAAATAGCCGCTCTGGTTGTTGACAATGGCTCTGGTATGTGCAAGGCCGGTTTCGCCGGAGACGATGCTCCCCGCGCCGTTTTCCCCTCCATCGTCGGCCGTCCTCGCCACCAAGGCGTTATGGTCGGTATGGGTCAGAAAGACTCCTATGTCGGAGACGAGGCCCAGAGCAAGAGAGGTATTCTTACTCTGAAATACCCCATCGAACACGGAATTGTCACAAACTGGGACGATATGGAGAAGGTACAAGAGCTGAATTTAAGTGAGATTTTTCTTCTTCAACTTTTTCTTTAAAACATTCTTTATGCCGTAACTTAGATCTGGCATCATACATTCTACAACGAGCTTCGTGTTGCCCCCGAAGAGCACCCCGTTCTCCTGACAGAGGCTCCCCTCAACCCAAAAGCCAACAGAGAAAAGATGACACAGGTAGGGAGTTAACGATGATTCAGTAGTCGGCTCGTGTTTAAATCTCCCAAAGACCACACCTACTTGTGACCTGTATCAAAATATGTTGGTATTTTAACGTTTGAAAACCAAAGCCATATGCACAAACTAAGCTATCTTCGAGAAAGCTAAGAAAGTTTATGAAGCAAAAATCTCGAAAATTTCCGCTAACGGTTATTATGAACAATAATGATACCTTAACCACTCGCGACTGTTTTGTTTGCATTAAAGTTTAATTGTTTTAATCACTTAATTTTTTAAGTCCTGAAAGGAAACACCAACATTTTTTTTACGAAATGAAGAAAATTTCGGGCTCAAACAAGAACGCTTTGGATGTGTTATGAAAAGCTGTAGTTTGGGTTCACTCGTGTGAACAATTTCACGGTGGAAGACAGTAAGAGGGACTTATTTTATCCAAATAAGGTTATGGTAATGGTGATTGGTCAGATTCCCGATAATTACACACTTGATATTAACAGACTTGATTGAATACTTGTCATGGTAGAAGGGCGAAATGTCTTCTGGCAATTCAGGCAATTACATATTTATGCTTTTTGGAATATCAGGCACACATATCACAATGATATTTCCTTATCGTATAAAAATGCGAAAAATCCCAAATATGAACATACCACATACTTATAAAAATATCAATTTTATATTTTATATTGCCTCACATGCTACTAGTTATGAGCGGCTAATTGTCACAACAATAAAATTGATAGATAATACACGCGCTCTGATTGGTCTGAAGCTTTGTTGCACTTTAAGATATAGGACACGGTTGTTCATGATCATTGCCTGATGGAAGCTAGAGGAACGTTTGATTCTTTTGTAGTATTTTAGTTAGCCCGGAAAGTCTTGTTCTGACCACAGATTATGTTTTCTGCGAAACTATCTTAGGCTATTTGGAGTGGCAAATAAAATGTGATCAACAGAGTGGAATGGAATCAGGAGCGCTTCATCCAATACGAAAAGCGTCAGTTGTAAAAACAAGAGTCATTTTATAAATTTAAACAAAAAACACCCAATAAGAATGATCTTTGCATTTAGCAAGAGGATGCCAATATCTTATGTGCCAAACGCAAGCGGGATGCCTTTGCGAAGATCCCACAGGAATCCAATCATCTGAAACTTAAGGCTAGATATTAAAAGAATGCATAAAAGTTATATAAAAGCTGATAGAAGCATTACAGCAAAGTATATGCTCTTATCATTTTTTTCTTTATTATAGATCATGTTCGAGACCTTCAACAGCCCCGCCATGTACGTCGCTATCCAGGCCGTACTCTCCCTGTACGCTTCTGGTCGTACCACCGGTATTGTGATGGACTCTGGTGATGGTGTCACCCACACCGTGCCCATCTACGAAGGTTATGCTTTGCCCCACGCCATCATCCGTCTTGATTTGGCTGGCCGTGACCTGACAGACTACTTGATGAAGATCCTGACCGAGCGTGGCTACTCTTTCACCACCACCGCTGAGCGTGAGATTGTCCGTGACATCAAGGAGAAGCTCTGCTATGTTGCTCTTGACTTTGAGCAGGAAATGCAAACAGCAGCATCCAGCTCTAGCCTTGAGAAGAGCTACGAGTTGCCTGATGGACAGGTCATCACCATTGGCAACGAGCGATTCAGGTGCCCCGAAGCCATGTTTCAGCCCTCCTTCCTGGGTATGGAATCCGCTGGTATCCATGAGACCACCTACAACTCCATCATGAAGTGCGACGTTGATATCCGTAAAGATTTGTATGCTAACACTGTCCTGTCTGGAGGCTCAACCATGTACCCAGGCATCGCCGACCGCATGCAAAAAGAAATTACTTCCCTCGCTCCCCCGACCATGAAGATCAAGATCATCGCTCCACCAGAGAGGAAATACTCAGTCTGGATCGGAGGCTCCATCCTCGCTTCTCTGTCCACCTTCCAACAGATGTGGATCTCTAAGCAGGAATACGACGAATCTGGTCCTTCCATTGTACACAGGAAGTGCTTCTAGATCAACACAAACAATTCATGAGTCTCCACAATTCACAACTACTGCTACAATCCAGCAACTTTCGTTAACAGTTAATTTGATTAACATTCAGGTTAGATTTGCTGATAATAACGCGAAAAGAGAAGTCAGGAAGGATGCAATAAAACTTACAATAGACTTCATGATCGTTTTTTCTTATGGGTTGTGTTAAATGACTTATTAAGTACTTCCGGTCTCACGTTAAATTGATTATTTGTGTTTATAATAAAACACCAGTGAATCACAAGCACTCTTTCACCATGCCTTATTGGGTTTATTATAGAGACGCTAGTAATATTGAATAGCATAAAGGATCCTCCTGAGTATGGCTTGCGCAAAGGATCCTGGGAATGGCTTGCGCAAAGGATGAAAGCTTGCGCAAGGGATCATGGCTTTTGCAAAGGATCCTGGGAATGGCTCGTAAAAGGATACTGGGAATTCCTGGGAATAGCTTGCGCAAAGGGAGATGGGAATGGCGTCCACAAAGGATCCCGGGGATGGCTTTTGCAAAAGGAATTTAATATTGTATTAGGTTTAAGGTTAAGGTAAAACTGACCTATATTTAACTGTTGTGTCGGTGTACAAAACGGTCTAAAATTCGTCATAAACAGAAAACAATAGACAAATTATGAATGGCGCAATAGCTCCCTTGATTCTAAAGGAAACTTTACGAAACGTTTAAAATAAATCAGGCCTGACCTGTACAAGATGCGTTCGCATCACAAGCCCCCTTGCCACGAGAATAAAAGATAAGATACACCCTTTTTATAAGAACGTCTAGTTTTCAGTTGAGGCTGGGCCGTTCTTATTTTTGGGACATTTTAAGGCTGAATATGTTCTTAACAATGTTCTTAAATTTTAGTGTATATAAGAATATAATACCCAATAAAATATTAGGAATACAATTACACTAATGATCAATAGCAATAATAAATTTGGTGAAATCTCAGGCTGGATGTTCTTATAAAAAAAGGTTCTTATAAAAAAAGAGAGTGAACAATTTCGTGGCTAGGGCGTAGACAAGATACTAAAAAAATCCAGTATCTATCAATAAGGTTTGCTTGTAAGTGGACGTATATTGTACATCAGGCACGCCTTCACTCTTGAAGTTTTTAAAGTTATGATGCCATAGCAAACATTTTCTGTAGTTTTTTTTAAGAATCTAAATGCCGGATTAAGCCCTAGTCAATGGTTACACTGGTATGCTTTAGAATTAACCCATTGACTCCTGGCTATTTTTGAGCTGAATTTACAAAAAACAGACAGAAAACAGATACCTCCCCCCTATTCTGAGTTTTATACAGCCCGTCAAAGTCAAACACAGCTGCACCTAGTCAGCGGTATCCAAGCTTTCCAACAGTGCTTTGCGGTCCCCACTTTTAATCCCTCGTCGTTGTGCTGAAGCCAGCACAAGTTGATGGTTGCTTGTATTTTTCATCAAAGATACAGCTATGAGCATATTAGGAGAGTGTCTCAGGACATCATGAAGTCTTTTGGGGCATAATTGAGTGCTTTTCTTATGGATACTTGCAAGCAAAGGTGGATTCATGATGATTTTTTCTTGTTTGGCTTTGCCTGGATGAGAAAATAATTTTCTAATGAATTACCACAGCTCTCCTAAATGCTGTCTTTTCTGAAACCAAATTGATTCCAAAATTGTTTACACTGTTATTCTGGGTCTGTATGACCTGGAATTGATTTGTTTGGCTTCGGGGTGAAAAGATTTTTAAAAAAAACATCTGACTTTGGGGAGAGGAGTGTTGACTGGCCCTCCCCTCGTGAATCTTTCCCTGAATCTCCCAGAATGCTTTTCAATCCGTAAAGGCATCTTCGTGGTTTTACAAGCCTTCAAGGAGGAATATTGTGTTTTGAGGCCATGGGAATGAACCTGGAGGATCAGAATAAAGGTATCTATTTGTGTCTTGAGCTGTGTTTGCTGATCTCTCTCCCTTGTGTGGTATTTTGAGCGTTTTATTGAAAGGAGTGATTCTGCTTTTCTCTCCTTGTTCGATTTGAGATTTGTCAAAGAACCTGTGCTATTATTTGGCTTAAGAGTAGATGCCAACACCTTGGTTGGATGCATATCTGCAAGACCATTTATCCCTTAGACTGATGCCTGAGTATCTTTATATTGTTGTGTTTAGTTTGCATTTATGAATTTTTTGGGTTGTGGGTACTTCCCAAAGCCGGTACAGGCCGGTTGAGGGGTCAATGTGTTAAACTCGGTGAAGCTCGATTTGCGCACGAAACGTATTTTTTGTTGGGGAATGACGAACGTTTAAAAAAATGAAAACATTTTAATGATGGCGACAGCAAGAGATCCGAACAGGTCAATCCAATTCGTGATAAAATGATGGTTAAATGAAAAAATAGGAACTGAAAAATAAATGAAAAGAAAAAAATATATTAAACAACGAACACCGAAGATCGAACTCCTCGACAGCATGGAACCAAAAAAAAAAGGAGACCATACATCCAGACGTGTGCTGAATCACCGTATGGCAGCCAAAGCTTTACGGCTAGGCTGGAGATTTCGGCCCCAACACCGCTATCTAGCGAACTGTGTAACACACAGGCACCGAGGCACCCGCGCATTAATAGGGAGGCAATAACCAGGTTCCTAGCCCTTAAAACCGAAGTCTTATACGGTTACGCCACACACAGCTCGCTGTGACGTAGAGTGAAAAATATTGATACCTATCTGGGCGCTTTTGGTCTCTTGGGAGGGACTATCCAGTATAGCAGTGTAATCGTCATGCACGTGTATATGTGCTTAAAATAACACAAGTCCGAACTTACAAAAAATACTGACGAGACCAAAAGGTAATGTTATTACCAACGTTATGACTTTCTGAAAGTGTGCTTTAGAGCTGCTGTATGGGAAACAAAAGACAATTTTAAGCGCCAACAAAGAATTAATTCATACTTCTCTAATTAACACGATTGATCTTCAGTTTCAAAGCTTTTACGCGTAAATAGGAAGAAAGCTGAGGCCAGGTGCATAATAAAAAAATTAAATATTACAATGACAATGTCGCGATAATAAAAAAATTAAATTGCTCAAAGCAGACAATAAAGTCAGCGAAAAACGGAAGCGAATAAAACAAAACAAACATAAGTGAAAATTGCGTGTTGCAGCTTGACGAAATATTATCAAGGTGACTTTCGGAAAGATGCGCGATTTTTTTAGACGCAATTTTGCGGACATGGAAATGGAATTTTTAGGTGCTTTTAATAGTTCATATATCATGAAAACTGGTTACATAGATTGACAAACTTTTGCTTTGTTCATAAGCCAAGCAAATAATCCAAAAGCGAAAAAGATTCCCTGCAATTTCACCGCGGTGATCCTAGATACTAATCCCTCAGATACTAATCGGATACTAAAAACAGTCAGGGAGGGGGATACTTTTATAATAATAATAATAATAATAATAATAATAATAATAATAATAATAATAATAATAATAATAATAATAATAATAATAATAATAATAATAATAATAATAATAATAATAATAATAATAATAATAATAATAATAATAATAATAATAATAATAAAAATAGCCATTCACCGAGTAAAATCAGCTAGAATCGATGGAAAGGCATTATAATCATGGTTTCTTAAATTATTTACAGCAACTTCTGTAATTTGTGTGGATCCTAGACTAATGTCTGATTAAAATATTTTGTTTCTGGTTTCTGGTTATGCAATACAAAAGGAAATATCTATAATATACATTTCTGAAACGTTTCTATACCGATTTAGCGCTAAGTTATTGCTAAATGTTTAAACAGCAAAAGTTTACTTTTGTACTTTTTGGCGCCGAAAAATGGATGTTACTAAAACGGGGAACGGGGAGCGGGGAGCGGGGAACAGGGAGCGGGGAACAGGGATCTGGGAACGAGTAATCAGCGGAAGGGCACAGCGATGTAGCAACCTCACGTGCGACTCTTTGGCTCTTCTCTTGTTAAAATGGATGGTAAGTGAAATCTCTGACTCTGTTTCTAAGAATTATGAATAATTCATGCGCCCATTGAATCGAATCTAATACGTTTCTCTTATTTAAGATGTGATAGAGATCAAGTCAAGTGAAAGCTATGTTGAAAGGGATAATATGAAAACAGTTTGCTTGGGTAGTTTAGTGCGAGCTAAAATCGCAATGGTAAACTTGAAAAGAGATTTATGGAAACATAATGAATCCGTGGATATTTTTGCAATCCTACATTGCCATGACTTCAAATTCTCATCCCATAGTGATGAAAAGCTCCCTGTTCCCCGCTCCCTGTTCCCCGCTCTCCGTTTAAGTAACATCCGCCGAAAAATGAATGTTGTAGACGTTGAAGACCACCCAAGTGGAAGTCACGCTTGGATCATGCGCTTGGAAGTCACGCGCTTGCTACATCAATTACAGCAACTGTGCTACATCGCAACAATTACTGGAGAGTTAAATATAAACTGGAATCGAATTGACCGGGATAAAATCAAATCATCCAAAAGACGGGGATTTTTTCCCTTTTGAGATCTGCATAATTTTTGGACCAGTTTCTGATCTGTTCGAAAAAAAAAATGCTCCTACCCAGCTGCTATTTATACGAACAAATCCGAATTCGCTCCCCCGCATTTTTATCCGGTTGTATTAAATTATGTGTATGTGTAGGATCGTCTTTTGAATTTTTCACGCTAGTGATGACTGAAATAGAAATTTAGATAAAATTTAGATAAATCCGATAAATAGTGGGAAAATCGCTGTAAAATAAATATGTTAACGTATTTCCAGCCGTACTCTCAAAATCTATTCAGAAAACATGTCATTTTGAATATTTTTGTTATCAACAATTACCCCCTACCCCCTGCTATTAGTTTATTTTTGGTATCTGATTAGTTTCTGATTAGTATCTGTTTAGTATCTAAACAAATTTTAGAAACAAGGATCACCGCGGTTGCCATTTCCTTTTTGTTTAATCACGGTACAGTAAAACCTACGTTGTAATCAATAGGCCACGAATAATAAAATACAAGAGAGTTTTTCTTTTTAAAATTCCACCACGGTTGTCAAACTAGTTCTTCTTTCGCAAGTTGTTTTTATCTTCTTTCGTCCAAGCCAATCCTGTATACTTTCTAAAGTTTGCATTACTGCTGTACGTAGTTCCTTCATCTTCCAGCAATAAATCACGGGGTTTATTCCAGAATTTACCAGGACAAGCGAGGTGGATATTTTCACAAGCTTTGGCGATAAATAGCTGTCCCTTGTGATCTCGAAATATGTCAGAGCGCAAAAACAAGGAGTACAGCATATCACAAACGTGAAATAAACCAAGAGAGAGTTGACAACGGATTTTTTGTACTGTTTGATGTTAATGCTTCTTTCTGTTGTTTCTGATGCTGAATCATTGGAGGAATTCGTCGAAAAGTTCATTTCTTGAGCGTGAATTTGAATCTGATGCTTTCTAAGAATTTTGTAGATTCTAAAGTAGCTGAAAAAAACAATGCCCACACAAGCCAAAATGAAAGAATTTGTCAAGATGTTATAAGCCGTAATTCCAATGAAATACCAAATAGCTAGAACTGAAAAGGATATGACCCAAATCACGACACAAATATAAACCGTTCGCTTCATATTTACGATGGTTTGGTAGCGTAAATGGAGTTGTAACGCGAGGAATCGATCGATGGCAATTGAAGTTACACTAAGTAGCGAAACGCCCCCGAACATTGATGATGTGAGACCAAAGGCAACGGCACTACGGCAGTAAGTTTCAGGCCATTCGTTGACATAAAACTCTAAAGTCGACCATATGAGAATCGCAGGTTGAGCGATGATGCCGACGGCGAAATCCGAAAGAGCAAGATTACCCAATAGAACCATAGCCGGTATGTGAAACGCTGGTGCTCTCCAGATCGAGATGAGAACCAAAGCATTCAGGACGACGGCAGGAAGAATTGTGAGTCCGTTTAACACGCCGACAATTGCAAATTCAGTCTGCGTTATTTGGCTTTCCTGGACCCATCTTGTGTAGAAAAAGCAAGAGACATTGTATTCCGCCATTGCTGCCAGCTGAACGGACAAACTGATTGCTAACCTGCAGTAATTAAAAATCTAATTATTTCTTTTGTGAGTGGTAATGTGGAGCCCTATTAGCAGCTTTACGGTAGCAGGTGTAATGTAGTGAATTTTATTTGCTATGCTCGTGTTCGTGTGCACATAATCAGATTGAGCAAATTTTTATGCGGCAAATGCATTTGTTAAAAAACCAAGACGCTCGTTTTTAATGGCAAATAAAAATGGCCAAATATCTAAATTTGTCCGTGTTGACGAGAGGTCACATAAAATGTGGCAAATATTTCAAATTTAGTTGACTGTAGTCTCCTAAGAAGTCTCTAGAAGCTAGGTCCGACTCTGCTTTGGGAACGAATGACAGAAAAAAAGAAATTGCGGGAAATAATTATGATTTTTTGCTAAGATGACAAGTGTGTGAAAGCATTCATTTCCATCGGCTGATTTGGGGAAGCTGCTCTTATATTTTCGATTGAATTTGGTAGATAAAGCAATAAGATTCTAATTTTTAGATTGTTATTTTGATATCTTAAATAATTTGTCTTCAATATTTGCTTTTTATGACCCCCCCTCCCTATTCTCCCAACGAATGTTTGACTTTGATATGGACTCCCTTTATCGCCATCTTGCTCTCTTGGCGGTCTTATCATGAACTTCAATTTACAGTTTTGAGTTAATTATGTGGTGTTTTCTTGTTTGTGAGTATGCGGAGAAAAGACTCTCTGAAAATAAATTACCGCCAAATTACACAGGACCCCCATGTTCCCTCTACACGGGTAAAAATACGATCTTTATTTTCAACAATACCAGACACCGAACAAAGCGTCAACAAAACATGGCTTCTCTCGAAGAACTCTCTACTAACTTTGCGCCTCCGGGCATTGTGGGTAGGGCCCACAGGCAACCCGCGCGCCTTACAATTCTAAATAGTGGTCGCCGGACCGACCATACCCCAGTGAGCTGACACGGCTCACGACATCTCAGGAGGATTCGGTGCTCTCCTCCAGCAAGCACACCTTCGCGACCGGTCGGATCAACGTGCCGCTGGGTGTCATGAGCTGCACAGTGCGTACCCGCTCGTCCTTCCCAGGGAACACGGCAGTAACGCGCGCCATAGACCAGTGTGACCTAGGCGAGTCCTCGTCTTTCACAATTAAAAGGTCTCCCACTCTCAAGTTCGTCTCTTCCTTGTTCCACTTCTTCCTGACCGTCAATGTAGGCAGGTAGTCCTTCCGCCAGCGGTGCCAAACCATGTCTGCAATGGTTTGCGACTGCCGCCAACGCTTGCGACTATTAACTTCCCGCTCTTGAAATTCCCCAGGTGGTGGGTTGGGGTAAGCCCTACCTATCAAGAAGTGGTTTGGCGTGAGGGCCTCAAAATCATCAGGATCGTCGCTTACGGGCGTAAGCGGGCGACTGTTCAAGACTGCTTCTGTCTCGACCAAAGCAGTGTGAAGTACATCCTCGTAGAGAACACGATCGCCAATCACCACATTAAGAGCCCTCTTGACTTGTTTCACCATCGACTCGAAGACACCAACCATATGCGGGGCGGCCGGATTTGCATCAGGCGGGGATTTCCTCGTCTCGCTCGAAACCTTCTCAAGGTGAGTATGAAGGCATCGGTACTAAGATGGCCAGCCAACTCGACATGTACCGCTCTCGTAGTCATACAAGTAAAGAGACATCCCCATCTCTTCTCGGTGACTCGTCCCCTCTTGACAGTCATCGGTAGTCGACTCCGGTACTACTGAAAGCAGGTTCACACATCACCAATCTGCTACCCGGCAGGGAGGCCATTAGCGGGACCTTAGGTTTGGCTCTCCGTCGTTTGCACAGCAAACAGTCTTTGATCAATTTTCTCGTCAGGCCCTTCCCGCGAAGTATCCAGTATTCTTGTCTCACCAGCGCCAGTGTGTGCTCTCTCCAACGTGGCAATTACGCTGATGGAAATCCTGGACAATCAGAGAATTCAGGGGGTGCCCCGATAGTAAGACGATTTGGTGCTTCTCCTCGAAAGACACCGGTGCATCCTTTAGCTTCCCGCCAACCCGAATAACCCTGTCTATTAAGACTGGTTGAAGCGGAAGAATGCGGCTGTGGGATGCAATGGGTTTGCCGCTTTGAAGCGCGGCATATTCATCCGGGAACATTTCCCGCTGAGCAATACGACATAGCTCTAAGCGTGAATCCTTCATCTCTTCAGCAACTAGGGTTTGCAAGTCAGCTTTCAGTGGAGCGGCCGTCTTTCTTGCCTTACTCAGGAGTATCGACTTGAAGCGAAGACACCACCCATATACTCGCACCAGTCGCCCGAGGGTCGAATACCTCTTCCACTTCACATCAAAGGGTGGAGCACTGACACCAGTTACCAGGACGGTGGCCTTGACTTCGAGATCGCTTTCTTCGACCGGCTCTGGTTCCGCACTTGGCCACTGGCAAGGCGGTTTGGCAAGAAAGTCGGGTCCCGCAAGCCAACGCGAATCAGGGGTCAGGTCTTGCAAGGCTACACCTCGTGTGCAGTCATCTGCTGGATTGAGCTTACCGGGTATGTGATGCCATTCATCTGGCTTGCAAGAGCCGAGTATCTCTGAAACTCTGTTCGAGACATAGGTGCTAAATCTCCTGGTGGTGTTTACAATATACTGCAGGGTGGTCTTGGAGTCGCTACACAGATGCACAGCGTTAATGGGGAGATCAATCTCGTTGATCACCTTCTTTCTCAGCCTGGCTCCGACGACTGCCGCTTGTAGCTCGAGTCGTGGAATGGTGAGAGTTCTCACCGGGGCAAGCCTTGTCTTTCCAAGAACAAATCTCACAACTACTTGGTCACCAACCGCTGCTCGCAGGTAGGTAACGGCACCATAGGCTACCTCTGACGCGAAGCTGGATGTGAAGCTGACGTGAAGCTGGATGTCTTGGGCGTCTCGCAGATGGAAGCCGTACCACCGTGGGACCTGGATCATCAGCGGCGTCTTCAGCCCGTCCTTCCACGACTTCCAGATGCTTCGCAGCTCTTCGGGAATAGGCTCATCCCAATCAATCTTACAGCGCCACAGTTCCTGTATATTGAGCTTGGCCTTGCCGCAAGGCCCAGGGGGTCAAACACGCTACTCGTAGCACTAAGGACTTTTCGTTTTGTTTCGGGGAACCTATCTTTCAACGGCTTCAAGTAAAGCGTGTCTTGCTCGAGACACCACTTTACTCCAAGGGCTTTCTCTTGAGGCAAGGTCTGTAAGTCCAAGTTGACCGCGTCACAGGATACCTCGTCAGACGGAAGGGAACGGAGCACGTTTCGGCTGTTAGATACCCACTTGGTCAAGCGAAAACCACCAGCCGCTACTGCTTCAATGAGCTGGTTAGCGACAGCTGCCGCCTCGTCTTCCGACGGCCTTGAAGTTAGGACGTCGTCCATGTAGAAGTTCCTCTTTATAGTATCCAGCACATCATCGGGAAACAAACCAGCTTGATCTTCTGCTGTCTTCCGCAGTGCGTAGCAGGCCGAGCAGGGCGAGTCAATGGCTCCAAACACATGAACTGCCATACGGTATACTTCAAGGATTCTCTCTTCGAGGTTCCTCCACAGGAACCGGAGGGAGTCTTGATCTGCTTCTCGGACCTTGACCTGGTGGAACATCTTTTCAATATCCCCCATTATCCCGACCTTGTTGCAACGAAATCGGATAAGTACACCTACTAAATCGTTCAGCAGGTCTGGGCCCGTCAGGAGACAGTCATTCAATGACACATTGTTGTACTTTGCCGCCGGATGGAAGACTACGCGGAGTTTTTCTGGCTTGTTGGGGTTTTGAACACCATGATGAGGGAGGTACCACGTTCTGGGACCTTCGATTGCTGCCTTGACCTCCGAGAGCTTTCGACAATGGCCTTTGCTTTGGTACTCATTTAGAACACTTCTGTACATGCTGGCTAACTCTGGGTCTTTCTTCAGTTTCTGCTCGGTGCTGTTGAGCCTGTACATCGCCATTCTCCTGTTACTGGGAAGCACTACAGCTTCGTCTTTCCATAAAAGACCAGTCTCGTAGTGTCCGCCCATCTTCCTCACCGTACTATCCAGCGTCTCCAACGCGCGTCTGTCCTCAGCTGAGGGGCCGATAGGTCGTTCAGTTCGACTCACACCATACGAGTCGGTTTCCCAAAACCTCTGAACTTGTTCGTTTAGCAACTCGCCCACTTTGAGCAACGTCAAGTTCGAATGGACATGCATCAAGTTTGGTTGAACAGCGCGTCCGAGTCTGCCAAATAATGTCCACCCTAGCGGGGTCTGTACCGCAATAGGCTCGCCAGGTCGGCCCTGTCGTACGTCCAAGTGTACAAGAAGATGAGCCATATCTGAACCAATCAAGAGCGTGACGTCACCGGCTTCGAGGGTCTGCAGGTTGACACCCTCAAGATGATTCCATCGCTTCGCGGCCTCTTTACCGGACACCTTGTGCTTAGAGATGTTGAGCTTGTGCACTACCCAAGCCCCTTCAACATCAATCTTCTCGGGGTGGTCATCTGATGACAACCGGAAACCGACCCGCTGCATGTTACAGGAGCGCGTGTCTGACTTAACAGTGTTTAGCTGCAACTGGTGCGTCTCTCCTTTGAGTTCAAGCTGCTCTGCCAGGTCCTTGCGAATCAAGGTGGAGTCACTTCCTGCATCGAGGACCGCTACAGTCTTCACTTGACCCTTTGGTCCCCAGGCCAGAACCGGGACAAGCTGTAGGGCATTAACCTTGTGGCCCGCACCGTCCTTTTCTTCAGACTTCGATTCGTCTACTCTTTCGCTGTGAAGGAGTGTGTGATGCTTCAAGCCACACCCCTCCTTGAGACACCGTCCGCTACTCGGACAGGAATCCACAAAGTGCCCCTCCTTGAGGCAGTTGCGGCACAACCGCTTGTTGTATACGATCTTCCTTCTCTCTTTAAAGGGCTTGGATTTGAACGAGTCGCAGTAGACAAGGCGGTGCCTGTCTTCGCATACGAGGCACCTATCTTGGCCGGGAGAATCGACCTGGGGTGGGGCCGTCACCTCCCCAGAACTGCTCTCTTGGGTAGACCGTGTTACGCGAATGCCAACACTGTTGGGATGAAGTGCCCTGGGCGGGGGACCCTGGTTGAAATGCCTTGGTCGTGGGAGCCTGGGTCTTGACTCACGCTCATGGACATAGTCTTCAAAGGGGTTAAACATAGCATCAACTCTTCTCTGCAACCATCTCTCAAAGTCCAGGAGGGACAAGCCATCATAGTCACCTTGCAGATGTTCGTACCATCTCATGCGCATGCCGTCCTGAAGCTTCATAGCAGCTCTGCCTAGATACTCAGGATTCTGCAAAATGGCAGCCAGGCCCAGTTTTGTACACCATTGCACGCAGGCCTTGACCTTGTAGTGGAAGGACCTGAGGGACTGTCTATCACCCTGAACAACGTCCGGCCCGTCAACCATGCTCTTGAGATGGGCCGCTTCAACTCGGTGATTGTTGCCAAACTGTTGTTTTAACATTTTGAGTT
The DNA here is from genome assembly GCF_932526225.1 of Nematostella vectensis. Taxonomy (NCBI): domain Eukaryota; kingdom Metazoa; phylum Cnidaria; class Anthozoa; order Actiniaria; family Edwardsiidae; genus Nematostella; species Nematostella vectensis. The sequence goes on along the minus strand of NC_064045.1, from coordinate 10,168,277 downwards.
CACTAGCATAGTTACTCCCCTTACTCCTAAACTCTCAACAGCCCTCTTGGCCTCCCCATCCAAATTCTGGTATAAATAAGCCATTCTATCGGAATCTGTGAGGGTTGTTTTAATATGTACCAGATCCCTAAATCGCTCAATAAATGCGGGCCAGTCCTTCGGCTGTCCCGAGAACCTGTTAAGCTCAAGGGGGGGGGGGGGGGGGGTAAGCGCTGCTGTTCCTGATTGCGGAAGATAGCAAAACTGGTATCAACATTACCAATGGATTGTTCAACGGTGGTCTCCTGACCATCAACCAGCCTTGTAATAAACGTGTCAACATAATCTCCATTTGTGGTTCTAGTATGACTTGCACTGTTGGGGGTTTGGACACCCTGGACATTTAAAGGGGTTGATGAAGGAAAATGGTACCCAATATTGCCCACAGATGGCAGAGGTGGATGGGATCCCTGTGGTATATAGGGTGCTCTCAAAGTGGGAGTCTGGGTTATTGGCTCATAACTGTGTGCGGCAGCCATAGGAACATGTGTTGTCATGGTAACATTGGATCTAGGGCCACATAATTTGTTAATTGGCTCATAATTAGGATAACTGTCCACCTTTGGCTGCACAACAGGGGTTGTGTATGATGTCTGATATGCGGGATGACAATAGGGTGCATAGCTAGGGGTTGTGTATGATGTCTGATATGCGGGATGACAATAGGGTACATAGCTAGGGGTTGTGTATGATGTCTGATATGCGGGATGACAATAGGGTACATAGCTAGGGGTTGTGTATGATGTCTGATATGCGGGATGACAATAGGGTACATAGCTAGGGGTTGTGTATGATGTCTGATATGCGGGATGACAATAGGGTACATAGCTAGGGGTTGTGTATGATGTCTGATACGCGGGATGACAATAGGGTACATAGCTAGGGGTTGTGTATGATGTCTGATATGCGGGATGACAATAGGGTACATAGCTAGGGGTTGTGTATGATGTCTGATATGCGGGATGACAATAGGGTACATAGCTAGGGGTTGTGTATGATGTCTGATATGCGGGATGACAATAGGGTACATAGCTAGGGGTTGTGTATGATGTCTGATATGCGGGATGACAATAGGGTACATAGCTAGGGGTTGTGTATGATGTCTGATATGCGGGATGACAATAGGGTACATAGCTAGGGGTTGTGTATGATGTCTGATATGCGGGATGACAATAGGGTACATAGCTAGGGGTTGTGTATGATGTCTGATATGCGGGATGACAATAGGGTACATAGCTAGGGGTTGTGTATGATGTCTGATATGCGGGATGACAATAGGGTACATAGCTAGGGGTTGTGTATGATGTCTGATATGCGGGATGACAATAGGGTACATAGCTAGGGGTTGTGTATGATGTCTGATATGCGGGATGACAATGGGGTACATAGCTAGGGGTTGTGTATGATGTCTGATATGCGGGATGACAATAGGGTACATAGCTAGGGGTTGTGTATGATGTCTGATATGCGGGATGACAATAGGGTACATAGCTAGGGGTTGTGTATGATGTCTGATATGCGGGATGACAATAGGGTACATAGCTAGGGGTTGTGTATGATGTCTGATATGCGGGATGACAATAGGGTACATAGCTAGGGGTTGTGTATGATGTCTGATATGCGGGATGACAATAGGGTACATAGCTAGGGGTTGTGTATGATGTCTGATATGCGGGATGACAATGGGGTACATAGCTAGGGGTTGTGTATGATGTCTGATATGCGGGATGACAATAGGGTACATAGCAAGGGGTTGTGTATGATGTCTGATATGCGGGATGACAATAGGGTACATAGCTAGGGGTTGTGTATGATGTCTGATATGCGGGATGACAATAGGGTACATAGCTAGGGGTTGTGTATGATGTCTGATATGCGGGATGACAATAGGGTACATAGCTAGGGGTTGTGTTGATCTCATGCAGGGTTGTACTACCGGTGTTTTTTACACTGTCTCTTGTGCATCCAAAATCATAATTTGTCATGGTTACTGACTTGTAATGCCCGGGGATGGGTATTGTAGGCTTTGTCATTTGTACAAGGGATATAGCAGGTGGACTTTGGTCTTGGACGGTTGTCAAAGGGCTAATCAAGCGGCCATGTGAGGTGGGCAATGCCTGGCTGGAGGGGATGTTATTATTTGTTTTCATCACTTCAAAAGATGGCAAAACAGGGTCTAATAACATGGTTTGGACATTAGCTTCGGCTCCCACAATCCCCTGGGTTGGGAGACTGTCAACATATGCAAGTATTGGGTTCATGGGTTCGAGATCAAAGGCTTCTAGCTCCGCTAGAGCAATTTCAATCTTAGCCTGAATTAACTCATCGTCATTTTGCTTTCTCAACTTGAGAAGTTCTAGCTGTTTTCTTTGCTTATCCAGTTCTAGTTCTCTGGTAAGCTGCCCCTCCTCTCGTTTAATTCTTTCGGCTATTTGCCGAGCTTTCAATCTGGCGATTGCAGTTTTCTTTCTTGCATTTGTTTTGGGTGTAATGTTTACCTCGCTTCCCGCTTCAGAGAAGGAGTCGTGTAGTGGTGAGATCGCTGGGATACTCATCCGGCTCGAAGGACCAATGTTCCCTCTACACGGGTAAAAATACGATCTTTATTTTCAACAATACCAGACACCGAACAAAGCGTCAACAAAACATGGCTTCTCTCGAAGAACTCTCTACTAACTTCGCGCCTCCGGGCGCCTTACAATTCTAAATAGTGGTCGCCGGACCGACCACCCCATGACCGCCTTGATTAAATTACCGCCAAATTACACAGGACCCCCATGACCACCTTGATTAAAGCCGCATTGTCATCAATTCACTTCCGGAGGTCCGACGCAAACCTCAACTTTTAAAAGACAAAAGAATCTATTAGAATCCAAGATATTTAACATGCCATCCGCTCTAAATTATCAATCACATCCTCGAAGAAACTTGCCATATACACATATATTTTGAAATATTTTTCGCGTTTTCCGTTAAAAATAATCGGAGATTGTAACGTAATCGACCGGAAGTAAACTGGTGACAATGCGGCTTTAAATTACCGCCAAATAAACACAGGACCGACCCATGACCCCATTGGATAAATTACCGCCAAATTACACAGGACCCCCATGACCGCCTTGATTAAATTACCGCCAAATTACATAGGACCCCCATAACCACCTTTATTAAATTGCCGCCAAATAAACACAGGACCCCCATAACCGCCTTGTTTAAATTACCGCCAAATTACATAGGACCGACTTGATGAAATTACCGCCAAATTACACAGGACCCCCATGACCACCTTTATTAAATTGCCGCCAAATAAACACAGGACCCCCATGACCGCCTTGATTAAATTACCCATTACATCAGGTTATGTTTTGCTAGTGTTTTAAAAAAAAGACGTCATAAGATAAAGGCCATGGGAGGGGTTTCATTATTATTATTATTATTATTATTATTATTATTATTATTATTATTATTTTTATTTTTATTCTTTTTTTTATATTGTCTGGCGACGTGAATTGTTTCTCATCATTTCCCTCAACTTTTTTGTGTTCCATTTACCATTTTCCTATTCTCATCATATTGATTATTATGGCAATGTCGTTTATTAATAGGTGTTGTAATTTGCTAATGTAGAATAAATATAGTGGTTGGACATTTACAGGTGCCGTTAGAAATTCAAAATTTTAACAGGTAACTCCAAGTCCAATAACAAAAAAACCTTTGTTTGAAATGAAAAATATTAATAATTGAAACTGAACAAGTTCAAGGGCCTCCCATTTAAAAACAAACGAACTCGTCGTTTATAACTTAAATACAAAGTTATTTGGAAATAATGATTTTTAAGGGCTGTAATCTTTTAGGTCATAGAAACTAATTGCAGCCTGTTGTATAGAAAAATTATTTGAGCTGCGCATTGGATAGAATGGAGAGTTTACTGGCTAGAAACGTTATATTTTGTGTACTGTTTATCTATCTTCACACAAAACAAGGTAGGTGATACTTTACTGTTTTTGTTTATCTATTTATGTTTGTTTTGTAAATGAGGCTATATATGCTAAGGTCTTTGTAAATAAAAACTGACGATTCGTTAAGTAAAGTCCTGACGGACTTCATCCCGTAAGGCTTCCGTTATATGTCAAGATTGTAAAATTTCACTTTACTAAAGCGCCTGCTAAATGTCTGGATCTTTTTTCCAAAAGAGAGCGCTTGAGAACAATAAATCGGATAAAGATTGTAATCTCGTTAATACTCTTAAATTTTTTGCTTGTAAATATTCTTAATCTTTTTCTCAAATAATAAGCAATGCACTAGACCACCATGTAAAAAGCTTTTCAACCACTTAACATCGATGACATTAGCATTAGCTGATTTTATGACCTTAAATACTTGATAAGGCTAGACCTATATACTCTTATTCTACTAAATCCTCAAACATGAAACAAATCGTGTTAAATAAAAATTCCTTTAATTTTACGCGGAAACCCTCGAGTACATAGTTCTTGGGCGCCAAAAAAGCAAAAAATAATTGAAGCGGAATCCCAATGGTATGTAATGTCCTAAGGGAGCGGTCATTAATTACTGGGGGGGGGGGGGGGGCAAGAGAGTCATTGTTGAAATTTAAATTTTATTCAGTTCACAATGTTTCCTACTATTGTATATCTAGTACCATATTGTTCAGGTACCAATCTTGTCTTTATATAAATAAATTTTGAGAAACCCTCTCATGGTTAACAGACAAAGCTGCCCGTTCAAATCAGTTTAACAAAACGAGACTTTAAAATGTTGCAAAACCTAGACTCAAATGTCGACGTAGTCGTTTTCAAGCGACACCAGTATTTGTTGTTTATATCTGTGTCACTCTTAAACTAGCGAAAGTGAAGATTCATACTTAAATCAAATAGGACAAAATTGCCATGCTAGCTGATCTATATTTTAGTAAAGGTTATATTCAGCTACACAAAGTGTTGAGGTGGTGGTGGTGGTGTGTGTGTGTGTGTGTGTGTGTGTGTGTGTGTGTGTGTGTGTGTGTGTGTGTGTGTGTGTTGGGGGGGGGGGGGGGGGTGCAAATTTTGACGGATTTGAGGGGAGGCCAAAATTTTTGAGCCCAGGGTTTTGCAAAATTGCCGCCTCCCCCCCCCCCCTAGTAATTAATGACCGTTCCCTAAGAGAAAGCCAGAAAAAACGGCAATTTTCAAATAGGATCTTGTTCACAGGTCAATCACATGCCCCACTTTACGACGGTACGGATGCGACCCTTCCCAGAAACCTTAGCAACAACACAATTACTGACAGGATACAACACAGTAATATGGGTGAGTAAGACACGAGGAAGCTGAATTCCCTGCCGTTATTACCGGGTTTCCAGTGCTCACCACAGGAATCCCAAACGACAGAACGCTATTGACAAAAGTCTTCTCCATTCTTTCTCTTCTCTCCCTCCCCCACCTCCGCCTCAATCTCGTCATTGATTTCGTGCCTTATTACGGCGTGTGACCGCGACGCCCTGGGTACTCGAGAATGAAGGTTTTCAAATTTATGCTATTTAAAATATCTTATGCGAACATTCTTTTTAGCGCAACCCGGTAGTTCAGGTGAACCACATTTTATTAAGAGTACATTTTTGAATCGCGCTTTTAACTAATTGTGAAAAACCTTAGTATCAAGCCCGTAGGGACACTAAGGAGAGAACTCCCCCTTTAAAAATGCCTGATATACTCGGGTTATGCAGAAAAAAATGACCATAAAAATGTATTCTTCAAGAGAGGAGAGACAATTTTTTTTAAACTTGGGCCGTTGCTTCAAAAGGTGAGGTAGATAATCACAACCACGCCCTGTTTGAGGGCGATGTCTCTCTAAATGCTGAGGACGAGAAAATAGTGGACAGGTCTGAGACGGGAGACGCCGGTAACGCTGAAGTGGAAGTTCAAGGCATTGTAGAGAAACGCAAGGCCGTCCGTCGACGCAGATACGTTTGGCAATCGCGCATAGTGCCTGTTCAAATGACGAGCGCTGTAGGTAAGTATGACATGTCCCCCCTTCTAAGTCCAACTTCCTATAAAGAATCAGGAGAGTGAGATTCGCGCTCCCTTCTACGTCCACTTTCTATTTAGAGTCGGGAGGGTAAGATTGGCTTCCCCCTTTCCAATTCAATGGACCATTAAGTCCATTAAAAAAAAAGGAGCATAAAAGCATTGAAGTGTTCCGATAAAGTACTAACACACATGCCTCCCCCTTCTAAACTTAGTTTCACATTAAACACTAGGAGGGTTAGAAGAGGGGATGCAATGTATTTATTGTTCACTCCTAGTTGCTACTGGCCTCGTCAAACAAGCTATCAAATTGATTTGAAGCATAAGCAAAATAGAAATAGATGTAATCAGTGCTAGATGTGATCTCATACTATAAACCCTTAATGTAGAAGTAGATAGCTCCTGTTATAAGGATGTCCAGCGGCCAGGATTTTTAACAGAAGGGGGCCCAATAGGCCTTTTCAAGGCATTTTTTCGTGTATTTTAGTCTCATACATGTCAATACATTTACTGATTTTTTTGGCTGCTGGAAGGGGGGGGGGGGGGGCTGGGTCATCCCCCTGGCTACGCCCCTGATATCTGTATGGGGTCCCAGTGTATAACACAAATCATGTAAATCTGTGAATACACAAGTCTTGACTTGACATATCAATCAATGGCTGTCGTTTTTCTAAATGGTCTAAAAGAGCCTGGGGCGAGCGTGCGGGAGACCTGTGATATTGTAAAACGTTAAGGGCTAGGCTCCATATCCAAGATGGCTGCCAGCAAAATAGTAGTAAACACGAATTCCTGCAAGTTTACTTGGAAATTCTCGACTTACAAAGCTCTAAAGCGAAAAAAAGCGAAAGAATGATTGAAGCGGACTCTCAAATATGGTATGTAATGCCTAATAAGCAAATGACCGAGCGAGCTAGAAAAACGACAGTTTTTAAAACAAGATTGACTAATATAATCAATAATTCACGTTTGATTTTTTAGCTCCTATGAGAAACTACATTCTCCAAGCAATGGCAGAGATTCAGCAGAATTCGTGCGTGCGCTTTCGGGATAGGCAACCAGAGGATCGCTACTTCATACGTTTCGTACGGAAGTTTGGGTAAGCAGTATAACCAGGATTTAGGTATGCTAGTCATACATACATAAATACATACATACTTTTTATTTGGTCCTTATACAGATTGTGTACATGGGATGAGTTCCAAATAAAATTAAGATTGTTTCACATGCGATGAAGGACTACAACTCTAATGTGCTTCGTACCGCAGTGATTTTGGCAATAAATTTTGCTATTATTTTTTGAAGTTTTGTCGGTGGATCTATGAAGAGGAGGAAGAGGTCATTTTCTGACATTCGATTAAACATTAATGTTTGTTGCCATTTGTATGTTTGGGGTCGGGAAGGTTCAGCCCTATTCGCCGAAAGGGGGTGTAGGAAACCTGCTATGCTATACTTCTACGCCCGCGAGGGGGTGGGTGGGGGGCATGGGGGAGAGGGGGTCGGGGAGGTTCAACCCTATTCGCCGGAAAGGGGTGAAGAAAACCTGCTATGCTATACTTGTACGCGCGCGAGGGGCGGGGAGGGGGTAACGAATACTTTAAAATGTTGCAAAACCTATACTCAAATGTCTTTGTTAAAATTGTCGAAGACATAGTCGTTTTCTAGCGACACCAGTATTTGTTTTTTTTATCTCTGTGCCACTCTTAAACTAGCGAAAGTGAAGGTTCATACTTTAATTAAAATAGGACAAATTTGCCATGCTAGCTGATCTATATTTTAGCAAAGTTTATATTCAGTTATACTCAGTATGTATATCAAGTCTCTGTGGTTTTATTGAATATAAAAATGTGGAGGTGGTGGTGGTGGTGGTGGTGGGGGGGTTGCAAATTTTTGGGCGTCCGGTCTAGGGGATTCACGATTTTTTGGGCTTGTTTGAGGGGGAGGGGGGAACTTTTGAGTCCAGGGTTTTGCAAAATTGCCGTCCCCCCCAGTAATTAATGACCGCTTCCTAAATACACTTAAATCCTATTTATAATAAACTAAATGAACTGACCCTAATAATACCGTTCGACCTTGGCGCGCGTTGTCTCTTGCGACACTTACAGTATACTAATGCATGACTAAATACCAGACTAACAGCGTCTGTGATCTCATTTGCCTCGATAAAGGTGCTGGTCTCCTGTTGGTCGACAGGTCGGGACGACAGGAGGTCAGGAGCTTTCATTAGGTCCCGGATGTGAGGATCCAGGGATCATTCTGCACGAGCTGATGCATGCACTCGGCTTCTGGCACGAGCAAGCGAGGACCGACAGGGACCAGTTCATCAACGTGCTCTGGGAAAATGTCTTGCCAGGTATACCTGTGGTGTGAGGCGACCGTTGGTGCTGGGTACTAGATAGCAATGAAAACATCAATGTATTCGGCGAGAATTGCATGCCAGGTATACCTGTGGTGTGAGGCGACCGTGGGTGCTGGGTACTAGATAGCAATGAGTACATCAACGTATTCGGGGAAAATGTCATGCCAGGTGTACCTGTGGTGTGAGGAAACCGTGGGTGCTGGGTACTAGATAGCAATGGGTGCACTAGATTGACAACGTAAACATTACGCATTCTGTAATGTATGCATACTAGGAGGCCCAGGTGTTTTTTGGGCGCTGGCTGTGATGGCTGTAAAATCATCCCCGTAGAGATTGCCTGTTGCATGTAGCGACTTGCGGGACTGGTTCTAGACTTTGTACTGGCAGAATGGCGCCCCGACCGTTTACCTGTGGTATAGGGCTGGGGACTAAATAAATTCGCCAAGCGCCTTACAGATTGCCTTGCCTTTTTCGATCGAGAATAGTTGGGATGCAAACATTTAGACATGAATCAATTTCCGTGATACTGTCTTTTAATTTAAAATTCTCATTATTTTTAAAAATAGTACTTTCCCTTTATAAAATAGTTGCAACTGAAATCATTTCATTTTTTAAGGGTTTTATAGCCTGGGAAACAACGAGCCTACGGGTTACGTAACTTTTAATAACATGACATTTGTTTTTTTACTCACAGGCCAACAGAAAAATTTCAATAGATGGAATGGGCGTAAACTTGATTTCGTGGGACAAGCCTATGACTTTACTAGCGTGATGCATTATGGGAATACTGCATTCTCCAAAAATGGCAAACCGACGATGATATCAATCAAGGACCCGAACCTTCAGTTTGGGGCCACAAGGTCTACTTTAAGCGATACCGACAAGATACAGCTTAACGCATTGTACGATTGTGAAGGTCAGCTTGCCTTTCTTTCAATGTCTGTCCGTTTTTCCGTACGTTTGAATATTTGTCTGTTTTTTTTGTACGTCCGTTTTTCTGTTTTTCGATCTTGCTTTCTGTTCTTCCATCTTTCTTTTTGTTTTTCCAACTTTTTTTTATTTCTTTCTATCTATCTATCTTTCTTTCTTTCTTTCTTTCTTTCTTTCTTTCTTTCTTTCTTTCTTTCTTTCTTTCTTTCTTTCTTTCTTTCTTTCTTTCTTTCTTTCTTTCTTTCTTTCTTTCTTCCGTCCATTCTTTTGCCTATCTGTTCGTCTGTCTACCTGTACGTTCCCCAATCTTTATGAGCCCCTGGTTTATTTTAATTCAGGTCCGAATATTCTTTGGGAAAAGTTCCCACCCTAGGTTTAGAACATAGGGTCTTTTTGGATGGCAAGTTTCTGGTATTTCTAGTATTCCTTAGTATTTGTTTGGTATGAAATTTGACGGAGACGGCAATAAGAACGGCGCGCGCGGTTGCGCATATTCCAAAACGACCGTTGACGTTCCTTACGGCGCGTAGAACGGGCAGAATCCTATTGTGTTTAGCGTCATCTAGCTTTCTCAGGGATAACGAGATTAGTATCAAATGCATGGTTGCGCTTTAACGATAACGTGTCTGATTGGCTATTTTTCCTTTCAATCAACTAATGTTTTTGGCTGATGAATAATGTAGTCAGAGGCAGGCTTGACAGGGGGCTAAACGAGCTCTGAAAAGAGCTCCCTGTCAAGCTGCGCTCTTGAGCTCGTATTCTATCTAGCGCGCTAAGATTTGAATTTGAGAGTCATTTTCGATGTGAGAGCTTTTTGTTTGCACGAGTCGAGGCTATAGAAATGTTTATACACGCTTGGTTTAATAGGATTAATAGCGAAGATAATTCGTTTGCTCGTTTCGGCCTGTTTCTCTGTAAGTGATGTTCGGTAATGGGGGACTTTCGCTAAGACATAACCTGACCTTTCTGGGCGGTAAATTCAAACCAAAATAAACACAGAATTGAATGCGCCCGTCATACCAGAAAACGAAGAAAAACTAAAATCATTAAATGAAACTAAACCCTTTCTGAAAAAAAAAAGCTGGAATTTTTTGGAAGCGCTGAATAAGTTGTTTTTGTTACCGTTATTTTGCTGCTAAAAGCCTGAGCGCGCGCTCGTTTGCCACCCAAACAATCACGTGATCTCTTAGCGCAAGTCCCTGAGTTAGAGCGTTGCGTGATCGGGCAAATGACACTAGATTCTGCGCGATAATAAGAAATGCCGTTCTAGATTTGCCGTCAAGGCCCGTACCCAGGATTTCTCTTGAGGGGTGGGGGTGGGGGAGGGGGGTGCGAAATCCAAAAAAGTGGACCTATTTTTTCTGGGTTGGGGGGTGGGGAGGGGGTACCATTTCTGATAAAAGGGATTTTATGCCATTCTAATGCCACGTTTCTTATCGGATTTGGCTACAAAATGTTTGACTTTTAGATTTATACACAGATCGATTAGAACGCCTTTTTTTATCTAGTTCGCTTATGCTTTATGGTTTTGCCTACAAATGGCATGTTTTTTTTTTTTGCGAACCGAAAGTGGACTTTCCCTCCTGGGTACGGGCCTGTTATTAGTTTTAGGGATAGATGTTCAATTGTGACATCGGATTACTCGTTTTTTTTGTTGGTATTATATTCTAAGTTGAGGGAACGGTTTACGAAAACCACTCACGCGGTCAAAACTCGGAAAGTTGTTCTCTGTATTAGCACATGGTGAGCATGGGAGGGTTACGTGGGGGAGGGGGTGGGGTGTTTGCGTATCAGTACCCTGCATTGGCCCATGTTGAATACGGGGGGGGGGGATGGGGGTTAGGAGAAGGTGTTATAGGGGGGGGGGGGGCGCTGGGTGCCAATGGTGAGAAAGAGATGAAAGCGACATTGATTGATTTAGTTTTCTTACTGTTAACTGCCATACGATTTAATGTAGCTCATTTATGCACCTGCAATCCACAGGAAACCTAAAAATGTTCTTTTGGGGTTAGTAAGGTAGTGAGGTTAGTAAGTAAAAAAAAGAAAAAAAAACGTTGATTGCCGACGATCGACTAGTTCGCTTATGCTTTATGGTTTTGTCCTACAAATGAAACGTTTTTTGCGGACCGGAAGTGGACTCTCCGCTACTGTGGGTACGGGCCTGCCGTCGCAGACGACAACGCCGTCAGCAATTCGTAAGCGCACTTCCCGTTCTTCATGCCGTTCGCCATCGTCTTTGCGTAAGGTCCCTATTTAAATCTAAGTACCCCCTTTACCTGTGCACTTTCTCTTACGAAAAAAAAAACTTGCAATCTTCTGTGGCAGCCAATTTCAATATGCCCCAGGAAGCCTCGTTCTCTACTACCACAGGCATTCATGCGTGCTTGGTTCAGTCTCCGATAGACCATTTAGATGAAGTTCAACAAATGTTTGATATGTTTGTTAACAGTATCCGGAGGGGGATGGAGCCATTGGTCGAACTGGGGTCCATGTGACGAAAAGTGCGGGAGACTAAGAGAGAGGTTCTGCACTTCAAAGGACCGCAGCAAATGCCCAAATGCCAACGAAAATGGTGTAGAGCTAGCAGAGGGCAAATGTCAACAGGATGAATGTTATGGTAAGCTATGGTAAAAAAAATTGTGCATAAAGTGTATAGTAAGGATATTCATGTCGCCCATGATGCCAATGATGTTGATCATTGTAATGATGATGGTGAAGATTATGCTCAGCTCATGATTTTAATAATGATTATGCTGATAACGCGTTTAATGATACAATGAATGGTTTTGATTACTATGGCATTGATGACGATTGATTTTGGAAATGGCGTGGTTACTGATGAGCTGAAAAAACAATGATACGAAGATGGCAACAATGATACGAATAATACGAAGATGGCAACAATGATACGAATTATACAAAGATGCTAACAATAATACGAATAATACGAAGATGGCAACAATGATACGAATAATACGAAGATGGCAACAATGATACGAATTATACAAAGATGCTAACAATGATACGAATAATACGAAGATGGCAACAATGATACGAATTATACGAAGATGGTAACAATGATACGAATAATACGAAGATGGCAACAATGATACGAATAATACGAAGATGGCAACAATGATACGAATAATACGAAGATGGCAACAATGATATGAATTATACGAAGATGGCAACAATGATACGAATTATACGAAGATGGCAACAATGATACGAATAATACGAAGATGGCAACAATGATACGAATAATACGAAGATGGCAACAATGATACGAATTATACGAAGATGGCAACAATGATACGAATAATACGAAGATGACAACAATGATACGAATAATACGAAGATGGCAACAATGATACGAATTATACGATGATGGTAACAATGATACGAATAATACGAAGATGGCAACAATGATACGAATAATACAAAGATGGCAGGGGTTGTAACTTCAGGCTCCTTCTCCTACATAATAATTTTTCATACATCTTTGCAGTTCAGCGCCCCCCCTCCTCCCCCTTCATCGCGATATAATTTCACTTAATTAAAAGCCCCCTTTTCAAAAATACGCTGCGTGGTGATAGCTTGTCTTTATACTGTACTCCTTGTTCTTGTTATTTGCTAGTAAACTTCAGTAATCCACTCTTTCCTGCACTCCCCGTTCCTGTTCTTTCGTTTGTAAGTTATCAGTAATCCATTCTTTCCTGTAGTCCCTGTTCCTGTCATTTTTAGTTAGCTCATCAAGTAATCCATTTTTTTCTGAAATCCCCCTTCCTGTTCATTTGTTAGCAAGATCTCAGTAATCCACTTTTTCCTGAAGTACCCCTTCCTGTTCATTTGTTAGTAAGCTATCAGTAATCCACTCTTTCTGTATTCCCCGTTCCTGTTCATTTGTTAGTAAGCTATCAGTAATCCACTCTTTCTGTATTCCCCGTTCCTGTTCATTTGTTAGTAAGCTATCAGTTATCCACTCTTTCTGTATTCCCCGTTCCTGTTCATTTTGTTAGTAAGCCATCAGTAATCCACTTTTTCCTGTAGTCTCCCTTCCCTGTTCATTATTTGTCATGCTAGCGTTAACTCGTTCTTTCCTTTAGTCCCTGTCCCTATTTCATAAGCTATCATTTATCTTCACTTTCCTGCAGTCCCCGTTCCTGGTCATTGGGGTCGATGGGCGGCTTGGGGCAAGTGCAGTCGTACATGTGGGCGTGGCTATCGGTTAAGGTCACGTGTGTGTGATAACCCTACGCCTCAATATGGAGGCAAGCTGTGCCAGGGCTCTATTGCTGAAGTAGAGGAATGCTCGGTGAAAACGTCATGTACAAGTAAGTCATTGACATCCTAGTCCCTGTGGGATTCCTGTTGTTATCTGTAAGGCAAGAGAGACAGGGGAGAGCCATCCCAGAAATGGCGTCCTATGACGTCACAACTCTTTCTAACCACAGGAAGCCCAATCAAATGGCAATAATATAAATACGTATCTTCCTATTCAAGAACATTCAAACTTTTGTTTGTGTACCATAAAGAAGACAAGAAAATCAAGGGTTGTTTGTGATTGTTTTCTTTTTTTTGACAGAAAAGAAAAGCTTGTTATGGGATGTCGCTGGGAAAAAGAAAAAGCGACGTAGATGGAGAATCCTCGCGAAATAGAACAGTGTATAGGCAATGTATTTTAAAGCTGATTTCATATTTCAGTATGGAAAATAAATATTTTTACTCATTTTGACTGTCATCTATTACTCAATAGAAAAATTAGCCATAGATCTCGATCAAAAGGAGAACAGCAAGGAAGATCTCTCTCGTATCTGTCATTTTATATCTTGAATAGTCAGAAACAATTTGACAATAATACATCGAATAGAAAAAAATAACAAAAATTAAACACAAAATAAGTAATACAATGAAAGTATTTATTCAATTTGACGTGTTATACACATACGTTAATATCCATTTCTTCAATGACTCTATAGGTCCTTGGACCTAGTCGTTATAAAGGTGATGTATTCGATTAAATAAATTAGTTATTCCACAGGGAGCTCACCTTTACGGTTTCAATAAAGTTTATTTGTTACTGTGCAGTGACACGTGAAAAATGCTGGGCTTCCTGGCCAATGGGAGAGCACCCCAGCGTCAGGCTTGGAAACCACAGAGACATGCAAACTGAACTCCAAACTAAACTCAAACATGGTGGTAAAGGGTATTTTCGTGAAACGAGATTTTGTCATTTTTCACTGTCGAGAAACGTGAAATCGTCCCTTTCGACGACCGTGAAACGTGATTTGACGATTTAAAAGGCCATTTTTCGGTCCGTGAAACGACGTGACATAGCCATTTTGCCCGGTCCGCGAAACGTGATCCATACCCCCCTTTACCACCCAGCTCAAACCGTATAGGTGAGTTCCCTGTGATTGTGATACAGTATGAGCGAGGGAACCCTCATCCTGTCCATAATTCATCATGCTTATTTCCTCATCAAGTTAGAAAAGGCGGTGCCCTGTCTCAATTTCATACGGAATTCAAATAGAAGCACGTGAATCCAGCCTGCGTGAATCATGAAAGAATCGTCTAAATTCAATCCATTCTACATCCATCTGAATAACAATCGACTTATCGTGACTCGTATATACTTTTAAGTCATAATAAAATATCTTATAACTCTTAGATATAATGTTAATTCGCTATTGACTGATTACAATTTAACCCGCAACGAGGGAGAAGGGATTGTTGGGAGCCTGGGTACCAATGACTCTCCCATTGAATCAAATATAAGCCCCCTCTAACACTCGATGGGAATCACTAATTTGATTTTTACGAAGACCTCGGTGCGGATGAAAAGTGAAATTAGCCAGCAATGTGGTCCTAGTCGTGGAACAGGTTCTCGTGCTGATAATGTGTCTTTAGCGTCGCAATATCACCGAGGCTAGTGGTGATGGTCAAATTTGATGCTATTTACAATAAGTTTAAATAGATTTTCTTGACAACAATAAATGTCATCACGTGTTTTATATAGTTTTCGAGGTTAAAATAATCGATTTTGTAAGATCAATCCCTATACCTTCTAAAGAGAATCGATCACTACATCTTCTGAAGAGACCATTCTATAGTAATCTGTGACTCAAAAACAACACTCTACTTCTCTTCTACACTCTAACAATATCTTCACGCCTTCCCCATCAAAAGGGGTGTGAACACAGCTAACAAAGCCGTTCGAGTAACGTTTTCTTTTCGATTTCTCGTAAAAATTTTCTTCGTATTCTTGTACAAGTTTCTTCTACGTTTACTTGTACAAATTTCTTCTTCGTTTTCTTGTGCAAATTTCTTCTTTCGTTTTCTTGTACTAATTTCATCTTCGTTTTCTTGTACAAAATTCTTTACTAGAGTGGCCCGGCCTTTTTAAACTTCAATTTCCATTTCCTCCACTCCCTTCTCTTCCTCACCGACCCCCTCCTCGTGCGCGCTTCGCACATGTCTGTTCATCACGCCCGATTGGCGAAACGTCTTGCTGCAATGCGGGCACTGAAATGGCCGCTCACCAGTATGAGTGCGCAGATGGTCTGTCAGGTGATCTTGACGTCCGAATGACTGTTCACATTCCGGTTCCGTGCACCGGTATGGTCGCTGACCGCTATGAAGTAGCTCGTGCCGAGCAAGACTTCGTGAGTGGCGAAAACTCTTTCCACACTGATCGCATTGGAAGACCTTGTCGGAGTGCGTGCGCACGTGAACGGCTAGTCGCGATCGTCGCGGGAATGTCATGGGACACTTCGGACACTTAAAGGACCCCTCGTGCAAGCGCATGTGCATTAGAAAGGTCTCCTCGCTGTCGCATTTTCTGGGGCACTCTTCGCATTGAAAGTAGTGCTCTTCAGTATGGACGCGAAAGTGAATGTTTAAGGCACGGCGGGTAGTGAACTGTCGGTCACAGCCATGGCAGTGGAACGGTGTATCTGCGTGCTTGAGCTGCCGATGTTTGTTGAACTGACGTCGCTCTACGAATTTTTCATCACACAAGTCGCAGGCAAAAATGAGGGATCTAGCATTCATAGTTTCTACCAGTAGTTTTTGGCTCAGCTGGTCCAGAGAATGAGAGAACGACATCTTGCACTCCTCGCAGTCTGTGATTAGGCCTCCGTCATGTGAGTGACTGTGGGGGGTGGGGGCGGGAATTTTATTCAATACGTTGGAGATAATTCCGTCTGGGATAGCTTTTGGGGAGTTTCCTTTGTCTTCTACATTAGTCTGGTTCTCATTTAGTGTTGTCGCATTTTTAGTAGTCTCTGCCTCGAATAAGGTTTTTGCTGTCAACTTAGTGCACTCGTTGTTTTGAAAATGACAATGTGATGGATTTCTCACCTCGTATGGCCCAGATTTTCCTTTACTTCCATATTCTATTACTTCTGGTAAACGCTCTGAATCGTCCACAATAATCACATGGTTATTAAAAGTAGTTCCTATATCAGGCTTTGACTCTTGATTCCTAGGTAACTGCTGTCCTATTTGTTTATTTTGAATTATTTTTTCTGGCACCAAATTACTGGTTGAATCCCTTTGGTTTGATTGATCGGGATTGACATGTTTATCACCTTCAGAGAGTACAGATCGCTCTGTGCTATTTCCTAAGTAAGGTATTGACACTTTGGTCAAATTCACGGTTGCTTTTAGTTCATTTTTTAAAACATTGTTTTCTGAAGTTAGGTATGGGAGTTTAGCTTTCTTCTTAGGTTTTGATGGCCCGTTGTCAGATTGGTTCAGCTTTTCTAGCAACTCTTGAAAACTTCGGTTACATTCCGTGCAGTCGTCTGTGGACCTAGAAGAGCTGGCGGAATGGTGATGGTGTTTTGGAAGGGCCGACATAAGGCCGGGTACCTGGTGTGGGGATTTTGAACCCTCCTCTTCGCAAGCTATGGACGGGTCTTGTTGTCCAGATGGTAACGCACCACTAGGAACCTGTTCTGTGTGAATTGGTCTTTCCGGTATAACAGGTGGAACAAAGTTTGCATTAGTTGCAGGCCCTCTGGTTCCTGCAAGACCGGACGCACCAGATGAAGTAGAGACTGCAGTGTTAACGAAAGGAGGCGATGGTGTGTTGGTCGATGAGTACTGTGTGAAGACCGGTACAATATGGTTAAGATTAGACCTAACATTTTGTGCGATGTTATGTGTTTTCATCTCATCAGAAGTTAGGGGACTAGCCAGTGAGAACGCGTTTAGTATAATAGGAGACTCTTTTGAGTTAGCTGCTTTATGGTGCAAGGCTTCAGCTTGCGGTTTGGTTTGCTCTCTTCTGGCTTCTTCCAAAATTGCTTCGACCGTTTTTGCGAGGATAAACTCCTGGTTCGCACCTCTGGACGTCTTTTTCGCTGCAACTGGGTATCGCTCTAAACACCTAGAATCTATCCGAGAGCTTTCGTTTGTCATCTGTGGCGATACAGAATGTGATAACGGTTTTCTTTCTGTTTGTATGTCAACTCCTAATGTCTTTGTGATAACAACATCACCGGCTTCGTCATGTTTGATACCGTTCTGTGCACGATTCTCTAGCTGCGAGCTGGGCTCTGTTTCTCTTTCGATATGAAAACGCAATTCATTGTGTGAAACTATATCTTGATTAAATCTAGTCTCCTCTTTTTCAATTCTAAGAGCTGTCCCATCGTAGGACGCGACCACCTCGGCTCCATAATGCCCATCAGTCCCATTTCTTGAACTCTGCACTTTTTCCAGGAAATCCTTCAGGGCGGTTGTCTTTACAGCTCGCTTCCTCACAGTATTTTTCTTGGATTGACTCTTCCATCGCGTCAATTCTCGTTCTATCTGGAATTCATGGTTCAAGCGGTGTTTGTTAAGAGTTCTTTTGTCCAGGAAGTTTACCCCGCAATGATCACAAGTGAAGATTTTCACTGTCTTAGATAATAACGTCTTTTCCAGGAACTGCTGGTTTATTCGGTTGAGGGATTCGGCAAAGTTTCGTTTACATTCTTCACAATTTGTCGACCTTCCTTTGCAGCTGTGTGAAGTTCCCATAGCCTGTGCCGGAAGAACTACGGGGGGAAGCTGGGGGGGATTTGATGGGTTACCTGTGGATAGGCTAGCTAATGATTCTGGGGCTGACTCAACAGGCAGCGCCTTTTGAGGTTGATTTTGTGCATTTTGTAAAGCCATGGAGCCATGAAGTCCTGGCGAAGGTGAATTTTCTAAGTCTTTTTGATCATCTTTGATTTTCTAGAGAAAAAAGAACATTAGGCTCTTAGTGCAGGTAACACAGTGGCATCCCATCAACTCGAACCCTGTTGAAGGGGAATGAAATAGATCAAGTTATCCGAGTAGAAATAACTGGAAATTAGTCTCTAGAGAGCTTGAAATCAGTTCCAGAAAGCAGAGGGGTTAAATTATCTGGGTTCTACTATAATAACTTAAAATTTAGGGGCGTACTTGGGAGAAAAAGGCAGAACAAACAGCCCCTTAGCTGCCAAAAAAATCTTATTTAAGGATTATCCATATGATAACTATAACTCGGTGACCCCCTTAAGCAAATCCTGAGTATGCACCTGTAAATAGAAAATACATGGTACTATCCTGGCAAAGGTAATGTTTTCCTCTCATTACAAATAATCTAAATTAAATCTGGCTTATTTTGCAAAATCGGGACATTCTTCTACCAGACAGTTTGTTCAGCTGTCTGCCCATTCATCCTTCCATCTTCCCCTTTGTCTGCTCATCTATCTGTCTGTCTGCCCAAAAATACTTACCAGTTGCATTAACAACATCTCACCTCTTCAACAAGTTTCTTCTCTCCTGTTTTGGGGTTGAAGTAGTACAGGATTTTCCCTGACTTGAAGTCAACAGCACAAACAAGATCCTCTTCTCCAGACATTATGCCTTTCAATGGGGTTACAGCCAGCCTAGAAAAATATAAGTGCTGATATGTTTAAACATTTTCATGATTTAAGGCTTTACATATTTAAGGAGCTTGCATACAATGCACACCTGCATATAATCCGCACCCCAATTTGCAAGGCCTAAAAAAAGTGTTTTGCATGTTCACAATTCGGTACACCTTAGGACTTCACACTCCTACTTGTTGCATTCACTTTATTCTGCTCAGATAGCTAGAAATATGGCATGATATCCAGGGTTTGGGGGTTCGGAAGAACCCCTCATTTGACTGGAAGGTCTACTCTAATGAAAGAAAATCAAGAACCTCTGCGAGCCCTCCCTCCACCTCCCACTCCACTCAAAATCCTTGTTATTGGTTTGCTTGGTACAATTTGTTTTCACAACTGAACTATACCATGCCTGTCAACATTAAGACCTAAAAACACTTCGATTGGGCTTTGCTTTTTTTGGCTGGGTTTTTATAGTGCAAATGTGGGAGATTCAGCTTTAAAAACAGGTGACATTTCAGGAAAAATAGCAGGCAATTCTAAGTAAAAATCAGTTGATTTTGCATTCTATGCAGGCGATCTTTTAAACCCAATGTCAAATGACACCCTGCTTATGCAAGTGAATGACAGCAATGTGAATCAGGCACAAATGAAAGGCTTGCTAAAGCAAAACAAAAGTCAACTTAAAAAAAGATTATTGCATAGATGACATGTCACTTTTCTCACCTTGCCTTACTTTGTTTCTTTTGCCATGTGTCAGCCTAATCTAAAATAGAAATACTTATCATTGGCCAATTATATATAGATTCTACAGTATTCATATATACACAGTTAGTAAAAGAAACCATTCACAATAAAAAATGGAATTGTTTTTTCTGGCAAGCAATATTTTCCATTCACATGGAAACATCAAAAACATGTATAAACAAGTACCAGTAATCATATCCACAGTATAACACATGTCTTCTGTCTAGAAAAAGGAAATACTTATTTCACATTGTTGGAATGTGCTTGTGAAAAGTCAGTGTGAAAATAAGGTGGAAACAGCAGAGTATTAGATATGTAACTCCATCTAGGGAGATATCCATACAATAAAAGACATGTTACAATAAAAATGTATGTATGTCTCTGGAAAAATGGATTTTTAGAAAACCCGGAAAATTGAAATAAAATGATGATCCATGTATTTTTTGTAAATATTGTGTAGAGAAATAAGAATAAAAGCTGCAAATATAATATTATATTTAATGCTTATTTTCGGTCCAAAATTCACTTGCATGTCATGGAAGTATGTTTTGCCCAATCAAACAATAGCTAGAAACAAATAGCTAGAAACGAGCATATATAATCAGGCTGCGTACAATTTCTTTGTATGTCAGTCTAGTCAGGTGAACAGTGAATTTTAATTTTTTTTATTCTTACGGATTCCTCACAAACAACAAGAATTAGTAAATATAAAAGCTCAATGAAAGTTAAATTGAAGTCAAACAGTCGAGGATATCTTATACAGTCAAATTTGAAATTTTGTAATAATGAATGTGTTTTTTTTGTGACTTGAACGCACGCCCTTAGTAAAATGCAAATTATGTTCAAGCAATTCGCTTTCAATTTCATTATTTTTTTTGTTTAAAATAAAAGCAAAATGGCAAAATCCAGGCACAACCTCCTAAGATGTCAAAATACATCATGCTATACTGAGTAAATAACTCACCTCAGAAAGCGATGCCGTGAAAGCGATGAAGACAACATCAAAGCATTAGGAAACAAAGGCTTGTTCACCCGTGCCACCGATCTAAGAATGCCCATCAAATTTATACGAATCTTCTTGCTTTAAAACCTTTCACATCCTCCTAGATACTATTCATACGTGGCGTAGGGCGAAAAGTCGTGATTTGGGGTCAATTTAGATAGCCGTTTGCTGTAAATTTTGGTTGGAATAAATTGATTGACTGCGAATAAACAACACGAATTACCGACGCCGAAATGCACTCTTGCGTAGCACTGGGCCGAGAACAATGGTATTGTTTGAGCGTACCACAGGAATACCAACAATACCATCGCATATGACGCGTAAACAGCAGTATCAAATGCTATGAAGGAAACAGCAGAAATTCAGATGGATTTCCGGTAAAAAGAGCATTACGCTGATCAATTTACGAGTCGTTTATTTCAACTGAAATTTTGAAAAAAAGCCGCCCGATTCATACGTCAAAATCCAATTGTCTATTTGTGTCGCACTAAACATTCGTCAAAGTCGTAAGACAAGTGTCTAAGCGAGCTTGTAAGGCCTAACAGGATTGGCTAGATTATCTAATCATTGTTGTATCGTATGCTATTGTATGTATGTCTGTGGTGCACCAATCCATTTTGGTTAAATCTTTTGATTGCTTCTGCATGACCTAGTCGTAATTGATCTTGCTGCTGGGGAAAGAACGAGGGAACCTGCCCCCTGCGGGTGAGAAACACGGCCTGTGGGGGGGGGGGGGGGGGGGGGATACGGCAGCATACACTCCCAACGTTAAGCGGGAAAGGGGTGACATTGCCGGTGTATGTGTTGGGGGGGGGTGACATTACAGCAGCCAGCCCCCCCTGGTTTAGGAGCTATTAAGGGTGAGGGCGTAGGTGGGTTTGGTTAAATTGTCTGTGTTGGGGGGGGGGGGGGGAGGGGGGAGGTTACAGCAACAAACACTTCCTCACTGGTCCAGAGGGAGGTGAAGGGTCCCGGCAGCACACGATGCCACGCACTTTGTTTTGATTGGTTATTCTGGGATAATAGGGGACTTGCACTAAGCGATCACGTGACTGTTTGTGTGGCAAACTAGCGCGCGCTCAGGATTTTAGCGGCAAAATAACGGCAACAAAAAGCAACTTATTCAGCGCTTACGAAAAAAGCCAGTATCTTTTTTTCAGAAAGGGTTTAGTTTCATTTGAAGATTTCATTTTTTTCGTCGTTCTCTTGGGTGACGGGCGCAGTTATTTCTATTTTTTTGTTTGATTATTTCGTTCTAAATTTGCCACCCAGAAAGGTCACGTGATCTCTTAGCGATGTTGTGCTCTTCTAAACAGAGCCTACAGACCACACTGGGGAAATCTACTTCCGGCCAGTGGTCCCCCCCTATTGGCCGTCACTGTGTCGTCCCGCAATTGGTTCAGTGGACAGTGCCAATTCAAATACCACCGCTGGTCATGAGCAAACGCGCCAATAAAAGGAGAAGACGTCAGAGTAGATGACACGAGAATAAGGAGAAAAACAGGATGACGTCGGAATAGAATTAAAAATCTTACGTCATAGCAGCACGATAATGTAGGATGACGTCATAAAGAAAAGACGTTAGAGTAGAATAATAATAAATATCATGATGTCAGAAAAAGCAAATTACGTCGTTTATCGACCTTTTACGACGCGGCGCACACGCTGAATATATCACCGCTTTACCACATTTTCCTTTTAGGGCGCGGGTAAATCTAACGTGAACGCCCCTAATAGGAATAGATGACGTCATAGGCGTGATGGGGATGTCAATGATTTCTAACTAATAGAGAAATTAGCTTAGGAAAGGAAAAAGGTCATTCATAATTGGGCGGTTTTACTTGTTTTAACCACAATCCTTCCATGTTTCCATTTTCCGAAAATATGGAAAATATGACTTCTCATCATGCATTGCACTCCTTTTTTTCTTTGACTAACCTGCTAGCCGGCTCTCAATTTGGTGTTATTCGGGAAGTCCGAGGAGCACTGGAGCCGAGGGTGCGCAACACAAGTCATTCCAGTGCACCTCGTCCCTAAGCGCGCCACAGGACACCCAATATTCAAAAACAAGCATAGTTCCGTTCCATCCCGATCCAAGTAACTCCGTATGGGAACTTGCAAGCAGTCTATACTAACAAAACATATGTACAGCCCAAGGCAGTGTCAAGCATGAGGCGAAACCGTCACTCGTGGTTGAATATACTACATGTACTTAGAAATCACGTGACTTTGTTGTTGTCAAACACCCGCGCTCCGGCTTTTAGAGGCAAAATAACAAAAACAACTTATTCAGCTGTTTATCCTGTGTTTATTTTGACTTCAAAAAGGGCTTATTTTTTATCGAAAGATTTTATATTTTCGTCGTTCTCTGGCGTGACGGGCGCAGTCATTTCTGTGTTTATTTTGACTGGAATTTGCCACCCAAAAAGTCAGGTGACTTCTCAGTGCAAGTGGCCCTAAGCCTTGTCCAGTTTATCAAAATAATTTTAATTTCTGCTAATAGTCCCGGGGACAAAAATGAAAGAGCAACACAGTTTATAAATGTAGACTTGTAAAGCACACTAGCATACACACGAGTCCCAATAAGGACGAAACAGCTGTCCATGGTTGCCAAACTGCACGGGTAATAGACTGTGCTAGCGTCCCGTCTTGGCCCGATTGGTGCCAATGTGTGTACGCTAGTGTGCTGTTAAATTTCACACTTTATAAAATAACATCTTTCAAAATAGAACTCATAATAATCATAATTATTAAAAAAAATTGTATGAACTTTAAAAAATTGTATTGTACGATATAATTCCACTTTTCCACATCAAGGAAACACATCACCAAAATGAGGCCGTCTCGTTTTCAGGCAGAAACGGGACATTCTTGCTGACAGGGACGTTATAAAGTGATGTATGTGCCTTCGTATCCAGGGCCCTTTCCTCTTTCCCAGCATGCCCCAAGGAAGTGTGTGGGGTGGACCCCGATGCGCGAGCATGTGATCTGGTGGGTCCCGCTGTTAGCTTGAGTCTTCGATATTTCCATCCTAATAAAAATATATAATTACTTAAGATAATAATATGACTTGTATATACTCTTTACTAGGGATTACAAACAAACCGTATCAAACAATCAATGATCAATAATAATAATGGGTTCAATGAACATATCAACAATTTTGTTTAAACTGTTGTTTTTCCTGCTTACTCGGCCAATTCCTTATTAGGGCGCTTCAATCGTTTTTCCTTGTAATTGTGTAAGTCAAGAGATTCCTCGTGAAATTACAGGGATGCGTGGTTACTACAATTTTTCTTGCCGCTATTTTGAAAAAAAAAAAAAAAAAAAAAACAGGTCTGGACGGACGCTTACGTTGAAGATTATCACAGGGTTCCCGCGCGCTCGCCTCAACCATTTAGAAAAAAAAAACAGCTAGTGACTGATATGATAATCTAATCGATACAATAATAGTTGTGGGGAAGAAAATTTGTACCTTTTGCGAAAGTTCGGGGAACATTTCTTCCAACAAAACGTCGAGTAATACGTAAGCAAGCTGAAACAAGATAAACAATCAAAAACTATTAAATTGGAATATGGCGTGAGTTTGCCAACCCAAAAGTCACGCCACAAAATGTCACGGTATTAATAGATACTTGAACAGGTTAAACCAGTTTTACCTGCTTGTTCAGTTTTGGATGCTGGAACAGCTCCAGCAGCAAAACCATTCCGTTATGATGCCGCTGACCACCCATCATTCGAACAACAGGCTCTGGAAAGAAGTGTCACAATAAAAACGAACACATTAAACGAGGAAACGATGTCTAATAAAGGTTACATTGATGATACTGATGATGACAATTATGATAATGATTAGTTATCAGTTATATTCGTTTACCAGGGATAAAATCTAGCATTTCAATTAGCGTCTGTTCGCGTCTTTCTATCTTATCTGCGTCGGTCCTAAAATGGAGAAAAAAAAGAAGCTCAGGCGAAAGTGTCTTCAGGTGATAGAAGTCAACAGTTCTCTTACCTTGGGGGATCTTGGTCAAAGAAAATGGCATCTGGGAGAAAGGGAAAATAGATCACAGCTTTCAGTTATTATTTGTTATGCGCTACACGCAAATGTTCGTGTTCGATTAGAATGATCAGGGCAAGAGGGATGGAAATCTTATATGTAGGATTCAGACATGAATAACTAGCAAAATCCTCCGGCTTATGTGTGGAGTCCCCCGCACACCCCTTGTTAGGTATGGTTTAGAATGAGCGGTCGGAAGCACTCACCCCGCAACAAATGAATGATCATAACAAGTCGATATTCGTCTTTTAGTAGCTCAACCTTTTCACCCAGGTATCTGAAACAAGCGACGTATGCGTAAAGGGGAACTTGCAAGATGGAAGGGTGACTTAAAGTCACCAGTTTACTTCCTGTCGATTACAAAAAAAATCTCCGGGAAATTTTTAACGGAAAACGCGAAAATATTTCAAAATTGCAAAAGCAGTGTGTCTATTGAAAGTTTCTTTAAGGATGTGATTAATAATTTAGAGCGGATGGCCTGTTAAATAGCGCGGTATCTGATAGTTTCTTTAGTCTATTGTCGGTTTATGGAAGTAAACTGGTGACATACCGCTTTAAATGTTATTTTGGAAAAGCTTAAAACGTCAGAATAATGAGGAATGACAAAAATAACTAACCACCTTGATAAAACATTTTATCTATATGTTGCAATTGCAACGCAATATTAATTCTAATTTGAGCATGTTTACGTTTTGATACAGGTTCACATTTCATTAAATTTTCCTAGTACGAGGTTGCCGCTTAAAAAGGTACAAAGTACGGTAATTGGGGGATCTTAAGAAGTGACCACGTAGTAATGGTACCAACTTTACTATCATTAAAATGTAAGATGTAGAACAACTCGAGTACGTACATATCTGCGAAGAAATTGAGAGATGCTTGGCCGACAATTTGAAAGCATGTCATGAGATGAAGCATCCAACTCGGTAACTTGAACAGGCGATTAGCTGAGTGTGATAACATAGAAAACCATCTTTGTAATAACTGATATCACCATCACCTTATCCCCATCATCAAGGACACCATCACCACCACTATCATCACCACCATCACCATCAGAATCAGCATCGCCATTAGCATCACCGTCATCGCCATCACAATCATCACCATCACCATAGCCATCGCCATCACCATCACCATCACCATCACCATCACCATCACCATCACCATCACCATCACCATCACCATCACCACCACCATCTCCATCATCACCACCACCATCACCACCATCACTATAACCATCACCATCACCATCACCATCATCACCACCACCATCACCATCATCACCACCACCATCACCATCACCATCATCACCATCACCATCACCATCATCATCATCACCATCAACATCACCATTATCACCACCACCATCACCATCAACATCATCATTATCATCACCATCACCATCACCATCACCATCACCACCACTACCATCATCACCACCATCAACACCATCACCAAAAATAACCATCACCATCACCAACAACAAGATTATCACCACAACTTTCAATATCCACGCCACCATCATCATAGTCATCATTAGCATCACCTTCACCACACAAATCCCCGAAAGCAAGTGCTATGAATAGATTTTAAAATCCCGGTTTACTTCTATTGTTGTTTTCTTCTGCGTTTTAAAACCAGAACGACTGACAAGGTAAAAATAATTTCATTTACCTACAAACATCACATATTCTGTCACTCCAGTCAGCTGTAACTGGGTCTTGGAATTGTCTGGCGATGGAGGGAAATACAAATCAATGAGAAATACTCCTTGCTATTCACGGAATCATAGGTCTTCGAAGGCACCAAAAGAGAAAAGACTCTTCATACTTGACACAAGAAAAACCTCCCATCTTGTTAGTAGGGACCAATTAACGCTATAAAAGGAGCTGGGCGGGAAAAAGGAGAAAAGGGGTTATAATTGTCATTTTACCAAAGGGAAACCTGAATCTATAAAGTTAAATATACGAGAGGGCAGGGGGGGGGGGGGGGGGCTGAAACATAATGGCTAGGAAGCGAGGGTCTCTAAAAATTTATTTTCATTTAGCAAGGGCCGCTTTAAATAATTTCTCATCCAGCCCTTTTCGTGAGAAGGGATTGCGGAAATTACCTATGTTCTTTACATTTGCATCGGAGCTCACGCCACTGCAATGAACGACAGAGATTGTTTGATGAGCAAGAGCACATCACACAGGGCTATTATTAAAGTGGCATTAACACAGGTTTACTTCCGGTCGATTACGTAACAATATCCGATGATTTAACAAAATCGAAAAGCAGTGTGTGTATTGGAAGTTTCTTTGAGGATGTGACTGGTAATTTAGAGCGGATGGCCGGTCAAATAGCGCGGATCCAAAAAGTATTCTTAAGTCTCTTGAGGTTTCCATCGGCCCTCCGGAAGTAAAGTGGTAGCAATGCCGCTTTAAGTCAGCAGTAAAACTTATTAATATAGTAATACTTAAATATTTATTAATACTATAAGGTCTTCACTTACTAGCTTCTACTTCGATCGGGGTAACACTGTTCCTAAAATAGCAGAGACAACAAGTCAATAACGCACGCAAAACGACAGGAAATCCAAGAGCATTTTAATGCGCCTGCTCAGACAACAAACCAAATTGATCTGGCTATTGTGATACAGTACTTACCATCTTACAAGAACCTAGAATTTAAGAACCTGTTAGCCTAAAAATACCAAATTGAGACCCCTGTCATATAAAAACCAGGTTCTTACTTTAAGATACAGGTTCTTAATTTAAAAAAAGGGACCTTTAAGATCTCCCAGCAATGATGAAAATCATGATTCTCGAGCAGTGAACTAAAACATGAATTCTTTAATGACTATTACGAAGGCCAGGCCGGTATTGACATTTCATTAATCTAGATACCGCACTTCTACCAGCCATTACTATATTAACTTTTCTTTAAAATTGAGAACCTATTTAAGAACCTAAGTAGCCTAAAATTTAGAATAGTACCCGTTAAGTAATAACCTGTTTAGGCTAACCTGGAAAAATCTAGGTTCTTAAGCGGATAAGTACTGTATTTTCGATAAGATAATGGATAATTCCATGGCATTTGAAAACACCCAAAGCAAAACCTCACCTCTTTACGGCCAAAGTCATTTGTCTGTACACCAGCATCAACCGAAAGTGATCTGTGAGCACGGTACACAAAAAGAAGAGAGTTAAATGTCAAATTAACAAACCGTCTTCATATTATCCTAACTCTTCTATCTCTGAAAAAATAGCCTCCGTCAGGTCCGGAGTAGAGAGAACAACAACCAAAATATAGGGTAGGTTCTGTCGACATAATAATATATTTAATATATATATTTTTCAAAGATCGTAAAACTACAGCGTCGCGCAGGTTAGTGCCTAAAAGGCACATTACTATCATTTATTTACTATTTTTTTACAAAATAATATCGTGATACCTAACAGGAGGCCTTCGTTTTACAGGTTCTTCAGTAGAGGCTTGAAATGCGCTCAGAAAGTGGTCTAGATTTTGGCCTTTCTGTGGATAAACAAAGGTGGCTTTGCATCAGAAAAAAGCTTGGATAAGAGATTAGCAATGCAATCATGGAAGAACAATATGAATTGTACCTCTTTTGTGAAAATTGTAGTCACCGACTTGAACGTCTTTCCTGAAACAAAAGAAAAAGTTGTTATAAAAAGTAAAAATTTCAAGCCGATGATAGCCTGCGTAGTGGCTCAAGGGATAGGGACGGGGAGAGAGAGGGCGAGAGAAGAAAAAGCGCTCGCCCGGGGTTCCCCCTCGGCCTCTCCCCCTCCCCTTCCCTTTGAGCAGCTACGCAGGCAAATTCAATGAAAGCAAAGCACATGCTTGTCTCGTGACATCCATCTTAGAAATACCTGCCAAATTTCCAACCGAGCTTGGTCCAAACATTTCACTAAATTCCTTCTCCGGGGACAGGAAGTTGTACAATAATGCGCTTCCCTTTAGTAGCGGGTTTCCTGAAAGATACTACATACATTTGGCATGCTTAGGAGGGTATGTTTTGGTATGGGAACAATGACTTTTGCGCTAGCTACGTATCATGGTCATGTATCACAATGTTGACATGCAAGAGCAGAAGGAAGTGACGGAACGGTTTCTTTTTCCCTTCACAGATCGCGCCTACTTCGCGTCAATTTACACGCGAGCGTATCCATTTACGACTCTTTATCCTTCTCAGTCTTTTTATTTCGCTAATGAAAAGTCGCCTTTACAGAATGTTTGATAAAGCGTTCTTCTGAGGGCTGAAATAGCCTGCTTGTAGGCAAACCCGGTGTTTTTCACTTTGCGCCAAGTAGTGGCCGCCATCTTGTTTTGTTATGGCCGCGCGAGAGCTGGGAAGGAGAAGAAACAAGAGAGCGGGAATGCTCTATTGTTCTTACCTGCAAATATCTCTCAAACTGTTGTCGGCAAGACTCATAGTACGTGGCCGGCTTCTTGACGCTAGACATCTTGGAGCTACTCTTTTTCGGTGGGAGATACGTATCATCAATGGCTCCTGGATTTGCAAAGAGAATATAACCGCAGTCAGGAGCGGTGTACCCCAAGGAATCATCTTGGGGCCCCTCCGATTTATCCTGTGAATAGTCCACTCCGGTAGCGTCTCACGGGTAAACATTGAAGTGTGATAATAGCGTGACGCTAATATGTTTTTATCTTACCATGAAAAGCCCTCAGCTTGCTGTGGAGAACATAAAACTCGCCATAGCGTCTTGCAACGTCCCACCGCCTGTCACCACCTAAACACGAAGTGAAAACATGCTATACTTCGGGTAATAGGCATTCTAAGCTCTCCCCAATTTGAAGGCCCTTTACATAAAGAGGAAAGAGGCATTGTGATTTACTTTTGGGAATGAGTGGACGTAAGTTGTAACCGGACGTAAGCGGACGTGAGTAGTCTAATGCGGACGTAAGCGGACCTAAGTCGACGAAAGCGGACGTAAGCGAACGTAACGGAACATAAGTGGACGGAGACGGATGGGGATTATCACATGGGAAATCATAATTTACCAAAAGTAACCTACCATCAGTAACAATTGATCTTCCCACGGATATTATATAGATGCATTTCTGTAAAAAAAAAAAGAATTAGAACAACCACCGATGGTAGGCGGAAAAGGAGGCCTGTAGTGCGTTGTATTTACATGTTCTACTCACGTGTTTCGTCTCCATGATCACGTGCGGAATGGTGATCTTCCACGTGCTGAGATCGCGCTGTTCGCTACCTGATAGCAGGTCCTGGTCAGCGGTAGATTCCGCATAACTTTCTATGACAAACTCCTGAATACAAGAATATCATCACACAATGCAATAGCAAACGCGAAACGCCGTAATAACTGAAACCAAGTCACTCTACAAATCAGGGCCAAAAATTCGTTTACCTTTCAAAGGGCATGTTAGCGACTAGTTCACAATTTGGTGTCAGTAAAGAATCTACATGCTAGCTGCTCCTTATAGATTTTGCTGGCAATCTCATGCGCTCAGGAGGGAAACTCTCGACAACTGATTAAAAATCTATTCACAGTTTAACTGTTTGGTAAGCCAGATCAAGTGATTTCCAGTTGTAGATGCTTGGTGGTCACTAGTTTGCAACCAAATTATGTTCTTTAAATACCTTTGTCGTAAATGGGACTATTTGTTTGCTAACTTTGATCCCTGCAAATGTTGAGATATGGTACTGCTATGTATTTGTAAGGAACTTACTGGAGGGGTGTCAATGACGTCATAAGGGTCTTCTTCATAAAAGGCTCGTTCCTCTATAGAAGGAATGAAGAAAGGGATGAGGGTCGATTTTTCCAAAACTGCAGGTTAAATTTACTCTAAAGTTACTTTAAAATTGTGCAGTGTTTATTTTTGCCATGAATTTGGCATTAAGCTTATTGCCATCTCCTTTCGTTCTTTTTCCATTTTGTGTGTGTTTTATTTGAAGTTCGTTTCATTATGTGACACTGGTAGGGGTAGCGATGGGTACCTCGAAATTTCGAAAGTCTTACAAA
The DNA here is from genome assembly GCF_932526225.1 of Nematostella vectensis. Taxonomy (NCBI): domain Eukaryota; kingdom Metazoa; phylum Cnidaria; class Anthozoa; order Actiniaria; family Edwardsiidae; genus Nematostella; species Nematostella vectensis. The sequence continues at coordinate 10,137,215 of NC_064045.1, read as the reverse complement.
AAATTCGCAAATTCTCGGAACCTCGGCGTTTTTTTTACTTAAGTCTGGAAGTCTTGTTTTTTATTTTTTATTTTTGGGGGTCTTGGAGTCTCGATTTTTTTCTACCACGGTCTCGGAGTCTCTGATTTTTTAAGGCGATCTGTATTATGTTTTTACCATGCTACGGGTTTCCCATTCTTTCTCGAGTCTCGATTCCTGAGCCTTTACGCTCTAAACAGAAACTCTAGCTACTGTAGCAAGATTGTATGTATTCTTTTTTTAACTCATGTTTATGACATACCTCGAGCAAGTTATCAGACCTGAAAAGCTCGGGCTCGGTTTGTTAAGAGACCGGAAGAGATTTTACTAAAGTCTCGCCAAGTCTCGTATTTAACCATCGCTACCCTTACTGGTGGAGAAATTTCTGGCAAGTCAGGGGACCGGAGACAGAGCTAATTTTTGAAGTAATTGTTATTTATAGAAACACGCAGGCCAAATGATTACAGAGAGGCGGATGTTGCTGGATGGCTTAAATGGATGGATGGCAGTACCTCTAGTAGGGTTAAACACTTTCTCTCGAATCTTTCCTGCAAGCTTGGATAAATCTGCTAGAGGGTCGAATTTCTTTTTGGAAGCTCTGCAAACAATCAGTTAAGATTAAACGACAAAGGTTGACAAAGGACTAGTGTCACGTGATAGTATCAGTCTCTCTTTCTCCCCTTACGTCACGTGACAATTCTAGTGTCACGTGACAGTATCGGCCTGTCACTACGTAAATTAACCTACCTCGCAGCTGGTCGGGGGAGGGGCTTAGCAGGAAGGCGACTACCACACAACAGTGAAAAATACTAAAGAGGAAAGAGATGAATAATACTTTTAAGATTGAGAATAGGGCAAAGATTACTCCCCGTAAGCAGGAGAGCCGTCTATTCTTAGGGAAACAGAAAGACAATTTTGCTGCCAAGTTCATTAAACAAAAACAAAAAACAAACTCCTATAACCTTTTCAAGCAAAGATCTTCTTATAAATTGTGCTTATTGAGAATTTAGGCTACTATGTTCTTACTACTATGTTTTTTTTTCAAATAAATTTTTTTTTACTTCGTGTTACTAAATCTTTTATCTTTTAATTTGCATTGAGGCACACGAATTTATCCAGGCGCATGGCAAAGAAAATCTTAGGGAAAGAGGGGGGGGGGGGGGGGCTCATGTGCCAAACAATCTAAAGTATCTTTACCAAAGCATTTTAAAAAAGTTAGACTTCTTTGGCTTAACTCCCTGCTACCGCATTTTCATTTCCAACTTAGGGTGCGTTAAATTTCACCCGAAAACGATATCGTCAGCGAATTATGGGGATGTTCATGGGAACCCAGACAATAACATGCCACGGTAGAGTAGATTGAGTATCAACTTACGTCGTCGCTTTGGTAAAACATCGGGATGAACGTTCCTTCAAGAAGGTTATACGCATGTTCGTAAGCCCTACAAAAAGAAATCATGATACATCGACAGTGTTATGGTTTGGGGTGGAAGGAAAGCTAGCTACTTACAGTGGTTTATCAAGAATTGTTCAAAGGGCGGTTCAATTTATGAAAACGATAACAAAATCTTGAAGTTATCAATTGTCTGCGTCTAAAGATAAAAAATTGTGGTAAAGGGTGGTTTAGAACGCAGGGGGGGGGGGGGGGGGGGGCAGGGTGCAACTAAACCAAGGCTAACACGAAATTGTGGGAAGGGTGTCTTATCAATCTTCCCATAGCCTCACTTTTCGGCAACACCTTAGAAGGACCAAAGACACATTCATGCCTGGAATAGTTTCATCGAGGGATCTTATACGTTTTTACAGCCTTCATGTGCACGTACAGTAGACGCCATTTTGCCATCCTAGCAGAAAACTAAGTACATTTTCAACGGCTGATTTTGGAAAGCTTTCGATCAAATGTACGTATGAAAATTTATTTTTTATGACAACTTTGAAATTTCTTCAAATAATTTATTATAGCTTGTACTTACTTGGATAAAAGCGCGGCCATCTTTAGTCGTTCCATTTTGTTGACAGGGGCTGCCAAAGCTGGGTATAATAGTAAAACCAAAGGATTTAAATACTAAAATACTAAATAACACAGTTAGAGAGAGATGCTCTCAATGAGAGGGAGATACATGAAATAGTAAAATCGTAGGATTGAATTCTAGCAATACTACAGGTCAATCCAGGGAGATACTTACATTGTTTTAAACCTTCAACAATATTGGGCTCAAAGTTTATCCTATCCAGTGCATTAACCTCAAAATACATCTTGAACATTTCTTGTGCCTGGAAAGACAGCAACAATAATATAATGTAAGTAAAAAAATCTCACGCTATGTGTTACAGAACTATTCTCCTTACGGAAAGATTTTAAATTTGGATTAGGAGGGGTTGTTGCAATGTCGATATTTGACGTTTTCTTTCACATACTACCACTGTACCTGGCCAATTCTGGAGGGTCGAATAGGGGACTTGCGCTAAGAGGTCACGTTACCTTTCTGGGTGACAAATTCAAAAGAAAATATTTAAAAAAATCAGAAATGACTGCGCCCGTAACACCAGAAAACGACGAAAAAATAAAATCTTCAAATGAAACTAAACCCTTTCTGTAAGAAAATAATTCTGGCTTTTCGTAAGAGCTGAATAAGTTGCTTTTTGTTGCGGTTATTTTTGCCGCTAAAAGCCTGAGCGCGCGCTAGTTTGCCACCTTAACAGTCACGTGATCTCTTAGCGCAAATCCCCTGTTTGCGGGGAGTCCTCTGAGAGAAGTCTGTGTCTAGAGGGGTATGGGGCAAGTGTAACGGATCTTTTTCTTGAATCATACAATCAAATAATTAAAAAAAATACCGAAAAATGTCTATAAAGTTGCACAAACTAACATCTTTCAGTTGACTTTTTACCTCTTTCGACAAGGAGTCTGCCTCTTCTTGAGTAAGGTCAGGAGCGAAAAAACGCTTATTAAAATCCTCTGAAACACAAACGTTTATAATGTAAGATTGTAATGACAATACAGTGGCATCACTATTAAGCGGCCACCCTCAAGACTGTAAAAAGTGACAGCGTAATAGAGGTTGGCTGCTTAATGGAAGTAGCCAAATAAAGCGTACTTGTCAAAGTGAGAAAATTGATAGTTTGAGACTAGGTAAGCTGGCCATTCACTGAACATGGGTTGGCCTCTTGAAAAAAAGGTTGCCTTTAAAATCAATGCGTACTTATTAATAGTTGAAACTTCAAATTAATAATGTGGTCAGTACAAAAGGGGTGAGGAGATTTAGGCTGGCTAGACCTTACCCCAGCTAGTCTCCTGTGTGCAATGTGACAGAGGTCAGAACAACAGCATAAGACTCAACCCCCTGCCTCTTCATTGTGGACATGGTCTTGGTGACAGAGGTCAGAACGACTGTGTAGAGGACTACAACTCTGCCCCCTTAATGTGGGTATGGTAGAATGGATATCCAAATTGACCTAAAACACTCTTTTCGAGTCAAATCGTATAGGGTAATTATGAAATATGCTTTAAATGTGTCTCAGTAATAGTACAAACACACAGCGCCTTGTTTTCATCATAATTGCATGGAACTTTACCTATAGTAAGGCAAAATTGAAGCACATTTAACGCAGCTTCTTTTCTCATGAACTGCATGAATGGAAATAAAACAGACTGTGTGTGCAGGATATCAGCCAGGGATAAATGAAGAGCCTGAAAGAAAACAAAACACTTTCCAGTCAACAATTTATCCTGAAACCACGATACACCAAGCAGGTCTTGATACACCAAGCAGGTCTAGATACACCAAGCAGGTCTAGATACACCAAGCAGGTCTAGATACACCAAGCAGGTCTAGATACATCAAGCAGGTCTAGATACACCAAGCAGGTCTAGATACACCAAGCAGGTCTAGATACACCAAGCAGGTCTAGATACACCAAGCAGGTCTAGATACACCAAGCAGGTCTAGATACACCAAGCAGGTCTAGATACACCAAGCAGGTCTAGATAGATACACCAAGCAGGTCTAGATACATCAAGCAGGTCTAGATACACCAAGCAGGTCTAGATAGATACACCAAGCAGGTCTAGATACACCAAGCAGGTCTAGATACACCAAGCAGGTCTAGATACACAAAGCAGGTCTAGATACACCAAGCAGGTCTAGATACACCAAGCAGGTCTAGATACACCAAGCAGGTCTAGATACACCAAGCAGGTCTAGATACACCAAGCAGGTCTAGATACACTCCCCCATGTCTGCTCTATGCCTGCAGACACTTTGCCAAACACATTTCCTGATTGGTCACTCCTAAAAATAACTTTCCTGGTTGTTGTATTTTACAATAAACATTTCTAATTAGTTCATTAATCATTCGAGCATGGATCTTGTGATTGTTTTTTTTTTCACTATACAACATTCCTGATTGGTAAACTAATCTAATCCTTTTTCTTAAAGACTTGCCGATTTGCTGATTCTTTTTCTTATGTACAGATTTCTTGATTGGTTCGTTTTAATTATAGGTTTTTTTCAATGCCCTGGCTCTAACTACTATTTAAATGATTGGTTCACAAATGATTTTACTAAGGGGTTTCCTGATTGGCTAGCTATATAGTGATTCTACTTACAGAGTTTCTCATTGGTGCTCTGGGTCGACTAAACTTGGACAAGATTGGTACCAAATCAGAGGGCAGTTCAGAGGAGGCTACCATCTAAAAGCAGTTAAAGAAATAGAATATATGACTAGTCCTAGTGAAGTGATGTACCAAATCACCACAAATACTTTTTAAAGCAATTTGTCAAATACAATTATTTTGTGACCATAAAACAATTATGTGTAGCCTGAGAGATAATATATGCTGTGTGCTGATAAGTACACCATTTCGCTATGTCTAGTCAAATATTGAAAATTTCATGTAACATTCAATAGAACACATCACCAAAAAAATATGCTTGAATTGATTATGATTATCATACAGTTACTCATAAACCATATAAAAACAGTTAATAAACATTTACTTACTGGATTCTTGTCCAAAAACACCAACCACAAATTGTTCACAAAGTCCTGTAAAAAGGAAATGTTCATCACTATCACTCATCATGCACCACCATCACTTCCATTTGTCAATGACATATTGTACTTATTCCATTAACACCATGTTTCTTGCCATATCATCATCAAATAATCATCCACCATCACTATTGCAAAATCAAGGCTAGAATATTTTGTCCTGGGGAAGTCTCTTTGTTTTTTTTTTGGTTGCAGATGACATTGACTTCCATTTGGTTCATTTGCATAATGTTAACTCTATTAAAAGGGGCGTGGGGGGACTAAAAAATGTAATTTTCCTTAGTTAAACCAAAACATCATCGTGATTACTTTCTGTCCAGAACGTGCTATTTGCACCATTTTGGTAACTTACTGGATCTGACAGCTTATCCATTGCTGTTAGAAGAACAGCTCCAGACAAAAGCTCTCTCAGCAAAGACATTAGACTCCTAAAATCATACTTTTGTTAACTCTGCAACTCACACCACATTGTATAACATCATTCATAGTTCATAGTAACCAATCCTTTCACCAATATTATCATCCTTAATAATACTAACATTGTCTCTAATCATCATTATTATTGTCCTCATCAACTATATATTCATCATCATCATCATCATCATCATCAACAACATCACCATCGCCATCGCCATCACCATCACCATCATCATCATCATCATCATCATCATCATCATCACCATACACAACCAGCATCAACATCATTATCAATATCATTTTCATCTTATTCCTCATCAGCACTTTACCATAATCATCACCACTTTGTATCTACTCCCACCATCCACCTTCACAACCATCGCTATAACCACAAACCAAAATCATCATGGCCATTGTTATCATCATCATCACCTCCACCACCATCGCTATAACCACTACCATCATCACCATGGCTGTTGTTATCATCATCATCACCTTCACCATCATCGCTATAACCACTACCATCATCATCATGGCCATTGTTATCATCATCATCACCTCCACCACCATCACTATAACCACTACCATCATCACCATGGCTGTTGTTATCATCATCATCACCTTCACCATCATCGCTATAACCACTACCATAATCACCATGGCCATTGTTATCATCATCATCACCTCCACCACCATCATCATCATGGCCATTGTTATCATCATCATCACCTGCAGTGCAAGGACTGTGGAGGCAAAAGCTGCGGCAGCACAGATTCTGCAATTTTCCTCAGGTACTGCAACTCTGCATGGCGGCTATACATGGCGCAATGCATGCTGGGAGCTAGTTCATCCATGATTGCCGTCTGAATATCTTCTTTATAATCAGATGATAGAACTGGAATACATAAATTGGTGTAAGATTAGCAAGCTAAGCTCTCACAACTATGGACACGCTTCAAAATACACACTTACCACGCTCTTTTGCTTTGATGTAGTTATCAAAATGTCTCAATCCTTCCTTGATTAGTCTATCTGTTACCAGAGTTGGGATATCAACCTAGCAAAATAATAACAATAATAATAATAAACCAAGTTATCAGTAACTTAAGTCTGTTTAAGTGGACAGTAGACGGGAAACAGATTGACTTTTTCCAAATTCTTGGCAATTATTTTCAAAGAATGCTCCTATTCAAATTTTTTTAATCATCTTAGTGAAACTTATTTTCTAATATTAGTAATATTAGAAATATTTCTATATATAAGTAATATTTCTATCTTCTATGTTCAAATTTCACATCAGTGTTGATAAGGGTTTTCACGATTTTATAGCAAGAATGAGGGTAGACTGGTTAGGCCAGTATACTTAGAATTTTTGTAAAGCCAACCAAGTAGTCAGTTATACCTTCCGGGCTCTTCGTAGTAGTACAGATGTTATGTATCTCAAGCTTGTCCTTAGCTCATCAACACAGATCTCATCACTGCTAACTTCACTACAAAACAAAAGTAAGGCCACAGGGGCCTATGTTCCTCATCCATTAAAAGATTGAAGAAGATGACTACATAAACGTTATATCAGTTTTATCAGCACTCAACCAGAAAGTGGTTGGTAATAAATGCTAAAGTGTGATCTGTCACTTCATTGCTTAAAGGTCATCTACAGTATGAAACCCTTGTTTGGCACAAGGTTTACTTTCTCATAAGGTTTGGCACAAGGTTTACTTCTTACCTTTTAAAGTGTTAATGGATGTTTTAAGCAATCAATAAGCATTAAGTATACCGAGGAGGTGTCATTGACAAAATGTGTTTTGACTATTGATACAGTGGCCCCATGTACCTCCCACAATACAGGGCTTCTGGAATTAAGCGCTTGTGCGGAAGCGCTTAATTTGGCTTTTTCCGAGTAATTTGGCTAAAATTTGAAAGACAAAACATTTAATTGCACAGGTTACTCGTAAAAAAAGAGATATTCTTCGTAAGAGTGCGATGTTTCGAACTGAATTTCGAAAACAAATAAAATGACTAGGCGTTCTTTGCTACACCACGAAGGCCTAGAAATAATAATAAAATACCTTTTTTTAATTGGTTGGTGGCTAGGAGCCAATGAAAACTTGCCTAAGATATTTTCACGCAAAAAATAACCTTTTCAAGTTATTTCGTGCTTTCCTTCGGTACAAAATGTAGTTTGGGAGTAACAACTGATATTCCGTGTAATTTAGCGTGTAATTCAGTAAAGAATCCCGCAAAATTTTGATTTTTTAAGAAAAATGTATTGCAAAATCCCGCGTGATTTAGCGCGTAATAAACATACCTGTACCAACTGTAAACAAAATTCTTTAGCACAAGATCCAGAAACTAGAAGAAGAAAAAAAACACATCAAATGAAATTCTCCATTGCCATTTTTGGCACCTCTTCATTGTCACCCCCCCCCCCCCCATCCTACTGGAGGTTGAAGTTAAACCTACAAGAAAAGGGTATTCTATTTTATAACAGTCATAAAAAATACAGTACAACTCCAAGAAAAAAATATGTGTGGAATTTTTGTCTTTTGACACATCACAAAGTGAAATTCAGACACTGAGACTTGTTGAGAAACACCTACTGTATGTTCTTAGTAGATTGATTAGTCTGAACAACCATTTCCCACATACTACATGATAACGATTAATGTAGGTACCAACCTCTTCGATAGCCTTATCGACAGACTCTGGAATCTTCAAGTTTTGCCATGGCTGAATTTTCACCAGCGCAATTTCAGGTCTGCATAAAACAAGTGTTGTGATAAGATTGCTTGAGGCAATAGGGGGGTCATTCAATTGTAATGATATGGCTTGTGGCAATAGGGGGGTCATTCAATTGTAATGATATGGCTTGAGGCAATAGGGGGGTCATTTAATTATAATGATATGGCTTGTGGCAATAGGGGGTCATTCAATTATAATGATATGGCTTGTGGCAATAGGGGGGTCATTCAATTGTAATGATATGGCTTGTGGCAATAGGGGGGGTCATTTATTAATGCTTGCTCTCCTACAAAATTTGTGGAGGCCCTTCTCCGACATTCTAATTGATTGAAGCTTAGTTTTAGAATTCCAGCTAAACATCGACAACAAAAAATACCTGTGCCTCTGACAGTGGGGGTTCCCACATATTGTACATCCTTGAGGGGTGAGAAGTTTGTCATCATCTTCATATTTAACCTACACAAAGTACAGGAGAAGTATCAATAAATCACATAATTTACAGCATAAAGTATTTTTTTAAATATTTTACCCCACTTTCATTAAAGGACTCACCCAAATCCTTGGCTCAATGTTCAGCAGCAAACAAGGCAAACGAGGAAAACAGCTGCAGAAACAACACAAGGATTCCTTAAAACACTTTAAATATGAAAAAAGTGGAAAAAGCTGTTGGCAGTGCTGTACCTGAATAATACAAAACCAGCTGCTATCCCTGAAGCAAGAACCCATAATGCGATGACAAGAGGAATACATCTGTAAAAGAGAACTCTCATCAACACTCATAGAACAATATAAAAGCTGCCAACAATATAGATACAAGCAGGAGGGGGAGGAGTCAATAGTTCAAGGGGGAGGGTGAATAGGGGTACGTGAATCCGCCGATAAGCTACATTTTCGGGGCAAATCCGTGGATACTTTAAGATCCACATGGTTTGACAGATAAACAATAGCATCGGTTGAAATTCCTTTAACCCATTGACTTTCCTGGCTTTTTTTAGCTGAATTTACAAAAAAACAGACTGAAAACAGATACCTCCCCCCTATTCTGAGTTTTATACAGCCCGTCAAAGTCAAACACAGCTGCACCTAGTCAGCGGTATCCAAGCTTTCCAACAGTGCTTTGCGGTCCCCACTTTTAATCCCTCGTCGTTGTGCTGAAGCCAGCACAAGTCGATGGTTGCATGTATTTTTCATCAAAAATACAGCTATGAGCATATTAGGAGAGTGTCTCAGGACATCATGAAGTCTTTTGGGGCATAATTGAGTGCTTTGCTTATGGATATTTGCAAGCAAAGGTGGATTCATGATTTTTTCTTGTTTGGCTTTGCCTGGATGAGAAAATAATTTTCTAATGAATCACCACAGCTCTCCTAAATGCTGTCTTTTCTGAAACCAAATTGATTGCAAAATTGTTTACACTGCTATTCTGGGTCTGTATGACCTGGAATTGATTTGTTTGGCTTCGGGGTGAAAAGACTTATAAAAAACCATCTGACTTTGGGGAGAGGAGTGTTGACTGGCCCTCCCCTCATGAATTTTCCCCTGGATCTCCCAGAATGCTTTGCAATACATAAAGACATCTTCGTGGCTGTACAATCCTTCAAGGAGTGGAGATTGTGTTTTGAGGCCATGGAAATGTACCTGGAGGATCAGAATAAAGGTATCTATTTGTGTCTTGAGCTGTGTTTGCTGATCTCTCTCCCTTGTGTGGTATTTTGAGCGTTTTATTGAGAGGGGTGATTCTGCTTTTCTCTCTTTGTTCGATTTGAGATTTGTCAAAGAACCTGTGCTATTATTTGGCTAAAGAGTAGATGCCAACACCTTGGTAGGATGCATATCTGCAAGACCATTTATCCCTTAGACTGATGCCTGAGTATCTTCATCTTGTTGTGTTTATTTTGCATTTATGAATTTTTTGGGTTGTGGGTACTTCCCAAAGCCGGTACAGGCCGGTTGAGGGGTCAATGTGTTTAATACGAAATTGGATCATCAAAGCAGTCAAAATTCACGCCCAAATTGTTGACAGATCTGTGATCCACTCACTCATTCTTAGTTAACGGGTACCATTGATGTCACACGTATATATAGCTCTACATTTTGTATTTAGGCGCAATTTCTTGAGAGATGTGTGATTTTGCGAAGAGTTTGGGTCTATGGGAGATTTTGTTTTAAGTTTTCTGTGTAAAAAGTTCGACATACTACAAAATATTGACCTCTGAACATGTAACGCTATACGAAAACCATATGTCACAAGAATAAAAAACAAAGTTTAAACCGAAAACTTGAGATGTTCTGCCTGTAGTTGCTGCCTAAATTGTGTCACAATTTGGAGATACATGTTTCAGGACTCACCTAAATTAAAGTTACGGTTGTCGTTGTTGGTTTGCTCAACACACTGGACCGTGATCCAAGTGTCACGTGGATTTGGGTCATTTACGTTACCAGGCACAAAAAATCGAAATATAATTTCTTGTATATCCGTACAGAAGCCCTGAAACATATTTATAACAACTTTAAGGCTCAAAGACCCAAACCAATATTAAGAACTGTTCATAAAAATCAAAGTGTTCAAGAAATCATCACTTCATGCCAGCTAATTGGCAATAATTTTACTGCACTGTCACTTACGTTACTCAATCTAGGTCACAACTGCCAAGCTTTAAGACCTTAGGAGGTCTTGTTAGCAGTGTCACATTGCAGAGCGACCTTAGTAATATCTTAAAGAAAAATAATAATCTAATTTGGTTGAAACGTGAAGAGACAGTAGCTTGACAAATGCTAGTGTCACATTACGTTACCGTAACGTAAATGACAATAGAATTTACGTACTATCGTCTAATGGGGCGCACGTGCACACACACTAGTGAGATAAGGATAATTTGTATAGGATTAAATTGCCAAGATATCTAACGTTTTAGTTAAAGCCCAACAAGCTGTAATACAAGTCTTTCCTTCGATGACCTTCGCGGTAGAAGTATCAACTCTATCTTCACTTTTAAACTCAATTTGGTTTTCACTTCTCGAAAAGCAGAATTAAGGTAAGATACCACGCCTATGGTATTGTGTGAAGCTAAATGACTGATAAAGGCACTAATGCATACGCATTAGCTAATATCTAGAATAGTGAGGCTCAGCACATGCTTTTGCCAGTGGTAACGTAAATGACATTGAAAGTAACGTAATTGACAAAGTATTATGGATGAGGCACGCTAGTTAACAATTGGTGGACTACTTAAAAAAGGATCAAATGACCACTATTTAGAATTAAAAAAGCTTTCAGAATGAGTTTTCTGTAATTTTGTGAAAATTGCTGTATCTTATGGTCATTGTTTTATTCGAAGCATTCAAAATGGGAAAATCAAGAGCAGAGATTCAACGCGCCTACAGAGAACGAAAAAAAGGGAAAGATTCAAATTGGCAACAAAATGAGTCAATCCGAGTGCAAAAATACTACACACCAGCATCCAAACACCGGCGTTTGAAAAGCAACCTCCAAGCTGGGCATGTTGTAATTCAAATGGACTTTGCCGAGAATTACAACTGCCAGTCTTGCGAGGAAGTGCAAAGTGCTCACTGGAATGTATGGACCACTATGGTCTCCCTACATCCAGTAGTGGTATATTACAAGGCAGAAGGCAAAGACGACCTCGAGCACAAGAGCTTTGCCTTTGTTTCGGAAGAGCTCTCGCATAATGCAGCTGCCGTGTATGCCATCTTGGGGAGACTGAATCAAGACCTGAAGGATCTTGTCCCTGACCTGGCCATTGTACACTATTGGACGGATAGTCCCACATCACAATACAGAAACAAGACAATCTTCGCCATAGTCGCGAACCACAAGGAAGAGTTCGGAGTCCCAGCAAGATGGAACTATTTTGAAGCGGGGCACGGAAAAGGTCCCTGTGATGGTGTCGGGGGAGCTGCCAAGCGGATGGCTGACGAGGCGGTGCGGTCAGGCAAAGTCGTTATTGACGATGCACACAGCTTCTTTGTTTGGGCCACCGAATATCAAAGTAGTGTGACCTACATTTACTACTCAACAGATGACTTCAAAATGGCATCAGCAAGGCTGGACAAGTACAATGGCACACAGACTGTCCCTGGCACAATGTCAATGCATGCCATATGCGCAGTGGACAGACACACCGTTCTCACTCGTGTCACCTCGTGTTACTGTCCCGACTGCCTTTCCAGCCCAAAGGATAGCCATTGTGCATGGAAAGCCGCCATGCTCACTAAACCCAGTGCGTTGAGTCTACGCAATGAGCTCGCTCTAAAGGTAGACGACTTTGTCGCTGCCGCTTACGAAGGGGACTGGTATGTTGGCAAAGTACAGCAGATCGACCAGGAGGACGGCGAATCTCTCGTGACTTTTATGTCACGTAGTGGCACTACCCTTCAATCTTTCAGCTTCACATGGCCTGCCCGCGAAGATGTTATTTGGATCAAGAGGGACATGATCTTATGTGTCATCGAGCCGCCCACCCGAAGTAGTAAAACGGAAACTGGAGCTCGTTGAGGCACGCTTCCGCCTACCTTAGTGTCATTTACGTTACCGTTTTTTATAGAGGTTTTAGAAAAACGATGGTTCAAATCGAAGCACCAAATATCAAATTAAAATCACCTGTAAGTAGAACCAAGTATTTTCATATATATATATATTTACAGTTAAGCGCTTGAAAGCATTTAAACGATTCTTTTTGTTTGGATGTGAAAACTGTCATTTACGTTACTAGTAGCAAAAGTTTAAGAAATTATAAATATGACCAAGTTATTGTTCAGAACCTTTAATGATAACTAAAAGGCGAAAATTTGACCAAAATTTTACAAGTAAAGAGTTGCATCGTGTATCCTACTGAGAAGGTCATATACGTTACTTTACATGTCATTTACGTTACCATTTCCAATCAGCATATATTGTTTAATTGCTTTATCAAATCAGAATCAACTTTATTGCGTTTAATATTTTGATATTGATGGTAGTAATTGAATGTAGGTGTATATTTCAAGACGTTCTAATTTTGTATTGAGAAAAACTTAAAGGAAGAACAATTTAATAATTTTGAAAACATAGATTCAACTCTTAAATCAAACAAAATTTGTGACAATATAAAGACGAGTCTACGGTGTTCTATGATGTTTATATTCAACAAAATTCATCTACTGCCACAAAAATAATAAAAAAAGGCGTATTTTACTGGTTAAACGGTCTTGTATTTGTGTGTTTTTGAGAAATGGACATGGAAAAGTCTCCTTTTCAGCTTGATTACCGAGGCATATATAAATTTGTGTAGCTTTTTTGCCTTTAAAGATATTGATGGGTCGTTTTGGGAGCTTAAATGACAAATAATTCTCCAAAATGTTGATTGCTTATCAAACTAGTGTAACAAGTTTTATTTTCCAACTTTTTTTTTGGCCATTGGTACCCGTTTACTAAGAATGAGTGCACTGTATTTCCAAAATCTGCCAGAGAGAGAGAAGAAGGGGAAGGGGGGCATTAGTTCTTAATTTCTCTATTTATAGACTGTATGTTATAATGTATTGACAATAAAAAAATGGTTAAAAAAGGGGAGGAGAGAGTAAGTAAAAAAAGATCCAGTTTGTATTAGCAGGAGTGGATGCATATCGTTATATAGAGGATAATTTAAAGGGATCGGCATTTAGAGCATTTGTTACTTAAGTTGTTATTCATGGAAAAAAAGGGCTGTAAAAATGGGGTGGGTTAGATATCCACGAAATCCCCCCCCCCCCCCCCCCCCCCCCTCATGTATCCGCCCATAATAAATGAGCTGCCATGTTCCGGGAGGGAAAAAATGTGGGCGAGTTATCAGAAATAAATAACATATTAAACTCGATAGTAATACTAACGATATCCCGTGACTAAATCAAAACAACGTAGGCCGCCCTGTCAGAGCGGTATAAACCGTTAGGGCAGACGCGGGAATCTACGCTCATCTAATGAAAATCTAAGGTGACTTACCTGAAAAATTGAAACGTAAAAAGAACAACACAGACAGAGCCAGCCGCCAAGGTAGGCTTTAATCGGCTGAGATCTTGAGCATCCAAGCGCTCCATTTATTAGGAGAATGGCATTAGCCAACACCGTCCGCCATTTTTCTTGTTTGTTGCTCTACCAGCCTCGCTTTCGTTTTCTTCGCCACACAGGAAACCCGACTTTATACTAAAAAAATACTTCAAGGCTCTGGGAAAACTCAATAAAGCATCAATTGAGATTTTTTAATTGATTGTTTTAGCACTAGAAATTTGTTAAGATTTGAGGCTTATAATCGTTGTAGTATTATACACATGTGGTGGGAGCCCTGTGCTTAGTTCCAGTCTACCCCGTTTTTCACATTCAACATGGCCGCCATATCGCAATGCACAATTTTGTTTTTGTTTCTTTCTTGAGGAAACTTTTTTAACATGACCAAACCGCGGAAAATGGGACAGGAAGAGGAGGTTTCCGAGGCAATACAAGAGGCGAGTTTATTGAAGTTAGTCAGAGAAACATTAGTGCCGTAACGATCTTTTAAATTTTTGAAAGCGAAACCTCTCTCTCAAAACATTGGGAGAAAGGTTTCTTGAATAATCCTGGTGTCATACTGTACAGAGAGTGAAGAGGGGTAGCAAACACGCAACCTCCGGCAGATGGAGAAAGGGACAACAGGATGCATGATGCGGTTTAGCAGATTGCTAGAATAGGTAGAGGGTTGCGTTGGCTATGAGTATGAACAGGGGTCGGCAATGAGGAGGGATCTGTGAGTGTGGTGGGTACAATAATACAAAGGCCCATAAAGTGGTAGTTGTGCAGGCTAGTGGAGAAAATTGGGAAAGCAAAGTAATAATAACAGTTGGAAAACAACAGAGGACCAAATAAATATATGCACATGTTTGAAAGTTATTATGTGAATGGGATATTTTCATAGACCTTTTTGAAATGTTTTAAAACAATCTTTTTTGTTGGTTGAAAAAGTATGCTGTAGTTTTACAGACATTCACAGCATACTCTTTCAACCTTGTGTTGATTTATAGGTTGTCTACACCACGTGGACGCAAACCATCTAGTTTTTCTACAGCTTGTCTGTAGTCTTTCTAGTTATACCAGGTACTAGTGAAGTCCAATATGACATGCTGTAGGTTCAGAATGATATACTGTACATCTGAAGAGAGATGTAGACATTGGATGGAAAGGAGGAGATAAGCTCTTTTAAGATTTTTTACCCCTGTTTTTAGGAACCTGATGCACCAAGTTTGAAAAGGAAAATCAGTGATAATGGTGGTGCGGACATTGATTCAACAGGTTTAATATTTTTTTCTCTTTTTCATTTTGTTTGAATTTGCTGAATTTTTTTTAGTATTTATATGTCTTTTCTTTTGCAACATATACAGTAGAGCCTCAAAAGAGAGCTAAATCCAAAAAGAAGAAAAAAAGGAAAGAGAAGAAAGACCAAAAAGAAAAGATGTCACAGAAAACTAGTGAGGAGGTACAGTATGATTCACTTTTTCTAATATACAGTAGCTTACTGTGTGTACTGCATATGCAATCAATTGGGTAATGGCCAAAACATAGTTTACCACCTCTTAACTGGTTCTGTATATGTATGTTGTATATGTTACACTTTAAAGAGTTTAGTTTTGATGCCATAAGGGAATCACAGGTGGCCGAGTGTGTTAGCGCATCAGCATATGGGGATTCTCACCTCTGCTGAAACGGCTTCAATTCCCTGTCGAGACATGGATATTATCTTTCTGTTTCTCGGCCCTGAATTTGACTTGTTGAACGTATGTGAGCTTACTAGAAGCTTGTGTTCCTCAATTCTCCTGGAATTGACGTTCTTAATACATTCATTACATCATGCGTAGTTTAAACTGAACAATGTGTTTTTTTTCTAATCACAACTATGCACATACAGTATTGTTGCAAAATGAACACCCCTTGCCCCCTTCCCCTCTCCCCCTCAAATTCCTGCATGACGGGGGTTGTCCAACAATCCAATTCTCTTTCTTGCAGCAAATCACTGCCCACACTGAACCATTTCAACTGAGGCTCAAGGAATTCTTCGGTAAAGGAGGAGAAAGAGCTGAGGCATCCCAGCTTAAGATAAGGGACCTCCAGGAGCTAATCCTGCATGTTCATATGAAAGAACACAACAAAGCCCCACCCTGGTGCATGGTATCACCAAGCCTTAAGAAGACAGTGTTTGTTCTGTTGAGTGCTGTTGGTCAAGATGATTTCCAAACTCATAATGACTGCTTCCCATTTATGAGTAAAAACTTTCCAATGGTAAGTAAAAAAAATACCCCGTCAGCCGGCTCTCTTGGGAACACTGTCGCCCCAGTGCACCTCAGCCATTTGTACCACAGGATTTCCATTTTGTCGCCCCAGTGCACCTCAGCCATTTGCACCACAGGATTTCCAGTTTTCAAAGACAAAACATTTTCCAAATTTACTCCAAATGAGAGCCAGCTAGCAGGCTAACTGAGGGAGATGTAAGGAACATATTTTTTTTTTGTATAATCTTTCTTCTCAGCTGAGGAAATTAAGAATTCAGATTTTGATCTTTTCCAGTCGGACATCTTTCGCACTCACGGCTGCTTGTTATGAAAACAAATTAATGTTCGTAGGTACTATCTGATATGTACAGTAAATACTGTCTGCTGTGACAGTGTGTATTGAAGAATGTTGAGTATACCCTTTATTATCTTGAAATTTCTGGTGTAGGCATGTGTGGCATATATACACTGGAAGTTACTACTCCATGTGGGACAGAATAAGCCATTGATATGATCTTCTTTATGGGATACACTAGAGTTGCTAAAGAAATAATTAATAATACCTTCTGTTTGATTATTAGTTCACACCCACAAAGACATCTGGTGCTAATATAGGCTTTGAGCTTCCGCATAACACCCTTTTATATGTGCCGTTGTCCAAAAATGCAACCAAGAAGTTAAACTTTGAGAGGCAACAGGCTTTTGAAGGTAAATGTTGAATTTTAATGTCATTACATTTTGTCCTATGAAACCTTTGAATTACTGTACAACAGGCCTCTGTGAATGCAAATACAGCCATTAAATGTATTGACAGTACAATGTAGTATTACTTTAAGTCCTGTATGGTAACCCTGTGTTATGAATGGGAACCCTGTGTACATCCAGGAGCGGCTATCCACCATGTTGAGATAAATGTTTATTGAAGTTTACTTAGAAACTGTCTTCACATACATACATAAATACAGTATCCTATTTTTGACACCATCAATCAAAATGTGAAGCTTTCATGACATGCCTCCCTTAAATGCTACCCTTTTTTTCAGAGGAGTCCAAGAAGTCTCATGGGAGAGATTGGTGCACGCTAACAAAAGAACAACTCAAGGAGAATGACTACCCATCCATGTGCTATGAAAAGAAACTCGCAGAGAAGGACACCGGTGGATATGTCTGGTTATCCACCAATGGCAAGCAAGATAGAAATACCCAGCCATCAAAAGAGCTGACACCAATGTTTGCTATTGATTGTGAAATGGTGTGTATTAGACTGTGTTCTCGGGCATCAATATTTGATAGGAAGTAAAGGCACTTATCCCTGCAAAAGCAGACCAGGAATTCTCGAGTGAAGGGGGATGCACCAAACTCTGCCACAGTACTGACAACCAAATGAAGGATGCAATTGTGCTTTTTTATCTCAAATAAACGACACAGCTCTTATGATTTCAGCTTTGCACAGAGCACAAATTTAATTAAAACATAAATTATAATTACTATAAATACTGTACCCATGCCAGATATAATCACACAATTTTTGGCACAAAAAACATTTAGTGAAGGTTTCAGCTTTAAGCCTTGGCACCCAACTTGGCCATAGAGGCCTGGAACAATTTAATGCTGACATACACTGACTGCAGTGGAAATTAAACAAATGGCAACAATGAGTTAATGAATTATAAATGGAGTGGACTGGGACGTTGGTGCTGAAAACACAGCTGAATTTAGAAGTAGAAGTAGAAATAAGGTTTTAATCTTATATCTACTTTAACTTTTTCTAAACGAATTTAGAATTGAGTGCTTAATGTTTAGGTTACTTTTTTTCCGCTTGCATCTTTCATAAGCCGTCACTGTTTCCCCTGCTAAAACTCTATATTTTTTGCAGTGCACAACCTCTGAAGGCCTGGAGCTAACTAGAGTCTCAGTTGTGGAAGAGGACTGTACTCTCCTGTATGATACCTTTGTGAAGCCAGACAGGCCCATCATTGACTACAACACAAAGTTAGTTATAACTGTATTACAATAAACGCAAATGAGCTGTGCGTTTTAGTACAGAAGGAAACAAAATCCAGGCAATCACTACAAAATTCAATCCATTCTACAACAAAAACGGTCGTATTCTTTAGGTAAAGCATTAAATAATAATTGATTATGATATATTTTCCAAAATAATATTATACTGTATCTCGATATTCAATGTTAAACCAAAAAAATGACTTGCCAAGCAAGTCGGATACAGAGTCTTTATACTGCCACCTATACAAAGTTTAGCCAATTAGGATGCATATCGCATATTTGATTGGCACAAATTTTATAAAAGGAGGATTTCTTATTGTCCTGATGTGCATGGAAAAATTTCAAAACCATGCTGGGGGTCAAGTGATTTCAATCAGTCTTATCCTTACTGGTCTATGCAACAGAATGGCTAAGGTGGCCTCAGTAGTGCGTGTCACTTTAGTAAATAGTTGTACACAGTATTGAGGTTACTCTGTACTGTTTAAGGTTCTATATATATTCTATATTTTTTTGGTTTTATATAATATATATTCTTCTAATCAAAGGTACAGTGGGATCACGGCAGAAATGCTGGATGGTGTCACAGTGAAGCTTGCAGATGTGCAGAAAGAGTTGCAGGCAATTATACCACCGGGAGCCATCGTGGCTGGGCACTCATTGGAGTGTGACTTGAAGGCTCTCAAGGTATGTACATAAAGGTTGATTTTCGTGAATGAAGCAAAGATATTAGCGCGCATGAAAAATAAACACGTAAGACCAGGTGTTCGTAAGGCGAGAGTTGACTTTAACAAGGTGTCCGTAGAAGTGGGGTGTCCCTAAGTTAAGAGTTGACTGTTACAAGGTGGTCGTGATACTGTAGCTAGGTTTCTGTAAGGTAAGAGTTTACTGTAATAAGGTGTCTGTAGCATTGAGGTGTCCGTAAGGTATGAGTTGACTATAACAAGGTGTCCGTAGTATTGAGGTGTCCGTAAGGTAAGAGTTGACTGTAATAAGGTGTCCGTAGTATTGAGGTGTCCATAAGGTAAGAGTTGACTGTAATAAGGTGTCCGTAGTATTGAGGTGTCCGTAAGGTAAGAGTTGACTGCAATAAGGTGTCCGTAGTATTGAGGTGTCCGTAAGGTAAGAGTTGACTGTAATAAGGTGTCCGTAGTATTGAGGTGTCCGTAAGGTAAGAGTTGACTGTAATAAGGTGTCCGTAGTATTGAGGTGTTCGTAAGGTAAGAGTTGACTGTAATAAGGTGTCCGTAGTATTAAGGTGTCCGTAAGGTAAGAGTTGACTGTAATAACGTGTCCGTAGTATTGAGGTGTCCGTAAGGTGAGAGTTGACTGTAATAAGACTCTAACGACAAGCAACAAACTGGTTAGCCAGGTTACAAGCTGACTTTAAAAGCAAATATTTGTGCTTCAGATGGCGTATGATCACGTGATTGACACGGCTGTGGTCTATGGTGATGGGAGAGGTGCACTTTACAAGCCGGCTCTACGGTATCTAGCACAGACCTACTTAAAGTATGTAACACCCCGTATGCATTACCCTAAAACCCCGCGTGTACATAGAACCTAAAAAATTAAACGGCATAAATGTTTGGTTTTAATTCCCTAATACCTGTTTCTTGGTCACTTATGTAAGATGAAGCAAAAGTATGAAATTTTTCAAACATTTTGTTTTTCTATAAAAATAGCATTACAGATACAGTATTGAAGTAGGTAAACTATTTAAAAGCGCAATGGCAAAGTAGCCGTCATATTGCTGCGACACAGGCGTACAAAAAAATTAAGAACCTACAGTACTTGAGTTTAATTTCCCTAAATGTGAATTTGTGATACTTGAATGATAACGAGGTTCTTACACTTGGATTTTTACTGTATTACGTGGCCACCCTCAGTAAAGTCTCGACATTCTAACTGTAAACACTTTCGTGTGTCGGCACAAACGGACTTTGTTATGTCAGAGGGTTTGAGTTATTGCTTTTCATTGGCTTACTTCACAAAACTGTCAAGTTGGCCACGGTTGCGCGCGTCGTATCAGATAGCACGCTTCTCACATCCCTATTGGCTTACTTCACAAAACTGTCAAGTTGGCCACGGTTGCGCGCGTCGTATCAGATAGCACGCTTCTCACATCCCTATTGGCTTACTTCACAAAACTGTCAAGTTGGCCACGGTAGAGTGCGTCGTATCAGATAGCATGTTTCTCGTTTTCTTATTTGCTCACTTTACAAAACTGTCAAGGTGACAACGGTTGCGCGCGTCGTATCAGATAGCACGCTTCTCACATCCCTATTGGCTTACTTCACAAAACTGTCAAGTTGGCCACGGTAGCGCGTCGCATTTTTAGGATGTTATCTATACATAAGTAAAGTTTACATAAGTTAACGAAGGTCAAGAGGGGACTTTTCTGACAACAGGATTTGAAGTGCCAATTATGTAATTAATTAACGTGAAATAGAAACGTTCAATATATGATATAGATAAAAAAAAGAAACCAACTTATTGGTCTTTAAATTTCTTTAGAAAAAGAGTCCAGGATGGTGAATCAGGGCACTGCTCAATTGAGGACGCCTCGACTTGCATGGAACTCGTCAAGCTGAAACTTGACAATGGTACTGGGAAAGAGGGAAATGGAGAGGGTCTTCTAAACTCCTGAAAAAAGAGGAATGGAGGGGGACTTCCAAACTCCTGGAAAGAGTTAAAATTGAGGTGTCTTCTGAAGTCCTGAAAAGAGGGGAATCGAGGGGTCTTCTAAACCCCTTGAAAGAGGGGAATGGTAGGGGTCTTCTAAACTCCTGGAAAGAGGGGAATGGATGGGGTCTATGAAGTCCTGGGAAGAGGGTAATGGATGGGGTCTTCTGAACTCCTGGAAGGAGGGGAATGGAGAGGGTCTTCTAAACTCCTGGAAAGGGTAATGGATGGGGGTCTTGAGGTCTATGGAGTCCCTGAGCTGGCATTAAGAAAAAGTTTTGCCTATAATACATTTGTTAAACAAAGTGTGATTGATCACATACCCCATTCTCTTTAGGATATTTCTCTTAAACTTTTGTTTAACGTTTTGTTATGTGTTGTGACAGGTCCATTTTTTGGTCGACCAATAATAAATAGAGAGTGGTAAGTTGGGGAGAGACTGGTTGGTGACATTCGCAGGCAACGTTTTTAAAGAAAAGAGAAGAATAAGAAATAACGTATGTTCGTATTGAACGTATAATATAATATAGACCAATAGTATACAGTAGTATTCGATATTTTAAAGTCAAAAGCTTTTCACTGAAAGGCGGTGTTTTGATACTTCTATAAAAACGGCCAGGCTCGATTAAGCGTCCCTGTGCCTCCGAATCGAAGGTGTGCACTTAGCAGAAGTGCCGCTGTATAGGAATTTCTAGTTCTAGTTATGGCACGTGAACAGCTTAAAGAACGACATTAGGCCGGTCGTAAATAAACTCCGCACATCACATCACATAGGGCTTTGAATATACCTTAAGGGTGGAAAATTCAAAACAGTCAAAGAAAAAAAATCAGAAATGACTGCTCCCGTCACAGGAGAGAACGACGAAAAAAAAATAAAAATCTAAATGAAACTAAACAATTTTTGAAAGAAAATAATTCTGGCTTTTCGTAAGCGCTGAATAAGCTTTTTTGTTGCTGTTATTTTGCCGCTAAAAGCCTGAGCGCGCGCTAGTTTGCCACCTTAACAGTCACGTGATCTCTTAGCGCAAGTTCCCTATTCTATGCCGACAATGCTACTTGTCAGTAATATGAATTGAGTATAATAGTACTTTTTATCTACAGCTTGTTGCACAAGCTGTCAAATAGCGGTGTCTCGTGTAAGTATTATCTTAGTACAGGTTAATTAACTTGTAAAATAATATAGTTATGAGGTAACTACGATATGGAGTAGTTTTTATGGAGTGTCTTTTTAATACTGTTGAATGGTTACTCGAGGGCCACATTCTTCAACATAGAAAATCAATTTTAATTCTAAAAGTGCCACGAACAACATTTGCTGCTTGCGTATCAGCTCGTTTATTGTCACTGAAACGTTGTCTTTTTGGTTGTCTGTGCGTCCTTATAACATGTGACGAAAAATCTAGTACTGCATTTTCCCTATTTTCACGTTTACGGATGTCAACGCCGTTTTTCAGCAATTCGTGAGCGCGCGCGCCGTTCTTGATGCCGTTAAATTGTTTTTGTATACCCTTCCAACAGGCTCATTTGTTGACTATCCTGGCATTGCAAAGGCCCACAGCGCGGGCGGACATCACACTATAATATGTTCATCCGATGAACAGGTAACGTAAAGAGTGAGCATGTACAAATAGGAATATTATCTACTATTATGTCAGAAAATGCGCAAAAAAACAATCAACACGCGCACGTCAACAATCTAGCGTATTAGAACAGCTAAAGCTATACGCTAACAATCGAAACGCGCACGTCAGCAATTTAGCACATAAAAACACACAAAACAATGCGAGTACTCAATCAACATGCACACGGCAACAATCTAGCACACTAGAACACAGAACAATGCGCATAAACAATCAACACGCAAACGTCAGCAATCTAGCACATAAGCATACATAGAACAATGAGCGTCTACAATCATCTCGCGCACTTTAACAGTGTAGCACATTATAACACACAGATCAATGCCCGTGAACAATCAACACGCGCACATCAACAATCTAGCGCATTAGAACACACAGATCAATGCCCGTGAACAATAAACACGCGCACATCAACAATCTAGCGCATTAGAACACACAGATCAATGCGCGTAAACAATCAACATTCTTTCGTCAACAATCTAGTACATTAGAACACAATGCGCGTAAACAATCAACATGCTCTCGTCAACAATCTAGCAAATTAGAACACACAGATCAATGCGCGTGAACAATCAACATGCTTTCGTCAACAATCTAGTACATTAGAACACAATGCGCGTAAACAATCAACATGCTCTTGTCAACAATCTAGCACATTAGAACACACAGATCAATGCGCGTGAACAATCAACATGCTTTCGTCAACAATCTAGTACATTAGAACACAATGCGCGTAAACAATCAACATGCTCTTGTCAACAATCTAGCACATTAGAACACACAGATCAATGCGCGTGAACATTCAGCACTCGCACGTCAACAATCTAGCACATTAGAACACACAGATCAATGCGCGTGAACAATCAACATGCTTTCGTCAACAATCTAGCACATTAGAACACACAGATCAATGCGCGTAAACAATCAACATGCTTTCGTCAACAATCTAGCACATTAGAACACACAGATCAATGCGCGTAAACAATCAACATGCTTTCGTCAACAATCTAGCACATTAGAACACACAGATCAATGCGCGCGAACATTCAGCATGCTTTCGTCAACAATCTAGTACATTAGAACACACAGATCAATGCGCGTGAACAATCAACATGCTCTCGTCAACAATCTAGCACATTAGAACACACAGATCAATGCGCGTGAACATTCAGCACTCGCACCTCAACAATCTAGCACATTAGAACACACAGATCAATGCGCGTAAACAATCAACATGCTTTCGTCAACAATCTAGTACATTAGAACACAATGCGCGTAAACAATCAACACGCAGGACAGTAAACAATGTGTATATACAATGATCTTATTATATTTAAGAGTTGATCGTTGTAGAGCCTATTTTAGAGTACTCCACATTTCTACTCAGCTTATTTTGTTTATTGTATACATTTTGTTTTTGTTTTTCAGGTTGAAAGTCATGCATTGAAACAGATTAACAAATCAGATTTTACTTGGGTTCATTTTCACGCAGCTGAAGATTTTCACAAAGGTATTACCTATTCGGATCTTTTGGGCGGAGCTGACTGTTGGGTTGGGTTTTGTTGGGTGGCGTGGGACAGTTTGGTTAGTATGGGGTGTAGTATGGTGGACTGGATTGGGTTGGGTTAGGTAGTGTTGGGTTGGGTGAGGTGAGGTGAGGCGAGGTAGTGTGGCGTATGGGTGGTAATGGTTGGTTTTGTTGGATGTGGTGGGGTAGAGATGTGGTGGAGAATCCTAACGCGGCGGACTTCTAAAACCTTAAGTTCTTTGGGGAATCCCTAGGATCGATCTAAAGAAAATGTACAAAGGAGAACAGCCCAGAAGAAACTATCAAAAGGAAAGGATCTTTGGTAACAGGGGAAAAAAGATCTGCTAGACCAAGGGATGTAGGAACAAAGATTGTCAGACCACACAGAGGAAAGGCACCCCGTGGCTTTTCTTAAGTGGCCGTGAGAAATCTATTTTCTTTTTAGAAAACGAGCAATTGAGCAAGACTGTTCAACATTGGCGAGCATTTGGAACATTTTTGCAACGGTTTAATTTAGCGAACAACCATTTGCTACCCCTCTGTTCCAACTGCCTTAGCTAGTGCAAAGTGTCGTGTATTCTATCAGGGCAGAAGGAAATGACCACAAACAACATATGTACAAGCTTCCTTTATTTCTTTACTACTCTACTCAAATCCATCTATGCTTCAGTTGTTCTATTTTCTCTTCTAGATACTAATAAATCTCGGAAATTTGAGGTAGGTAGTTTTGTAATTGTTGAAATAATGATCTTTTTGTCCTAGCCGTTTGGAGTCGATTAACTTAGATTAAATTTAACTAGGTAAATAAAATTAATGAAATTAAATCAAAATACATTAGAATAATTTAAAATGAAATAAATGAAAATTTTATCTTGAGGTCTTGCATTTATAAATAGATTGATGACTCCCTTGGTAATAATGCTTGCTTTTTATTACGTTCATTGATTCATACTTTGCAACAGTCCGTCTTACACGAGTTAGATGCAAGAGTGGCTTCTATTGCTGAATCTCTGCCAAGTGACTGCTTACTTATGGTGCTGTTAGGACACGGTGATCGCACAGAGATCATGAGGTATTAGCCTTCAACCAATCACATCTCGTTATCATTGCCTTCACCCAATCACATCTCACCAGCACTACCTTCAACCAATCACATCTCCACCACTCCCTTCAACCAATCACATCTCGTCATCACTGCCTTCAACCAATCACATCTCGTCATCACTGTCTCCAACCAATCACATCTCGTTACCACTGCTTCCACACAATCACATCTCGTCATCACTGTCTTCAACCAATCACATCTCGTTACCACTGCCTTCAAACATTCACATCTCGTTATCACTGCCTTCAACCAATCACATCTCGCCAGCACTATAGTCACCCAATCACATCTTGTCATCACTGCCTTCACACTATTACATCTCGTCATCACTGCCTTCAACCAATCAAATCTCGCCATTACTGCCTCTAACCAATCACATCTCGCCATCCTGATAAGCAAGTCTTCTCGATGGGTCCAAGAGTATTTTTAGTTGACATTTTGTTTCTTTTGTACTTGAATAGCAATAGAGAACAGAAGAGTAAAAATACGCTGAGGAGACTCACACAAGAAGCTTCCAAGGGACTGTGTTTTTTCAGGACGACGTGATTAACACAAAATTCGCCTAATATCAGTGGAAATATTAATGTTGTGTTTAGGAATTCATTTTGTTTTTCGAATTGAATTTCTTGAAAAGGAAGATGTTTGTAAGTTTCGCATAGCCAGAAATAAAAAAAACATGTATATGAATGCATAAATGTCATATTTTGACTACTTTTTTCCTATTTGGACTGCCCTTCCCCACAAGTGTAAAATGTTTCTTAGTGTGAAAGGTTTCTGTACTATCCAATTAGGCCCTCCCCATCCTTGTCCCGCCCCCTACTTCCTCTCCTCTCCCCCTCCCCCCTCCCACATACACACTCCCTTCGTCACACCCGTCTTGTCCCCTATCTTGTGCTCGAGCTGCCTGGCGCAAGGAAAGTACCGAATAATCCAAATCAATATAACGAGTCTTCTCCAGTATCGACAATATCACTAAATTTTAACGTATCCATGCTTGCATACGAAGTTGACCGGCGGTATGCTTGGGGACTGGTATCCGTGACGTATGACTTTCTGCACGCCGAGCATGCGCAGATACGGTACATTTGTTGACCAATGCGACGTGCATACCGGCGCACTCGCCCACACCACGTGACCGATGTGTCTTGACTCATTGCCGCATATTGCGGGCGCCCATTTATGGAGGCCGCGTAGTTGCTGCTGAACGCCTTAGACATGCGCGGAAAAACAATGACGCCAGAGGCCGTATCCATAGCGACGGTCATGTCTGTTGAATTCACTGGAGTTAAGAAATGCTCAGACGCATTGTATCTAAGCTAATCGACGAAAAAAAAAAAAACTCGGCAAAGTTAAAGAATAGTCCAGTTTCGAGTTCCATTGCGCTTGCTGGTCATAGGCACTGAGGACGCATAAATACAGTGCAAGCCTCGGTTTCAATTGAATCGATTGCAAATACCAGCGGGATCATGAAGTATTCACAGGTTTTTGCATTGTTTTATTCCAAGTTCCAGAGGATTCTCGCTGATATGAGCATGAAATTTGCCTCAAGTCGAGGCTTACACTGTATTTATGCGTCCTAAGTCTGTAATTCCATCGGGCATAGTGAAACTAGAAATTGGGTTGATCAATACAAGCTTTTTGTTTTGGCGATGCGTCACCCGACAAAATCAGCTCGAAGCTACATGCAGTCAAATGGTTTTGCAATAGTGAAAGCGTGCTGTACAAGCTATTGATTAGTTTGGACAGTTTACGGTCGAGTTGAAGCGCTGACCGAAACCAGCTCGACTATATATCGAGCATAGTTCGTGGAGCACGAACCCACGCCGATGCACAATCGGGATGCATAGTTTCTATTTGCGTATTACCCGCATCCTGCGTCATCGTTTGCCGCGGCTATATTATTCTACGCAGTCGTTCTGACCTCTGTCACGCAATGCTCTTAGTCACTGGGCTCAAGTGGATTGCGTGACAGATCTCAGAGCGACTGTGTTGGAGACAAACTGCGACATTGATTTCTCGAGATTTCGTAAAATTATTTTCCCGAGAGACAAGGCAAGCACTTTACTTTTTTGACATCGTTTTGAGCTTCATCTTCTGATTTAAGAACTTTCAAAAACGCTAATAACTTATTAAAGTGTTTCAAGGACAGGATTTCATTGCGTAGTGAAATGCTAAACAAATCATTCAGCATTGATTTCGTTTAGATTTTGTTAATCGTAGTGTTCATTAATATATAAATAATTTTGGTGCATTGCCCTAAAGTCGAACTTTTAAAAGTGAAAATTAAATCTGCATTTTGAAAACGTGAATAAAATAAGAAAAAGAAAATATTTTCTACTCACAAGTTGTTTTGAGTAACATGCAGCCATTCTCACCCACTGAAATACGAACTCGTGAAATTGACGATAACCGGGAAAGCCCAAAGAAGTTTTAATTCCAGTGATGATTTCATGACTTTCTATTCTCAACTTGTTTATAAAAACTTTTATACAAAACCCTTAAAGGGACACCTGCCCTCTGCAATGATGACACAGGGATACCGTCATGATGCATCTCGTCGTAGGTACCAATCATTTTTTTTTCGTTCCCAGAGTCCCTCGGTCATGAGATAGCGGAGGAGGCAATGGTAACGAGAATGAGATACGACTCAAAATATTTCATTAATTCATTGTGAACTAATGACGGGGCTTGTTACATACCTCTCTGTTACTTAAATATCGTTCTATTTTACAGCGAGCACTTGTAGCACTTTTTTTCATGTTCGACAATTAAAAAAAATGCAAAAGGAATGTAAAAGAGTGATCATTTATAGCCTTAGATGTTTGTCCCACTCTCCCCCCACCTCTCCCCTGTGTTTTACAAAGAAAATCACGTCTGCCCCTAGCTCTAGCACGAAGTTATAAGCCGCGTTACCCTGGAAACCAGAAGCTTCGACAGTTTTTTCGAGTGAAGCGAGAGTATTTTTTTTCGAGCGAGAATAACGTCGAAAGCTTAATCCCCCGCCCCAATAGCATGCTGGGAAAACCGGATAGTTAGCCTTAAAACCCAGGGTATAAGCCGCATAGCTGGCGATACAAAAAAATGTCCCGCCACAAAATCACAAGTAAACAATTGAGAAAAGATCAAGCGAGAAAAAAAAAAAAAAAAGAAAGAAAAGAAAGAAAGAAAAAATAGGAATTTGCCTTGGCAGGGAATCGAACTTGATCGGGTTAGATAAAATGAAAATAATTTTAAAAAAAGGCCATACTTCCAGACATGCGCTGAAACACCGTATGGCAGCTGAAAGCTTTACGGCTGAGCTGGAGATTTCGGCCCCAGCACCGCTATCTAACGAACTGTACAACACAAAGGGTACCTGAGGTACCCGCGCATAATGAGGAGGCAATAACCAGGATCCCAGGCCTGTCTTAGTCGGTTACGCCACGCACAGCTCGCTGAGATGTGGAGTTTAAAATCTAATAGTTTTTCTTACAGTAAGCGTCTCTTGGGATGGGTAATAATAGAGTATCGATGACGTTTTTTCAGCGATGACCGATAGCTCAAGTAGAATGCTGGGTAATTCACTATGTCATGAGAGCCAGCGGTCATGCGCATAACAGGTGAAAAAGAACGTTGCTCAAAATCATCAGTCTAAAATTAGAAACCGAAACACTTGGCTTGCAAAATAAACGCTATACACCTCTACCGATCGCTGAATGCTTCAACTACGATTTTCATCAACCAGTTGTGGATGATTTGACCTAATTTCCCTGTAGTCTTATGGCCAACAAAAGGCAGAGGAGATAATGAAGCTGAATGCGACATTTTCTTCGCCAACAAACCACAGTACTCCACAAGCTTTTGTCACTCAAGAAATATTCTTCCAAACAGCCGCTGCTCGAGGGATTTCTGGATTTTTCGTGTGGTCAGCTCTTCTTATCACGTGTTATCAGGTTAGTTCTTTGTCCTTGTTTTCTGATATTTGTTTTAGCTTTTGCCATGCTGTTGTGTTTGTATCTATGTACGTACGTTTCTTCGTCGACATGCTGTTGTTTGTATCTATGTACGTACGTTTCTTCGTCGACATCGACATAAACAAAATGTTCATGCTCATAATTTGCTTGTTTTATATACATTTCTATAATTCAACAAGGCTTAAAGAGAGGTAAACATTTTACCTTCCATATCTTTTCTCACAGTCCCGTAGTTACAACGTTCGTTGGCGACGATTTTTTCGTTTTTGAACGAAAATTAATTAAAAGTGAGCATTGTACTTCGTCTACTGGATATCATTTGTAAATTTGATACCTCTATATTCGAAGCATTGATGAGAAATGCATCGTTAATTACGCTGTTGAACAGTGCTAAACTAATTTATCCTTTTTTGGTGCTTTCAAAACTTTGTTGCAGTTTATTATTTTTCTGTTTTTAGTATTGATTTTGACAGATGTCACATTTCCTTGGAGTGATGACTTTTGATAAGTCAGTGAAGAGTAAAACTGATCATTTCAAAGCACTGGATATGTACTGATGTATTACTGACTTGCTGATATTGGTTTAAGTTCTCACTAAAAATTCCATATGAATGACTAGCTTAGTCTTTAAAAAAGTTCAGGAACAAAAAGCAAATAGACAGAGGGATAAATAAACATAAGCTTGTAGTTTCATACTGGACCCCTCTGAAAAAATAGTTATTTCACTGATATCTCTAACATTAGTCCTTTGTCTTGAGTTACCACTCAAAACGTCAGCAAAACAACTCTATTTTCAAGCTGTAACCCTATGTCAATTTAACTTGAACTTATGCATACCCATCATAGTTGTTTTTTACAGCTTCCTTGTTATACCACTTAAAAACTTACTAAACAACCAGTGCGTAAAAAAATAGCGTGTGCCAAAATATCCAGATCTTCCAAACATTTTGGTATTTCTGTGTCCGATAAAAAGTGGAAGTTGACTGTGCCATCTTTTACTAAATACTTTGTTTCTCATCATTCAACTTTTTATCTTGATTTCAAGTTTTCAATTTCCTGTCAACTTACATCCTCTTCTTGTTTTTCCCTGCAGATCTATCAGCACTTACGCTATTATACAAACCCAAGTGAGCAGAGATGGATTGTACGGATCCTGTTCATAGTTCCTATTTATGCTTTTGACTCATGGCTTAGCCTTCTCTTTTTTGAACAGTCATACTATGTATACTTTGACAGTGTTCGAGATTGCTATGAAGGTATAGTAAAATATCCCATTTGTCTATTGTCCCCTTTATTGTTTCCCTTTATTTCTGATATTTACTTTTATTGTGTTCAATTCTGCTTGAGAAAATCAAATACAGTGAAAAGGTTAATTCTGTCTATTCTTCAAAAAATGAAATTCTTCAATACACACAAAGAGAAGGTGTAGACACCACAATCTGTGCTTTAACATTGTATGACACTGTAGCTTGTTATCAGGATTTTCCCTAAGGACTTAGTCGGCCAGTTTGCTAGGGATTTGATCCAGTTAAATATGAAACAAAGCGAAGTTTAAAGTTTTAAAAATAAAGTTATAATTCAACTGGCATTTAACTCTTTCCCATCAAAAGATACCCCTATATTATTGTCAAAAATTATTTTGTTCCTTGTTGTGAATTCATTTGTGGTGATAAACCACTTCTTTCTTGACCTCAGCATTTGTGATCTATAACTTCTTGAGCCTGTGCTATGAGTACCTGGGTGGTGAGATGTCAATCATGACAGAAATCAGAGGAAGACCAATAAAGTGAGTGTTTCTATGGCCATAGGCAGATAAGTAAATGCAGTTCCAGGGTTCCTGCTTAACCTACAGAAGAGCCTGGGGCTCTGTGTTTTACCTAGTGAACATTATCCCAGTCGTGTTCAAGTCTGGGGCTCTGTGTTTTATCAAGTGTAACATCTCCCTGTTGTGTATTAGCCTGGGTGTAACAATCCTTATTGTGTGACAGGTCCAGTTGGTTCTCGTGCACCTGTTGTCTGGCTGGAAGTCAGTACACAATACTTTTTCTCAGGTTCTGCAAACAGGTAAAGTATAATGTACTTAACAGTACAAAGCTTGATAATAAATAATATAATAAGTATAAGCTGGGGGGTGTCCAGCTTTTAACACTAGGACTTTTGGCCTACAAGTCTCAGATTATTGTAAATTATTACTCTTTCATAATTATACAGTTTAGTTACAGGAATATTGGTATCTTTTCTTATATCTCCATGTCCTTAAAGTACACCACCTTTAAGTTGAATCTACAATATTTTATTAAAGTTAGTGTACACTGCAAATTAGTTTGGATAAGCAAAAAGGGCTATGCAAGAAATTTTTAGATTTTTTTCAGCTCCCATGCTTTATTGTAGATCTGAGATTTCAAAGACCCTTTGGCCCTTAGATTCTCAGCCCCCTTGGTCACACCCAACCCCCTCCCTATGGCCAAGTGCAAGCGAAAAACTAAGGGGGGAAGAGAACGATAACAGAAACCTGCTTTTGTGTACTTATGTTTTTGTGTGCTTGTGTCAGGCTACTCTTCAGTTCTGCATCATTAAACCCATCATGGCCTTCATCACTCTGCTGTTGCAGTCCTTTGGTCTTTACTCAGATGGGGACTGGAGGTGAGTATGCCATAAGGGCTTGCATAATGGCCCTGTTTTCAAGTGATGGCTGCTTTAGCAGGTCAGGTCGTTTGCAGCTGGTTTGAAACTTTCTGCAATGTTTTGCTCGTTATACAAGTGCCCATGGCTGAAATGCTGCAGAAATTGGTTTAAAATGGTTGTAAATTCAGCTGTAAACAAACACAAACCTGCACATTAAGAAATGGCACAGTAAACGTGTTATTTAAGGTTGGTATCTCTTCTGTGATCGAGGCTAGATGTGGATGTTCTTAGCTAAAGTAAAAGGCTTAAATTTACGTTGTTTAAACTAATGAAACTTGTATTTGATAAACTTTTGGCGCCTTGCCTCCCATACAGTGCCTACTCTCACCCCACTTTATACAAAATACTGTTCCAATGGAAATTGTATTTAGAAACGGGCGTTAGGTTATTTTTTTTATTAAGCTCAGTGGGCCATGGCTATCTATATTGCGCATAAAGCGATTGTTACCTGTTACCTGTCTTCCTCGTGCCGTGTGGCACATAGGGCCTTCACAGTGCTTTTCCACTTTTCCCTGTCTGCTGCTTTTGACCGCACCTCGTCCCAGTTCCTCCACCCCGCCTTGCCTCTCTCCCTTTCCACAGTCCTCCGCCATGTTGTTTAGGGTCTTCCCTGTTTCCTTCTGCCTTCTGGTGTCCAAGTTAATGCTATGCTGCAGTCATTTTCTCTTCCTTGTCTCAACACGTGTCCGATCATTTTCCATCGCCGTCTCTTCACTTCACTGCTCAATTGATGTACTCCAGTTCTTCTCTGTACCTCTTCATTCGTTACATGGTCTTCCCAACTAATCTTCAATATCCTTCTCAAACACTTCTGTTGGAATACATCTAGCAATTTATCATCTTTCTTGTTCATCTTCCACGTCTCGCAACCGTACAATAAAACTGAAAGTACCAACGGCTTGTAAAGCTTTATCTTTGTCCGTCTCATGATCTTCTTTGAGTTACATATACGTTTCAGCCTTGTGTACACACTCCTTGCTTTTGATAATCTAGTTCTGAGATCTTTCATTCCACCACCCTCTCTGCAAAATTTTGCTCCTAGGTACGTAAACTCGCTGACGTCTTCGATTTCTTTTCTATTGATCACAATATTTCCATGCTGTTTGGCATTTATCCTTAGCATCTTCGTCTTCTCTAAGTTTATTTTCAATCCCGCTCGCCTAGCCTCGCCGTCCAGCTTTGCTGTCTTCTCCTGAATATGGTGTTTTGTTGAGGAAAGCAATGCTATGTCGTCCGCAAAGTCTAGATCGTCCAGTTTAGATGTAAATTTCCATCGTATTCCATTTTCTCCTTTTCCAACTGACCTTCGCAATATCCAGTCCATGACCAATAGAAACATGAAGCCCGACATATTGCAGCCTTGCTTTACCCCCGTCTTTATGTTGAACCATTCTCCTGTTTCACCCTGATTTTCGAACGCATAAAGCGATTACAAGCATTAATTCTTCGCCTTCTAAGGTCGGTTTTGCTAAAAGAAGTGCGTCGCCAAAGCGCATGCCGGGAAAAATAATTGACGTCGGACGCTTCTTTATTCACAGGGCAGACCGTGGTTACCTGTACATAACAATCGTCTATAACATCAGCGTGTCGCTCGCCCTGTATGCACTTTTCCTGTTCTACCAGGCGACTAAAGATCTCCTTAGCCCCTATTATCCTGTGTTGAAGTTCTTCACCATCAAGTCGGTCATCTTTCTATCCTTTTGGCAAGGTGAATGATCTTACATGGATACCTTATATTTATTATAATTTCTCATTAGTAAAATTGTTATCATAGTCATAAATCATTATCATGATTTTTCCTGCCGTTATCAACATTCTCATTGGGAAAACTCCCAGCAGTTGGTGGC
Source organism: Nematostella vectensis (assembly GCF_932526225.1). Classification (NCBI taxonomy): domain Eukaryota; kingdom Metazoa; phylum Cnidaria; class Anthozoa; order Actiniaria; family Edwardsiidae; genus Nematostella; species Nematostella vectensis. Next base: position 10,103,268 of record NC_064045.1, on the reverse strand, counting down.
CTGGGTAGACGCGGTCGCGTGTGTGGATGAAAAAAAAAAAAACGTTTTATGTTTTTAACATTTTGACAAGGTTGTCTTGTCTCGTTATACTCGTAAAAATCAAACAAATGACAAGGGAGACATGAAAACATAAAACAACCTTTAGCATGCAATGCAAGCGTTTACCCGGTGTTTTTATCGAGAAAAAACAGCCTCGAACGATTCGTAGCCGCCATCTTGGATTTTGAGCAAAAATGAAAAAAAAACAATGGAAGGGGGCGGGAAAGGAGATAAAAACACCGGGTAAACGCCCGCACTGCAGGCTTCAGCAAACCTTCAGCAATAGAAGCAGTTAAGAAGTAAGGCTGATAAAGTCTTGATCATTTTATTTCACTTTATTTAACTATGAGGAATCGATAAAATTCGCTCACTTTTTTTTAAAGTGTGGTGGTTTTTTGACGATTTTTAAATTCAGTCGATAAAAATCAATCAGCTATCTTCGATTTATAGATTGCCAAATCAGGCCTTTCAATAATTATTTGAGTAGGAGGCTGTGTGTTTAGAGTAGGCGGCTGTTAGTGAGTAGCGAGGGCCGTAAGGCCCGAGTAACCTAGGGGGGCCCGGGGGCATGCCCCCCCGGGAAATTTTGCAATTTAGTATATAAGGGATGCGTTTTCCAGCATTCTGAGGGCTGAAAATTTGGCTGTTATATGTGATCCACACAGCCCTTTTTTCAGCATTTTTGAGGGCAAAAAGTACAACTGAGACGTGTTCCATAGCTTTAGTATTTTCTGACTCAACTGATGTCTTTTACAACCCCGGGACACAAGGTATCATTATTGCTAATATCAAGATTGATGTCAAAAATTTGTCACTATTGTACTATCTGAAATGAAATTGTATCTGAAATAACAACGCCAAGATCCAGCTGTGTTTTATACAACAACTCACGGCACAACACCTGACTAATGAAATAATAATGTATCCAAATTTTACCGGAATACGCAAGATACAGCTGTGCTTTTTACAACCTCGGCACAAAAGCTCACTGAGTGAAATTTTGTCACTATTGTACTATCTGAAATAACAACGTCAAGATCCAGCTGTGTTTTGAACAACAACTCATGGCACAACACCTGACTGTAAATTAATAATGATCACTGAGCTGTTGTCAAAAGCATCAGACACATTCAGAGTCGCTGTATTCAAAGTCACTGTCTGAGTAATCGCCAAACAGATCATCAGGAGGGAGCTTCAAAAGCGCTGCGGTTGCCTCCATTTCTTCCTCCAGTGCAACCACATCCGCCTCTAGCGCCCTGGCAGTCTCCCACACATGCTCGATGTCTGTGATGTCCATGGGGATTGGGTCGACTTGAGTGCCTGCATCTGTTGTTGTGGGTTTGTGCAGTTGATGATCCTTTGATGGAGGATTTGCCAATTTGCGCCTGGGCTTGGCCAACCACTGCCTTGTCACCTCTTCTATGATAGGCTTGCACTCACTTGTACTAGGGCCATTGATGGTTACGTGCATGAGGGCCTGGAGCATGTCGTTTTTCATTGACGATCGGAGGCGAGTCTTGAGACGCTTGATAGCAGAGGCACCTCGCTCTGGCCAAGCATTGCTAACGGGCAGAGAAAGGCATATCTCTACTATTTGTAGGAGGCATGGACACATGTGTTGGTAGGTGGCTTTCATGGCCATCATGTGCTCAAGCAGCCATTCTGTCGGGGTCTTCCGGTTGGTCAGCTTCTTTGAAGGACGTCTGACGTCTGGGGGGACTTCGCTCTTTAAACTCAAGATGTTGTATTTGATCTTGGTCCACTCCGCCAGTAACTCGTCCTTCTTTTCAGCCTGGTCGTTGCTTCCATTGTAAAAGAAGTCGGCCAATACTATTGCTTCTTTCTTCCCGTACTCCTTAAAGCCAGGATCTGTCTTCTCTGGGACGGCGCATGGGTCAAAGATTTTGAAGGCTGTCAGGACTTCTAGGTTGCCAGAAAACCTGTTCACGATGTTGTCTTTCAGTGCCTGGACATATTGCCTTGTTAGGCTTTGCAGCATGCTCTTCTTCTCCGGTGTGAAATCTGGCAGGTCGCACCTTGAAAGTCTCCCTCCCTCGATCAGATCTTCCGTCATTCTGGCTAAGTGTGTTTGGTTCTTAGCGACATCATCTAGCTGATCCATGGTGTAGTCGATGGCTGGTGCGATTGAAGCAAAACACACTTCACCCTCTTGGAAGGCCTTACTCAGATGCCCGAGGATAGGAAGGACCTCATGCAATAAATACACAGTTCCTATAAATTTCAACTTCGAAGTTTGCTTCAAAAGGCCAGTTGCTGTTGCATCGTTGCTCTCTTTGAAGAATCTAAGGGTCTGAAGTAATGCTTCGTAATCTTCAAAGACCCCTTCGATAGCCTTCTCCGTTGAAAGCCATCTTGTCCTGCAGGCTTTTTTGAACCGCTTTCCAATTTGTTTCTTGCCTTTCGCGCTGACATTTATCTTCTTGACTTCAAGTACGGATTTCGCGTACGCCGCCGTTTTCTTCGCTGAGTTATCGAAGAAAGACCACAGTTGAATAAGGATACGCTCCACTTGTTTGATGTAATCTACTGTGTCGTTGGCGTCTCCGCACGCAAGGGCCAAACGGTGACAGATGCAATGGATGTTAAGCATGGCCTTGTTATCCGCTTTCAACCTTGTTGCTACTCCGGATCTTCGGCCTGTCATCACGGATGCCCCATCGCTTGAGAAACTTGACACATTTTCCATTTTCAGACCAGCATCTGTGACTTGGGAAATAATGGCCTCTGTGATGGACTTGGCGTCTGGTGATCCTGTTGTAGAACTCTCTAACAGGTCGCTGGCGGCCAGAAATGTCGTGTGAGCTTTGCCACTATTGGGGTCAACATATTTTACAAATGTTACCAGCTGCTCTATGTTGGAAACATCGCATACCTCGTCAGAGAGAATTCCAAAGCAGTTTGCGAGAGACAAGTTAGTCGTGAGCTGCTCTTTCAATACGCTGCCAATAAGGAGGAACATTTCTCGGACTGATCCTGCAGAGCGGTGTTGAAAGTACTTGATGTTGTCGAGACCTAGTTGCTCAAGCACTGACAGCAGACTAGTGAACTTCTTATTAAACATCTCTTCTTTTGCTAGCCAGTACATGGCCAGAAATGTCTTATAGTACACCTCGTCCTTACTGCTTTGGATTTCTTTGATTGCTACTTCAAAGCTTGATACTCTGCTGAGTAGCTCCGCCTCGACTGCTGCTTTGTGCTGTTGTGATTGTGCATGATCCTCTAGAGCCGCTCGCTTAAATCGCACAGCAGGATCGAGGCTGTATTTTTTGCTTTTGTTTTGGGGGTTTGATGTCCCATGCTTTCGACAAAGCAAGCAGAACATTCCCTGGCCTTCAACATATATAAGCCAGTTGACATCAGTGGCGGTGGACAATGACAACTTCTCATCCATTATCCACTGATGCTGAAAGCGATCAGCAGCCCCCGTAGCCAGGCGGCGCGTTTCAGTGGGGCGCAGAGAGATGCACCTCCGGCTTCTACACGTGTGGAAGCTATGAATAACCTGAGGGTCATCAACAAATGAAGAGATTAAGAAATTCGACTCATCCTCTGCCGTCCATGCCTTTTTAACTTCGCCCTTTGCTCTGTTTTGCGGGGTCGGGTTGCTAGGTGTTTCATTTGCCTCATTTGTCTCGCCACCATGCACTATGAGATTGGCACCTGATGCCGTGCCATCTTGAACCTCTTGAGTAATGCTTGAAGCAGAGTTCGGCGATGGTAATGTAGTCTCTTCGTTTGGTTTGGCTGGAAAATACCACGTAAGTTATGTTATTTGAAATAAAAAGCTATGTTTGAAAAACGTTTTCTGACATACTGTTTTTCTGCCACATACTGTCTTTATGTAATTCAGTTAAAAATCTGATTGATATGGGACCGTTCTTATAATTTGGTTCCCAAACAAAAATCGCCTTTTTTACCACAACTGTTAGTAATCTCGCGCTCTGATTGGTCAATTCGCCGTGGTAAATAAGAGTCCATACCACGCGCGCGCACGCGTGCGGTACTTGCAACGGAAAGTCGCACGTGCTTCCTCGAAAATGAGTGAAATTGTGAAATGAGTAAAGTTGTTGTTGTGGTAAAAAACAAATTTCCAGGGGTTGAGCGTGGTATGTACTCTTATTTCCCACTCTACACGTCATCTTCGAGGCCAAAATTTGTTGTGGACTCACTCGACTTCGTCTCGTGAGTCCACAACATTTTGACCTCGAAGATGACGTGTAGCGTGGGAAATAAGAGTACATACCACGCTCAACCCCTGGAAATTTGTTAAATCTGCCAATTATAACTTTCCCTTCTTGCAAAACAATTTTTTTCTGCTTCTACTTTTATTTTTTGTGTCTCATGGTAATTACTCTTCTGTCTGTTGTGTTTTTTGACCCCCCAAAATAGCTCTGTTGACAAATAATCATTTTTCTGGCAGATGCGAGAAATAGCGTGAAAATTGATTTCCGCACCTATGTGCGTAAGTGCCAAAACCCGGGGGAAACGAGGGACTGTACTCCTACCAGAATTGTTAAACCAAGGGGAAACAAAATCGAAAAAATATATAACAGATTCGAGAAAAAAGAACATACCCTTATCAACGTACACCATATTTTCTTTTTTGCTTGGCCGTCACAAGAACAGTCGGCTGATATGCTTGTGCAACGCGCGCGATGAACGCGGGACTGTCCCGCGGACAGTGGTGACTTTTTGTTCTAACCTAATAGCGCGCGTAGTTTCATTTTGACGCCCATGATTTAGGACATCGACTAACTGGATATCAACATGGGCAATATGGATATCATATATGCGAGCCCCCCTCCCCGCCGAGTTTCCGATCAAACGGGCACTAAATAGCTTTCACTCAAATGAATATCTAGACAGTTCTTATGGAATGTTTCAAGAAAACCTCGAACAAGGCGAATTCTACTAAGATACTGCTTTCGTTTCCCAGGAGAGTTTGTATTGTAGATGATGAAAAAAAAAACGTGAATCTGACGAATCTAGAAACCCATCAGGCCGTCACCAGACTGTCCAAGACAGTCAACCACACAAGAAACCGAAAATAATAGGCACAAGACACAAAAAAACTTGTAGTTTTTGTTCGTGATCGATACCCTGCGAGCCGAGCTTTCTCCTGTGAGTCTTTGATCTTTTCGTAAGCAGTCGTCTCTCAGACACGCCGACTTGCTACAAAATGAAACAGACCTCACAGGAGAAAGCTCGTTCACAGGATAAGTGATCGATGATAGATGTTCACAATTTAGTAGTTCAAAAGTTCAAACTAACTGGTTCAAACAACACAACGCATTTGTAATAATTTCAAAACCTCAATAAAGAAATGATATATTACCCGATCTATTTTCATTTACAAAATAGCTTCTGAAAGCATGAATATTCATGCCCGAACTCGCGGTCGCATCTCTCTTTGATCTCTTGTTGGACGTCGCCATGTTTGAAGAGAAATACCGCTGTACACAATTAGGCTCACACTACCCATAATCCATATCGATGCGAATCCAAGATGGCGGTCGTAAACAAAACAACACGCGACTTGAGTTATTTGGACGAGAATGCAATTGAACGAAGAAAAGTATTGCTAAAAAGACCCTGCTAAATAAGAAAATGATACAACAACATACTAGTGAGTATTTCATTTTCATTTGACAACGTTTCTAGAGCAAGTTTTAGGGCAGATTGCCCAACCTTTTTTTACTGTGTTTTGAAGTAGGCGGCGGTCAACGCCGAAGTAGGCGGCGGTTCACCGCCGGTAGCCGCCTTCTATTGAAAGGCCTGCCAAATCGGTATCGATTTTTAACGATTGAGACCGGGATCACTATCATCAGTATCAATACTATCTTTATTATTCTCATCATTATGACCATCAGTCACCATTGTTATCGTTATTAATCGTCATCGTTATTTATCGTCATCAGTATCATCATTCTCATCAGTATAATCATCATCATGTCATGATTGTCAACATTATCTTTTGTATTTCAAGGAGTGGTACTCGCGGTGGCAGAAAAAGCTGGTCTTATTCGTACCTACAACCATATATCGGCCGGTACAATAGCCGCCGGCTATCAGAACTTTATCGTCTGTATAGAAATGTTCTTCGCTGCTATAGCGCTTCGCTACGCCTTTCCCTACATGACGTACCTAAGCCAGCGAAAATTAAATCAGCAAGGGCAGGGCATAGCGCTGAAAAGTATCTCCAAAAACCTCAAGCAAACCATGAACCCAAGAGACATTGTAGATGATGCTATTCATAACTTCTCTCGTTCCTACCAACACTACGCGAATGCACAGAACTTGAAAACGTTAGGCGACGATTCCTCTGCTAGTCCGTACAGGCCTAGCACCTACCAGAGTTCGACACTCGAGGTCCCGGATGTTAACGAATCGGTGGAGACACCGGGTGAAGCCGTCGACGGATTTGATTCGTTCAGACGTGGAATGCAGGTCACTGTGATTGGTGGATATCATGGCGACCATAGCAACCTAGGTAGTCATAGTAACCATGTGCATCAAGGGCGCAAAGGGAAGGAAACTGAGAAGTCGAATCTTCTTGATTCGGATAGTGATTTTTACTAACTAAAAACCGTACATACATGTGTGCCTTGTTTTCAAACATGCGATAAAAGTCTAAATTGAGTAAAGTGTATTAAGCAGATGCCCTCACATAGCGTAGCACAGACTCGTAGCGTATTACAGAATCAGTAACATGTCAAAATCCCACCGAACGAGTATTTATAGGGCATTGCCCTAGAGTGAAAGTCTCATACACACATTATGCTGTCACTTCTTGTAACCCCTCACATCAAAGTAAATCTCACACTAAATATTTGAAACCCTAACTAGTGGAGGGGTTTACTAGCGCGACGACACAGGTTAATTGTCCCGAAACGGACACACAAGGCGCGGGTAACGGACACGCCCTTTTCGGGCAACCCTCTTCTCCATACGCATGCACGTCATTTGTACAAAAATATAAATAATGCCAGATTTTTAGCTTATAGTTTTGTCGTGAAATTTAAAGTTTTTTAAGGTTGCCTTGTTTAAGGAATATATCTTGACTTTGACGCTAAATTTATGAGGTACACAGGTAAACTATGCTTGTGATGCGTCCAGTAAGGTTTTGTGTAAAAAAAAGTCACAGCTGTAAGTATCTCTCAAGCGGAATCTAGATCCCAAGAATGTAAATATGAAGGTATTAAAGCAGATAGAATAAATCAAGCACTTTTCTATTCATTCTCGTAAATGAGCGTATTTCCGGCTAAACGAGGACTCAATATTGAACACACGTTTGCTTCCTCGGATGGCGGGAAACATCACATACACGTTTTCGTGCTTGTCATGTCTCTTGAACATTCTGTCTTATATAGCCACGATAATCTTTTCTAATGGACTGTTGACGTGCGCGTGTTGATTGTTTACGCGCATTTTTTTTGTGTTATAAAATGCGATTGTTAACGTGCGCGTGTTTGTTTATGCGCATTGTTCTGTGTTTTCTAATGTGCTAGATTGTTGACATGTATTGTTCTTTGTTTTCTATTGCGCTAGATTGAACACTGTGTGCTCTAATGCGCTAGATTGTTGACGTGCGCGTGTTGATTGTTTACGTACATTGATCTGTGTTCTAATGTGCTAGATTGTTGACGTGCGCTTATTGTTTACGGGTATTGCTCTGTGTGTTATAATGCGCTAGATTGTAGACGTGTGCGTGTTAATTGTTTACGTGCATTGTTCTGTGTGTTCTAACGTGCTGAATTGATGACGTGCGCGTGTTGATTGTTTACGCGCATTGTTTATGTTTACGTGCGCGTGTTGTTTACGGGTATTGCTCTGTGTGTTATAATGTGCTAGATTATTAACGTGCACGCTTTAATTGTGTACGCTCCTTATTTTGTGTTTTCTAATGTGCTAGATTGTTGACGTGCGCGCGTTTATTGTGTATGCGCCTTGTTCTGTGTGTTCTAATGTGCTAGATTGTTGACGTGCGCGTGTTGATTGTTGACGTGCATTTTACTTTGTGTTTTAATGTGCTAGATTGTTGAAGAGCGCGTGTTGATTGTCGTGTACTCGCCTTTATCTGTGGTCCTTAATGAGTCCTTAGCTGATCGTCGGACGCACGATAAGCCGACTAGTGAAACCTACACTTGGCGATCTTACCGAGTGTCCTGTGCTCATAGAAACCGTGGAAAGCCTGCTGCTATGTAGTCATCGAATCTAGGAAGCGGCTTAGAAAGTTGTTCTTTAAAGCCGCATTGATACCAGTTTACTTCCGGAGGTCCGACGGAAACCTCAACCGTTTTAAAAGACAAAAGATTCTTTTAAAATTCGAGATATTTAACAGGCCATCCGCTCTAAATTATCAATCACATCCTCAAAGAAACTTCCAATAGACACACTGCTTTCAATATTTTGAAATATTTTTCGCGTTTTCCGTTAAAAATCATCGGATATTGTTACGTATTCGACCGGAAGTGAACTGGTGACAATGCGGCTTTAAACACATGTACCATAGTTTTTGTTATCATTCAGGAAGCTGAGATGACTTTAACACAGGAAGCACGATGCTGAAGAAACGTGACACATTGATATACAGGGCCGTAGCATAGCAGAGGTGGGGCACTGCGGGCTCGTCCCCACCCCCCCAATATTTTTTTTTATATAAGGAAATGACCAATAGGGGCGTGGCTGCGCCCCTTATTGTTTTCTTAAAGTGTCGGTATCGTGCCCCATTATTAATGCCATCAAAATTCGCTCAGGCGCAATAAATTCCAGAAATTCCAACGTGCTTCTTACAAGCTCCAATAAGCTTGGGCGCGCAAATATGCACAGGCGGCATTCGGGATGGTATAATACAAGCTATCGGCACCGCACTAGAAAAGAAAACCCGCCGACTCAAATCCTTCGGGTGAGGCCTTCAGCAAAGCGCTTCGCTGAAGTGCCAGAATATCAGGTAGCATTTTTATGTGCTAATTAATAGATTCCATAGCTTGAATTAGCCAATTAGCAGCGAGTGATCCCACGGTTGTCATCTCATGACATCCAATAGTGGGGGTCATTGACTCAACAAGACACATCAAAGATCAGAGATTTTAAGTAATCGACCAAATCGGCCCCAACCGTGGGAAACAGGACAGAAACGCTGTGTAGTTCAGGTGAGGTGAGCTGCGAGTTTAGTTCCACGCTGGGATTTTGTCCCAAGAATAATACAATCTTTACGGATCTCAGCAGTGCGCTATTCATTTCACACACAAAACGACAATAATATAGTGGAGGAATTTTCGCGAGACGCTTCGGTAAGTTTTATTCTAACACCAAAAATTTATGTCTTGTTGTTTTCTTCTTCAACATTGTTTATTCACTCATCTATCGGCTTTCTGGGATCTCACGTATAAATTACAAATCCTTTGCTCTTATAAATGATACTGCTAATACTAACTGTTTCGATACCCCAGGTATTGCAGATAGAAATTAATAAGAAATCCCTAACCAATTGGAATTTTTATTTACAAAGCGATTAATGTCCTACAATCAGCTATTATTCCAAGAACAAAGATTCCATTTATTTTTGTTTACACAATTAAGTGACCTGTGTTTGTCTTTTATTTAATATTTATTGCGTGATAGCGACAATATTTGGTCTCAATATAAGCGGGATTTACTGTTTTCATGCTCGGTTTGGTAAAGTCCCTCTCAAAGTTTTATCCGTTTTGACGGATCTTGACCTTAGTTTAAGTGTTCCACTTTCTAACCACATTTTTCCTTAGTCATATTTGTGTCAGATTTTGTCAACACCCCCAGATAGACTCATTTCCCGACTAATCGCCTCTCTCCAAAAATATTTAACCCCGTGGTCAATCGCTGTTTATGTGAAGTCAACCAAATCTATTATTCCCCATTTTTAAAAACTTTCTTTTTGTAATAATTTTTGATTATCTTCTAGTAGGTGCTCATTTTTAAGTATTATATATCGCGTCCATAGTTGCGTCCCCGTTAATCACACATACGGTCATGCCCGCAAGTAATCGTTGCCCGCGAAAATCCCCCGCGAACTTCGACGGCTTTTGAGGATCAAAGCAAGGTAGTAAAAACATCTGTTTATAAACGGAAGGCGAGAACGGCTAAGACGAATTTCGTGCTGTGGCGTGGTTTTCTCAGTTTAGGAGGAAATAGCAGCTTGCCTTGAGGGATGGAGGGATGGGATCTCATGTAAAGCCATGAGGTTTTTCTCTAGACATCCGGCAGACGGAAAGAGGGTAGATGGTCGGCGGGTTCATTAGTCATTTCCTGAAGTGTTTTAAAACCTTGTGAAACAGTAGAAAAGATTACCACCTTCTTTAAGGGAATTTTTGCCCTGTTTACAACTCAAGTAGGTAGTCAAAAGCTCCTGTAAGGTGTGAACCTGGAACTTTTTTGTATGTTCTACTCATGTTCTGCCCTGAAGAAGTCTTAATTTTCGTCTTTAAAAAGACGAAAATTTGGCGGAGTCGATTTCCAGCGACTGGAATAAAAGCCAAATTCTCCGGATTTCAGAATTTTAGTCCTAATTTTTGTAATATTAAAAGAATGTCCATCAACCACTCCTTGTTACTGTTTATCATCGAAAATACTACGGAAACTTCAAAATTACAATCTACGAATGAAGTATGGTAGGTTATTGACTATATTTGATTGAGAGTATCTTGGTTACTCGCTTGAATTAGTTAATGGAAATGGATGCTTTGTGTGACTCGGCATGGAGCGGGAGTATAAAATGGTGGCGTGTACAGACGTTTTTGGGGACTGGTTGTGGTATGCATGTAAGATTGGACTCATGAAGTCTGTACTATCTGAGGAGTATTTCAGACATATCATTATGATCTTTATAATCCTTAGCAGAGAGTCAAACAGCCTGATGAGTGCAAAAAGGTCTAAAATATGCTATCAGAGAGACTAGGATATTGTCATCACTAGCTCAGATATTATCTACACTGTCACTGCTAATAATAGCCACATAAAGACCAAATGTTGAATGTGTAACCCCAATTTCGATTTCTATATAAAAAAGAACTGCGTTTGAATTAGCATCACCAAATGATTAATTTTCCTATGATAAACTAGGTGCTCTTAATGCTAGGGATATGTGGTACACAGTGGGACAGTTCTTTGCGCTCAATAGGGCCATCTTTTTAGCAAAAAAAATATAATTTACTTAAAAATCGTTTCAATTCTCAAGACCTGGTTGATTTGTTTGTAATCGATATAGCATCAAGAAATTGAGTGTTGAGTTAATCGCATTTTGATTTTTGAAAGGAAGGATGAGCTCACCAGATTCTCTGGCGCCATCTTGAATTATTTTTAATCTTCCAGGGTTAAGGGCTTGCTGTCTGGATCATCTTTCCTGTTTTTATTCAAAATGTCAATCCTTTTTCAAAACCCGACATTCTTGTTCTCAGTTATCAGTCTCGGATAAAAAGGCTTAGTTTTGTGGCTTTAGAGCGAGATAAGTTTGTTTGTATTTAGGAGGTGTGCCATTAGAGATTATATCACATCGGTAAGATCTTCCGTCAGTGACCCTTACTGGTGAAAAAAGAGCACGCTTTGTCATTGGCTTTGTATGCTATCAGTTGTCCTTATCAAAATGATCTATCATATAAATTATCGCATTTTCAGGGTGAGTAACCTAAAGAAAGGTACGAATGTTGACGACATTTATTTGAAGATAATTGTGCAAGGATTTGCAGAAAGGCTCGCAAAAATCAAGAGAGCTTTTTTTGGGCGATGAAATACCAAACACGCGCCTCTCCTATTGGCTTTATATTGAAATCATAGCACAAAAAAAAGCCTCTGCATATAGGGGCTTTGTGGTGTCCTTCGTTGCCTAAATTTAACGCGGGTGGTACCTTCTCTCGTTGCTTTTCGTTATTACCGGAAAAGGCGGGGTAATTTTCAATATGGCGTCTATCTGGGGAAATTTTCAATCTAGCGTCAATCGAGGGAATTTTTAGTATGGCGTCTATCGGGGGAGTTTTTTCATTATGGTGTCTATTGGAGGAATTTTCAATATGGAGTCTTTCTGGAGAATTTTCAATATATGGCGTTTATCGGGGGAATTTTCAATAAAGCGTCTATCGGGGGATTTTTCAATATGGCGTCTTTAGGGGAAATTCCCAATGTGACGTCTATCGGGGGAATTTCCAATATGGCGTCTATCGGGGAATATCACTTATGGCGTCTATCGGGGAAATTTTCAATATGGCGTCTATAGGGGGGAATTTTCAATATAGCATCTATCTGGGGAATTTTTTCAATATGGTGTCTATCGGGGGAATTTTTTCAATATGGTGTCTATCGGGGGAATTTTTTCAATATGGCGTCTATCGGGGGAGTTTTCAATAGGGCGTCTATCGTGGGATATTTCAATGTGACATCTACCGGAGGAATGTTCAATATGGCGTTTTTCGGGGGAATATCCAATATGGCGTCTATCGGGGGAATTTTTAATGTAGCGTCTATCGGGGAAATTTTCAATAAAACGTCTATCCGGGAAAATTTCAATAAATTTTTGATGTCAAGTGATTTCCATTATTATTAGATCGTTACTATGGCAACCGTCGCAGATCCTTGCAGGACCACTGTCCCTCCAGAGGTGATGGGCCTTCTGTCGCTAGGCAACCAGCAGCTTAGGCACTGTCAGTCCGAGGAGTCAGCGGTTTTCTTCTGCCGGGCATACGCAATGGATCCCAGAGCAACACAGAGCTATGTCGCAGGTACAGCCTATTGCATACTTCATTTTCAGATAAAGTTTTTTTGGTTGTTTGAAATGGACTTTGGCCTGAACCCTCTTCATGTGAATGTGATATGGAATGTGATTGAATGTGATATCGCACGACCATAATTAAATTGTACATCGCGATTCTACTTCTGGGGATAATGGTGATGATGACAAAATGATGCTGATGAGATGATGTTGATAAAGACAAAATCATGGTGATGAGATGGTGATAATGACGAAATTATGGTGGTGGTGGTGATGATATGATGACGCTGATGAGATGGTGGCGATGAGATGATGGTGATGATATGGTGACGCTGATGAGATGATGGAGATGAGATGATGGTGATAATGACAAAATGATGGTGATGAGATGATGATATGATGGTGATTGGTCGTAATAACAGGCGCATACCTAGGATTGGCTGGGGTGGGGGTGTGAAAAAAATTGCCTACGCATTAGGAACTGTTTGCCATTCGGGGGGTGGGGGGGTGCGCAGTGTAGGTATTTATGAAAAAAAGATAGTTTTTAGAGATTCCTCAATAAAAAAAATGACCCAAAATCCCTACCAAAGAATTCAAGATTAGCGATCCTAGGCAAAAAAAGTACAGGGACATTCCGAAAAAAATAGAACTTTAGAAGCACACTAGCATACACACATTGGCACCAGTCGGGCCAAGACGGGACGCTAGCACAGTCTATTACCCGTGCAGTTCGGCAACCATGGACAGCTGTTTCGTCCTTGTTAGGACTCGTCAGCATGGCATAGCCGGTTTGCCTCAGTTAAACTTCATCGGCAAAAAAACTGCAGGGCGACTTCGACTCGAACGAAGTGCTTTAAACCACAGCTCAGATCCATGTGGGATCTAGAGCTGCGACCGGGCTAGCGTGATGCCAATTGTGCGGATCACGCATGCGACCTTTGCTAGTCTAAAACTCCGTCGGATAGCCAAACTATCCTTGCGAGTATGTATACATAAATGTGAACTTTAGAAGCACACTAGCATACACACATTGGCACCAGTCGGGCCAAGACGGGACGCTAGCACAGTCTATTACCCTTAACTGAGGCAAACCGGCTATGCCATGCTGACGAGTTGGCATCACGCTAGCCCGGTCGCAGCTCTAGATCCCACATGGATCTGAGCTGTGGTTTAAAGCACTTCGTTCCGTCCCGTCTTGGCCCGACTGGTGCCAATGTGTGTATGCTAGTGTGCTTCTAAAGTTCACATTTATAGAAAAAAATAGATCAAGACAAATGGTCTCGAAAAAAGATTTCAAGCAGGAAATAAAATCTGTTACCTCCCCGATAGATATAAAATGTTCGGTCCCTGGATAATACTGGTGTTATGGTAGACAGACAGCCATTTTGTATTCGGGTTGCAGGAATTTCCCAGCAGGCCTTGCAGACCCTCGTGTGTACCCTGGAAGACTTCTGCGTTTGCGGCACTGATTCTAACGACCTCTTCTCCAAATTTGGTATCGCATTGTCCTTGGAGAAGCTCTGTGATTGGATACTCACACCAGAACTAAGCCCGCGATCGCGAGTTGCGTGGTCTCTGAAATCGAGGCTGCAGATGCAACGGGAGCAGTACGATGACGTCATAACCACATGTACCTCCGCCCTTAAGTTGTTCTCCATCCGGGATATCGCCTTCCTGCTCCAACGTGCCCTTGCGTTTCTTCTCCGCAACGACACAAACAAAGCAGTGAAGGATTTTTTGACCGCGTTCGAGGAAGACTCAAGAGCGACGGAGGCATATATTCGCGATACGCAAGCAACGTTTATAACGCTAATCCTAGACGCTTTTTACGAGATTCTTTCCAGAGTGAAGAAAAGCAACGCGAGCAATACCCAGGGAGAGGACCAGAATAAAGTAATCATTAAGCTTTATCGGTTTGTGTTGATGCTCAATTCTGGTGACGGTGTTGCGTACGCGGAGTGCACCAAAAGCTTGCTGGAGCTTGGCGCGTATAAAGACGCCGCCGTGCTGCTCTCAGACGCGTTGGAGTCAATGGGAGTCCGCAAGGAGACCATTCAGATGGTAATCCAACGCGCCGAGTGCTACCTTCACATTGAAGAACTTGTACTATCACTCAATGATTACGTGACGGCGTTAGAGCTCGACGAGAAAGTCACGCACGGCGCAATTCTCTCGCTTTCGAAGCAGAGTCAGAGCAAACTCGGCGTTCACGCGAAGAGACTTTCGGATGATTTACTGCGTCATTGTCGCATTCAGAGCAAACTGCGCAGCGCGTGCTGCGTGGATATTCAGATAAACGCGGAGAAACTCACGCGGGCCGCTGGCCTGTTTAAGATACTACACGTGCTTGATAACAATAACACGGATGCTCTGGTCCATAGAGCAGAGTGCTACGAACTGCAAGGCAAAAGTGCACAAGCGCTGGATGTCTATAACGATGTCGTTAGGCTCCGCCCTAAATCTTCACGTTCTTACTGCGCACGCGCAGTCTGCTATTTGAACTCGGGCAGTAATGAGGCCGCTCTGAGTGATTATAACACGGCACTCGGTATACAGCCCGGGTGCGCTCGCTCGCTGTGTGGACGGATGCGAGCGCATTTTGCTATCGGGCAGCAAGACAAAGGAATAGCGGATTTGATAAGTGCGGCGAGAGCGGGAGTCGATAGAGTTCTGGACGCGTTTAATGAGCTTCCTACCGAAGTTAAAGAGACCTTTAAAGTGCAGTTGAAGAGTTTTCTAAACAGAGCCATGCAGAAAATAAAATCTGGTGCTTACTCAGAGAAAGATGTTCTCCTTGTTGGGGAAGTTTTAGCGCGTGCTTACAGCACGGATTTGGATTCCCACCTTGCGTTTGTAGAGCTCTTAGTTTCAATGCAAAAAATCGACGAGGCGCAGGCGATGTTAATCCGATTCATCCAGCAGAACCCTGGCGAGTTCCTTGCATCAGTTCACTTAGCGATGCTGCGCATGCGTAATGGTAACATATGCTACGCACTTGACGAACTCACCACCCTCCTTAGAACGGTCGGCCAGGAAAAATTATCCACTGCGATTACCGGGTTCCCTGTGTCCGAAAAACAAAAGGTATCCCGTGAGGCATACTCGGAGGGACTTCGGCTTGTCGGACGGGAAAACGACGGTGCAGCGGTGTCGTATTTCACGCTCGCGATTATTTTGTCGCCAAAGCAGGCGTGGGAGGCTTACCACCAGCGAGGAAAGCGCTACTTTAAGCTTAAAAAACCAAGGCACGCGCTGCAGGATTTTACTGCAGTCCTATCTATGAGACCGAAGCAAATCGAGGCTCTTTGTGGACGCGCTGTCATCAATCTTACCGCGTGTAAATATCAGGAAGCTGTCGGTGACTTCCTCGCAGGGTTGAAAATCAACCAGAAAATGCTGGCGAATTTTCTAAAGAGGCTTCCTGAGAGCTACCGGCGTGTAGCTTTGAGATCACTTGAGGGTTACTTGCAATCGCAATTTGCGTTATTCAACGCGCACGGTACGAAGTCCGAGTTTATAATGCCGTTAAGTCGGCTGTTAGTTGAAGTTGACGGTAACAGTGCGGCGAATCATAGTACGTTCGCAGATGCTTTGTTCCTTGAGGAGGATTACCAGACTGCGGCGGGCGAGTTGCAGAAAGCAGAGCAACTGAGTAAAACACTTGATATGTGCTTATTCGGTAGGTGCGGTCTCGCGCATGTCAAACTTAATGATTACCGAACAGCGGCTCAGTATTTCAGTCGCCTTTCAGAATGTGACGTCGACGGACTAAAGACCATGATTGATGCACTGAACACCAATCAACGTACAGTATTAGCACGAGAGGCAGCCAATCAGGGAACAGAACAGTTACGGGAGTCCAACTTCGCACATGCGCTTTCTTTTTTCAGTGTCTCCGTGTTCGCTACCAGCGGTCAAAAGGGAGATTATTTACGCATGCGCTGTAAGTGTTTGGAGCGGCTCAGGATGTACGACCGAGCAATCGACGATTTGTCAACGGTAATGTCCATGGGAGCTCCTATGATTGGCGATCTTTGCGCACGCGCAAACTTGCATATTTTGAACGAAAGCTTAGTTGCGGCTTGCGAGGATTTTATGACGTCCTTCGATATGAATGATCACGTGACCCTGAACATCATGGAGTCGTGTCCTGGAAGGGATGCCACCGTTAGGGCTTTTACGTGCGCTGCTACCCTTGAGTGTGAGGCAAAGCGGTATTACGAAGCACTAAACTTGTGTGTGTACGGGCTGAAAGTTGACCCCGAGAACGTGGAGTTGAAACGACTTAAAATGAAACTCGAAATGGGTGTTAGTAAATGCTCTATTCAGTGACGATGCAATATTTAGGCACCGAATACGTTTTTTTTTATATAGGCGGACTGCAAGATCATGCATGAAGCTAGAAATGTGTTTCAAATTATAAGTGATTGTAATCTAGCTACATCACAACATAAGCTGTATTTAGGTAGGTTTCCGCTCAATGGAATCGACCAAAGTTTAAGTTTACTGTCGAATCCGTTGTATCGCCACGCCGCATTTTCAAAACATCGATTTGTTTTTTGTCTTTTGGGATTTTCTGTCCCTCCAGTCAAATTATTCTAAGCCAATCAGATTCTTGCCCTCTCTAGCCTAGTGCAGTTGCCTGGCTTTCTGTCGCGACGCACTGTCTGGTTTTCGTCCAGAGGATAGCCAGGGAAGTGCATAAAGCGAGACTCTGATTGGCTCAGAATGGTTTTACTGACGGAACAGAAAACCAAAACAAATGGTGTTTTTTAAACGCGTATCGCGATACAACGGATTCGTCAGTAAGCTGGTCAAGCGAGAGTTCGGGCACATCACGAAGACACAATTTTATTTCTTTTGAGTGAGAACACACGTTATTATAGGTTGCCTAAACGCTTTGGTGACTTTGTTACTTATCGATTTCTGTAATAGTATAACGCTATATGTGCTGGCCCTTTGCCTTAATTCAGTCTGTAATACTGCCATGGCAATTGAATAAAACCCCTATCTATCTATCTATCTATCTATCTATCTATCTATCTATCTAGCTAGCTACCTACCTACCTACCTACCTACCTACCTACCTACCTACCTACCTACCTACCTACCTACCTACCTACCTACCTACCTACCTACCTACCTACCTACCTATCTATCTATCTATGCCTGCCTGCCTGCCTGCCTGCCTTACAAGTTTAGCGCGGTGCGATATTTTGTAATCAGAAGACAGCTGAGTGGACTGAGCGGTGTTGCTATTTATATCATTTGAACAACAGAGTGGAATATATTATATTTGTTATGTTATTATCAAATGTATTTTGAGATTTTGTTAATATTGTGAATAACATTAACTGGGGAAAGGGGCACAGCCACGCTCCTACTGGTCATTTTTTTAATATAATTTTTCAAAATATTGGGGAGGGGGCACGTGCCCCCAGTGCCCCATCCTCTGCTACGGCCCTGCGGTTATTCAAAGATTGTATTGACTTGAAAAATAGTTGATCCCAGGTATAGGTGTATTAATTTACCCAAAAATACATCTTTCGTGCCTGGGAGGGCTTGGACCATCAATCTTTAGGTTAACCGCCAATTGCGCCACAGCGACTTCAACAGAATTAAGATTGGAATCTAGGAAATTCAATTCGTAACGGTGGTTGAATAAAAAATTATCGCGATGCTGTATCTTTTGCAACTTTTGCAGGAAACATCCCTTGCATGCCATTGGCGTATTAGGATCACTCTCCTCACAACATATCAGCCAATCAGATCAAAGGTACTCGAGATAAAACTCAATGAATAATTTCTTAATTGGTTTTCGCTAATGAAGTAAATTGGTCTAGGTGTGGAATCACTGTATGATTAAAGCAAATCTCTGCCTCATATTTAAAGACTATAGGAAAATTATTTACGGTGCCATATCTCTCTAGATTTCCGAGGAAAATCCTCAAAAATTTAATCGAAATTCAATATTGCATTAGGTTTATCCTGTCAACCACGTGATTCAAGCTATGAGCCAATCAGATGCAAGATTCTGGAATTATAGTATCAAGAATAATTTTCCATTGTTTGTTGTTAATGAGGTAAAACTAAACTATATTGCAACGGTTGCATCAGTGTTGAAAACGGTCCCAAATTCCTCATTAACAATAGGACAATTATTTATAATGGCATATCTTTCTGGATTTCCAAGAAAAATCCTCCAAAATTTGATATTGCATTAAGTTTATCCTGTCAACCTCGTTATCCAAGCTATGAGGCAATCAGATGCAAAATTCTGGAATTATAGTATAACCGTATAATAATTTTTTCATTGTTTGCTGTTAATAAGGTAAAACCGAACTGTAGAAGGTTCACTCTCGTGGATCAAGCTATAAGCCAAACAGATGAAAGACCCTCGAGTTATAAAACAACTAATAGTTGGCTCATTTGATCTCCGTAATAAGCTCGCTGCCACAAATAGAATTGTAAAACTAGAAGTTCTCGTGGAAAAGTGCTCAAGCTCATAGATTGGTTGGTCGTTCAATTGCAAGGGTTAAATCTATATTCTTTTAGATTTGTGTGGGGCAGTTTGCACATTTTCGATAAGCCAGATTTATGCAAGACCCCCTTTACTTTGCAGCCACTGTCTTTGCGGATCACTAACCGTTTGTTTCATGGTTTCTCTGTTTGTTTAATAAGAGAAATAGAACAAAAACAAATTGCTTGTAGTCTTATTTTATTAAACAAAAGAAAATATTTAATTGAAGGTATGTCTAGGAAAGGAAAAGTCTGATAACCATAACAGAAAATCTGATTAGCTGTAGGGGGTTTGCATATTATGGAAAGTAAGTATATTTTAAGCAAGACTGCTTTTTGGTGGTTGAGTGGGAAGGGCAAAAACCCGTGTGCCCACCCCGAGTTGCATGCCTGTACATACCCAGTAAGCTATTTCGGTCTAAGTGGTGGCCATGACAATAGCAAATGAAAAGGGTACTGCTCATGTATTAACATTTAGTGAACTATATAGAATTTATGATCTCCTGCTTCTCCCTAACAATAATTTCTGCATGTAAGTACACTGCAGTATTCACTGGAGCCCACTGATTTCTAAAGAATCTCTGTGTCTCCTCCATGGCTGTGCCTTGGTTTAAAATAATGTAGCAATCAATTTTGTTTTATTTCTTGGGCAATGATTTGCAATCATAGTAGTTCTGGACTGGACATTGCTGTGGAAAAATAGACTCAAAATATAAAAAACTGCAAACCCAGTATCGAATAAAAAAACAATTTTATGTCTGATATTAGAAGGGCCGATAAGCGGGGCAGTGAAATGAGATTATTCGGATTGATTTTACATTTCCCTTTATATACAAGTCTCATCAAATAACACAGAGATCTACTGAATGCTTATTATTTACCCGTCATTTTATGAATTTGGTTGGTTTGTCTTTCCAAAGTTATTTGGCTTAGTTGCATTTTTAAACAAAGCCTTACAGTACAATCGTCAGGCAATGGGATTTGGGCTGTTTGAATACCTTTCGCTTTGCCCTTAGGTGAGGGGTTAGTTTGAATATCCGAGTTCTTTTATCATCAAATGACAAACTTCGAAAGCCATGATAAGCAAACCCAATAAAACATCGGATCATAAGTCCCCATACTTACCAAATAATTCTTTGATATCGCCATCGTATTCGCGGTATAAACCGAAGAAGAAGCTTTCAAAATTATCGTAAACACAGGGCAAGTGCGGAAAATCATGGCTGCTTTGTATCGCTGACTGCCAAAGAAAGCCCAAATCTTGGTTTCAACAGAAAGAGTCTGTCCAAATAGAAGCTGGAAAGGCAACGCATAGACTACATAATTGCGCATCGGGGGAGGGGACGGGAGATTTCGTTTCCAAGATGGCGGCGGCTTGTACCACAGGAAACCCAAATCGACACGACCGAAATTATGCAAAATTATGCAAAAACCTTTCTGTTAACAGCCGAACGCGCTAACCGATTGCGCCACAGAGACTTGAGCAAATACTCAAATTAACTCATGGCGTTTACACTTTCTGGCTTTATTTTAAATGCTCCCCTTTCCCCCACACTACCGCCGATCTGGTGATACCCGACCTGGTGGATTTTTTGCCACCCCAACTCCCCTGTACATGCCGAGTTTTCAGACTCTCCCTGGCAGCGTATTCCCCACGAACGGAGATAGACATCTGACTTAGGTGAGAAAGAGTTTATTTATTTTTAAATAATAATAAGAAAAAAGAGAAAGAAGGAACAAAAAACATCGATAACACATCGCAACTGTATCGAAAATTACGCGGCCATCCTGAATCGGGATTGAGCTCGCGAGTGTATTTTGCGTGCTTTTTTTAAGTCTGCTGCTGTTTACGCTTCCTTGGCTTCCTTGTTCTAAAATTCAAAATCAAAAGCGCCACCACAAAGGCTCTTGAAACCATTTGAACCTCTGCTCCGGTTATACACCTATTTCAAATAAGGCCCGTTGCATTCGGTAAATTTGTGTATCGTAACACGCAGTGCTTCATGGGTATCAAATAAATAAGCACAAGACCGTAAATAACATACTAATCCAGGTTTCAAAAGCTGTAGATTCTTGTTTACCTTCTTATTTATGAACAATCACATGGCTTTCAGATACAAGGATTCAGCCATTCATACGCTACCCATGAACCAACGCGGGTTACGACACACGGATTCTCGAGTGCATCCTTATTTGAAATAGGTGTATGTTGCTTTTGATTTTATTTTGTGCGAGTGTAAGTTGTAAAGAGTGCGCATGTCCGTTTCTAATTCTCCTATTTTGGGCAGCTTGTGTTAAATTTCCGTATATGGACATCATGCCCTTATTTGTAAAGTGTCTACCCCGTGTGTGATTGCTGAATGTCTTGGAATAAATTCAGTTCTGTCCCGACGTCTAGATTTCGTTGATGTTCTTCTCTCCAATAGCTCGAGCCATTCCATATGAAGCTTGTGTTTTAAACCCGCCGTTTCAATTTTGATTGACTTCTTGACATTCTCATTGAATATGTGAATCAATATTCAATCAATATATAAGACAACAACAGTAACAATGGGGCTACAATGCTGTATTTTGGCTTCTATAGCACTGTGTCCCCTTGCTGGGGCTCTTTGTCGATTTTTTCCAAAATCCTTTCTAGCATCGTTCGTTGTTTTATCATCTCTTGCGAGATTAGTTCCATTCTAAAAAAAAAAAGAACACAATTCCACATATTAACACCAGGCTATCATACAAGCAAATATGGTTCAAGTTAGCGTGAGTACTAATTACCGAGGAATCGTTTCCAAGGTTACATGCTAAAGAGGGTTCGAGATCGGGGATTATAGAGGGCTAAGGTTTAAGTTACCGAGGGTTGGAGTTATCGAGGGTTTGAGTTACCAAGGTTTTGATTTACCGAGGGTTTGAGTTAAGGCGCGTTTGAGTTACCGAGGGTTTGAGTTCCGAGGTTTTAAGATATCGAGGTTTTTAATGAACGCCCCATTCTAACAAACGCCCCCTCCCCTCCCATCCAGCTTAAAAATATATGAGATAGGAAATCCGTTCATAAAAATCAAATTCAATTAATCTGAGTATGGCTTCTACCGGGTGAGACTTACTTAATACCAAGAAACGCTTGCTACGCAGGCTATAATTTAATGTGATCCTGACTGAGACTAGAGCCCCACTGCACTTGGGTTTGTCATTTAGTGAACGGACCATCAAAATTTAATAGACGCCTTACGGTACGCAGCCAAGCGTTTCTTTAAATAAAATCAAATTCTTACCGGTCTTCCTGTGCTTGCATCTTATTGGTCAGATTGTCGGTGACGTCTGACCAGCGTTCAGGGCTATTTTCCAACACTCCTTCTGTTGTCTCCAACAGACGATTACTGAGTCGCCCCTGAAAAAAGTGTTTGATAATCAGCCTAGTCCTGTGCTGTTTCGGTTTTCCTGTGATTGACGATGTGAACTCGCCCGAATCTCCCCAGTCCCCCTTGCCCACCACAGGAATCCTGAGCAGACCCCCCTTTGCTGTTATGTTAATTAGTAAACACTTCACATCCCTCTCTCTAGAGGAATTCCCAAGGCGCGAATCCAGAACTATTTACACCTACGAAAACAGGTCAAACTTTGAGCTGCATGTTTTGTCAATTAAGGCGACAGTGCACTGCCCCTTTTTGTAAAGGTCAAAAAGTTTTCCTGGACCAGAGCCTGATCGATCGCCGTCTACCTTTATCTTCTGAAGGACTGTCTTAGGCTTCTCGTTGGGTTTTTTCACGGTTTCAGATTTGTAGAATCGACAATAGACAAAGCAGGGTAGCTTCTCTTCAAATTCGTAGATAGAATCGATCTGTGAAAGGGAAATAAATGGTGATAAGGTGATAAGGCCACTGAATGGCGCATAGGCGCAACACAAAGTATTCATTTAGTCTGGAAAGGGTGCATTGTCAGGCGCGTACCGAGGTTTGGCTGAAGGGGGGGGGGGGGGGGGCGCAGTCATAGGTATCATATGAAAAAAGCATAGTATTTGAAGATTCCTTAATAAGAAAGGACCCACTATTTGACCACCAAAGTGTGTGTGTGTTTTTTTTTTTTTGGGGGGGGGGGGGGGGTGCGCAGTTATAGTCATCATATGGATAAAGCATAGTAAAGAGTCATTAATAAAAAAGGACCCACTATTTGACCCCCACGGTGTGTGTGTGTGTGTGTGTGGGGGGGGGGGGGGGGGGGTGCGCAGTTATAGTCATCATATGGAAAAAGCATAGTAAAGAGTCCTTAATAAAAAAGGACCCACTATTTGACCCCCACGGTGTGTGTGTGTGTGGGGGGGGCACACCCTGTGTACGCGCCTGTTCGTACCCGGAGAAGGAGGGACTCTCCAGAAAAGTAGATGGGGGTGATCGACCTATCTTTTAGGGTATAGAATCCCGACCAACCGCTATTCCCTAGGGGTTGTTGAAGGATTGTTCCGATTCTGTTATAATAGGGTATAAAATTCGATAGGTGTTTAACGATTTTTACGATTCTATTAGTTAAAAATTCCTTCTACCACACCCAATTTGCTATCTCTTATGGGTAAGAAGTTATAATTGATTTTGCCGACGATCACCCCTGTCTGTTTTTATCTGAGCCCCCCACCCCCACCCCCCACCCCCGAAAATCGTAACACAAGCGCAACACGAATATTTATTTTATTCCTGATTATCAGATTCGGTGCATAGTTTTGAATAAGCGAGGACAGATATCTAAGGTGTGATGAAGGCTGCAACAATCGAATATAAAAACAACGATAGTTTTATTGTTTCTGGTACCTGAATTGCCAGTCTTTTGATCTCCGCGTTCTTCTGGATAGAATCGATGTCCCCAACGGCAAGACCAATCTAAAAAATTAATAAATCAAGGTATCCAATTGACACGCAAGATATACTTTTCTTAAGTCCGCCAGAGATTCACTTATTTGCCATGCAATGTCTCGACAATAGGGTCATCATTTTGCTTAAGTAGCCATCAGAAAAGTGAGCTTTATCAAATTAGGCCTCCTGTGAAATAAGCCGCCGCCATCTTGGAAACAAATTCTCCCCGTCCCCTCCCCTATGATGCAAAATTAGTACTCTACATGCCTGCCTCTCCAGCTCTGATTTGAGGGGCAGGGAAGGGGGTAGTTGGCTTATGAAAAATGCGCCAACTACCCCAGGCAAATCTATAAGAATATAGATTTTAACCTTGCTAATTGAATGACCAGCCAATCTGGAGCTCGAGCACTTAACTTCTATCCATACAAACTACAGTCACGGCAAAGGCAAATGGGAGAGGGAGGTGGGGGGGGGGGGGGGGGGGGAGATAATAAACGTTTAATAAAAGCACACGACTGAGATCTCGAGAATTTTTTTATATCAGAGGTGGAACTTAAGATATATTCAAAACGAAGAAAGCATATATAAGACTATTGTGTTAGGTCTACGGCATATCAATAAGCGACTTGCACTGAAAAGGCACGTGACTTTTTGAAAGGCATATTCCAGCCAAAATAAACACATGCTGCGTACAGACGACTTTCAGAAGTGTGAGTTAAATGTGTTTTAACAAACCTAAGAGAAAATCTTGACTGTCAAATTTCTTGGTCACGGAGTTGCAATCTTTTATTTCCTCGGTAAGACCTCGGATATTACTCGACACTTACCGTAAGATTCATAAGCACTATCGGCAGGAACAGGCAGAATGATAGAAACACTAATCTGGACAAGTTCGGAAGGGCGAGAGGCTCGTCGACGAAGAATCTTGTGTACTCGATTTCTCCGATTGTCATGACGAGGACTTTGAGAAATGATGAGCTGACATTCTGGAATGGGTCCTAAAAGTAATGGTGCGGAGAAAGAGAACAAACACAAACTAAGGCTTATGAAATGTAAGATTGGACTGGGAGGACTGTAAGTTTGAACTCATGCCCGTGAAGCCACGTGCGGATGAAAGCGCCAGCTTTGCGAAGTCAGGGTATCGCCAGAAATGCCGGTGCTGTTTCAAGGAGAATTTATACCCCGCTGTTTTTTCACGAAGTTTCGTCACGTTTTAGCGAGTTGCTAAATTAAAATTACGAATGTACAATCCTAGTCAAATCAAGGATGCCTTAGTTTCCCGCCATAGCGATGGAAGTTTCTTCTGTGCGTGCGGTGGGAGAAAAATTAAATTGGTGGTGAAATGTTTACTGAGGATGAAAATCTCACTAGCCCTCCCCCCGGCCCTCGCCCGAAAAATTCGTCATGCCTCCATCCAAGCTTCCCTGGCACAACACCCGCGATGCGCCAGGGTGGGTCAGGGTGGGGACAGGGTGGCGCAAGGGTGGGGTCAGGGTGGGGAAAGGGTGGGTCAGGTTGGGGCAAGGGTGGGGTTATCAGGAAATAGCAAGTGTTGGGTCAGGGTGGGGTCAGGGTGGGGCAAGGGTTGGGTCAGGGTGGGGTCAGGGTGGGGCAAGGGTGTGGTCATCAGGAAGGAGCAAGGGTTGGGTCAGGGTGGGGTCAGGGTGGGGTCATCAGGAAGGAGCAAGTGTTGGGTCAGGGTGGGGTAAGGGTGGGGTAAGGGTGGGGTAAGGGTGGGGTCAGGGTGGGGTCATCAGGAAGGAGCAAGTGTTGGGTTAGGGTGGGGCAAGGGTGGGGTCATGGTGGGGTCATCAGGGTGGAGCCAGGGTGCTGCTACATTGATAGACTTACAGTTTGAATGGATTCATAGTCTGGTTTGTGGCCTGTCATCATCCACTGAAAGAAAAGAAACCAAATGAATAGGAACAAAAACTTCATCAATACAGGATATTTTTGCCTGCTTTGAAGGTAATTTATGGTACACTATCCATTATCGCGTCGCAATGACATCTTGGAAATAAAGAATGGCGACTCGCCTTTGGAAATACCTGCAGGCAGACCTCATATTCATACTCTGAATTTATACTTTATTTATACTAAATTGTCTTATATGCGACGATCGTTGCTCAATCAGAATGGTGTCTTTGGCGGCCCTCTTGCATTATCATTTGTTGAGTGGAGAATGGGTCGAGACATGCCCACGTGACTGGGCACGTACTGGCCTTACCCTTGGTCCCAGGGGTTTTATCTTTGCTTTTGTACTTGCGAATCTGACGTTACACGAGCGAAGATAATGGTTGTGGTACCAGGGTGATCTAGGGTGATGTTTTACAAATTTCAGATTTGTCTGTTAGTTAAACTAGTAGCTAACAGCTGAGCAAATATACACAATATAGCACAGGGTGATTATCAATTTGACCATAACTCACGTTGGATTCCTTCGATAGCAAGAGCTGAAAGACGACGGCATAACCATAGAAGAGCAGCAAAAACACGCACATCACCTACAACAAACGACAACATACCTCAAAAGGAGTTACCAAAGTTGATTCACTTAAAACTCTATTTTAACTGCCTTTCCAGATCAATAGTCATGACAAAAGAAGAGTCACGCCCCCCCCAACCCCTTCCCCGCTAGTATCAGATATAAAAAGAATATAAAAAGAGATAAAAAGAACAGTCACACCAAACGCTCCTTCCCCAAACAAAAGCTCACCCTCAGAAGGGTCTTGAGAACCTCAAACAGCATCGTGACGTAGATTCCATTCTGAAACAAACTAGACAAAGAAATAAATTGAGGTTATAGGTAACATATTTAATAAACCTTACCTTTTTTAGACCTTATGTATAACACCCTCAATTAAAATGTGCTACATTCCTTGTAATATTAATATATATCCATTTTCATTTTTTTATTGTATAGCCCCATTCAGTTCTAGAACGCGCCACTGCAATGTTTCTTACCCGGGTGTAAGATTGGGTTGCCTGTGCCAAAAGTAAGTGACGCCACAGGAAACCATCTCCCTTGTGGTTGACCTCGACCAAGGCCCCACGCTGCTCATCTCCGAGCGCAAGAAACCCGCTAAGAACTCCTGGGACTAAGGCTACCGTTTCTTTATTTACCTTTGAAACTGTAGAAGCATGGTGAGGTACGCGAGTAACACCAAGACTATGGTGAAACTCCAGTATAAATACAAATCATCTCCCTCTTGGGTGAAATACTTTATCCCGAGTGCGACCAGCGCGCACGTGAACGTCGAGAACTCGACCACGTTACTCGTTTCTATATAGTCCCATTTCTAAAACAATAACGATGACATTAACGATAACGATAAAAATGACAATGGCGATGAAAATGACGTGGAAGACGATAACGATGACGACGACGTGAGGATGACGATGACGTAAGGATGACGATGACGTGACGATGACGATGACGAAAGGATGACGATGACGTAAGGATGACAATGACGTGAGGATGACGATGACGAGAGGATGACGATGACGTGATGATAACGATGACGTAAGGATGAAGATGACGTAAGGATGACAATGACGTGAGGATGACGATGACGTGACGATGACGATGACAATTGCAATAGCGATAACGAAAACAACAACAACAAAAGCAACAGTAACAATAAGGGAAACGATGACGACGACGGTGACACATGACAATGACAATAACAATGCGATAACAACAGCAACAATGACGACTAGAAGAGCAATAACAACAAGAGAAACGATAACGATGAAGAATGAAGAGAATGACAATGCCAATAAAAATAAAATCATATGAGATAAGTTATTTGGCCTTATACACTGCCCTGTTGCGCTTTATAATTCTTAATAACAATAATACTGTATGTACTAGACGGTTATAAAATTAAATATATGAACTTATAAATCAAACGCTACTTTAAAAAATGTGTTTTAAAATTCCATAGTTTTGGCTATAGTGCAAATGTAAAAAAAAAAAAACAGTGCACTTTAGCACCGAGCCAGGCAAACAGTAAATTCAGGATGATATGAAGGTTGACTTACTCTATTGCCCTTAAACTTCTATAATATCCAGGACCATGTATTTTATGATATAATAAGGGAAAAATGATCTCACCTCTGTGTACATTTGATAGAACTCGATGCCTAAATTGAAAACTGAAATGATCAGGATTGCAACTTCAGCGGCATCAACTGTGTACTGGTTGCACAACACCTGACGGAAACAACCAGATGTCAACAAAAAGATAGCCTACCTGTAGGTATTGGGGCTTATTTCGGCAAAAAAAATCCGGAGTTTGTTATTTGGCCGTCATTTTTACGAACGCGAAGGACTGGGGCTTTTTTTGTCAACTATCCCTAGTTCCCCTCCTCCACGTCCAAAATGGTGGCCAATGGAGCAGACTCCGGGTTTTCTCGCCGAATATAAAACTCCAACACATACATCTAGGCTTACAAGGAATGCTATATAATAGCAGAATAGGCATATAACGCGTTAGACCAAGAAGGGACCAGCGATATTTGAAGGCGCTCAACGTAGAAAGCGATGGATCCTCGAGAATAACCAGGTAGCATGACAACTTCAAACAAGGCAACCGTTGTTCTGTTAAATCAGGCCCTGTCATACCTTATGGCTTTCGTTGTTCGGTTTCTTATCGATGTCGGTCTAATCATACCTTATCAAATATGGCTGTCGTTGTTCGGTTTAACCAGGTCTTATCGATGTCGGTCTAATCATACCTTATCAAATATGGCTGTCGTTGTTCGGTTTAACCAGGTCTTATCGATGTCTATCTAGTCATACCTTATCAAATAAGGCTGTCGTTGTTCGGTTTAACCAGGTCTCATCGATGTCGATATAGTCATACCTTATCAAATAAGGCTGTCGTTGTTCGGTTTAACCAGGTCTCATCGATGTCGATCAAGTCGTACCTTATCAAATATGGCTGTCGTTGTTCGGTTTGACCAGGTCCTGTCTATATGTCGCTCATTTTGACACTGCACGTAGAACGTGAGGACAGTGATGTACACGAGGTGGAGAATTGCACCCAAATAGAAAAATCGAAGACCAAATAGACTCCTAAAAAAGACAACACAGTAGCAATATAGTGTAAAGCTCACGTGGCACCCAAATGTAGCAAAATACGGTCTACTCCTACGCTTCCGTATTTTCCAAAATCGCAGTGCCTATACTACCCGACAGTAGGGAAAGGTCCTGAATGGACTAAATGCCCGACAGTAGGGAAAGGTCCTGAATGGACTAAATGCCCGACAGTAGGGAAAGGTCCTGAATGGACTAAATGCCCGACAGTTTTCAATTTATTTAAAAAAAACCTTAAAGTGCATGTGAGCTATGGCCGTAAAACGTGTATATTCTCGTTGATTAGTAGTTAGATTAACTGTTTTCACTGGTAATACAAGGCCAACTAGTCTTGAGTAAAAAATACGGGGATAAAGTCATGTTTTTACTGCCGCCATATTGGTCTTATGTATTAAACGTTTTCTGTTGACTATGTATCGTAATTTTAGTGGCACTAAAATTACAATATGCTGCTAAATTATCGACACTCTCAATTTGCTCATTTTGCATGGTAAATTGTCAGCCTTGTTAGCTCAAAGTAGTATATATTTGTATAGAAAGGGCAAGCAACAACAACATTTTTTTACAACAACATTTATTTTATTAGCACCCTCTATTATACAGATATTACTTATTAAATAAGAAAAGGAGAAAAATAAATATAATTTTTATAATTGGGCACCAGCCGCATTAAGAAATAGCGAATCTAACGAGCTTTGTTGCCGAAAAAGAAAGTTGTTTCGTGCTTGTATACTATAAACACATTTCCCGACTGTGTTATTGTAGCAGGAAATTGTCACTAAAATAACAATTTTATAGTGATTACAAGTAAAGAAAAACATTCAATTCCGACAACAAAGTCCAATTCAGAATCGCTTGCCCTTTCTAAACAAATATAGGATACTTTGAACTCACTAGGCTGGCAATTTACTGGCCCATTTGAATAAATTGGAAACTGTCGGGCATATAGTCCATTGAAGACCTGTCCGAAAGTTGTATAAATTAAAATTCAGTGTCACTTTGATAACGATTCCTAGTGTACATAGACGACGGAAAACATCCAATACCGACAACAAAGCTCAGTTCAGATATGCTTGCCCTTTCTCGGCAAATATAGATATTTTTTTACTCACTAGGTCGACAATTTATTGGGTTATTTGAATAAATTTGAAAACTGTCGGGCATTAAGTCCATCAAGGACCTTTCCCGACTGTCGTGCACATATCGCCACTGCATTCCAAAATGGCCGCCAAACAGGGAGATCCTGTTTTTTTTTCACAGAATAAAAAACAATAGACGATAATTATCGTGTATAACATAGCTTAAAGCCGCATTATCACCAGGTTACTTCCGGTCGAAAAACGGAAAACGCGAAAAATATTTCAAAATATTGAAAGCAGTGTGTTTATTGGAAGTTTCTTTGAGGATGTGATTGATAATTTAGAGCGGATGGCCTGTTTAATATCTCGGATTTTAATAGATTCTTTTGTATTTTAACGGTTGAGGTTTCCGTCGTACCTCCGGAAGTAAACTGGTGACAATGCGGCATTAAGCTGCAGTTCAATGATATTTTGTCCAGTTCTTGCATGGATTGATCTTGGAAGTGGAGGTTTTTTTCCATCAGGCAGTTTATCATGTTCTTACCATTTATATCGAATTAGCTCCAATGTCAGCGGGTGAAAGAGCAAATCTCTTCGTTCATTCTGTAGCATTGCCTGAAGAGACGAATCAAATAATCAGTGTTAAGTGTGTGTATAACGCAAATTAACACCCGAGGCATGATCAATGTTCCTCATTTGACATGGCGACTGATATTTGTCACACTAAATAGATAAGAATTGCTCTACAAAGTATAAATTTAATGAGTGTAGATTGGCATGTTAGCATTGAAGAAGAAAAAGGTTCCATGTACTTGGTATCGTCAGCGGTTCTTTCATGCTCCCAATACAAGTAAATAAATTACGTACGTGCTTAATCTGATTGTACCTTTGGCGCGAAAAATTTCTTTCCAATAAGAACCGTGTCTTTTTCAGGTGCAGGGTCAAGGTACTTGTAGTTGTAAGTGATCTGAACAAGAAAAAATAAAGTCTTTTTTCCAGAGGCGGAAACCGAAGTAAGAGAGAGAGAGGGGGGGGGATATGTCGGGAGACTGCAACACAAAAATTATGATAATCTTACACCCTTGCACTCTCCTGGGTGCAAGTTTACAAAAAGAAATTTGATTTTGTTAATCTGAAATCAAGAAAAAGAAAACACAAACTGCTGTTGACCACACCCAAGTTGCTATCCCTCAGGGTTATTTTTTTGCCAATGATCATGTTTTATTGGTGCCTCTCCATTTCTTTCCAAAAAGAGGAATGATATTAGACTTGGTCCCCTCCCAATAATTGTTGCACAGCCCCCTTACCATTTTGTTACTACTGCAATGAAAATAATTGCGAATGATGAAAAAACATTCTACTGTAAAAATCTGCACTATAATCATGATTGTCAAAAGTATTATCAGTTTTTTTTGTCTTTCAGGCCCCAACCTTTGCTACATATCTGAAAAATATGGCTGCTGACCCATCTATTGGGCAACATTTAAAACAGGCAGGGCCAGTTAGCAAGATCACAGGTACATACAGTCAGTTGTGATATAATAGAAAGTTTGATTGCATTTGATATATCTATTAGGTATATAACATAACATCTTCTTTTCCATACAAAACACGGCAGGAATCGTGAAAAAGACCAGGTACTCTATCTCTGCCAGCCTAGCTTTTGCGAAATCAATTGACTGTCAATTTTCTGTCCATAACAATATCTTATTGTTTATGTTACTTTTACAACAGAGCGGCCATTCCTGCCCTCCTCAATTCTGTCGAGAAGATGGCCTCTCGTCTGAGGGATCTGCCTAGCACATCTGACCAGTCCAATTCCCTGCTTCATGTGTCTAGGCAGATCCAATATTGGTTTTCAATTTTTGACTCACTCTTGAGTGAGTCAAATGATCAGTCATCTGGCAGTGCTGTTCCGCCGAGTGATGTCCCGTCCTCTGTTCAATCTATGTCGTCATCTGCCCCGTCTATGTCATCCTCTGTCCCGTCTATGTCATCCAATGTCCCGTCTATGTCGTTCAATGCGCCGTCTATGTCGTCCTCTGTCCCGTCCAAGTCGTTCAATGCCCCGTCTATGTCGTCCAATGTCCCATCTATGTCATCCAATGTCCTATCCATGTCCTTCGATGTCGCATCTATGCCGTCCAATGTCCCGTCTATGTCGTCCAATGTGCCGTCTATGTCGTCCAATGTCCGGTCTATGTCGTCCAATGTCCTGTCTATGTCGTCCAATGTCCTGTCTATGTCGTCCAATGTCCCGTCCATGTCGTTCAATGCCCCGTCTATGTCGTCCAATGTCCCGTCTATGTCGTTCAATGTCCCGTCAATGTCGTCTAATGTCCTGTCTATATCGTCCAATGCCCCGTTTATATCGTCCAATGCCCCGTCTATGTCTTTCGATGTCCCGTCTTTGCCGTCCAATGTCCCGTCTATGTCGTCCAATGTGCCGTCTATGTCGTCCAATGGCCGATCTATGTCGTCCAATGTCCCGTCTATGTCGTCTAATGTCCCGTATATGTCGTTCAATGTCCCGTCTATGTCGTCTAATGTCCTGTCTATGTCGTCCTGCACTGCAATTGCTCTTCATGACCAGTCACTGTTGTCAAATGTAGAGAGAGAGGGAGAGGGAGAGGGAGAGGGAGAGGGAGAGGGAGAGGGAGAGGGAGAGGGAGAGGGAGAGGGAGAGGGAGAGGGAGAGGGAGAGGGAGAGGGAGAGGGAGAGGGAGAGGGAGAGGGAGAGGGAGAGGGAGAGGGAGAGGGAGAGGGAGAGGGAGAGGGAGAGGGAGAGGGAGAGGGAGAGGGAGAGGGAGAGGGAGAGGGAGAGGGAGAGGGAGAGGGAGAGGGAGAGGGAGAGGGAGAGGGAGAGGGAGAGGGAGAGGGAGAGGGAGAGGGAGAGGGAGAGGGAGAGGGAGAGGGAGAGGGAGAGGGAGAGGGAGAGGGAGAGGGAGAGGGAGAGGGAGAGGGAGAGGGAGAGGGAGAGGGAGAGGGAGAGGGAGAGGGAGAGGGAGAGGGAGAGGGAGAGGGAGAGGGAGAGGGAGAGGGAGAGGGAGAGGGAGAGGGAGAGGGAGAGGGAGAGGGAGAGGGAGAGGGAGAGGGAGAGGGAGAGGGAGAGGGAGAGGGAGAGGGAGAGGGAGAGGGAGAGGGAGAGGGAGAGGGAGAGGGAGAGGGAGAGGGAGAGGGAGAGGGAGAGGGAGAGGGAGAGGGAGAGGGAGAAAGAGAGGGGTAGGGGTAGGGGTAGGGGTAGGGATAAGGATAGGGAGAGGGAGAGGGATGGATAGGAATAGGGGTAGGGAGAGGGATAAGGATAGGGAGAGGGAGAGGGAGAGGGATAAGGAAAATATGGGGTAAGTGTAAGGGGGGCTTGAACAATTGTGTTACTCCTGAAGGGGGGATCAACTAATTGTATCCCTTACTTTTATCAAAATCCTCACGCCCCCTCCTCGGGATAATAAATGAACTCTCCCTTCGGTTGAGGTTATTCCTATCTTACTTGGAGTTTCTCGTCACTGTCTTGGTGCTCTGACCTGGTTATGCACTTGTCCATTACAATCTGGTAAAGAATACATGGCAAAGGTAAACCATCTACTAAAGTAATTGAAAAAAAAGGAATAGGTATTCTTATAAGAGGAACGCAAATTGGGTGATTCAAGAAAAAAGTTACGCTCCTAAAGGAGAGAATTGGAAATTCCGGTCGTTGTGGAAGAACGCTATTTCCTGGAACAACTTATTGCTTAATTACTCTTGATTAATGAATTGATTATTGCCAAGAGACCATGATATATGAGAACGAATCCTTGTGGCCACTGATGTCGTCCTTGAAAGCTATTTTTAGATTGCGCGAGCTTGTCAGTCATAGTATCTATATATGGTTCGTCGCGCCATATTTGCTTATGGGCACCTCGCGAGCTATTACATTTTCACAACAAACTTTTTCCCCTCTGCACTTTTTACTTCGTTCGCTTCCTGTTTTTTATCCTTATAGCTGCTCCTCATACCTTATGATCATGCTACTCGTAGGGTGGTGTAGCGGTATCTGTTAAGTTATCTGATGTTAAGTCATCTAAATGTTATATAAATAATTGAACGGGAAGACTTCGGGGAGTTCATTCAAGATGCATCAGGCTGACTCCTTAAAAGTTCTTTATTTCTGCAATTTTATCAGATAGAATCCTAGGCATTATCAGAATCTATGTTATGTATTTTAATACAAGAAGGCTCTTTGATCTTCAATATTTTTAGATGAATGAACTTAAATTCTTCACGCAAATGTTCAAAAATTATGTCACTGAAGAAACCCTTGTCAGTGAATAAAGATTCACGTCATTATAAAGACTTGAAATCTTTTATTTGTGAAATACCTGTCTTAATAAACACAATATCGGTGTTAATATAATGGTATTAAGTTCTGGATGTATCTTTTTCATTAAAAGAGAATTGGAAGAGAATTGTGTGTTGTAAACACAGATTTCTGATTGATTGTTGTTTTATATTGCGAATCAGATAGGAAAACGTTTACTGGGGAAGTTGTTCCCCACGCCTAAAATCACGCACTCTATCCATTTTAATGTCTTTAATGTCCGAGAAACGGTTGATTGAATCCAGCGTACTCTCTGGAAAATCATTTTCACAGCGTTCGTAAAGAGGGGAGGTATTTTCGGTCAAAAAGATTTCCAAAACAGCCTTTGCTGTTAAGACTCATGATGCTAGGAAACGTGAGCGCTGACCAATCAGAGGCCTATCTAAAAATAACTGGTTGTTCTAATAATAGCTTTCACGGACGTCATCATTGGAACATACCTAATACAGGGAAATCGTTCTCTTTCATCATGGTCTCTTGTTATTGCTTAATTACTATCTCTTTACCTTGGCTACATCCGGGAATTTTTCGATTAAGCATTTCATAGGGGACCGGTTCACGTCACAAGCATTTATGTTACAAGCCTCTTCCCACCTTGAAGGATAACAAAACAAAAGAAGCAAAAATTGCAGTTGAGTGCGGTCACTTCCATATAAGGAAGTTTCTTATTTGTAATACCTGTACTGTCATTTTTAAATTTGCCACATCGAGGGAGCTTCGTAAATTCAAATTAAAAAATACAAGATGATTGTGTCCATCTTTGGCCAATTGAGAAATCATTGAAAGTTTTCTTGATAACAGACTTTTACACCGCTTTGCAGCCCCCCAACCCTTTGATGGCCAAGGTCAGTAAAAAAAACTGATAGGTCCGCGTTGCGCGCGCGGTTCCAGGTCACCAGATGCCATAGTTCTGTCACGCCTCCACTTTCACGAGCAGAGCAAAACTCATGCGTAAACATGAATAGATGGCCTGTGGTGACCTGGGACCGCGCGCGGAATGGGACTTTTCTTTATTCCCCTGACGTGTGCACAAACAGGAGCTGTAAGCAGTTTAAAAGACTCCCAAAACAACAGCGTTTTCTACATAGGTTCAAAAAAGCAGATCTGTGCGATTCAATTCCAAAATGAAGGAGGATATTTTTTTCTAAATCTCGCATGCCTTATATTGCCCAACTTGGTAAAATTTGATGTTTAGTGGCCACGGTGTTAAGCGCGCAATAGAAACTAAAACTCACCGTTCATGCTTGATGATGGCCATACATGCGCTTCTATGTCCTGCTTCTATAGCGGCCAACAAACAATTCTGCCCGCTGTTTGAAATGATTGACATGTCTGCTCCTCGGTCAAGGAGCATGGTGACTAGCTCGTGTCTTCCACATCCAGCTGCCATGATAAGTGCGGAGAACTGGGAACGAATTGAAATGAAAGGTTACGTGTGTTAGCAGCATTAGAAAAAAGACTAAAAACGAGTTGAAATGAGAGCACTCGACAATACGATCATAAAAAGAGCACGTAATCAAAGTATTCCAACAGGCGTTTCGTTAAAATTAGCTTGGCAGATATAAGCGAAATAATTAACATCAATGTTAGAAATTTTCCTGTTAATGGAATTTATTTGAAAGTTCAACAGTTTTACGTTACTGAGCGACGCGCGCTCCAGTGGCCACCTTGACAGTTTTGTGAAGTAAACCAATAAGGATGCGAGAAACGTGCTATCTGATACGACGCGCGCTATCGTGGCCACCTTGACAGCTTTGTGTAGTAAACCAATAAGGATGCGAGAAACGTGCTATCTGATACGACGCGCGCTATCGTGGCCACCTTGACAGCTTTGTGTAGTAAACCAATAAGGATGCGAGAAACGTGCTATCTGATACGAAGCGCGCTACCGTGGCCACCTTGACAGTTTTGTGAAGTAAGCCAATAAGGATGCGAGAAACGTACTATCTGATACGACGCGCACCACCGTGGCCACCTTGACAGTTTTGTGAAGAAAGCCAATAAGGATGCGAGAAACGTGCTGTCTGATACGAAGCGCGCTACCGTGGCCACCTTGACAGTTTTGTGAAGTAAGCCAATAGGGATGTGAGAAACGTGCTATCTGATACGAAGCGCGCTACCGTGGCCACCTTGACAGTTTTGTGAAGAAAGCCAATAAGGATGCGAGAAACGTGCTATCTGATACGGCGCGCGGTACCGTGGCCACCTTGACAGTTTTGTGAAATAAGCCAATAAGGATGCGAGAAACGTGCTATCTGATACGACGCGCGCCACCGTGGCCACCTTGACAGTTTTGTGTAGTAAACCAATAGGGATGCGAGAAACGTGCTATTTGATTACTTGGACTTTACTAGCCAATCAGCATGCGAAGAAATGCTTAAGTGCACATCAAAACACGACATAATACTTCTAGTTGAAGTTGGTGGCAATAAAAAAAATGTAAATCTCGCATGCCAATTGGCTAGCTTTTTTAAAACTTTGTCTTGGTGGCCATGTTAGAGCGTGTTGCTATAAAAACATTTATTGGATATGTTTCAACCTTTCTTTATCAAACTGCGACGAGAAACTTAATATGTTCTTTTCTTTTAGTTAATTTTTATTTAGGGCTCTGAGTAAAAAATTAAGATTTCTTCATTGAAACTCATTTGGTATTTAACGGAATTTTCGAATAAAGCACGGAGGTTTTACCGTCGCCTTTGTTTCATCTCAAAGCCACCTGATATCTCTTACCCTGTTCTTGTCCGTGGCGTTAATCTTGGCGCCTTGGTCAAGAAGCACTTTCGCTGTCCTGAGGCAACCGACCTTGGCGACGTATAGAAGAGGGGTGGTGCGATCATAGTCTCTTCAGAAATGAATAGTACATGAATAACAAAATG
The DNA here is from genome assembly GCF_932526225.1 of Nematostella vectensis. NCBI lineage: Eukaryota > Metazoa > Cnidaria > Anthozoa > Actiniaria > Edwardsiidae > Nematostella > Nematostella vectensis. Next base: position 10,065,708 of record NC_064045.1, on the reverse strand, counting down.
ATGACAGAGAAAAGTTATTGATTCTAAAAATTACCCATCTCCGGGCACACCCCTGACTATCTCACAACGTCCCCCAGACTATCTCACAACGTCCCCCTGACTATCTCACAACGTCTCCCTGACTATCTCTAACGTCCCCCTGACTATCTCACAACCATACCCCTCTGATTATCTCCCAACGTCCCTCTGACTATCTCACAACATCCCCCCTGATTTTCTCGCAACCATCCCCCCCTGACTATCTCACAACATCCCCCCTGACTATCTTGCAAAATCCCCCCTGACTATCTCACAACGCCCCCCTGACTATCTCACAACACCCCCTGATTTTCTCGCAACCATCCCCCCTGACTTTCCTACAACCATCCCCCCTGATTATCTCACAACCACCCACCCTGATTATCTCACAACCAGCCCCCCTGATTATCTCACAACCATCCCCCCTGATTATCTCACAACCACCCACCCTCATTATCTCACAACCATCCCCCTGATTATCTCACAACCACCCCCCTGATTATCTCACAACCACCCCCCCTGATTATCTCACAACCACCCCCCTGATTATCTCACAACCACCCCCCCCCTGATTATCTCACAACCACCGCCTGATTACCTCGAAACACCCCTGATTATCTCACAAATCATTAAAAATGTTTATCCATTCTACACCCATGAAGCATTGCGGGCTACTTCTGGACACTCCTATGGATTGTGAGGGACATATTTGGGAGAACTTTCACTTTGACCACATTCTTTCGAGAGTTACTGACCTTGTATCGATCTCTGCGCCTTTGTCAAGCAGGTATTTAACAACGGCTACATGACCGCCCGCAGCAGCATATGTGAGAGAAAGTCTGGAATCCCTATCGTCGATAGTAGAAGATTGTTTGTCCAGAAGCGCGTTAACAACACACAAGTTACCATTCCTGAAATGACAGAAAAATCACAACCGTCTTGTCGGTGACCCAAATGGTTAATCATCAATCGGAAACTAATACAAACGGGAAAGTTAGGGAGGGGGTGGGGCGACTTTGCGCCTAAGGGAGAGGGGCATTATTCGAAGCAATATGAGATATATTAGCGCCTTAGAGAGGGAACTAATTCAAAGCATTAGAAGAGTATGTTTACGCCTTGGAGAAGGGGGTTTATTCAAAGAATCAGGGGGATATATTTGCGCCTTAGAGAGGGAACTAATTCAAAGCATTAGAAAAGTATGTTTGCGCCTTGGAGAAGGGGGTTTATTCAAAGAATCAGGGGGATATATTTGCGTCTTAGAGGGGGAACTAATTCAAAGCATTAGAAGAGTATGTTTGCGCCTTGGAGAAGGGGGTTTATTCAAAGAATCAGGGGGATATATTTGCGTCTTAGAGGGGGAACTAATTCAAAGCATTAGAAGAGTATGTTTGCTCCTTAAAGGGGGCGCTAATTCAAAGCATTAGGGGAATATGTTTGCACCTTATAGGGGGCGCTAATTCAAAGCATTAGAAGAGTATGTTTGCACCTTAGAGGGGGCGCTAATTCAAAGCATCAGGGGGGATATATATTTGCACCTTAGGGGGGAGCTAGTCCGAAGCAGGGAACTTACTCGGCAGCGTAATGCAGCGGAATTCTCTCCTCGTCATCTTTCTGGTCAACTTGAGAGCCTGCCTCTAGCAGCTGACGTATAATCTAGTGTAAAATCATAATAGTCTCACTATAATATGCATTTGCATTTTTGGAACGGCACATACATGAAAAAGGCGTTTTATTCTAATCACCATCACTATTCAGGGGCGTGGCTGCTGGACGGGGGGGGGGGGGGGGGGTGGGGTTGGCTCCCTCGGCCCTCCCCCTGGCTACACCCCTCCTAGTCTTCTCCGTAAGGTAAGAGGGGTTCAATTGTCTTTTTTGGGTTATCCTCATGGATTTCCTTAATGTATGTGTGTATGTGTATGTGGAGTAGTGTAGAAATGAGCCGACATACAACGAGGCGACTGCTACAATCATTATTGTATATACCCTTATATCTCCTTTGGCGGCAGCATAGTGCAATGGGCTTTTCCCGTCTCTTTCTTTTGTGTTGAGAAGACCCTTGCCGCCATTCTAGACACAAGGAAAACACATCAGTGAGATCAAAAGAAATATGGCATTAGGAAAGTGCTAGAGAGTGTATGCTGTCACACTGCGATAAAACAGAAACCCGGCTTCACACAAAACTGAGTAAAATGTGTGGCAAAACAGCCAAAGCCTACCAGTTTGTGCAGTGAAATTAGTTTATGACGCAACATAACATCAGTTCAACACCACAATTGCCGTTCTGCTACCTCTAGTAAAATAGAGACGGTTTTGGCATCTGCGCTGTACACGGCGATGTGTAACGCAGTCCTGTCGCTGGTGTCACGCAACTCTATGGGAGAACCCCTTTGAAGGATGTGAGTGACAGCCTGGTAATGGCAGCGCTTGACTGCGCAGAGAAGTGGAGACGGAGCACGTGACCCGGGGCTTGGGGAGATTTCCACGCCCTGGAACCAAGTTATTCGTAAATTAGTAAATGAAATGAGTTTAAGCATCATGTGAATAGGGGGGGGGGGGGGGGGGGGGTTCGCAAAGGAAGGGGGCGAGGGTGATTTTAAAAGACTTTAACTGCGCTAGCAAACGTGTGAACGTTCTTGTTCTACTCGAAAAATGTTTTATCGACATATGTGACAAGCAGCTTTTATTAGGTGATTTGCATTTGATAAAAAAAACTCTCTCATATGTAACAAATAATATGACAAATAAACAAATCGGTCATGAGGAATTCATGATTGTAATGTCATATTGACGAAGACAACGTATAATTCTTACGTTGTTTAAAAGGTAATCAATTATCTTTACATCGCCCGTCAGGGAGGCTCTAGAAGGAAAAAAAATATGACCGTTAGTCATACAATTCAAGTAATCGTAAAGTGTTTTGAGACACATTGAAAGAGCAACACAATTATTCTCTTTTGATTCGTTTTTCATTTTAAAAACGCTGAAACTGTTACATAAACAACTTGGATGAACAACTTCTAGACATTTTGGCCTTGATTTAAAAAGTAAAGTTGTAAGTCTACGCCTTACGATGCATCTAAAGGCCTGGCTAAATAGAGTCGGAGTTGTGCCATAATTGCGCCTTCAGATTTGATATAAGCGCTGGGGTCACTTAAAAATCCCCCCCTCCCTCCCCTGCCGCCCTTCCCGCCTTCTATGCCGAGCTATTGAACCTTAGTATGGGAATCAAACCGTGCGTTTTCCATAATATATATGCCTTATTGTACAGGGCCGTAGCAGGGGGTGGGCACTGGGGGCACGTGCCCCCTCCCCCAATATTTTCGAAAATTATAAGCAGATGACCAGTAGGGGCGTGGCTGTGTCCCCCAATATTTTCTTAATGTTTCTGTATTGCGCCCTTGCAATATTTCGAGGCCTGCTACGGCAGTGCTGGACCTATACGGTCTTCGCGTCTTCAGCGTTTAAAAATTAACAAATAAATGATATTGACTGATGCCCCCCCCCCCCCGAATGGTCCCCCAATTCAATGTGCTCGCAGTTTTCGGCTAATGCTCGCATGCGCGCGCAATTTTCTCCTCCGTGCTCGCACTGTGTTTTTCGATGTACTCGCTGCTCGATTTATCCAAAAGCTAAAATTGCTAGATCTCGCATAATTAACGGGGTGCTCGCAAGCTCGCAAGTGCTCGCCATAGACCATTCGGGGGCCTTACTGATATTACCATGTTTTGCTTACTTTACCTTTTTGCATTTTAATCAGCGCTATGAGTCACTTGCACTTACTTACCCCTCCCTTCCACCCGCATCCATATGTTTTTTTTTCAATATGAATGTATTTGGAGTAACGCCCGTGAGGCCGTGATGAAAAGGTGCCAAATAAAATAACTGAAATTGAACTGAATTGAAATTGTACCTTAGTATAGGTGTCATACGCTCCGCGTCTTCAGCGTTTAAATCAGCACCATGAGTCACTAGAAGATGGGTCATCTCGAAATCGCCTCTGGAGCACGCCACATGGAGGGGGGTGCATAAATCACTCTGGTTAAAAAAAAATTTGAATGGTTAAACGACTATAATATTATTCGTAAAAGAAATGCTTGGCTTCCGACAACTCAGATCTCCAATGCTCCAATGTTAGCGTGTCCTTAGAAACCAACTATGTGGGAACTGAAGGACTGGACTAAAGTTTCATAAGTAGATAAGCATCCCCTCACTCCCATTGAAAATTTCTGCGTCTGTCACTGTAAAATGTATATAATGTAAAGTGAAATGTCTATCGGACGTAAGAAAGAATCAGGTATGAAGACTGAGCACGAGATGAGTTTTTATGAAACAAATAAATACAAAATTAAAAGCTTGTATGACTCTCAGGCTTCATATGATGAGCTGTAAGTACGCCACCGCACGCCATCCCGTCCGCATTAGTTTATCACATAAAGCAGTGGATATCCACCCCCCTTCTTGAGCAAAAAAAAAATTGAAAAGTCACTTTGTTTAAAGAAACTACGGAGAATGTACTGTTCATGTGTCATCGCCTGCTTGACTTTGCTGACGCGACAAATTCAACTCAGCTTGAAGTCTTGTTAGATCTTTGTAGTGACCTACCAAGAACCACTGGATCAGTTATAAGCCGTCTATCCGGCCATTATCTACCCCCCATTTTGAAACACTGGATCCGATCCTGTGCAGTGCAGTGGTAAAACCTCTGGAACAGGAGATGAGCGCAGGAGTCACAAAGAATGTACTAACCTGCGCCTCCGATACATCGGCGCCATATTCTATACAGACCTTTGCAGCCTTTAAAAGAGAAACGTTTGTGATATATAAGTGCGACCCGCGTTACAGTGGCCACCAATACAATGATCTCGAAAAGATGTAGTAGAATGTATTGCATCTATGGTATTTTTAGAGACGAAAACGTTCACTAGTTCAGACCAGGACTCTAGTCGCGCTTAACATTTTTGATGACGGAAAAGAATGTCGAGCGCAAAGAGAGTACAGGTTTGACTATGGCAACCCACCTACAATAGACCCTCTCCTTGAAGTCAGCAAATGGAGCTGACTGCGCTAAGGCACATGGGGGTTTGTTTGCGTTATTAAGCTCTTCCAAATTTCTTTAAAAGATTTAGTCCACCCTGGACCACCGTTACCACACATTACCAGCCTTACCCCTCGCGTCTGAGGGATCCCTTTGGATGAGGCAAGGGGGACTAGGGATAGGGTGACCTCTCATCATCAGCATAGTAAATCCACCACAGGAACACACAGGAAACCCAAAAACACGCAAGGGAGTAGGCTTGCTCTTTTGTCCTATGCTTACCTCGACGTGTCCATGTTGGACCGCAATATGCAGACAGGAGTTCGTGTTTTGTCCATCCATGTTAAGGATATCACAGTACGAGGCGCCCATCTTACGTGCTGCAGTAGAAACACGTGCAGTCTTGTTATTAAAATCAGAAATGACTGCGCCCGTCACACCAGAGAACGACAAAGAAATAAAATCTTTAAATAAAACTAAACCCTTTCTGAAAAAAAAAAGAACTCTGGTTTATTTATTTTTATCGTAAGCACTGAATAAGTTTAGTTATTTTTAGTTATTTTGCCGCTAAAAGGCTGAGCGCGCGACACCCAAACAGTCACGTGATCTCTTAGCGCAAGTCCCCTATTGTCGCAACACCCACAACACAAACTCGAACCGCAACCACAATTGGTCATACATTTGGCCCCTCATGTTCTTTCTCAGAAACTAACGCTGCATTTCACCAAGATTTTGACTGTTCTCTGCGAACCGGTGTCTGGCTTTTTTAACGGAATTCCACTATGCCCTCCCAAATTCCGGGAGCCACCTTGGGTTTACTAATACTGCCAAGATCTTATCATCAGAACATATCATTTCGTCCCATCGCACTTACCATAATCCAGTAATAGTCTGAGTATATCAGACCGTCCTTCCCTGGCAGCGATATGCATCGGGCTACACCCCTCAACGTCACACTGGGATGGGTCGCCACCGTACCGCAGCTGTGTACAAGAATTTCACGGTTAAAAGCAGCTTAATTCATGGTGTAAGGGTTTTCCCTGGTAATTCGGGCTTCCTGTGGTTGTGATATAACGTCGCAAGAACCTCTCTTCTCGTTCTCTGGATCGTCTCTACCCAGCCCCTCCTGTCTCACAAACAACCACAGGAATCCCGAACAGAACAATGGGTCCAGAAGGGGGAAAGGGGGGGGGGGGACTACAAATCTCGCAAAATCCCGGTGGCTTTTCTGTAATACTGTATACAGGGGAGGGCTTAAAAAAGAGCCTAAATTTAGAAGGGAGTTTTAGGAAGTGAGGTCCGCTGGGCAGCAAGGTTTGAAGTTTGATTCTATTAAAAAGCTTATAAAAATGCGGGAAATGAAATAGATTAATAACATTTTCAGCATAAACAATAAGCGATTTAAAAAATCTCTTTCCTGTTGCAGCATGTTGATTCCCGTTCCCGGTAGATAAATCCCCGATAAATATATGATGTCCCAATTTCTATAGCGATTCTGCCTTATGGGATAATCTGCATTAACCCAAAACAATAATAGTCAATAGGCGTTTGGTACTCAAAGTTCAGTACTAGGGACGAGTCGATTATGCTAGAAAACTGGAATAATATGCTAGAAACATTGCTCGCTTCAATCAAAACCATGCTCAAATTATGCTCGCTTTTAAAAATTATTCTCATGTTTTCCAACAAAAACAAAAAAAGGAAAAAAAAACATAAAAAAAGTTGAGTTTTAAACCTCTTCTTTAATAATATGGGCTTAATATAGCCGATATTTCAGCAACCCAGTGAAATACAACGGAATATATTTATAAAGGATATATGAGGTTGGTTTTAACATTTTCGGTCTGGAAAATGCAAAATTAATTTGAGCATTGCTTTTGTGCGAAAAGTCTAAAAATTATGCTAGTTTTGAGCGATTATGCCTGAAATTATGCTAGTATAACCGACTCGTCCCTATTCAGTACTAGATGCGACATCAGTCCAGTCGTGAGACGCGCGCACTGAGTAATGGGTATGGTGTAAATGTGTATTGGTCAGGGGAGGGAATCATGATATCAAGGGTTTAGTCTATATATACACATTTGATTGGGCAAAAGTACTCACTAGAATGTCCACTATATCGAGGCGCTCGCTTTGACAGGCGACATGGAGAGGCGTGGCGTTCTCGTTATCTGTTATGTTAGGACTGACGCCACCATCTTGTAGAAAAAGCTGTCGCAAAAGTGACATAAATCAACCTAGTTTTTTTTAGAATCCCTGTGGTTGTAGCCTCGTTAGGGTAACATCATTTACCACAGGAAACCCTAAAAAACACAGGGAACCCGAAAAACGCAAGAGTCTAAGGCTTGACAAAAATTTTTTTCAAAGTATTCCGACAGCAATGCCATCAGACAGCAGATCTCGTTTTGGCTGCTATTTCCCGTCTTTAGTGTCGGTCTGAAATTCCGACAGACACAAGGGACGGCTGCACATGAGATGGTAAGATAGTACCGATAGGAGATGGCATTTTTCCCACTCTCCCTACTTTCCCAGCTATGATACCGCTATGATGCCCCCTCTTCTCGATTATTCTCCACCCACACATGTTTACTACCCCTTGACCCTATTTAGGATCAACACATGTTACTACCCCCTCCCCCCCTATTTAGGATCAACACATGTTTACTAACCCTTGACCCTATTTAGGATCAACACATGTTACTACCCCCTCCCCCCTATTTAGGATCGACACATGTTTACTAACCCTTGACCCTATTTAGGATCAACACATGTTTACTAACCCTTGCACCTTATATAGGTTCAACACATGCTACTATGAAACACTTGTGAACAACCATGTGAACACTTCCTTTACAACACATGTTACTACCTTCTCCCCCCTATTTAGGATCAACACATGTTACTACCTTCTCCCCCCTATTTAGGATCAACACATGTTACTACCTCCTCCCCCCTATTTAGGATCAACACATGTTACTACCTCCTCCCCCCTATTTAGGATCAACACATGTTACTACCTTCTCCCCCCTATTTAGGATCAACACATGTTACTACCTCCTCCCCCCTATTTAGGATCAACACATGTTACTACCTCCTCCCCCCTATTTAGGATCAACACATGTTACTACCTTCTCCCCCTATTTAGGATCAACACATGTTTACTAACCCTTGCACCTTAGTTACTACCTTCTCCTCCCTATTTAGGATCAACACATGTTACTACCTCCTCCCCCCTATTTAGGACCAACACATGTTGCTACCCCGTCCCCCCTATTTAGGACCAACACATGTTTACTACCTTGACCATGTGAACACTTCCTCTACGGGCAGCATAGTGAAGCGCATGATGCCCAAAGAGTGACCGCTGGTCAATGTCGGCTTCGTGACTCATGAGCATGCGCACTATTCCAAACGAGTTGAACTTGGCGGCAAGGTGAAGGGGCGTGGTCATGCGGAGATCGTCGGACGTGCGAACGTTAATATCTTAAGCAAAGGCAAAGACATAATACAGGTAAGGGGAGCCTGCGAAGCGACCTAGCGTCTGAACAGGAAAGTTGATTATGATCCATATCAACCAATGGCAGTCTTTTTTTCTAAATGAGGTCTAAAAGGGCTGGCAAGAAAGTGAAAAAGTTATTGATATTTTTTGGAGGGGAGGGGGGATATGTGGAGGGGGTTACGATTTTGTCGCCGACCAAAAACAAATATAATTAATATTTTCTGCTCATACTTACCAGCTCCATGCGTAATCAACAGCTCAGCGATCTGGATTCGCTCATAGCGCGACGCATAGTGTAGTGGGGCATAACCGCTGTCATCCAAGTTATTGATTGTAGATGAGCCCTGTCTCAAAAGATTCTTGACTACATCAATTTGACCCTCTTTGCAGGCCTAGAAAAAAAACTTGCTGTCAAAATGTAAACAAAAATTCGTCCTTTCATTCTTTTAAATATATATATATATTTTAATTTTGAGAACAGACCACCTAGAAATATAATCTTACGGTTTATTTACTGGATTAAATTAATCGAAAACATCGTAACAGCTCCCCCAAATCAGGCGATGGAAATGGATGCTTTTTTCACACTTGGTAATATGTTAAGATGGCGGCTGTGGTATTTAATAAAAAAAAAAAGATATGAATTGAAAAAATCTGAATTGAACACATTTTTAAAAAGTAATCAATGCACTTGCCTATTTGTGGTAAATATTGTTGAAATTAGAGGATATGGATCAACAATTAGTTTTTAATTAATATTTTGTGTGTTTGTGCTGTCAACTCTAGACGTTGTTCAGTTTTATTGCCTTTTTATTGAAAATGAAAGAATGAAAGAATTACAAAAAGGACTGCTGTCTAAGAGGCATAGTAAGCCACACTACACACACATTGCTGAACACGAAAAAATGAAAGAATAAAAAACATACTGCTGTCTTAGAGACCCAGTAAACCACACTACCCACACCGAAGAAAACTCGAAAAAAATGAAAAAACGACAGGAGCAAAACATGGCAAATTTTAAATTGTAAGCTCGTGTTAACTAATATTCGCTTGATTTTTTGCATAGATGTTCCTTGTGTAATATTGACAAGATAAGCTTTAAGTATTTTTGTTAGATAATCCGTTCTAGAGATATTGTACATTGTAAGATTCTTGATTTGTCAGAAATTGCCCAATTTGGGCAAAATTGCTACTTTTTTATGATTTATGGCAAATTTGCTCAATTATATCTCGAGAACGGATCATCTACCAAAAAACACTAAAGCATATTTTGTTTTATATAATGAAAGGAGCCTCTAGGCAAAATATCAACCAAAAATAAGCTAACATCCTTACAATTTTAATCTTGCCATTTTTTGCTCCTGTCGAAAAAAACATCTAAATTCTTCAAATCAGCAGAAGGAAATGGATGCCTTCTAATACGTTTTGGTGTCATGCAAGGACGAAAAAATGGCAGATCAAAGAGAATCTTTAATTTGTGTGAATCAATCAGGTGTTGCTGGTGATAATGACCTCATTGAGTCCTCTTGGCCACAATCATTGGTTCCAAGCTTCATAAGATTCATAAAAGGACAGATGGTGAAGATATATGCCATATTTTTCTACTATAATCTGGCATAATCATTTGCACTGTTTCCACTTCTAAACTCTCTAATTACGATGCGTTTAAAATATTGTTTACACAATTACGAATTGTACGCCAATAGTACAAGGCTTATTTGACGGATGGAGTCGAAAGATGACAAATAAGACACAGGTTTTTTTTATCATGAACATAAGAGAATAAGTCTTTTTTATTGAAGAAGACAACAAGTATTTTGTTATCAGTGACTGCATTTGTAATGCGGAATATGTGAATCACAAATTCAAAATCGGGTTATGACTCAATTTAGTCTTAGTAAAACTTTTTTAACGAATATCATAATATTGTGCGTTCTTTACTACGCTTGTCCCACAATAAAAATACCCGCTGATTTGAAAAGAAAGCTCACTAGGTAAAATTAAACGTTGATTCAGATGAAAATTTCACTGCTCGAAAACTGAATTGTAAACAAACACTATCACAAGTATATATACAGCAAGTGTTTTTTTAGTAAAATGTGAATAGTATCCTTATGTAACCATGGCGTATACAATCGTAACATCCAAGGAACCTTTAAAAGGTGGAGAGTCCAAAACAAAAAGTATGGTTCATTTGAGCTGTGTTAATATAAAAAAAAATACAGGTATATTTTACAGTTGTCTCATCAATCAATTTTTACCCCTTTAGAGTAAGGTAAAAGCAACTTATAAATATCTTATTTAAAATTAGTCTTAATTGAAAGTAAAATGTCTTATTCAATGAAGAATGTTATACCTGGTGAAGCCCCACTCGACGGCAAACGTTCTTCTCGATGGAGTCAGTGATGCTTTGCCTGATGATACTCGCGGATGATTGGCGAATGTGTGCAGATCTCGACGAAAAAACAGCAGCAGAGAAAAACATCTGGTTGTTAACACGAGTCTTCATGGGTTGTTCCATGTTTAGTACGCCTAGCTTCTTCCCTAAAGTCGACCGCCTTTTCTTTCTACCAAGGTTAAGCGCTTCTTTATCTGAAAAAAAAAAAAAAAAACAGGCCAAGTGATTTATCAAGATAATTTATCTCTAACTTAGAGAGCTTTTAGTTTACACCTACCAGCCATTGTCCGGATTTCTTGCTTTAATAATAACTGTAATGACCCCTTATTTAGATAATTTGCCTTGGGGTCTAGAACTGCGAAATAATTAGTACAGCAACGACATTTGCATCATGTGAGTAAGTGTGTGTAAGCTCTCTTGGTTCCTGATAATATTTTTCCGAAAGTAGCGAGTTCGTTTAAATCTAATTTTGACACATAGCACGCCTAGAAATAAAACTGGACGTTAACCTCAAAATCGCGACCAATGAGCTCTTTTAAAATTAAATTTTGACACCTATTACGCCTAGAAATAAAATTGGACACTAACGCAAAAAGCGACCAGGGGCCGATTTCGTCATACTAAACAATGGTAATCGCGAGAGCAAAACGTTGCGTAAGTAAATGCTATAAGCATGATATTTGGAAACCAAATTGTAGATAATTCATGAAAAAGGCAATAATACCGAAGCACCGGAAGAAGGCTGGACTTTGGCAATTGGCAATTCGCGATTCGCCTCTGGGTTTTTTATAAAAAAACACCCTCTAAACAGCAAACACGACAGGAACTCTAATTATAAATCTAATAACCTCACATTACTTCGTAATATATACTTAAAGTCGTTTTTATCTCACGATAGTGACCTTAATATACGGTCGGCTGAGAAAAGGAAATTTTCTACTTAGTACAAGGCAAATACGGATCACATCGAAACATACATCAGATATATATACACAATTTGAATTTGGATGTCATATGAAAAGTAATAATTTGACTATTTTTTTGTAGAAAAAGATTTAATTTAAAAAAACATTTTATAAAATATTTATAACAATATAACTAATTAATTAAAGTCTTAAATTGGCTTTTCCATTTTTTTTGGCAAAATTAGAAGAATGAAGCTTTTGAAACCACACAGCTTTTGAAAATGGTGGATAGAATATTAATAAATCTAACAATATGGAAAAAATAGCTTCTTGTAAAAAGATCTGTGGGTAATAATATTTTTTTCTCAGCATGAATATAAAATAAGAGCTTATAATATAAAGAAAATCCTCCAACAGATCAAATTTTGTTTAGAAATAATTTTTCGTAACTTCATCTTTTTTTAGATTTTTATAATTCAAACTCACTTCAGCATCCTATATTATAAATAATGTACTTAAAGACCTAGCTAAACATTTAATGGTAATGCTGATAGGGTAACTTTAAGCAAATAAACTTCTGAAACGAGATGCTCGCCCTATCTCTTAGGGTATAAAATTCGACCCAAGTGCTATCCTTAGGGTCTTCTGGAAATCTGCTTTCCCTTAGGGTGTCTACCTGGGGACCCTACCCCCAAAAATACAAATCATACTTTCTGTTACAGTTTGTAAGACTTTCTGTTTAATCAAATTTGAAAGGAGAGTCTTAGAAGCACGTTAATTAAACTCAGGAACCTGGTAATTCGTTTTTTGTATCTGCTTTCCCTAAGGGTCAAAAAATCCAGAAACCACACCCTTTTTGTGTCCCTTAGCGTTAGGGTAGAAACATATTTTCTCTCGACAAGCATATATACATTTTTAAGGCAGAGTCCCCCGGGCCTATGCGCTTATCCACCGATATCAGAAAGTGAAGACCTCGCCCAAGGCTGTGTAGAACTCAGTCTCAGCCGCTAGGTAGAATTTCAACTAAGATTTGCGCCGGCGAAAGGGACACGCGTTAGATTTATCTGCACGCTAAAAGAGAAAGGTTGTGTGCGCGCTACACGCGTTAGATTTATCTGCACGCAAAGAGAAAGGCGTTAGTGCGCGCTACACGTGTTAGATTTATCTGCACGCAAACAGAAAGGTGTTAGTGCGCGCTACACGTGTTAGATTTATCTGCACGCTAAAAGAGAAAGGTGTTAGTGCGCGCTACACGCGTTAGATTTATCTACACGCTAAAAGAGAAAGGTGGAAGTGCGCGCTACACGCGTTAGATTTATCTGCACGCTAAAAGAGAAAGGTGTTAGTGCGCGCTACACGCGTTAGATTTATCTGCACGCTAAAAGAGAAAGGTGTTAGTGCGCGCTACACGCGTTAGATTTATCTGCGCGCTAAAAGAGAAAGGTGTTAGTGCGCGCTACACGCGTTAGATTTATCTGCACGCTAAAAGAGAAAGGTGTTAGTGCGCGCTACACGCGTTATATTTATCTACACCTTAAAAGAGAAAGGTGTTAGTGCGCGCTGCACGCGTTAGATTTATCTGCACCTTAAAAGAGAAAGGTGTTAGTGCGCGCTACACGCGTTAGATTTATCTGCACGCTAAAAGAGAAAGGTGTTAGTGCACGCTGCACGCGTTAGATTTATCTGCACGCTAAAAGAGAAAGGTGTTAGTGCGCGCTGCACGCGTTAGATTTATCTGCACGCTAGAAGAGAAAGGTGGAAGTGCGCGCTACACGCGTTAGATTTATCTGCACCCTAAAGAGAAAGGTGTTAGTGCGCGCTGCACGCGTTAGATTTATCTGCACGCTAAAAGAGAAAGGTGTTAGTGCGCGCTACACGCGTTAGATTTATCTGCACGCTAAAAGAGAAAGATGTTAGTGCGCGCTACACGCGTTAGATTTATCTGCACGCTGAAAGAGAAAGGTGTTAGTGCGCGCTGCACGTGTTAGATTTATCTGCACGCTAAAAGAGAAAGGTGTTAGTGCGCGCTGCACGCGTTAGATTTATCTGCGCGCTAAAAGAGAAAGGTGTTAGTGCGCGCTACACGCGTTAGATTTATCTGCACCCTTAATGAGAAAGATGTTAGTGCGCGCTACACGCGTTAGATTTATCTGCGCGCTAAAAGAGAAAGGTGTTAGTGCGCGCTACACGCGTTAGATTTATCTGCACGCTAAAAAAGAAAGGTGTTAGTGCGCGCTACACGCGTTAGATTTATCTGCACGCTAAAAGAGAAAGGTGTTAGTGCGCGCTACACGCGTTATATTTATCTGCACCTTAAAAGAGAAAGGTGTTAGTGCGCGCTGCACGCGTTAGATTTATCTGCGCGCTAAAAGAGAAAGGTGTTAGTGCGCGCTACACGCGTTAGATTTATCTGCACGCTAAAAGAGAAAGGTGTTAGTGCGCGCTGCACGTGTTAGATTTATCTGCACGCTAAAAGAGAAAGGTGTTTGTGCGCGCTGCACGCGTTAGATATATCTGCACGCTAAAAGAGAAAGGTGTTAGTGCGCGCTACACGCGTTATATTTCATCATCATGGTTGTCTCTCGAGCCGAGGAAGACGATACGTTGAATCTCATCTTATTTGTGGACACGCATGTGGCTACGCAGACCAAAGTCCGATGCACAGATGCGGTTGCAGATGGGGCATGGGACGCCAGTTGTCGGGACAGAGGCAGAAGCAGCTCGGTGACGCCGGTGACGTGCAGCCGTAAGGCGACTACGACGGTCACCCTCAAAGGACTGCACCGCATTACTTGTGAGGGCACGCCAGCAAGTTCTATTGGACGCCGCCGCCTCGAGCTGTCGAGGTAGGAGACTTGTCCATTTGAGGTTGGATTTGAGGTTGTCTTTGTACCTCTTCTTTGGGCGACCCTTCTTGCGGTAACCAGACGCTAGCTCACTGTAAAGCACCTGCCGTGGAATTCTTGACTCCTCCATGCGAATGACGTGGCCAGACCAACGAAGCTGGGCTTGGAGTATCTTGGCTTCAATGCTTGTGGTGTCAGCTCTGTCTAGGACTTCGAGGTTTGTAATGCGGTCCTGCCAGCGTATGCGCATGATTGCCCGCAGAGAGCGTGTGTGGAATCGCTCCAGCTTCTTGATATGTCTACAGTAAAGGGTCCAAGTCTCGCGGCCGTATAGTAGTGACGGGAGGACGATAGCATTATAAACCTTCAGCTTTGTTGACAGGCGAATGTCCTGATGTTGTAAGACTTTGGTACGGAGTTTTCCCAATGCATGGCTCGCTTTCTGGATCCTGGCCGCAATCTCTTTGTCCAGCGTGTTGTCGTTGGAGATGGTGCTGCCCAGGTACACGAATGAGTCGACATTCTTCAGCTGTGTGCCATCGATGGTTATGCATGGCTGCTGGGGGATACTGTCTGGTGCGGGTTGAAGGAGAACTTCCGTCTTACTAAGACTGATTTTCAGACCGAACAACTTTGACGCTTCAGAGAACTTGTCCACGATAGTCTGTAGATGATTCTCCTGGTGAGCCATCAGCGCGCAGTCGTCGGCGAACAGGGCATCAAGTATAAGCCTTTTCATGGTCTTTGTCTTGGCCGTAAGACGTCGCAGGTCAAACAGTGAGCCGTCCAGCCGGTACCTGATGTAGACACCAAGGTCAAGGTCTCGCACAGCGTGAAGCAGTACCTGGGTGAAGAAGAGATTGAACAACACTGGAGCAAGCACACAGCCTTGTTTCACACCGTTGGAGATACTGAAGCTCTCAGAGGGCTCACCATCGGACAGGACTTCACCCGTCATGTCGTCGTGGAACAGCCTAATCAAGGTTGTAAACTTTGCAGGGCATCCAAGCTTACTGAGGATAATCCACAATGCTTCGCGGTTGACGGTGTCGAAAGCTTTGGTGAGGTCGATGAAGACTGCGTAGAGGTTCATATTCTGCTCAAGGCACTTCTCCTGGATCTGTCTTACTGTAAATACCATGTCAACTGTGCATCTACCAGGGCGGAAGCCGCACTGTGACTCAGGGAGGTTTTTCTCTGCAACGGATGGAATCAGCCTGTTCAGCATGATGCGGGCGAGGATATTTCCGGCGATTGTGAGAAGGGATATACCCCTGTGATTTTCGCACACTGTGCGAGTGCCTTTGTTCTTGTACAGGGCGACTATTGATGCATCACGTAGGTCGGCAGGCATTACTTCCTTGTCCCAGATGCTGATCAGGACGCTGTGAAAAGCGTGCAGGGCCTCATCGCTAAGGGCCTTGTATACCTCCGCTGGTATACCGTCCTTGCCTGCAGCTTTCCCAGATGACATTTGCTTGATGGTCTTCGTGAGTTCCTCCATGGATGGGGGATCGCTGAGTTCCTCGATTAGTAGCTGTTGAGGGATTTGGTCAAGTGCAGACTGGTCTACTGACGACGGGCGATTGAGAAGTTGACTAAAGTGTTCCCTCCACCTCATCTTGATTGCAGTTTTGTCCTTGATGAGCGTGGCTCCGTCTGCTGATAGCAAGGGAGCGGAACCAGATTTCGATGGACCGTAGACTGTTTTGATGGAGCTAAAGAAATGTTTTGAGTTGTTAGAGTCTGCAAAGCCTTGAATCTCTTCGGCCTTCTTCTCCCACCACTGGTCACGCATCGTTCTTATTTCCTGCTGAGCCAAGTACTGTAAGGACTTAAATCTGTCTTTCTTTGCAGCGGAGCTCGGATCGTTTTGCCATTCCATGAATGCCTTGTTCTTTCTGGCAAGTAGATTTTCATTTGCTTCGTTGTTCTCGTCGAACCAATCCTGGTGTTTCCGCGTCTTTGGGCCAAGAGCTGTCTTTGCTGTCTCGGTGACTACATCTCTGAACTGGTTCCACTTCTCCTTTGGATCTCCAGACAAAGGCCCGTTTGCAGTCAGCTTCTCATTCAGGCTGTTCTGGAACTTCTGTAGGTAGGAAGGCTGTTGGAGTCTGGCTGTGTTGAAGGGCGTGCGCACAAGCTTTGGACGCTTTGGGTGACGTGTCGCAATGTGAAGTTTCAGAGTGCAGCGGACTAGGCGGTGATCTGTCCAGCATTCCGCTCCTCGCATGGCTCTGGTGACGTGGACATCCTGGATGTCACGCTGGCGGACGATAACAAAGTCTATGAGATGCCACTGTTTTGATCTTGGATGCATCCAGGTCGTCTTGAACTTGTCTGCCATTCTGAACACAGTGTTGGTGATGACCAGATCGTACTCCGCACACTTGCTTAACAGTAGGAGGCCGCTGTTATTCATCTTGCCAACGCCGTGTCTTCCTAGCACTCCATCCCATCGTTCGTAGTCCCGACCAACTCGGGCGTTTAAGTCTCCGAGCAGGATGATCTTATCACCGGCGGGAACAGAGCTCAGGATGTAACTGAGGTCGTCATAAAACTGCTCGATTGTCTCCTCTGGGCTCGTGAGGGTGGGAGCATATGCGCTGATGATTGTTGCATAGCGCTTGTAACAGAGAGGTAGACGTAACTTCATCAGCCTTTCGTTGACACCTGTAGGTAAGTCTGGAAGTTCTTTCAGTAGACTTGTCCTAATAGCCAGTCCAACCCCGTGGATCCTGTCTTCGTGTGCGGCCTTCCCTTTCCAAAAGAAAGTGTAACCGCTGGTCTGTTCTGTAAGAGAACCTTCATCGGCGAGGCGGGTCTCGCTCAAAGCTGCGATGTCGATGTTGTAGCGTGCTAGTTCTTTGGCAACTAGAGCTGTTCTCCTTTGGGGTCTTATGATTCCTCTGTCCATAAGGGTACGGACATTCCATGCTCCTAAGAGTAGTTTATTTTTTCTTCTATCGCTTCGACCGCATAGATGGATGATCTGCCAGCCGCGGCTTGCTGGCCAGATGCAGTAGGGCAGGCAATGTTTAGACCACCTTTTCTAGGTCCCTCCCTCACTAGGGTGAGCAGTGCTGTCCTGAAGAGGGCTGCTCAGTCGCCATGGATGCTGCCGAACTTGTCTGCTGCCCTGGGTACAGATAAAGAGCGACCATCTGTCCATGGCCGCCTACGTGCAGGTTTTTGACTACAACTCCCAGTGTTCACCTCCACCTGTTGCTTTCGCCAACCCCCCATCGCCGTAGGGCTTATTGAAGAAGTAAGATGAAGAAAGATAATAAGATGAAAGTACAACGAAACCTGTGCGAGAAAGATATTATAGTGGAAAAGCCGTTGCACAGGGGCAATCCCACTCTCTCTGCCGCAGAAGCCAGAATCCAGTGGTACGAAGAGTCGTCACGGCTGGTGATCTCCTTGGCCGCAGTGTGATGGCCGTGACGTCTTTAGTGCTCTGTCACGCCCTAAGCATTCCACGGTGCCTTGCTGCAACGCCTTCTCAGCCATTTAACCCAAAGTGGGCATCTTCTGCCTGATCCGCCATAGCAGTCTTTTCTGTGACTCGGGTGAGCAAATCCCTAGATGGATTGCCTACCAAGGCTAACAGGCTCCATCTGCCCAGAAGGGAATATACCGTCCCTGGTTCGGTCCCTGGTATAACATTTTGTCTAAGACAGGTGCACCACGTGAAGGTAGTTATACAGGAATTAGGTGACCAGAGCCGTGGGGAGTAGTCACCCTAAGCACGCGCTACACGCGTTATATTTATCTGCACCTTAAAAGAGAAAGGTGTTAGTGCGCGCTGCACGCGTTAGATTTATCTGCAAGCTAAAAGAGAAAGGTGTTAGTGCGCGCTACACGCGTTAGATTTATCTGCGCGCTAAAAGAGAAAGGTGTTAGTGCGCGCTACACGCGTTAGATTTATCTGCACGCTAAAAGAGAAAGGTGTTAGTGCGCGCTACACGCGTTAGATTTATCTGCGCGCTAAAAGAGAAAGGTGTTAGTGCGCGCTACACGCGTTAGATTTATCTGCACGCTAAAAGAGAAAGGTGTTAGTGCGCGCTGCACGCGTTAGATTTATCTGCACGCTAAAAGAGAAAGGTGTTAGTGCCCGCTACACGCGTTAGATTTATCTGCGCGCTAAAAGAGAAAGGTGTTAGTGCGCGCTACACGCGTTAGATTTATCTGCACGCTAAAAGAGAAAGGTGTTAGTGCGCGCTGCACGCGTTAGATTTATCTGCACGCTAGAAGAGAAAGGTGTTAGTGCGCGCTGCACGCGTTAGATATATCTGTACGCTAAAAGAAAAAGGTGTTAGTGCGCGCTACACGCGTTATATTTATCTGCACCTTAAAAGAGAAAGGTGTTAGTGCGCGCTGCACGCGTTAGATGTATCTGCACGCTAAAAGAGAAAGGTGTTAGTGCGCGCTACACGCGTAAGATTTATCTGCGCGCTAAAAGAGAAAGGTGTTAGTGCGCGCTACACGCGTTAGATTTATCTGCACGCTAAAAGAGAAAGGTGTTAGTGCGCGCTACACGCGTTATATTTATCTGCACGCTAAAAGAGAAAGGTGTTAGTGCGCGCTACACGCGTTATATTTATCTGCACCTTAAAAGAGAAAGGTGTTAGTGCGCGCTGCACGCGTTAGATTTATCTGCACGCTAAAAGAGAAAAGTGTTAGTGCGCGCTGCACGCGTTAGATTTATCTGCACGCTAAAAGAGAAAGGTGTTAGTGCGCGCTGCACGCGTTAGATATATCTGCACGCTAAAAGAGAAAGGTGTTAGTGCGCGCTACACGCGTTATATTTATCTGCACCTTAAAAGAGAAAGGTGTTAGTGCGCGCTGCACGCGTTAGATTTATCTGCACGCTAAAAGAGAAAGGTGTTAGTGCGCGCTACACGCGTTAGATTTATCTGCGCGCTAAACGAGAAAGGTGTTAGTGCGCGCTACACGCGTTAGATTTATCTGCACGCTAAAAGAGAAAGGTGTTAGTGCGCGCTACACGCGTTAGATTTATCTGCGCGCTAAAAGAGAAAGGTGTTAGTGCGCGCTACACGCGTTAGATTTATCTGCACGCTAAAAGAGAAAGGTGTTAGTGCGCGCTACACGCGTTACATTTATCTGCACGCTAAAAGAGAAAGGTGTTAGTGCACGCTGCACGCGTTAGATTTATCTGCACCTTAAAAGAGAAAGGTGTTAGTGCGCGCTGCACGCGTTAGATTTATCTGCACGCTAAAAGAGAAAGGTGTTAGTGCGCGCTACACGCGTTAGATTTATCTGCACGCTAAAAGAGAAAGGTGTTAGTGCGCGCTACACGCGTTAGATTTATCTGCACGCTAAAAGAGAAAGGTGTTAGTGCGCGCTACACGCGTTATATTTATCTGCACCTTAAAAGAGAAAGGTGTTAGTGCGCGCTGCACGCGTTAGATTTATCTGCACGCTAAAAGAGAAAGGTGTTAGTGCGCGCTACACGCGTTAGATTTATCTGCACGCTAGAAGAGAAAGGTGTTAGTGCGCGCTGCACGCGTTAGATTTATCTGCACGCTAAAAGAGAAAGGTGTTAGTGCGCGCTGCACGCGTTAGATTTATCTGCGCGCTAAAAGAGAAAGGTGTTAGTGCGCGCTACACGCGTTAGATTTATCTGCACGCTAAAAGAGAAAGGTGTTAGTGCGCGCTGCACAAGTTAGATATATCTGCACGCTAAAAGAGAAAGGTGTTAGTGCGCGCTACACGCGTTATATTTATCTGCACCTTAAAAGAGAAAGGTGTTAGTGCGCGCTGCACGCGTTAGATTTATCTGCACGCTAAAAGAGAAAAGTGTTAGTGCGCGCTGCACGCGTTAGATTTATCTGCACGCTAAAAGAGAAAGGTGTTAGTGCGCGCTGCACGCGTTAGATATATCTGCACGCTAAAAGAGAAAGGTGTTAGTGCGTGCTACACGCGTTATATTTATCTGCACCTTAAAAGAGAAAGGTGTTAGTGCGCGCTGCACGCGTTAGATTTATCTGCACGCTAAAAGAGAAAGGTGTTAGTGCGCGCTGCACTCGTTAGATTTATCTGCACGCTAAAAGAGAAAGGTGTTAGTGCGCGCTGCACGCGTTAGATATATCTGCACACTAGAAGAGAAAGGTGTTAGTGCGCGCTGCACGCGTTAGATTTATCTGCACGCTAAAAGAGAAAGGTGTTAGTGCGCGCTACACGCGTTATATTTATCTGCACCTTAAAAGAGAAAGGTGTTAGTGCGCGCTGCACGCGTTAGATTTATCTGCACGCTAAAAGAGAAAGGTGTTAGTGCGCGCTACACGCGTTAGATTTATCTGCACGCTAGAAGAGAAAGGTGTTAGTGCCCGCTGCACGCGTTAGATTTATCTGCACGCTAAAAGAGAAAGGTGTTAGTGCGCGCTACACGCGTTAGATTTATCTGCGCGCTAAAAGAGAAAGGTGTTAGTGCGCGCTACACGCGTTAGATTTATCTGCACGCTAAAAGAGAAAGGTGTTAGTGCGCGCTACACGCGTTAGATTTATCTGCGCGCTAAAAGAGAAAGGTGTTAGTGCGCGCTACACGCGTTAGATTTATCTGCACGCTAAAAAAGAAAGGTGTTAGTGCGCGCTGCACGCGTTAGATTTATCTGCACGCTAAAAGAGAAAGGTGTTAGTGCCCGCTACACGCGTTAGATTTATCTGCGCGCTAAAAGAGAAAGGTGTTAGTGCGCGCTGCACGCGTTAGATTTATCTGCACGCTAAAAGAGAAAGGTGTTAGTGCGCGCTGCACGCGTTAGATTTATCTGCACGCTAGAAGAGAAAGGTGTTAGTGCGCGCTGCACGCGTTAGATATATCTGTACGCTAAAAGAAAAAGGTGTTAGTGCGCGCTACAAGCGTTATATTTATCTGCACCTTAAAAGAGAAAGGTGTTAGTGCGCGCTGCACGCGTTAGATGTATCTGCACGCTAAAAGAGAAAGGTGTTAGTGCGCGCTACACGCGTTAGATTTATCTGCGCGCTAAAAGAGAAAGGTGTTAGTGCGCGCTACACGCGTTAGATTTATCTGCACGCTAAAAGAGAAAGGTGTTAGTGCGCGCTACACGCGTTAGATTTATCTGCACGCTAAAAGAGAAAGGTGTTAGTGCGCGCTACACGCGTTATATTTATCTGCACCTTAAAAGAGAAAGGTGTTAGTGCGCGCTGCA
The DNA here is from genome assembly GCF_932526225.1 of Nematostella vectensis. Lineage (NCBI taxonomy): Eukaryota > Metazoa > Cnidaria > Anthozoa > Actiniaria > Edwardsiidae > Nematostella > Nematostella vectensis. The sequence continues at coordinate 10,043,814 of NC_064045.1, read as the reverse complement.
CGCGTTAGATTTATCTGCACGCTAAAAGAGAAAGGTGTTAGTGCGCGCTGCACGCGTTAGATTTATCTGCACGCTAAAAGAGAAAGGTGTTAGTGCGCGCTGCACGCGTTAGATATATCTGCACGCTAAAAGAGAAAGGTGTTAGTGCGCGCTACACGCGTTATATTTATCTGCACCTTAAAAGAGAAAGGTGTTAGTGCGCGCTGCACGCGTTAGATTTATCTGCACGCTAAAAGAGAAAGGTGTTAGTGCGCGCTACACGCGTTAGATTTATCTGCGCGCTACACGCGTTAGATTTATCTGCACGCTAAAAGAGAAAGGTGTTAGTGCGCGCTACACGCGTTAGATTTATCTGCACGCTAAAAGAGAAAGGTGTTAGTGCACGCTGCACGCGTTAGATTTATCTGCACCCTAAAAGAGAAAGGTGTTAGTGCGCGCTACACGCGTTAGATTTATCTGCACCCTAAAAGAGAAAGGTGTTAGTGCACGCTGCACGCGTTAGATTTATCTGCACCCTAAAAGAGAAAGGTGTTAGTGCGCGCTACACGCGTTAGATTTATCTGCACGCTAAAAGAGAAAGGTGTTAGTGCGCGCTACACGCGTTTGATTTATCTGCACGCTAAAAGAGAAAGGTGTTAGTGCGCGCTACACGCGTTAGATTTATCTGCACCCTAAAAGAGAAAGGTGTTAGTGCACGCTGCACGCGTTAGATTTATCTGCACCCTAAAAGAGAAACGTGTTAGTGCGCGCTACACGCGTTAGATTTATCTGCACGCTAAAAGAGAAAGGTGTTAGTGCGCGCTACACGCGTTTGATTTATCTGCACGCTAAAAGAGAAAGGTGTTAGTGCGCGCTACACGCGTTAGATTTATCTGCACGCTAAAAGAGAAAGGTGTTAGTGCGCGCTACACGCGTTTGATTTATCTGCACGCTAAAAGAGAAAGGTGTTAGTGCGCGCTACACGCGTTAGATTTATCTGCACCCTAAAAGAGAAAGGTGTTAGTGCGCGCTACACGCGTTAGATTTATCTGCACCCTAAAAGAGAAAGGTGTTAGTGCGCGCTACACGCGTTAGATTTATCTGCACCCTAAAAGAGAAAGGTGTTAGTGCGCGCTACACGCGTTAGATTTATCTGCACCCTAAAAGAGAAAGGTGTTAGTGCGCGCTGCACGCGTTAGATTTATCTGCACGCTAAAAGAGAAAGGTGTTAGTGCGCGCTGCACGCGTTAGATTTATCTGCACGCTAAAAGAGAAAGGTGGTAGTGCGCGCTGCACGCGTTAGATTTATCTGCACCCTAAAAGAGAAAGGTGTTAGTGCGCGCTGCACGCGTTAGATTTATCTGCACGCTAAAAGAGAAAGGTGTTAGTGCGCGCTGTACGCGTTAGATTTATCTGCACGCGTTAGATTTATCTGCACGCTAAAAGAGAAAGGTGTTAGTGCGCGCTACACGCGTTAGATTTATCTGCACGCTAAAAGAGAAAGGTGTTAGTGCGCGCTGTACGCGTTAGATTTATCTGCACGCGTTAGATTTATCTGCACGCTAAGAGAAAGGTGTTAGTGCGCGCTACACGCGTTAGATTTATCTGCACGCTAAGAGAAAGGTGTTAGTGCGCGCTGGAATCTTGCATGTGCGCCGTCGTGGACTCCCCGCTGTTCCTATTTACCCAGAGCTGTATCAGGTAGCAGAAATATTTTGGGAGTAGGGGAGGGGAGGGGGAGAAAGGTACAGAAACTTCAATAAAATATTTGGGAACAAAGCCAAGCCCCCTACTGGCCATTCACAATTTTATTTTGGAAATGAGGGGCGGGGCGGGGGGTAGGGTACATGCCCCCATGGCTCCCCCCTGCTATGTCCTGTCCCCTAACACCCTTTTACAAGAACAGCTGAAGTTTGAAGGAGTGCACTATAAGGCTGTTATGAATCATTTCAAAAGACTTGACACTCAATTTAGAAAAAAAAATGAATTAGTCTTTTTATATTAAATTTGTTTATGGTACTTTTCGTACTCCCCCTCATCCCCAGCCTACCGGCCTAAAGTAGACTTTTCTGTAATGAGCGAAGGCATTGCTTCACGAGGACACAAGGTCCACTTACACTCTCAAGTGATAAGTGCCATTTATTAAACAGTTGGAATCATGAACAATCACTGAAACCACATTCCGGGATTATAAAATGAGCGTCACAGAAAAAATACAAGCCTTTGTTCATCTCGCGTAAAGTGGATAGAAAAATACATGTACAGGTACATGTTGTACATTCGCTAAAACCATACAATTGTGTAGAGGAGCAAATAAGATTATTTCATTTAATCTATACCACAGAAAACAGTTAAAGTTTGCTTATCACACGTATTTCATACTATCATATTCACTCCTACTTAGTGTTGTGCCCATTTAACACTGTTTAATCTTAAATCGCTTATCATCATCATCAACGATTATCATTAACTCATTGCAATTATCGATTTCTTTCTTTTTTTTCAAATATCTATGTTTCATGATAATTGATATACGAGGACTGTTGTTATCTTCTTTGTCTGAAGAGGCATTGCCAAGTATCTTTTGGTTTCTATGACAACCACATGCAAGAATCAATATTTGGTTCACTGATCTAGTCAAGGCACTACTTCATAAAATACTTCCACGTCACTTGGGGTGAAACGTTGAGATCCGGCCAGACATTTATAGTCCGAGCAGCCGTCCGGGCGAGCGTAGACGAATACAATGTTTTGTTTGTGTATGAGTTAGTGTTGCTGTTGGCATTATCGGCGATGTGCAGGTCGTGTCCATTACCAAATGTCGGGCCATAGTTTGTTTTATCATAGAGCGCATAGGGATGTGGGGTGTACGTCAGGGGCAGTTTGGCGGGCTGGTAACACTGTGTATTGTAAAGAGTGAAGAGGAACGCCTTGCTAGAGGACTGTAACACACTGAAAGACAACACACCAACAAGACTAGAATGTGTACCTATTGCTTACTGAATCGTGAAAAATTACTAAATACATGAGAACCTTGATACCCAGAATGCACCGGGTCTTAATAAACCCCAGGGTGCACCGGGTCTTAATAAACCCCAGGATGCACCGGGCCTTGATATACCCAGGATGCACCGTGTTTTAATAAGCGAATAAAAAACACAAGTCTCGGGAGGAACCAACATTGTCACTGTTGGACCTTTGTAATTACAATTGGCATGGAAAGTACTCGTCGCCCATCTGTCTGACGCGGCACGCCAACACCGCCGCCAGGAGCTTGTGGGAGACTGTTGAACAGGCCCGGAAGGCATACAAGTCGCTCTAGTAGTTGGTGTTCAGAATGGAGGACGATCCTAGACCACCGAAACAAATATTTAGAAAAATAGAACGATAAAATAGACTGAATATCCAATGCATTTGTGGGAAAGTATGATACATGACATAAAGGTGCTGAAGGAGGGAAAGATGTTGACATAGAAGAGATAAAGAAAATAAACGAACAAACAAGGAAACTAAGAAAAGATAATTAATAAATAATTAAAAGAAAAGAAAGGAAAAAAGGTCGCAGCCTTTATCTACCTGTTTTTGTGTAGTAGTGCACCTCGACCTGACTCGGGATAAACTTAAAGCTGCCTGTCAACACGCCACACGGAGCAAAGCTGCAACCAGCAGGCATTGCGTACGTGTATGAGTTGGCGTAGGACGATGCCTTGCTGTTAGCGTCATTCGCGATGTACAAATCTGGCCCCGAGCGAAAGGTAGGACCGTAAGTACTTCCGCAAAAGATAGCCGTGGTACTACGTGGGTCTCGGAGAGTAAGCCTTGCTGGTTTGTAACCGTTGGTGTTGTAGACAGTGAAGAGGAAAGAGGGGTCGGAGAACTTGTAGCTACCTGAAGCTACACAAAACGAGGAATTATGCGTTACAGAGCCTCATCGATCAGTTTAGGTTAGCGGAGACTACTTTTACACTTTATCTCTTATGTGTTAACAGGGGCGAGAGACAGGGAGGGGCGGGGGGGGTGAGAGAGCTTACCCATTTTCTGAGTGGATGCGAGTTCATTTTTTACATGAACGCGCGGTTTACTTTACTTAAATACAGGGCCGTAGCAGGTGTGGGGCACTGGGGGCATGTGCCCCCCCCCCCCCCCCAACGTGTTCAAAAATTATAAGGAAATGACCAGTAGGGACGTGGCTGTGCCCCCCAATATTTCTATTGTTTCTGTATTGTTCTCCCCCACCCCCCCCCCCCCCCCCCCCAATCGTTTGCCTTTCTTTTTTTCAAAACTGTTATTCCTTATGAGAAACTTACCCGAAAAATACTTCGAATGGGGCGATCCACATTCAGTAGGGGACCAGTTAGGCCGGCCCCAACCCCCCCCCTCCCCCCACCACTTCGAACCGAAATTTTAAAAGAAATGTATGGGCCGTGTGCTTTATATATCGCTGCCTTTCTCCTCCCTCCTTTGGGAAATCCTGGATCCGCCTCATCTTCCCCAACTATCAAAATTCCAATTATAAGATTGATCACTTACTGTCCCAAGAGGCATCCGTGTGGCCGCCAAAGATGTACTGCCCCACTCGCACGATGGTCACCGTGGCCCCCTTGCCGTCGCAGTTTATGTGGAAGTTTGAGGCGGAACCATCCGTCCGTAGTGGCGCGATAACACTTGTTCCACATCAAACCATCGGGTCGATATCGCGGCATTAAAAACATCGTAATCGATATAGGAAACTCTCGAAATACGTCTGGATTTCGATGAAATCGAGACGTATTTCTATCATGCTCAACAGCACCCTTTTATGTGCGGTGTCTCAGGAATCTCTGAAATGTCTGGTGTTTTTATTTCCGGGTGAAGAGCTGAGAGAAGAAAGGGTGCAATGAAGGAAATTACACTTGCTAAATAAACAGATTCTTCTTCAGCTTTCGAAATTGAAACAGCGATTTCAGGCGCATAGAATAATTCTGACCAGAAAACTATAGAGATTGAAACTTACCCATATTGTCCAGTCTTGTACTCGTGATAAAATACGAGCTACAAATCGCAACTCCTATCGCAGCTCCCACAAGCAGAATCAGCAGAAGAATGCTACAAATTCTCCGGACACCACAAAACCCGTTGTTAACTTTGGAGTGGATGACGCCACTTGTTGGACTGGCGTCACACAGTGTAGGAATGGAGTACACATTCTGGTTGCATTCTGCGATGACGAATTGCTCCATACTGGTAGAGTACACGTTGGTATTTGGGCCAAGCGTGCAGTTCATTTTCCCCGCTGAGTATCTGAAGGCAGCTTCTGTTGTATAAGTGATTTTGTTGAAGTGATTTAGATATGAGCCAGGATCCGCGAATAAGAGAACACAACTGTTCTCGTCGAGTGCTGGGTGGTCTCTGGGGAGACTAAGGAGACTTGGCTGAGCGGCTTGCCGGTTAATGACGTCACTTATTATTATTGCTCCTCACCAGGGACATATTATCGCAGAGAATTATTGACAACATGTCTGCCCAAGAGGCCTGGGGACGAGACAAGTATAGAGCAAAAGAGACGCTTGAACAAAATAATAATAAATAAATACAGAAGGCCAATCACACCGCCATTTTATGCTCCCACTTAATGCCGAGTGACTCCATCCAGAATCCATTTCCATCGGCTAATTCAAGCGAGTAACCAAGATATTTTCAGTCGAGTATCGTCAATAACGTATCAGACTTTATTCTTAGATTGTTATTTAATAATAATAACTTTAACTTTATTCACTCTGTACTTTACACAGTTTGAGTTAATAATTAAAGGGAAAATAAGAATAGTACATTGAGTCTGGAATCCGGAATAACAAGTAATTTTCGAGTTTCCTTGCGAATAAACCGTTGTATTTTCCATTATAAACAAATAACAAAGGAGTGATCGACATTCTTTAAACTCATCGCAAACGGCTAGACTACATAAATAAGCTATACACTAAACGTTTGTTTTTTGCTAGACTACATTAAATCGCTTTCAAACGCAATATTCTAGCTCAGCAAGATTCACCGAGCTTTGAGACATGTTTTGAGGATTTTTCAAATTCACCAAAAGATTTAGGTGAACACCGTTGACTCTTGATCGCTGAGAATCTTTTGTCTCTCAGAGAACGGAGACTAATCAAAATAGTTTTATTTATAATTGTGGCAGGTTTGGCTGTAAGCAATATTGTACAACTTGCTTACATATTGATATTCACTAAAAAAAGATATGTTTACAACCCCCCTCCCCCGACTCGTGAAAGTATCAAGAACAACATGTTTCGGCACTTTTCACACTCTAATTTTATATACACGCTCCTTAGGGTATTCAAGAAGAGAAGACACCAAAGAGGAATGTGTGCTGGGGCCGGTTCCTGAAAAGCCGATTAGCTAACGTAGGGTTAAATTTGCCTTAACCCACGATTTGATTTTTACCCACGGATTAGTTCTGTTCTCGAAACGCTGGTTAGCGCTAACTCTGGGTTAGTTTTGAGGTAAATCTTGCCAAAAAGTCTTTGAAACTCGATACCTATGAAGCACTGCGGGTTAAGACACATGGACTCTCCAATGCAATGCCTCGTTTTATTAATCTTTCATAGTCTTTCACTTTGAGTGAAAGACAATACATAGTAAACACAATACATAGTTAAATCGAGCCTTCCAAAGGTGTGCTACAGTGAGCATAGATTTGTGCGGCCGATTTCGGTCAATTTCAATCGGTTTAGGTCTCTGCCCGACTTCTAAAAAAGTGAAAATCTGATGAGACCTTTTGTTTTTATTCTGTAGACCAAACCAGGGGCATCACATGCTCCTCTCGTTTCTCTACAAACCGCAGCCGAGTGTTTGTTGCTACAAATCTCTCTCGTTTCTCTACGAACCAAAGCCGACAGTTGCTACATCTTGTCCAGATTTGACGCGATCGTCTCCAGCAATCTGAATATAGAAAAAATATTTCGGGCTTGACTTGCCTCATAGCTGGTCAAATCTGTCATTTTTAAGTACACTCTTTCAACTCAAACAAAACCACAAAAACCTTCTTATTTTTTTCCCTTACGATGTATTTTCACATGCAGATTATATTTTGGTCATTCTGTTTATACACAACATTTGAAAGGCTTCTATCAAAAGTGTGTATGAAAATTTATCCAAATAATTTGCAATTTAATCTCGGTGTGAAATTAAAGGCTACTATTTCCACTTACTATTCAGTAACAAAATCACGCAGGAAACAAAGCTTACCTGTTTGCTGGTAAAGATTTACAAATAGCAAGGAGTTCATCTATCAAAAAAAAAATCAGAGCATCAAACCAAAAAGTAACGGTGATGATTTATGTAGGTAGCCTGTGTACAGCTGTTCCCCCTCCCCACCCCCTGCGGGACAGCTGTTCCCCCTCCTCACCCCCTGCGGGACAGTTGCTCCCCCTCCCCACCCCCTGCGGGACAGCTCCTCCCCCTCCCCACCCCCTGCGGGACAGCTGCTCCCGGGCTGAGGCTATGATCTAGGAACTTGCTTACTAGAGCTACAACTGTACAAATACAAGGAACTCTACTCTAGGGCAAACACAAGCCCCTGTCAGCTGCAAATTTTAAGACAAAAATCCCATCACAATACCCAAAATTTAACCCAATATTTTGAGTGTTATGTAAACCACCGGAAACCCAAAATCACAAAACAACAAAGGGGAGCACTGCACTCTCTCACCTCTAGTACAAGATAGGCAGCCTGTTGCTATGGCAACTTGTAGCACCTGGGCCAGTCTGTCTAATGCCAGGTCTATCTTCTCCTGCACAGCACCTTTGGCAATGGCATTATGCTTGAGGTTATCAATAAAACTTGTCACTGTGCTTGTCAAGCTGTGAAGCTCCTCCCCCTTTAACAAGTGCCGCAGTAGATCAGACTCATCCATCACCTCTCCTGGTTCCATCTCCATCTCGTCTTTTGGGTTCATCTTGTTCCGCCCGGATCTCACCAGTGTTTGAAGGATACCCAGTTGGAGCTCAGAGTAGAGGTCCCTGGTACTCTCTTCCTGGTCGGCCAGACAGACCAGCGGCTGCAACACCGTCCAGGTTAACAGCCCAAGCACAGGGCAGGTGGGAAGGGGTGTTGCAGCAGGCTCAGACATGGGTGGGTTGTGCAGGGAGGGGAGAGACAGGAAAGTATTGTTTGGCTTTGCAAGACATATTCCCAGGTTGGTGCTGATCCATTTCACAATGACTTTAACGAGGGTATTAGAAGGTTGGGCTTCAGTCTCATCTGAGATAATGGCACCATGGGTAAAGCATGAGGTGATGTGTTCACGGTGGTAGCAGAATGATCATGAACAGGGGAAGCAGCACCCTCCCCTCTATACACCTCAGAACCCCAGAATTAATAAGAAATGTAGTGAATTAATTTTTTTAATGTGTTTTTACAGTCCAATTTTGGATAGATTTTGCTGGTTAGAAGCGATAAAATTTTAAGACTTTTAGCTAGTAAAATTATGTATGCCAAAACAAAAGGTGAAACATACACAGTCCTCTGATGAATCACAAAAAGGTGCTAAAATATGTATGTGATTTGCCTGTTTGAATATCTAATAATCGGCTGCTTAGAAACATTTTTGTTCACTGTTTTACTGGTGTCAACTTCTTTTTTTGGTATTTCGTTGAATAAGCTCACATGCAATGCCATTAGCAGGTCTAAAAATATTTGTGATCACACCCATTATGGTAATTTCCCTTATCATTTTTTTAAATACCGGGTGGATGGGGGCAATAGTTTCCGGGCCCTTCCCTTGCTGTGATTCTGACAGCTTAGTTATTTCCCTACCTCTATCTGGTTGTGGCTTCATTGTGTAGACACTAGTTTGTGTAATGATAAGTTGGCAGGCAAGCGGTGGTGAGATGAAGGAAACAGACTCCAGGAACGGTAGGGAGGCTGGGACCAGACAAGTGTAGTCGTCCACAATAGAGGAGGCTATCTTAACTACAAAGTCTGGGGCATGTCGATGTTTCTACAAGTCAAAGCAGCATTTAGTGTGTTAGCAGTATTTTGATTGAAGTAAAAAGTATCCATTTCTGTTTTCCAAGTTCAAGAAGAAAGTATTCATATTATCTTGTTTTTTAAGATAAAGTAAAAAGTATTCATATATTCTGTTTTTCTAAGTTGAATTTTTTTTTTCAGATCTGCTGTTGTTGAGGTTGGTGTTGATCATTATCAAAGATGCCATCCAGAACCAGAACTACCATTATGGATCGACAACAAAGACTAAATAAGGCTGCCTATATTTCTACCGTCTAATATTCATAAGTCAGTACATGCCTGTCCTCTCTTTTCTGCCTGATTGTCTGTCAGTCTGACTGTCTGATATACAGGTCAGTAAATTAATCTAATTGTCTAGTCAAACTCTATCTGTCTTTATTCTGTTAGACTTTTTAGCTGGCTGTACAACAAAGCAGTTTACACACCACACTGCCCTCCACACTGTTGACAATGATTACACATGTACTATGAATAACAAATGTTAAGTACCTGTATCCACCATGCCATGCAATCTAAGACATTGCCACTTTGCAAGGCAACTGCCATTGAAACCAGTTTTGTAAGCAGGTCAATCCTGCGCTCAAACTAAAAAGATGAAAGGTTATTTTATCTAATTTGAAATGTTATTTTATTTTAGACAATATAGGTCTACCAAGGAGGTGCAATCACAAAGTTGTTCATATCAAGGGGGGAGGGGAGATGTAACTGCATAAATTAAGTGCTAATAATAGCATCTTCATTCCTTATAGCTCCATGTTAACTTAAAACAATATCAGGGCAGGATTTAAGCATAAGCTGGCTTGATGTCAAAAATAGAGCTTGCCTGAATGGAATCTGTATTATAATCAATACCCTCTTTACTAATTCAAGTTCCTTCTTTTGCTTCCAATTAATTTTTATCCCACCCATAAAAAATTCTGTATATAATGGACAAAAATTGGAGACTCTAACAACCCCTGTCTGTGTTCACCATGCCATCTAACGTCAAATGATTATCAACTTAAATAGCTAGGAAGTCCCCTTAGCTGAGTCCCCCCTGCTCTCCCTAGCACCCACCTTTTCTTCCCTAAGGTCATCTCTAGAGACACCAAACAAGAGATCAAAGATGCAATATCTAACAAAGTCAAAGTCTGATTCTTGAGTTCCCCTTCCCTTATGATAAAAGCTGAGTTCCCTCTCTCCTGGAGTAGCACCCACCTTGTCTTTCCTAAGGTCATCTCTAGAAACACCAACAAGTGATTAAAGTTGCAATATCTAAAAAGTTTGCCTCTTGAGTCCCCCTCCCTTATGGTTAAATCTGAGTTCAATCCCTCCTCCCCCCCCTGCTCTCCTTGAAGTAGCACCTACCTTCTCTTCCCTAAGGTCATCTCTAGAGACACCAAACAAAAGATCAAAGACGCAATATCTAACAAAGTCTGACTCTTGAGTCTGGAAATGTGAGCACATGACTTCTAGCAAGCGCAGCTCCAAGATTGCTGACAGACCCTGGCCAGTCTTATCCGTCGTGTGATAGAGATATTTCTCAATGAGTTCTTCAAGAAATGACATGACAAAGAGCGCAGGGTTTTGTAATGTACAGGGCTGGTAAGAGGCATAGTATTTATCCAGAACAATAAGAACTTGCTGGCAGCATGCTGGGAACTTGAGGCAGCTAAAGCATCCATTAATGTATTTCACTTTGTTTGGAATGTCTGTCTTCCATGTAGAGATAACTAAAGAAAGAGATATAAGTAACAAAATTCAGTTAAGCTTTACTGTAGCATATCTTTCATTTCCCGGACCCCAAATAACAACTCTAAATAAGCAAAGCAGTCCCTTACCCCAAACGTCCTCTTCTTGGCTTTCCATTTCTGAAGAACCTCGTGTTTCCTTGTATTTTCATAAAAAAATAGGCTTATTGCAACGCGGCCGCCATCTTAAAACCCAGCAACATGGCCAGAATCCACAGGGAACCCAAACCGAAATACCCAAAACAGCAAAGGTCATCTGACTAAGATCGCATCAAGCGTATATAGTTGATCTTGAAAGGCTTTTCCATCTTAAAGACATGTCCGATGTCAGAATAATCCAGGCGGGGTAATTCTAAATATGCAGCAATCTCTGCTGAAAGCATCCTCGGAAACCCAGGGGTATTTTCGCGAGTGAATAAAATTTCCTTAGAACTTAGAACATGCCTTGTTGTCAAATTCACGTGTAATAAACGATTTGGGGGGGTTTTCTCAACGGAATTTATGACTCATAATTTGACAACAACAAGGCATGTTCTAAGTTATAAGGCAATTTTATTGACAACATTTCACAAAAAAAAAAAAAAAAAAACCGCTTTCCTCGACCGATCTCAGAACAGCCGAATTCCGAGCTACGACAAGCAACCATTGCCTGGGCTACCTGTGACAATACATGAAGTAATATTGAAGTAATATCTCTACATTTTCTTGTTACGGAACCGTTACCCAGAGGAAGTAGGAGAAAGGGGTGTCATATCAGCAAAAGGACCACCACAGGTGGTCACAGGTGCTACCCTAGTAGCAGAGTTTTTTCTGTTTGTTTCTATCAGTTCACTTATCCGTGTCGCGTCTCTGTTCTTTCGCGTTCCCGTTTGAGACGCGACACGGATAAGTCAATAAGTAAACTGATAGAAACAAACAGGAAAAAGCTCTGCTAGTAGGGTAGCAAGGGCGGGTCCAGACGTTCCGGTGGGGTGCGGGGTCGAAGCAGGGGTTTAAAGAGGTTACGAATTTAGGAGTCCCCAGGGAAAAAAGAACCAAATTTTTGTTTTGTGGTGCCCCTTGTCCTTCGAAAGATGTACGTTTTTTCCTATAAGCAATTGTGCATTTACGAACGAAAACAAACACATTCCATAGGAAAGCATCTAGTAATAGGGGACAATTATTCCTTAGGCCTTATTTAAAGTTTTCGCATACCCCAAGTAGAAAGGTCTACTTTTTCGGGTTTTGTACCGGTCCATAATAATCGAGAATCCTTGATTCTAATTCTTGAAGCCTTCCAAGATCAGACAACCCTAGCTTTCCCTTAACCATTGCGTAGCCTCAAAACATATCAAAGTCGCTCGCTCAGCTATTTAGGTTCGAAATCTGAGGCTTTTTTGACAAGAAAATGTCATCTTTATAAATGCCTCTAGAATTAATCCAAAGACTGAGTAGAATACTGGCAAAAACGTTTTCAGGGAGCAACTTCAGAATACCCGTCCACTGTGGAGCCACGTTACTGCGGTGGTCCGCAGTGAAGCTGTCTTTCTGATTCATCTAACGAAATTATTTAATTGATCTAAGTCACTGCTACCGTGGTCCGCGGTCCGCTGTGAAGCCGTTTGTACATATTTATAGAACGAAGTATCAAATGATAACTTTAAGTAATCTAAGTCACTGCTACCGTGGTCCGCGGTCCGCAGTCTGCTGTGGAGCCGTCTGTGTATATTTATAGAACGAAGTATTAAATCATAAATCTAACTGATCCGCGGTCCGCTGTGGAGACGGCTCCACAGCGGACCGCGGACCACGGTAGCAGTGACTTAGATCAGTTAAAAATTTAATACTTCGTTCTATAAATATGCACAGACGGCTTCACAGCGGACTGCGGACCGCGGACCACGGTAGCGGTGACTTAGATTACTTGGACTTATTATTTGATACTTCGTTCTATAAATAGGAGGGAATGTATGCTGTCATGTATGCTGTCATGGCGGAAGGACGCTCTAGAGATCGCTCCTCTGAAAACGTAATTTCATCTTCTCCAAGTCCATCCAGGACTCGCTCATGGTCAGTATCAGATCTCAGTAGCATGGATTTATCGAGACCAGTGGATTTGTTTGCTTTGTCTTCGCTGAATTTTACCAAAAAATGTGATCAAGTCGCCGAGCTCAAGGGCCTAAAGGATGAGTCAACTATCATCACGAAAGCGCTCGACGGGAAAACATTAGAATCACTCAATATATCAGATCTTAAAACCGAACTGGGAAAGAGAAAGCTTCCGAAATCTGGTTTAAAATCGGTGCTTGTAGAAAGACTTAGGACTCACATCTTAGATTACGAAATCTCCCGCCAAAATTCAAATTACCAACCGCCACAAATAGATCTTGATAGCACTGTTGAAAGTAAAGCCGACGCCGGCAATAAACAAGAAACTGAACCGGAAGAATTAACATCGACCAACTATGTTTCCCTAAAGAAGTTTAACGATCTTGAGCGTGATGTATTGGAACTTAAAGATCTATACAAATCATTTCAGTCCGCTCAAAGGCTTAAAGAGGAAAATGGTTATCTGAGAGAAGAGCTTCGGCTAATAAAGAGTGACATGGATAAGATCAGGGAAGAGAGAGATTCACTAAAATTGGTTGTGTCAATGTTAAGTAAAGATTTGTACAAAAATCATCCTGACAACAAACCCTCGTCACAAGATCAAGTACTTGATTTGAATTGTGATACATTGCCCAGCCAATCAAAAGATGGAGCTTTGGAAACCGAGACAAAAGAGAGCAACCCAGCCGCGGAAAACAAACGCTCCAATCAGAAAAATGCCAACGCAAAACGAAGTCATAAGAAATCTAACAAATCTACGGCCGTAAATGGAGCTAAGCAATCTGGATCAGTACAACAAGAGCACAGAAAGCCCTCTGAGGTAGTCATCGCTGGTGATTCGATGATTAAGTACATTAATGGGTGGAATTTATCCAATGCATCGCAGCGAGTGAATGTCAAGTCCTTTTCTGGAGCCCGGGTTAGTGACATGGCTGACTATATTAAGCCATTGATTCGCAAAAAACCTGAGAGTATTGTACTTCACATCGGAACAAACGATCTCCGAGACTCGGAGCCCCACAATGTCGCTGACGGAGTTGTAGATCTCGCACATCAAATCGAATCTGCTGATATTTCTGTAGCTGTGTCGGGGTTAATAACAAGATCGGATTCTGAGGAGCTTACCGGCCGGGTGAAGGAAACGAATCGTTTACTTCGTTCCTTTTGTAACCAGAACGGTTGGGAATTTGTCCCTAATACCAACATTACATCGGCTCATCTAAATACAAAAGGACTTCACTTGATCAAGTCAGGCACCCAGGTACTCCAGAGAAATTTTAATTCAATGTTAAATAAGTGATTGGGTGAAAGTGTGAGCGCTAATTCGCCGGCTTATTCACTTCTCGACCAGCCTAAATTATTTTCTAAAAATTTTTCATCTAACAATGATTATATTCCATCTGGCCCAACAGCTAGAGGCTTCAAAATGGCTTTTTTAAATATTGTCAGTATTCCAAAATATATAGATGAAATTCGGACGTCTAAATTAATGAATTCATTCGATATTTAAGGTTTTAGTGAGACCAGGCTCGATGACACTTATACAGACGCTGAATTAAAAATTCATGGATATGATATCTTCAGGAAAGACAGAAATCGCGATGGTGGCGGTGTGTGTGTATATATCCGCAGCTCCATCAATTGTGTTAATAGAAAAGAAATTGTTCCTGAAGATGTCGAAGCTGTCTGTTTAGAAATTCGTAAACCAAACAGTCGGCCTTTCATTGTTAGTGTTGTCTATCGTCCTGAGTCTCCGATCGAATATTTTAATCGCTTCGAAGAGTTGATAAAGGCAGTAGACGATGAAGACAAAGAGCACGTGATTCTTGGGGATTTAAATTGTTGTTTACTCAAGAAGAAAGTCTTTGATAATAAAACAAAAAAGTTAAAATCAATTTATGAAGCATATCAACTATCCCAGTTGATAAACGAGCCCACGCGTATAACAATTGATTCTAAAAGCCTAATTGATCACTTTGTCACATCGTCTCCTGACAAAATAAACTCATCAGGCGTAATTCACATTGGTCCGAGTGATCATAGTTTGATCTATGGAATAAGAAAGATAAACCCTTATAGGTGTGCGCGAGATAAAGCAAAAACCATTGAAATACGTAATTTTAAACATTTCGATCAACAAAAGTTTGTAAAGGACCTCCTTACTCAGTCGTGGGAACAGATTGTTTTGTGTCATGACACTAATGAGATGTGGGCACATTGGAAAGACCTGTTTCTAAACGTGTTAGACAGGCATGCCCCTGTACAATCTAAAAGAAAAAAAGCATTTAATGTCCCATGGCTGACCAGAGAGATCAAAGATTTAATTAATAACAGAGATAAGTTAAAGCGCAAAGCAATGGTGAGTAAATTACGTAATGACTGGGATGATTTTAAGGCATCCCGAAATAAAGTAAACATTGCCTTGCGCCAAGCCAAATCCAACTATTATCGTAATAAGATTGCAAATCAAAAGAATAATCCCAAAGAGGCTTGGAAAACGATAAATAGTCTACTTGGTCGCACCAAAGAAAATACAACTGTAAATGAACTTAAATTTGACGACCAAAGCCTTTTTTCACAAGAACATATTGCCGAAGCATTTAATGATTATTTTTCTAATGTTGGTCCAAAATTGGCAAGTTCAATGGCAAACCCTAGTAAATCATTTGAGCATTTTATTAAGCCATGTAGTGCTCAAATGTCACGTTTTAAGTTAGTATCCAATACAAAAGTACTAAAGCTTTTGGGTTGCCTTTCTAATGCCAAAGCGACTGGTATTGACAAAATCTCTGGAAAAATACTCAAGTGTGCAGCCCATGCCATTTCTCCATCTCTCACTTACATTTTTAACAACTCTATAATTTCCAACTGTTTTCCAGATGAGTGGAAAATGGCTAGGGTTTTGCCCCTCTTTAAAAAAGGCTCTAAGACTATTCCCGACAACTATAGACCAATAAGTATATTACCAGTGATTAGCAAACTAATGGAAAAAATAATGTATGAACAGTTATACGATCATTTTACAGCAAACCAAATTTTATCCGAACAACAATTTGGCTTTCGAAGACTACACTCTACTGTTTCTGCTCTCCTTGATAGCACTAATAGCTGGTATATTAACATGGACAGACAAAAGTTTAATTTAGTTGTATTTTTGGATCTAAAAAAGGCATTTGATACCGTTAATCATGACATTTTGCTTCGAAAACTAGAATTGAATGGTATCACTGGAAATGCCCTTTTATTAATTCAATCTTATTTGTCCAACCGTAAACAGAAATGCCAGCTAAACAGTACAGTGTCCTCTGAAAGTAAAATCACATGTGGCATTCCTCAGGGTTCAATTCTTGGCCCACTTTTCTTCCTCTTATATATTAATGATCTACCAGAGTGTCTATTGCACACTACTCCTAGATTATTTGCTGACGATACAAACTTGACAGCGTCTGGTAGTACTGTAGGGGAAGTTGAGTTGGCCATGAATTCGGACCTTGAGCAAGTGAAAGAATGGCTCTTGGCTAATAAATTAAGTCTCAATGTAGCAAAAACAGAATTCTTATTAATAGGATCCCACCACAAGCTAAGAACCCTTCCTTGCAAACCTTCTATTTCTATTGATAACAAGGAACTAAAACAAGTTCAGCAAAGTAGGGTTCTTGGTGTGGAAATTGACAAACACCTAAATTGGGATCAGCACATTGATTCTCTTGCTAAAAAAGTCAGTTCTGGTATAGGAGCCATGAAACGAATTTCTGAATTTGCTAATCAAAATACATTAGTCTCTATTTATAATGCAATCATCCAACCACACCTTAACTACTGTAGCGAGGTGTGGGATACTCTTGGGCAATGTAACACAATCCGTCTTCAAAAATTGCAAAATAGGGCGGCAAGGGTGATCACAAACAGGTCAAATGACACCCCTGCCACAGAGGCTCTAGCTGAATTGGGCTGGCAAAATTTAGAGACCCAGCGAGCAAAGACAAAAGCCAAACAAATGTTTAAAGTTTTGCATGATATGGCTCCAAACTGTCTCACGGACCTTTTCAGCTTAAAGAAAAATATTACAAATTACAATCTCAGAGGCTCCTCCACCTCGCTACAGCTGCCACTCCCAAAAACTGAATTTATGAAAAAAAGTTTCAGCTATGATGGAGCTAAATTATGGAATTCCCTCCCAGAGGCTAGTCGAGATTGTACAAGTTTATCATCATTTGTCAGAGAATTAGAGGCTCACACTTTTATCTAAACAAATAATTAGTTTAGCGTATTTATAGTATTATATATCCACATAGATCAAGTTTTTTTTTTCTTTCGTTATTTATTTATTTAAATACTTTTACTTATAGTTATATTTCTAATTATTATAGATATATATATATATATTTTTTTTCCCACACGCCCCTTGTGGAAATCAGCTGTTGTTGACGGGGCAAGCGTGTCTTAAATAAAGTCTATCTATCTATCTATCTATCTATCTAGGAGAGGGAAGAGGGAAAAAAACCCTCTTCCCTCTCCTTTCCCCCCTGCCCTGCGTCCGTTTTTGCGCTCGCCCCCAGGAACCGTGCGGCTTAGAATACAATATGGCGCCCGATCATCGAACGGAGAGGGTTTTCTGCGATTAGAATACAATATGGCGCCCGATCATCGAACGGAGAGGGGTTTCCGCGATTAGAATACAATATGGCGCCCGATCATCGAACGGAGAGGGTTTTCCGCGATTAGAATATAATATGGCGCCCGATCATCGAACGGAGAGGGTTTTCCGCGATTACCGAATACAATATGGCGCCCGATCATCGAACGGAGAGGGTTTTCCGCGATGATAACCGAGTACCGCCTGCAAGCAGGCTATAAATCTAACTGATAAGTCATTGCTACCGTGGTACACGGTCCGCAGTGAAGCCGTCTTTGCATATTTGCGGACCGCGTACCAACCAATTTCGCATTATGGGTAGTAGTCTTTGACTGCGGACTGCGAACCAACATAACATATCCGATTATAATTTAATTGTGCAATGATGGATATTTTATATTAATTAAGTAGTTCTGGACTGCGGACCGCGGACCGATTAAATTTAGAGGCCTTAAAATGTGGACGGGTATTCTGAAGTTTATCCGTTTTCACTAGCATAAAATATTGGTGATTAAAACTGATAATTAAAAAAGCTGATCTCTCGGTACATTCTACCTTGTTTTGCTTTTGAGTTTAAGTTCTTAAAAGATAATTTCATTTTATTTATTTTGGTTCTCCTAGCCCAAATACCATATGCTAATTCATAAACAACATTAGCACACAAACTGTCTCTCATCTTGTTGTCGATGAAAGGCCTACGACATTTTTCTTTTAGCGCAAGGAGAAATCTCTTGTATCAATGAAAAACATCAATCATGCAAACAGCCTTTTATTCTTATATAACACTTTTCAGTGATCGTTATCACATGCATATTATTGAGCCAAATATTATCATGCAAATATCAGACGAAAAGTTACTTTTGCAGCTGAGTAGGGGATTAGTGGGGATTGCACAGGTATAAAACCAATGGATGCCCGGAGCTAAGGCCATGCAACACGAGAAAATTTTTCCTGCAACTTGCAATGCAATGATGACAAATAAAAATTATGTTGTAGAAAATTTTATGAAACATTATCCACAGGGCGATTTTTCTCGCATGTCGTGAAAAGTAGAAGGCGTTTCTACTTTTGCTGCAACTTGCAACGCAACATAAAATTGCATTGCATGTTGCAAATAGGGGATGTCACTCAGTATATTCAAGCACTCGCAACGAAACAAAATTGCGTTGCAGGTTGCAGAAAATATTGTCTTATGTAACACTGGCCTTAACTGTTGGCTACACACCTTTGCAGCATGCAAAATGATATACCCCCATCAATAAAAAAATACATGACGGGTTCGTAATTACCAAACGCATCACTCCTACAGTACAAACTTACATAAGGCCTTTGAGACTGGGGGGGGGGGACTTAAAGAAAGTGTAGGCATATCAAACATATTCCCCATGGATAGTGTCTTTCGTTTGCATTGCCTTATATGGTCATTGATGCCCATATTTAGAAGAGCTTAAGTTTTCCCGCTCCCTGATCTCCAGAAAATATGGTGAAAAATGCTGATTCCTGTCAATTTGAGACTCGTGGCAATAATTTGTCCAAAAAAACCTGACAGATTAGTCAAATTTTTATCTCACTAATCTTAAAAAGCCCTTAGACCCAGGCCTCACAGAGATTGACCGAGCGGGTTTGAAGGTCACCCAAATATTAATATGGAGGGAGGGGCTGCTATAATCAAAGCTTGATTAATAGCGTAACGGGTTTTTTTCACGAATACAACACCCCCGCTAATAGGGCATAAGATTCGATCGTCAAAATAATAATTGTAGGAAGGGAAATGCTTTGTCTTCATTGAGATATAAGATATTTAACAATTAGACTACGATTAGTTCGAGTTTTCTATGAGTCAATAGATAGTAAACTAGGCGCGTATTTGACTCAAAGAAAACGAGAACGAGTAGTCTAATTGTTTTAGTATAAATCCACTCACACACTTCCTTCAAATAAATGACGATTTTAATAATTCTCAGTAATAAATAATATAACACAACGAAAAAAGTATTTAACAAAATCAAAACAGTGCGCGCTCGTTTGAAATGGCGTTTTCTAGTGCTTTCGCGAGCGCCCGGTGTTTGCAGAGCGCGCAGATAAACGAAAATTGAAAACTTTAGCTTTAAAACCTTGCAGTCTTCGTCACTTTTAGGGTCCTTTTGTAAGGATGGAAAATGCATTTACTAGAAAAGATTGTGAACCAAACTTCTCGAATTTGAATCAAGGTTTTTCGTCTCTTTCGCCGGCTTTTTCGCCACTCACTATCTATGTCTCAATAGATAGTGAGTACGGGAACCAATCAAATTGCGAGATTCGTGATAGCGTGTAAGTGGATTTATAAATCGAGATATATTATAGATAGAATAATCATTAGCCCAAGCAAAGGGGACCCGTCGTGATGGCCTCTTAAACTAAAGGTCCCTATCGCCGATGTGTTGTAAGGAATTTTGAAATAATGAGATGTATTACTTAACTACACTACTTTAGATTGCTACCAAGGCAAGAAATTCCTATACCGTTGTTGTTCTATTTGCAGCTTGATCTAAGATACGACATGCAGATTAATGTTGAGAAGTCACGTGGTGATACATCACCTTATAATCCTAAAAAAAGAAAAAAATATTTCAACTTCGGACCATGGGTCCAATGTAAGGATAAAATCAATATAAACACAAACTACGATATAGCTCATTTCATTGATTGTTAGTTAGGTGCAAATATCCGATGAACAAACAACTAACAACGCAGTGTTTCACGCTCATAACATGGTGCTTAAACACTTTTTCAAAACATGCATTAGGGGTTGACTATACTTTAGGCACATATGCAGGGTTTAATTATTTTACCCAATGTAAGCTCAAATGCTGTCGAATAAGCTAGCCACCCAGAACACACACTACTTAAGTTTCGGCATATTTGAGCAAGGGTAAGTAAGCAAAAATTATTGGAAATCAATCCATGCATATGTTTCATTTACGCGAACGAGTCGTTCAAATCCACATGGATACCGTAGAGATCTTTAATGGCGTCATCGTTTTTCTCCGCCTGGCTGCGAGGGCGTGGGGTCGAGCTCACGATGTTATCCATAATGGACTCCTCGAGGCGACTCGTTGCCCGCGGGACAGTGGGCTTCTCCTCGTCACTCGAATCGTCCTCCCCACTATCTCCGTCACTATCCCCAGACTTCTCCTCGTCGCTGCTAACCGCGTCGTCCTCGGACTGAGCATTCTCTAACTCCTCTAGTCGGCGCTTTTCGCGGTACATGACAAGCATTCGAACCAAGTCTTCCCGCGACTTCTTAGTGATTAGGTTATCAAAGACCGGTATGGCGTCGCAGATGTCGTTCTCTGTGAAATTCTCATCCGCCTCCATCATCATTTGCATGATAATCTTCTTTTTTTGGCTGGCCGACTCTGGGACGAACCAGTTTGTCTGACGGATATCCTCCATGCAGACGTTTCTAAGGGCGTATTGGACGTTTTCGGATATTTCCTCGATGTCGTCTATCTGCAGTTCAATCTTCGTCTTGGGCTCAACATAAGTAGGCTTGATCGCTGGTCCGACTTGTTTGCCAATGTTTTGTTTGACTGTGTGCATCATGAACGACATAATCTCGTGGTCGTTCGCCTGCTTCGAAACGTCGCTGTTAACCTCGTTGAATGTCTCCACGATGATTGAAAGGAAGACGTTCATCAGGATGAATAAGACAACAAGGACGTACGAGAAGAAGAACATAGGCCCAAAAAGACGATTCGCTTGCTTCAACTCATCAAAATCGAAATCCCCGAGGGTAAGACCCATCAGGGACGCCATGGTGCCTTGGAATGACGCGTAGCTATCCATAGATATGCCAAATACCACAAACCCAAACTGCGCGTAGGCAAAGAAGATGACAGAGAAGTAAACGAAGAAGTAAAAGAGAGGTTTTGCGGCGGCTTTTAGAGTCGACGATAAGAGAGCCATTTTTCGGTTGAACCTCAGAAGTCGAAGAAACTTGAGGAAAGAGAAAAACACTGCAAGACTGCAGGTTGCTGTGACCCATTCATCCAGGAAGGCGACGTACTGGAAACTAACGAAGCGGTCGGGTGTTTCCTTCATGTTTCCAATGGTGTACTTGGTCAGAGCCAGGCGTGCAAAGTAGAGACCAATAGCGGAGAGGGAGAACAACAGTACTAAGATCTCCAGGTAATTCCATAGATCCTTGAGATACTCCTTTCTCCCGAGAGCACGGTACTTTTTGACCTACAAATTCAAGTAAGACGGCTTTACTGAAAGACGATGTGCAATATGCGAAATGCAATATGAAATAAAGAATATATTGTAATTGCTTTTGTGAGTAAAGCACAGCTGCCGTTGCCATACCGTGCCAATTTAATTCCGCCATGGCGAAGTCCATTAATCATCCAGACGTACAACTGTTCATTGGCCTAATCCAAATATTCAGATTCGACACAACAGAACGCGACGTATGAATCGGGCCTAATTACAGCGGGAATCAACCTCGTCACCAGGCTCTTCTGGGTAATTTCCATGGCCTGGCCCATTTCCACAGGTAGATCGTATAGGGGGCAATTGAATGAATTAGGCTCAAGAGGTATTTCTACGGAGCGATTTTCTGAGTACCCTGAGTCATTCCTTCACTCAAATACTGTAATATTAAAAATACATATTATAAATACTGGCGAACTCCGAGTCGGAGTATAAAATGCAACGGTAGAAGTGCCGTTTCAATTTTTATGCCGTAAAATTCAAATCAATATTGTCCTTAGATGTTAAGCAAAAATATTACTTGAATATCGTGGACGGAAATCTTTTTGTTTTTACCTGAGGTACCAAAATTAATTGTTGTTGCGTGTTTTCATCGGTGTTTTGCGAGCGGAAGTCGACCAAATTAGCTCACTAAGCAAAGCAAATCTACCAGTAAAAATTTTTATCGGGCCGTATTTATAACAAAACGCAGTCGAAAGGTAAAACAATAAGTGTGCAACACATGAATGCGGTTGGTTTTCCCATATCTTGTAAAACGGCTTTGTAGGAAGGATTTTTCTCATTGATTCCATGTGATTTCATGACTTATTTCATCAATCTGTCGGCCATATTAGATTCGGTAAATACTAGTGTCGGTCTACCTGTGGAAATGGGCCAGCCTCCGCCAGGGTCTCCGTCAGCTAGACGCCATATTAAAACTTACCCAGAAGACCCTGGGAACGAGGTTGAGCGGGAATCCAAGAGGCGCGCGCGTAGGCCACCTGTACAGAGGGATTCCCAGATCTCACCTGTTTGTAAAGGAACAACAGCAAGAAGGCCAGATACATGATCTCACACGCCATCACAAACACCATCTCGGGGCCGATGTAGCGGTACAGCCGCAGGGTCTGTACCCGAGGCCAGTGATGGTATCCCCCTGTTGGGAGGATTTCTGTTAGGAGTGTCACCACGCTGAAGAAGTTCGTGTACGCATTGTAGATAGTGAATTCGGCAAATATGGCTCGCGTGTACTTGTCAATCCAGCCTTGTGAAGAAAGGGTGTCGGCGATCTTGAGGGCGTCGTCCCGCTTGGATCCGAAGTCTGCCACATAACCTGACAAAGAACACAAAGGGTCATAAACGGGCTCTAAATGTTTACAACGGGTCGCAAACGAACTGTACGGGTTATAAGCGGATGCAAGCGGGATTGTGAATAGGTTGTTAACAGGTACAACAGAAAGAATACAAATACCAACGGTTCGCAAACTGGTCACAGATTGGTTATAAAAGATTCGATAAGAAGCGTACACTACGTGACGTAGATTTTGCTACAAATAGTGAACGGTCTCAACGGGTCAAAACCCGAATAAAACCCTATAGCTCTAAATATATTACATTATATAATAATATAAAATACAACAAGCACCTCGCCTATTCCCACTTTCTCCCAATACCTGTCTTCTCACCTCTTGCACAATAAAAGGCAAACGCCACTTAATAATAAGGCGTGCCCTTGAGCTCCCAGACGCAAACATTCGAGCCCCCTGCCTCTACCACAACCCTACACTGCTATGACCTTCACCCCTTCCTAGCAAACACCTCGACTACCCCTCCTATCACCCGTCCTTTCACCTCCCGCCCAATAAAAGGCCAGCATCCCCCAGTAAGGCGTGCCCATGACAGCCTACCTAGCGAACGCCTCGACTACCCCCTCCTATCACCCGTCCTCTTACCTCCCGCATAATAAGAGGCCAACATCCCCCAGTAAGGCGTGCCCATGACAGCCGTCTAGAGAACACCTCGACTACCCCCTCCTATCACCCGTTTTTTCACCTCCCGCCCAATAAGAGGCCAACATCCCCCAGTAAGGCGTGCCCATGACAGCCTACCTAGCGATAACGACTCGACTATCCCTCCTATCACCCGTCCTCTTACCTCCCGCATAATAAGAGGCCAACATCCCCCAGTAAGGCGTGCCCATGACAGCCTACCTAGCGAACGCCTCGACTACCCCCTCCTATCACCCGTCCTCTTACCTCCCGCCCAATAAGAGGCGTACATCCCCCAGTTAGGCGTGCCCATGACAGCCTACCTAGCGAACGCCTCGACTATCCCTCCTATCACCCGTCCTCTTACCTCCCGCCCAATAAGAGGCGAACATCCCCCAGTAAGGCGTGCCCTTGAGCTCCCAGGCGCTCCTGAAGTTCCACGGAGTCTTGTTTTTCTCGTCAGTTGTATCGTTGGTTCCGTATGGTCGCCATCCCGTCAAGTAATCATCTTTATCTTCTTTGTCCCAATCATATGCAACGTTACACTCGTCGAACAGATTCCGCATGAAGTTCAGCATCTGGCATTGATCTGGAACAGGTCAAAAACAGTATGGTGTAACTAAAAAGACTTCTGAAAAGCTGAAGGAGAACTTCGTGGTCTACGTAGGTAGAATAGCAACATGGATTCAAGAGGTATATTATCTCTATGAAAACGTTGTACGTCTATGAAAACAAACTAGCACAGCATATACACCACACATTCCACTTGAATTCTGTGTTGATTTTTTTTTTCCATTTTTAATAAATAGCTTGAAAACGGTTTCTTACGAACCTGTCAGAATGGGTTTTACCAGTAAGAAGTCCTGACCATACACTCGGGGGTAACCCTTACTTGAAAGCAGTGTCCCCTTTATACACCCAAATTAAACACCACAAATCAGTTTCTGAAGACAAACCTGACGAATCTGTCAGAATGAGTTTTACCAATAAGAAGTCCTGACCATACACTCGGGGGTAACCCTTACTTGAAAGCAGTGTCCCCTTTATACACCCAAATTAAACACCACAAATCAGTTTCTTAAGACAAACCTTTCTTAACACGCAGCTGCCTGAGCCGAGGTGAGCCCACCATATAAGCAGTCTCTCGGTCAGCGGTAAATCCATCTGTGTACACATACAATACACTAGGGTCCTTGACGTAATTTCCGGTGACAGTGGTCCATTGCTTTGAGTTCTTGCGCTTGACTCGGAGTATTGTCCTGGCCTTTCGTATCTCCTGCCCTTCAATGAACGTCTCATTGACGTCCACAACCGGGCCATACCAGTATCGGGGCTTTAGCGTAGGTAGGAAGGACGTGGTTACCCAGCTCCAGTAAGATTTTGGGTCTGAGCTCTAGAATCGACAAAGTCAAAGATGTGAGACACAGAACTACTCAGTTGGCAACTGTCAAATAAAATGCCCGTGTGAACACAGCGCCAGGCTAAGTTCAAACGTCTTATTATCCATGAGCCGTATTCAATGCAAATGCAGGCAGATTGACGACGAAACAATCGACTCGATTTATTTTGCATCGAAAGTTAGAGTAGTTTAGTTCGGTTAAAGTTATTTCAAATACTTTGATAATTTTCAGTATAGCGCAAAGTATTGCGAGAAAGATTCCGTGCGCTTCGCTTGCGACTGACTGACCCGTGATGCAGCTGCAGTTTACAATCGTTAGAGTAAGCTTAGCGTGTAGGCGCGTTCGCCGAGGATGGTACGACGTGTCAGCGTCCCAGCAGTTCTTAACTTCTTTAAAAAGTGCTTATAAAATTCTATAAGAAACAAGACCTTCGGCTAAAAGAATATCGATAAACCACCCTTTATTATTGTTTAAAAATGAAAACCCATCAGTTTATTTGCAAGAAAACTTTAAAATAACCACTCACAATTGAACCGATGGAATTGGATTCTTTGAGTGAGTCGGAATTGTGCGAAGGAGCGTAAAATGACGGCGTGATTGGCCTTCTTTAATGTCCTTAAACCAGGACCCGCACTATAAAAGGGCTTGGCTCCGCCCTCTTTCGGCTGAATTAAATTCAAACTTCAAGATGACAACAAGCCGTAACATTGCGTCGGTAGTGAGACTTTTTAGTTGTGTTATCGTTTATAATTTGAACTAATTTTTTCTGCACATTCCTGCTCTTTTGGTGGGTTATTCACTGTTGGTAGTCAAAAGAGAAAATAAACCGAGCAAACGAGAAGAAAAGCGCTTCAAAAGTTGAGTTTGGGTTTCGCTCCTCGTTGGTAAACAAGACACGCTTGACTGAACTCCGGAGCTCTGCACCGCGTTGCAGTTTACTGACAACTGAACCTTTCGTGGACCTGGTCCAGGCCCTTTTATAGTGCGGGTTCTTGTTTAATCCTAGAAGAATCACAACTAAAAAAAAAAAAAAAAAAACTCAAGCTGACCTGTCCCGGTATTGAACCCTCTGCGTTAAGATAAAACGCCTGCGCCACTGGCCTATTGCGGCTCAGACTGGCTTTACTTACTGAGTCAAAAGGATCCATTCCTGTGTATTTGGTATGCACAAAGTAGTCCTCCATGGAAGTGGTCACCTTATAAGCCATTGGGTCCCTATTTCCGTAAGCAATCACCAGTACAATGCCGAGGAAGAATAGGTATTGCACAATCTCGTAAATGATGCTTTTCATCTCTTTCTGTTTAAGTCTCAGTTGGCGGGCTGCTTCCAGTTTTTCTGGATTCGGGGGCTTGTCGACGAAACCTACGGAAGAAGCAAACGGAAATAAGAGGTGTACCGCATTTAAAAACTTAAATGGGCACATTTGCTTTCGAAGAGTGACTTAAAGAAGCTGAAAAACACTCGAGAAAAAAAAACATCCAGACTCCTTCAATGATGAAGATATCGATACTCTCGGTATGACGATATCGATAATGACCTTTTTGCAACTTTTTACTTGTTTATGATTAAGGCTGTAGCTAAACCATGTAGAATGAAAGGGTGAAAAGTGGAAATTCGGTAAACAAATAGTTGCAATAAGGTTGCAAGACTGCCAAACAATACTAGATGAATATAATAAAAAATATATATATATAAACAAACTCCGGCCGGCCAAAGTCTCTCTGTCGCGCTTATAATTTTATAGGAATCCTACTACCTAGACAAAGGCCTATTCCTCCGACGCATCTATTGACTCACCGAGTTTTCTAAGTGTCTTCTCCTCCTCAGTATTCTTAGCCTTATCGTGCACTAGCTCCTCGTCCTGCGTGAGCTCTGGGTTCCCTTCATTATCATCTTCGGCCTTATTAGGATCCTTGATCACCAAGGCGAAGAACATCGCCATGGCGAACACTTTGAGCGGTTGCGAGACCAGCACATCTTGCCAGAAAGAAATCATCATGGCTGACAACCAGCCCTCGGACTTTTCCTTACCGAATGTCAAGCCGTAGAATATCGTAAAAATCGCGGAGACCGTGGATGAGAGGAAGACTAGAGCATAAGCGACGTATATGAATCGGCGGTCCAAGGAAAATTTCTTTTTTGGCTTCTTCTCCTTCTCTTTCTTTTTCTTCTCTTTTCGATCCTTATTTGACTCCTCATCTGAATGTTCCTCTTCTTCTTCATCTTCATCAACATACTCGGGTTCTTTGAGCTGAGAGGGTTGATCCAGGTACTTGCCGCTTTGGTTGTGAGGGTCCTGGTCCTTGCTGAGGCTCTTCTTCGGATCATTCGGTGGCTTGACCTTTCGGAAGATCGTCACGATTATGATATTCGCCGGCAGCACGACCAAGCTACTGGTGATGCCGATGGAGACTTGTTTCATCGAGAAACTAAACGGACCAACGTGAACCGATGTCCCGGTTGATGACTCGTCGTCAACTTGATAAAACATGCAATTTGCAAGCATAGTAGAAAGCATGATGGACAGGCAGCAGGATAACCGTTGGACCCGGGTGAAGGTACTCTTTGCAGGCCTTGCCACAACTGAGAACCACAAGTGTCCGTCAGTTAGGTTCTTCCTCGCTTCAGTCGAGAAGAGAAGATTGAAGTTTGTGAGTTCCTTCTTGCCGGCAACACTCAAGGTTCGCTCCACCATCCCGTCATCTTCTTCGACAGCCAGCCAACGATCGTTGATGAACCAAGACTTCTGATCCGTCTGTAAGTCGTGGACCATGATTCTTGCCAAGTACCACCCAGGATTTGTTCCGCTGTTGTTGTGCCAGATGCGAAGCTGCTGTAGCTTCCCTAGACTTGCCGGTACCGCCATCAGGAAGTAGTCTACGTTACCTGCAAACAAAATTAAAGAACACCGATCAACCACTCCTTTGTTATTATCATGTACAATAGGGGACTTGCGCTAAGAGGACACGTGACCTTTTTGGTTGGCAAATTTCAAAACAAAATGATCAAACAAAAAAATTCCGAAATTTGCGCCCGTCACACGAGAGAACGACGAAAAAAATAAAATCTTTAAATGAAACTAAACCCTTTCATAAGCGCTGAATACGTTGCTTTTTGTTGCTGTAATTTTTCCGCTAAAAGCCTGAGCGCACGCTAGTTTACCACCTAAACAGTCACGTGATCTCTAAGCGCAAGTTCCCTACAAATAGAACGGTCTATTTGCAAGAAAACTCCAAAAGCGGCGCGCGTCGCACTATAAAACATACATGGGGTAACTAGTTGGTCACGTGTGTGTGCAAGGGATGCGTGCAAAAGACAGCAGCATGCCACAAGAAGAAAAAAAAATATTTAAATAGCAGCTATATTCATTAAGGAATAAACCGCTAAACGAAACAGTGCGTAACTGACATATCTCTCTAGGGGAATTATCTGGGGTAACGGTATTTATTCATTTAGCGAGTACATGGGCCTTAAGTAAGTACGAACGTCTTTGTCTCCTATTATCTTTGTTCTACAAAGGAGTTCTTTTGTCTCTATTCTTCTCGTTCTTTGTGTCGAGGTGCGGATATTGTCCATTTGCCCAATCAAATTGCAGCTTGTAAGAACTGCGTACTGACCCTGGGCCTTAACTGAATCAAAAGTGGAGTCAGAAGGCGGCATTTTCTTGAGTGAAAAATGTCCACTATATTATCTACCTTTGCAGAATTTCCTGCGGTTCGGATCCGGGTCCTTGAGTTGCCGGGGCGATGTCTCATCCAGACCCCCACTCAGAACCATTCGCACATCAGAGGTTGTCCCGCTTCCTCGCGCGTGTCCCGTGTAAACAACAATCTCATAGAGGTAATTGTCACGTGGATCATTATCCGGAAGTGGCGCCAAACCAACCTGCCACACGATATAATGACGAATGAAATTTAGGGGAGGGGTAGTAGTGGGGAAGACATATGACATCTCGTATGTTGCCTTGTTGTGGCTGGTATTTTAGGGAATCCAATGATTAAAAAGGTAATTCAGAGATCCGACGCGCGCACGAATATCCAATCAGAAAGCATCAAATAGAAGCCAGCGAAGTGCAACCCAAATGTCCCACAAAAGTCCCACAAATTGTACAACATGTTGGATGAGGTCAGTGAGTCCTGCTCGGATTTTGCGAAAATACAGACGTTTATAGCGTGTCGTTCTGCGACTTGAGAAATAAAACACAGAAACCTAACATGATGGAAACTTGTCTTGTTGTACAAGCTTGGTGAAAATCTTATAGAGAAGCATAGAAAAAGATGACTACGAGTTTGGTTGTTGAATGGAAACGGCACGAATCTCAAAATACGAAAACTTGGAAATGATTAGATAAAGCGGTGCTCTCTTTGGTAGGTACTATGTGTTTTCAAAGCTATTTTTGTCAACTTTTGTCAACAACAAAGTGCGGTGAAAATGGAAGAGAAAGCCGATTTCGCTGTTTACGTCTGACTTCTAACTACAAGTTTTATAGGCAAACGTCAAAATTTACTTACTTTCAGCAAAAATACGAACGACAGTCTCATTCTTACAAGTAATTGAAGTAATATCAAACACAAGTTTAATGGTAGGACTTACATTGCACTTGTAAGTGGTTTGTTTCCTTTTTGTTTTTCGTTTCTTCGTAGTATTTTACGCGTTTTTCTACAATTTGAGTTCCAACTCTACACTGATTGGCTAATCGTGCGCGCGTGATTGACATGTCGGATCTATGAATTTACCTTTCCTGGTAACCTCTTAAAATTTCAAAATGATTTTTTTTACTTAGTCGTAGTTGAATACTTTTAAGTATTAAAATAATTAGAACGTGAAATCCGTTAAAAAAGTCAGTTTTTCCAAACTGGAATAAGTGAAAAACTTTTTTCCAGATTTTTAAGCTAGGATGCAGTTACATTTTAAATATACCCTGTATCACACAAAAGCTTGGCCTAGCGGACAAGCCACGTTTACAGAACAGCCGAACATTAGGGGAATGAATGATATGTGTTGTGTAACGTAAGCTACCGTGACAATTTTAGTGACATGACTTTTACCAGCAAATTCATTTGTGCGCTTCAAAACTTGACAGAAACATTCGATGTTCGAGCTTCGATGTTCGTGTCAAACAAATATGTCATTCTTGTTTCCTGATGCACAACTTCCAAAAAACTTCCGGTGTCCACGTTATCAAGAGTTACACTATAACAATTCGTACCTTTTCGAGATCTTTCCTGTCCGCCCTTCTAGCCCAAATAACAAGTAAGAAGTAGGCACCAAAAATACTCAAGACAAACGCAAAGACGGTGGGATTCTTCGCCAGCTCATCCAGGCTGATTTTACTCCAATCGATCTTGTTAGGCGGGACAAAGAAATCGCTAGCAAATGACGTCAAATGAGTGGAAAAGCACTGCGATAGTTCTGGGGTAGTAAGCCCACCAACCTGTCAGATACAATAAAAAGACGTTATTAGCTTGATCAAATTCTGGTCTATCTATCCTTGCCTTAATATTGAGTGCTATCTATAATGAAATATCGTTTTGAAAATGATAACTCATACAGCAATAAATGGGCCATCGATAAAATTTCACAGTGATTCCAGTGTATTTAGCTCGCTATTGAATATCTTCTGCATTGACCTTTCTGCGTCAATAATTTCCGGCTGTAGAGTCTCTTACCTGCCCATATTTGGCATTTTATTACTTACCGTGATACCAGTCGTGTCATAACTGTTAGTAGTGGTGTTGTAGAAAAAGCAAGACGCAGTGAAAGTATTGAGAGTGTAGTTCAGGTTAGCCGCGACGCTCTCTGTTGGCTCTGCTGTGGTGGTTTCAGAACTGTCTCCCTGGGCATTCTCCAACAGGTGACAAACTGATACCCTCCACACACCCGCTGCCGTGCGATTCAACATCTCATTGGACGCAAACAAGCGATAAGGAAAAGGGTCCTCCACTGTGGTGTTATCCACTGGCGTCGATGTACTGTTGTCG
The DNA here is from genome assembly GCF_932526225.1 of Nematostella vectensis. NCBI lineage: Eukaryota > Metazoa > Cnidaria > Anthozoa > Actiniaria > Edwardsiidae > Nematostella > Nematostella vectensis. Next base: position 10,012,756 of record NC_064045.1, on the reverse strand, counting down.
ACCGAGGGCGTGGTGTGATTAGCAATGTGGTTTGCCTTATCGCAGGAGTCTCGCATCAGGAAAATCCCAAGTCTCTGAGATTGGATGTTAGGGATAGCTTCTATGAAGAGCGTGCTGTGGTTTTTGTAGATAGTCACTAGGTGGCAGTTGCATCCTCCTGGAGAAAGTGTATGGACGCTGGACTTTGCCTTGAAATTCTTTTGTACAATCCGCACTTCAATTGGCTTCGAGGTGTTGCTAACGTCGATTTTGGTTCCATTCGGATATTCCATTTCCAGGGTGGCCATACCACCCATGTTGGCAGCGTTTGGGTCCTGTAAGTGTGGGTTATTTTCCAGGGTGCTTCCCTAAGATGAATAAAACAAGATCGTTATTAAATAAGGCATGCATTTCATGCCGCATAAAACACAAAGCAGAAAAAAATTAAAAAATCAAATCAGATTCATTGATTTATAATTTCCTGAAGCTCAATGACGCTTCACACATAAAATCCTATCCATATAAAATATGTATGAACTAAAAATGTACCATCTTGGAACTGAGGAACACAAGCTCGCATACGCTTAGAAACTCAAATTCAAGGCCTAGAGACAGAAAGTTACTCTCCCTGTCTCGACCAGGAATCGAACCCGTTTCAGCAGAGATGAGAGGCCCCATACGCTGACGCGCTAACACACTGGGCCACCCGTGATTCCTTGCATTTCCATCAGAAAATTTAGCGAGTATAACTGGAGATACTTTCAATCACATATCGTTAACAAAGCATGGGACTTCAATGACGGATGTCTGTCTGTCTTTCTGTCTGTATGCCCCTGTAACGGCTTGCTGTCCATATCACTTCCTCCAGCTGTATATCCGTCTATCTTTCCTCTGCCTGTTAGTCCATCCGCCCGTCCTTCCGTCCGCCCGCCCGTCCTTCCGTCCGCCCGCCCGTCCTTCCGTCCGTCCGCCCGCCCGTCCTTCCATCCGCCCGCCCGTCCTTCCGTCCGCCCGCCCGCCCGCCCTTCTGTCCGACCGCCCTTTTGTTTGTCGGTCGGCCTGTCCCTGTAGTTGTATATCTGTTCGTCTTATGCTCTGGCTGTATATGCGCTCGTCTTTTATTCTATCTGCAATCTATCTGCCTTACCTTGCTAAAGATTGTAATTTCCGTCGAAAATAAGCCATCTAATCTCTCAAAGCTAGCGCTTTCACCCGCCACGGTCCCGAGGGTATCTGCAGTGTCTTTTTTTGTCGTGATTTCCGCTGCTCCCGCTTTGATGTTTTTCGCTACCTCGCCTGGCACAATAGAATCAAGAATACCATCTTGGAGACTGCCTATAATTTTCATTAGGGCATTTGTCTTGTTCCGCTCAGCTTCTTGTTTTTGCTGGAAAAGCAATTTGAGAACCAATATCAAAGACCGATTGGAATTTAACCGTAAAGATTTGAAGATCCGCTTTCCCACGGAGTGTATTGTTATATCACGTCAAGCAAACACACACAGAGCAAGTTGAATATAACAATGATATGATAAGGAGCAGCTTACGCAATAAAACCAAGCGTACCTGAAGTTCCTCGGGACTTAATGTTGGTGATACCACAGTAGTGACTGACGTTCCATCAGAACTGGCTGCAACACTCCCTGACGATGAAGAGGAATCGTCAGATGCGGGGACAACGGGTACCTTAAAGGTGACATCAACCACTACGGAGAGAACAGACATGGTAAACTGCTCTTTCTCCTCTTCGGAATCGAGGTTACTGATCTGCCCAGCGTTAGTAACAGTGTTTTCGAGGAGTGCTGTCTGCAAGGAAAAACACATTCTATTTAGGTAAAAAAATCCAGTAGGAAAGACTATACCTTCGTGAACCGACAGTAAACCATGGGCATACCTCAGTGAATCGACAGTAAACCATGGGCATACCTCAGTGAATCGACAGTAAACCATGGGCATACCTTGGTGAACCGACAGTAAACCATGGGCATACCTTAGTGAACCGACAGTAAACCATGGGCATACCTTAGTGAATCGACAGTTAACCATGGGCATACCTCAGTGAATCGACAGTTAACCATGGGCATACCTCAGTGAATCGACAGTAAACCATGGGCATACCTTAGTGAATCGACAGTTAACCATGGGCATACCTCAGTGAATCGATAGTAAACCATGGGCATACCTTAGTGAATCGACAGTTAACCATGGGCATACCTCAGTGAATCGACAGTAAACCATGGGCATACCTCAGTGAATCGATAGTAAACCATGGGCATACCTCAGTGAATCGACAGTAAACCATGGGCATACCTCAGTAAGTCGACAGTAAACCATGGGCATACCTCAGTAAATTGACAGTAAACCATGGGCATACCTCAGTGAATCGATAGTAATCCATGGGCATACCTCAGTGAATCGATAGTAAACCATGGGCATACCTTAGTGAATTGACAGTAAACCATGGGCATACCTCAGTAAATTGACAGTAAACCATGGGCATACCTCAGTGAATCGACAGTAAACTATGGGCATATCTCAGTGAATCGATAGTAATCCATGGGCATACCTCAGTGAATCGATAGTAAACCATGGGCATACCTTAGTGAATCGACAGTAAACCATGGGCATACCTTAGTTTTTTCATCTAAAGTAGTCGACATTGAAAGAACACTCATCTGAGCTGTAACGTCCTCAGGACTAGATATCGGCATCGAGACAGCAAGATCCATAATCATCCTTTGCGCCTGCGGAGGATAA